>NC_133504.1:79500000-80720000 GCF_049354715.1 Callithrix jacchus
TGCTTCTCTAGCTCTTTCAATTTTGACAATAGGGTGTCAATTTTGGATCTCTCCACTCTTCTCATATGGGCACTTATTGCTGTATATTTTCCTCTGGAGGCTGCTTTAAATGTGTCCCAGAGATTCTGGTATGTTGTGTCTTCGTTCTCATTGGTTTTGAAGAACTTCTTTATTTCTGCCTTCATTTCATTGTTTATCCAGTCAACATTCAAGAGCCAGTTGTTCAGTTTCCATGAAGCTGTGCGGTTCTGCGTTAGTTTCTGAATTCTGAGTTCTAACTTGATTGCGCCATCGTCTGAGAGACTGTTTGTTATGATTTCAGTTGTTTTGCTTTTGCTGAGGAGTGCTTTACTTCCAATTATGTGGTCAATTTTAGAGTAGGTGTGATGTGGTGCTGAGAAGAATGTATATTCTGTAGATTTGGGGTGGAGAGTTCTGTAAATGTCCATCAGGTTTTCTTGTTACATGTCTGAGTTCAAGTTCCAAATATCCTTGTTAATTTTCTGTCTGGTTGATCTGTCTAATGTTGACAGTGGAGTGTTAAAGTCTCCCACTGTTATTGTGTGGGAGTCTAAGTCTCTTTGTAAGTCATTAAGGACTTGCCTTATATATCTGGGTGCTCCTGTATTGGGTCCATATATATTTAGGATCATTAGTTCTTCTTGTTGTATCTATCCTTTTACCATTACGTAATGACTTTCTTTGTCTCTTTTGATCTTTGTTGGCTTGAAGTCTATTTAATCAGAGACAAGAATTGCAACTCCTGCTTTTTTTTTTTGCTGTACATTTGCTTGGTAAATCTTCCTTCAACCCTTTATTTTGAGCCTTTGTGTATCTTTGCCTGTGAGATGGGTTTCCTGGATACAGCACACCAATGGGTTTTGGTTTTTTATTCAATTTGCCCGTCTGTGTCTTTTGATTGGTGCATTCAGGCCATTTACATTTAGGGTTAATATTGTTATGTGTGAATTCGATACTGCCATTTTGATGCTAGCTGGCTGTTTTGCCAGTTAGTTGTTGTAGATTCTTCATTATGTTGATGCTCTTTAGCTTTTAGTGTGATTTTGGAATGGCTGGTACTGGTTGTTCCTTTCTATGTGTAGTGCCTCTTTCAGGAGCTCTTGTAAAGCAGGCCTGGTGGTGACAAAATCTCTGAGTACTTGCTTGTTCGCAAAGGATTTTATTTTTCCTTCACTTCTGAAGCTCAGTTTGGCTGGATATGAAATTCTGGGTTGAAAGTTCTTTTCTTTAAGGATGTTGAATATTGGCCCCCACTCTCTTCTGGCTTGTAGAGTTTCTGCCGAGAGATCTGCTGTGAGTCTGATGGGCTTTCCTTTGTGGGTGACCCGACCTTTCTCTCTGGTTGCCCTTAGTATTCTCTCCTTTATTTCAACCTTGTTGAATCTGATGATTATGTGCCTTGGGGTTGCTCTTCTTGTGGAATATCTTTGTGGTGTTCTCTGTATTTCCTGCAATTGAGTGTTGGCCTGTCTTGCTAGGTGGGGAAATTTTCCTGGATAATGTCCTGAAGAGTATTTTCCAGTTTGGATTCATTCTCTTCATCACATTCTGGTACGCCTATCAAACGTAGGTTAGGTCTCTTCACATAGTCCCACATTTCTTGGAGACTTTGTTCATTCCTTTTTGCTCTTTTTTCTCTGATCTTGGTTTCTCATTTTATTTCATTGAGTTGATCTTCGACTTCTGACATTCTTTCTTCTGCTTGGTCAATTCGGCTATTGAAACTTGTGCATGCTTCGCGAAGTTCTCGTATTGTGTTTTTCAGCTCCTTTAATTCATTTATATTCCTCTCTAAGTTATCCATTCTTGTTATCATTTCCTCAAATCTTTTTTCATATCTTTTTTCAAGGTTCTTAGTTTCTTTGCATTGATTTAATACATGTTCTTTTAGCTCACAAAAGTTTCTCATTACCCACCTTCTGAAGTCTGATTCCATCATTTCATCACACTCATTTTTTGTCCAGCTTTGTTCCCTTGCTGGTGAGGAGTTTTGGTCCTTTGTAGGAGGTGAGGTGTTTTGGTTTCGGGTGTTTTCCTCCTTTTTGAACTGGTTTCTTCCCATCTTTGTGGCTTTATCCACCTGTCGTCTGAGTAGTTGCTGACTTTTCAATTGGGTCTCTGAGTGGGCCCCCAGATTATTGATGATGAAGTATTTCTGTTACTTAGTTTTCCTTCTAACAGTCTAGTCCCTCTGCTGTAGGACTGCTGAGGTCCACTCCAGGTCCTGCTTCTCTGGGGTACACCTGTAGCAGCTGTGGAACAGTGAGGGGTGCTACAAGTTTATTCTTCTGCTATCTTTGTCCCAGAATAATGCCCGCCAAATGTCAGTCTGATCAGTCCTTTTTGAGGTGACTCTTTGGATATGCAGGGGTCAGGGAGCTGCTTGAAGAGGCGGTCTGTACTTTATAGGAGCTCAAGTGCTGAGCTGTGAGCTCCATTGATCATTCAGGGCTGTTAGGCCAGTACGTTTAAGTCTGCTGCAGCAGAACTCATAAAAACCCCTTTTTTTCCTCAGATGCTCTGTCTCAGGGAGTTAGGGCTTTCTTTATGAGTATCTGTTGCACCTTCCTGCCCAGCTGGGAGGCAGTCTAGTCACTATTTGCCTGCCGAGGCTCTGCCCTGCTGCCGTGGGCTCCGTCATGCTGTCACGAGCTCCACCCTGTTGGTGGAGTTTCTCTGTTATTGCAGGTTGCCTCGGCAACAGCAGGCTGCTTCAGCAATGGGAGTGTACCTCAGTAGTGGCGGAATGCCTCAGTAATGTCGGACGCCCCTCCCCCACTGTGCCACACCGTCCTGGGTTCAGCTGTGCCCACAGTGAAACTCTCAACCCTGAGCGTTTCGAAACACCGTTTTGTTTGTCCCTGTGGGAGTGTGACTCACCGAGCCTGATCACCTGGCTCCCTGCCTCAGAGCCCTCTTTTTCTTTTTTTTAAGTTGAACGGTTGACTCTCTCCCAGGTGTTTCAGTTGGCTGCTGATAGGGGATCTTTTTGATTTCCTGTGCAGCGACCCACTGCACTGGCTCAAATGTCTCTTCCTGGAAATCTCCTGGTCTGGCTCACTGTCCAAGTCCCGTTTAATCAGATGGATATGCTAATCTGCTCTCCCCTTTAACTCAGATTGCCCATTTAACAGGGCACCCAGATCAGTGCGTTCTGTGCGGCGTGCCGCTGCGCTGCGGCGCCGGCCAAAATGGCCACGCGAGCCAAAATAGCTGCGCTGGCATCCTGTGTCTCTCCTACACCTGAGAATTTCCCCGTTCTGTGGGCAACAAAGATCTGTCTGGAAATGCGGATTGAACTCACCCTCTGCGTCTTCACTGAGAGCTGCAATCCTGATTTGCTCCTACCGCACCATCTTGGCAGTCCCCCCTGCAATAATGAGTTTTTTTCACTAGGATAATAAAACTAGAAAGAATGGAATCCTTTATAGACGTGACTTAAGAAAATCAGACTCAAATGCTGTATTTAATATTAGAAGTTAAGACAAGTGAGAATTTGTGAATGGTAGATTTTTAGCTATGGTGACTGAGTAAGGATTTATAATGATATAGGAAAACAGGTGGAGAAGTAGGCTTACAGGGAAGATAAGGAATTCATCTTTGGGCAGGATAAGTTGGGGGTACAGTGGGATATTTAGATAAAGCAGTCATTTAGGAAGATGTCTTTGATACTGGGAAGACTGGTAAGGCCTAAAAATGTAGATTTGAGAATCCTAATATGTAATTGATAGTTGAATTTTAGTGAATGTTAAGATTATTTTACATAAGAAGAGAGAGGGAAGAGAATATGAATAGCCATAAAACCCTAGGAGATACCAGTATTTAATAACAAAGTGGGACAACTTGTGAGTAAAAAAGACCAAGTGTAATCAAAGGATTAGTGAAGCTCTAAAAGAGGTAAAATAGGAGAAAAAGAAGAAGAAAGTTTTAAAGAGAGGATGGTCAGCTTGAGCAAATTGGACTGCGAGGTCAAGAAGGGTAAGGACTGTTAACTGTTCACATTTATGAGATAATAGGGGATTTTTTCCAAGAACATTTTTAGTGGAGTGATCAGAGTGATCAATGAATGGAAGAGTAAATGGAAGTAAGAAATAGGAGGCAGGAAATATTATTTTTCTAAGAAGATTAGAGTGTGCAGATAACAATAGAAAATTAACTATTGGAAAAGATAATCAAGATTTTTCTTTGAGAAAGCCAGTAAAGGAAACAATATCAGTAAATTTTCAGAATACTTTGAGGTAGAGAGGATGTCTGAAGTTACTTGCCCTTGATGACCTCTATTTGTTCTATGAAATAAAGGGATTTGCTGGTTAAGTTTAGAAATGTGGCTTTGGAGAACCCTCCTGATTAAAGAACCCAAATTCTTAGTATCCTGGAAAAAGGCACAAAAGAAATGGACTGATGAGTCACAGTTTGAAATTGGCAAGCAGATGTATATAGTCAAAAGGCAGAAGGAAATGGATACAAAAAGGTTAAGATAGATAGTTTAAATGAAGAAAATAGCATTTATGACATATATATGGACTACATAAGACACTAAAAATAAAATATGAAGATTTTCTTCAACCTGCCTGTACTGCGGTCTTAGGCAAATCTAATTTTTATGAGCTTAAGTGTCCTCATTTATATAATGGGCTTTTGTATACTGTTTGGCATACCAACTTCAAGAGGTTTTCAAATTCTCAGATTTACTTAAAGTTTATTTAACACAGAATTACTCACAGTGTGTTCCTTCGTAACAAGGAAAGGGAGGTTGGTGGGTCTATGATCAAATATACTTGGGAAAGTCTAAGTAGATGTTTTTCTCTTTGGATGTTGGAGCACATGTTAGCATGACAAGTTTGAAGATGTAATCCAGTTTTCTTTTAAATAAATAAATAAATTGTATTTAGCTCATTGTTAGTCAATTGTATTTACAATAAGGTTGTTTTAATATTTTTTTAAAAAGATTCTCTTCATAATTTTTAAAACTTGCACTGGAATGCTACAGAATATATTTTAAGAAATCCTGTTTTATCATACAAGTACTCTTTCACGTATCAGTATCAGAAAAATGGAGAACTGAGAAAAGTTACATCAGGGAGTAAGCTGCACATTTTATGGCCAAAACAGTAACAGTATTTGTTAAGATTTTGCTTTCTTTGGGAGTCTCTATTATTTTATTTATAAATGTAAACTATCAAGTTATCCTTAATCCTATTTTGAATTGGTCTCAATAATCATTTTACACAAAAGTATTTTTTCAAATGTCTCAGAGGCCATTGATTTTTCAGGCATATTAAACTGTCAGTGTAAGTATAAGATTTTAATTCATTTTGGATAAATTTCTGGAAACACAAAATCCCCCAGGATTTAATCAGGAGATTGAAACCATTAATAGACCAATGTCAAGCTCTGAAATTGAATCAGTAACAAGAAAACTTCCAATAAAAAGAAAGCCCAAGACCAGATAGATATATAGCCGAATGCTACCAGATTTATGAAGAATAACTGATACTAATCCTACTGAAACTATTAAAAAAAATCAAGTACAAGGGACTCCTCTGTGACTCATTCTATGAAACCAGCATCATCCTAATACCAAAATCTGGCAGAGACATGATGAAGAAAGAAAACTTCAGGTTGATATCCCTGATGAACATAGACACAAAAATCATTCACAGAATACTAGCAAACAAAACACAGCAGCATATCAAGAAGCTAATTCACCATGATCAAGTAGGCTTTATTAGTAGGATACAAGGTTGGTTCAGTAAAATACAAATCAATAAATGTGATTCACTACATAAAGAAAATTTAAAGCAGCCAGGCACTGTGGCTCATGCCTGTAATCCCAGCACTTTGGAAGGCCAAGGCAGGTGAATCATGAGGTCAGGAGTTTAAGACCAGCCTGGCCAAGATGGCAAAACCCCATCTCTATGAAAAACATAAAAAATTAGCCAGGTGTGGTGGTGAGCACCTATAATCCCAGCTACTTGGTAGACTGAGGCAGCGAATTGCTTGAACCTGGGAGGCAAAGGTTGCAGTGAGCTGAGATCATGCCATTGCACTTCAGCCTGGGTGATAGAAGGAGACTCTGTCTCAAAAAAAAGAAAATAAAAGAAAATTAGAAGCAGAAGCCATATGATCATTTCAATAGATGCAGATAGAGCTGTTGATAAAATCCAACATTCCTTCATGATAAATACCCTCAACTGACTAGGCATTGAAAAAATGTATCTTAAAATAATAAGAGCCAGATGACAAACTCACAGCAAACATCATGTTGAACAGACAAAAACTGGAACCATTCCCCTTGAGAACAGGAACAAGGCAAGGACGCCCACCCTCACCACTCCTATTCAACATAGTACTGGAAGTCCTACCCAGAGGAATCAGGCAAGAGAAAGAAATAAAAGGCATCCAAATAGGAAAGGAAGTCAAACTTTCTTTCTTTGCTGACAATATGATTTTATACTTAGAAAACCCTAAATTCTGCTTAAAGGCGACTATAATTGTTATATGATTTCAGCAAGGATTCGAGATGCAAAATCAACACGCAAAAATTAGTAGCATTTCTATACAGCAGCAATGTCCTGGTTGAGAGTCAAATTAAAAACACAATCCACTTTATAGTAGCCACAAAGAAAACAGAATACTGAGGAATGCCGCTAACAAAAAACATAAAAGATCTCTTTAAGAACTGTAGTACTCTGCTGAAGGAAATCAGAGAAGAAACAAATAAATGGAAAAATATTCCATGCTCATGGATTGGAAGGATTAATATCATTAAAATATCCATATTGCACAAAGCAATGCACAGATTCGATACTGTTCCTGTCAAACCACCAATGCTATTTTTCATAGAATTAGGAAAAAAAACTATTCTAAAATTCATATGGAAACAAAATAAGCCTGAGTAGCCGAAACAATTCTAAGCAAAAATTTAAAAGCTGGTGGCATCATGCTACCTGACTTTAAATTATACGATGAGGCTTTTGTAACCAAAACAGCATGGTACTGGTACAAAACAGACATGTAGATCAAGGGCACAGAATAGAGAATTCACAAATGAAGCCAAACATCTACAACGCTTTGATCTTTGGAAAGGCTAATAAAAACAAGCAATGGGGACAGGACTCCTGAATCAGTAAATGGTGCAGAGATAGCTAGCTAGCCATATGCAGAATACCTTTCACCGTATATAAAAATTGATTCGAGATAGACTAAAAATTTAAATGAAAGACCTCAAATTATAAAAATCATAGAAGAACATCTAGGAGGACCCCTCTCACACCAGTCTTGACAAATAATTTATGGCCACGTTCCAAAAAGCAATTGCAAAAAAAACCAAGAATTAACCAGTGAGAACTGATCAAACTAAAGAGATTCTGCACAGCAAAAGAAACTATCAGCACAGTAAACAGACAACCTATAGGATGAGAGAAGTTATTCACAAACTATGCATTGGCAAAGGTCTAATATTCAGAATCTACGAAGAACTTTAACAAATCATAAAGCAAAATACAAATAACCCAATTAAAAAGTGGGCAAAGTACATGAGCACACATTTCTCAAAAGAAATCATACGAGTAGCTAACAAACATGAAAAGTGGTCATCATCACTAATCATCTGAACAGTTGAAATAAAAACCACAATGAGATGATGCCTTTCACATCAGTCAAAATAGCTATTATTAAAGAGTCAAAAAACAACAACAGATGCTGGTGAAGCTGCAGAGAAAGAGGAATACTTATACTTATTGGAGGAAACGTTAATTAGTTCAGCCTCTGTGGAAATCGGTTTGGAAATTTCTCAAATAACTTAAAACAGAGCTACCATTTGATCCAGCAATCTCATTACTGGGTATATACCAAAAGGAATATAGATTATTATACCAAAAAGACACATGCACACATATGTTTATTGCAGTGCTATTTACAATAGCTAAAACACGGAATCAACTCAGGTGCCCATCAGTGGTAGACTGGATATGGTGTACATATACACCATGAAATACTACATAGCCATTAAAAAGAATGAAATCATGTTCTTTGCAGTAATGTGGATGGAACTGGAGTTCATTATGGACTAAGCAAAGGGAATAGAAATCCATATACCAAATGATGTCACTAATCAGTGGGAATTAAATATTGAGCACACATGGACACAAATATCACTAAAATAGACACCGTGAACTACCAAAGGGAGAGGGAGGGAGGGGACCTTGGGTTAAAAATCGATCTGTTTGCTTCTGTGCTTACTACTGGGTCCAAAATATCCATGTAACAATCCTACACATGCACCCCTATATTAAAATAAAAACTGAATAAATTTTTAAAATAATTTATATTATGTAACTGGCTTTGATTTACCAATTTTTTGGTTAAGGGTCTTTTTTCTCAGCTATATTCATGATATAACAGTCATCTTTAAATCCCTTTCTTGTAGTATCCTTATCAGATTTTTGTGTCAAAGTTATGCTGGTTCCATACAATGAGTTGGGAGTTATTTCTTTATCTTCTGGAAGAGATTGTATAAACTGTTTTTTAAAAAATTTTTATTATGCTTTAAGTTCTGGGTACATGTGCAAAACATGCAGTTTTTTTATATAGGTATATATGTGCCAGTGTGGTTTGCTGCATCCATGTTTTTAATTTGCTATTTGTTTTTTGATTTCTAAAGATGAATACATAGATCATTAATTTTCACTCTTTCTTTTGTGATTGTATGCATTTAAATATAAAGTTATCCTGTAAGAACAGGTGTAGCTTTATTTCTTCAACTTTAACATGTTGTATTTTTATTATCAAAATGCTCTACTTTTTATTGTAATTTTTCACTTGACTGCTTTTTAGAAGTTGAAGATTTTCTTGTATTGTAGTTCTGCTGTGGTCAGATATCATTATCTGAATGACATAAATCTTTTGAAATTTGTTCAGGGTTATTTTATGACCCTGGCATGTAATTAATTTTGATAAATATTATTTGCAAAATTGTAGTCTCTTTCTGTGGTGTATAATATTCCATATGCATCAATTAGGTCAGATTTGTTATTGTCATTTTTTCTATGCTTATTGATATTTTATCAGTTTACTTAGTGACAAAAATATGTGAGTTCTTACAGTAATTGAGGGTTTATGTATTTATCCTTTCAGTTTTGTTGACTTTTGCCTAATATACTTTGAAGCGAAATCATTGGATTAATAAAGATTTATAATTTTTATATTTTCCAAGTGGATTAACCACTTTATATTTCTTTCTTTATCTCTGATAATATTGTCTCAATGTCCACTTTGTTTGATATTTGTAAAACCATAAATATTTTCTTTTACTTAGAGCCTTTCTTTTTATTTTTACTTTCAAACTTTACATAAACTTATATTTAAGATATGCTTCAAAAATAGCTTATATTTATTTCTTTAATATGGCCAATTATTTTTATTTTAGTTGAAATAGCTTATTTTATATTAATATAATTGCAGATGTATTTCTGTTTGAAGTTATAAATTACTTGTCTCCCTATTAGTCTTATGTTATCTATTACTCATTTCTCTTCTTTCTTGTCTTCTTTGAATTAAACAAATGCAAATATTTTATTATTTAATCTTTCTCCATCCATCCACAAAATTAGCCTGTTAGTCATGCATTTCTTTTTCTGGTTATTTTAGATGTCACAATATACATTTTTGATTTAATGGTATCTCCTATAAATTATTATTATTACTCTAATATTACCAGCACCTTGAAACACTCTAACTTTATTATTTTGCCATCTGTCATGACAATAAAAAAATTATCTACCCTCTTGTTGACTTTCCACCTGCTCTTCATAATGGGCTTGTAACTTGAATCATGTGTGGAATTGTATAAACAGAAACATGATAAAATCATGTAGAAATTTTTATTATATACACATGCAAACTTTTTTCATGTATGTAAACTCTTTAAGCATACATTAATGCTGCAGATATTTTACTCTTTTTCTGTACTTCGGAGACTTTTTTTTGTTTGTTTGTTTTTTTTTTGGTTTCAGAGATATTTGAGAGAAGCAGAATCTTAAAGGGAAAACACAATAAGGACATTCAAAACACAGACCATTATTTTGCGATGGTATTATTTTTCTGTGTATGCTAGGTCAGGATACAGGATGACTAGATTACTGTTAGAGGGGGTTTAAAAAGTTTAGAGTTCTCGTTCACATAAGGGAGAGGTTCAAATCAAGCTACCCTAATGGCTAGTCCCAGAAGGAGAGCTTTAAGAATACATAACAATTTATATTAGGTCAAGTGACATATTATACAATCAATTTTGCATATCATTATTCACTAAAACTTATAAATTCATTTGAAAATAAACATTAGTTTTCTAGTTATAAGAACACATATTGTTAGAAAAATTTCTCACTCTTTATTGTAAATAGGGGAGAGAAGCATTGACAAATTTTCTAAAGACCTTGTGTTTTTGTCTCAGTGATAGCAGAAAATGCCCAAATGATTTAGACTGAATTGGAAAAGGAAGGGAAAAAAAGGCAGTAGGAGTGCAGCTTTTAGATGTTGTTTTTCTGTTGTTAGTGTAGCTAGTGTATACCATCTGCTTTCTCTTATATCACTGCAGGTTTCTTACTGATCCGGCTAATACCATGAAGCAGTCTTTTCTTTTCTCTCCTACCGCGCCTGAGGTTTTCTGCCTTCTGGGTGAGTCACTTGCCCAGTTCAGTCATATATACAAACATGCTTGCCTGGGATACTGCTTGCATTAATTTTGAGCTGTTAGGGTTTATAATTTTAAATTCTTTTCTAAATCCTTTGAATATAATACATTTGTTTAATTATATCACACGTTTTAATTTTGTTAGAGCACATTCTTTCTCATGTCGTAGTTAATAAAAGTAATATCATGTTGTCATTTGGACACATCCCAGGCCTGGATCTCAAAGGATAACTGTCAAACAGAAAAGATGAAATCAGTGAGACAAAACAGTGTGCTGAATGAATCTCAGGAGGCGCCTGTGTTTCGAATGTGTTAATGGAACTGTCCAGGTGGAAACCAGAGGTGTCATATCTGGGACTTCACCCTAGGGAATCCATGAATTCTCTTTCCTGGGATTCTGAATTGTTTTCTGAAGTTGAATTTAAAAAATCACTGGAGTGTATTTAAAGTCTTTTCTTGAAAGATTTTCTTTTTAAAAGCAAATTATTTTTATTCTTCTGGAGCACATGTAAAATTATTTAAAATAATCAGTTATTTATAGAAGTATATCTTGCTGTCTTACTTGTGTGTTAGACAAAAGCAATTTAACACTGAAGCATTTATGTAGATTAAAACCCTAAATATAAATATCTATTTTTGTCTTACATTTTATAATTTCTTTCTAATGACTAAGAAGTTAGATCAGACAGAAAAATGATTATTGTGGATTATGAAAATAATTATATCTGACCCCAAGGGAGTCTTTTGATTATGCTTCTGTTTTAATAAAAATCAAAGCCAAAAGCTGTTTATTGTAGGCTTTTTTGTATACTACTTTTTAGAGTGACAAAAAAATGGCTTTTGTAAGTCGGAAACTGAGTATAAGTTGTGGAAAGTCTCAAATATTTTATTTTCATTTAGACAGGTGCAAGGCTAAAGAGCATTTTTTAATATCACAAGTCTCTATAATATGTATTTATTTCACACAGAGGCAGGATAGTTCTTAGATAGGTAATTGTTATAAACTTATATTTTAATTGGTCAGACTGGTCAGTTTTGCTAAAAATTATCAAATATAAACAAAGTGAGCAAAGATTGAAAGAGCTTTTTCTGTTTTGAGGTTCCATACATACTGAATATTTTTCCCTTTTGAATCTATAATATAATTGAACTCATGGTTATTGCAGTATTATAGGTATGATAGAGTATGATTAAAGATATCAAACAAGAAATACTCTGAAGTGAGAAACATTTTAAATTATATTTTTTAATGTCACAGACTTTCTCAAATTCTCAATAAAATATTCATTTATATATTATTATCAGTTCCACTTTACAAGTGAGAAAACTCACACTTGGAAGGCATAAGTAAGTTGTCCAATTAGTAAATAATGATGCCTGGAATCAAATTTATATAATATGAGGAGTGAACTAACATTCTTATCTTCCACACTACATGTATTTTTAATTGGTCTAATAATAAAATACTATTATTATTTTCATTTTTTTGAGGTGAGGAAAGTGATGTTCAGAGAGATTAAGGTTTATGGATTAAACAGTGAGTAATTATTTAAAGCAGGGTTTGAGTTAGTATTACTGAATCTAGAGTTTGTTCCCATAACTATAATTCTGTCAGTGTCTTTTATTGATGCCTCTCTCTCTGTTTACTATGTATTTATGCAGGTAAGACAACAGAAGATAGTAAAACGGCAATTATGGTTATCTCTAGCTAGCTCAATTAAAATAATCTTTATTTTTGAGCACTTCAGCATTTGTTTCAAATATTTTTATTGAAAAAAAATACTATAACTCAATGAATAGACCTGTTGGGACTGATCTGGAAAAGTAAATTGTTGACCACTTTGCATAAAAGATCTATAACCCATTAGTCACCGTTAAGAATGATCATCAAATAGCACATTGTTATTTTCTCTAACAAGACAGGACAGAGTCTAGTCTAACGATATTGGATTCCAACAGCGTAGCAATATAGTCAAATTATCAGAGAAAGACTGGCCATTCCGATATTAGGATAAAAGAGTTGCTGGAAGTGTGAGATGAGGAAATGGGAAATAATAAGTTATTAACAAATTAAGTAGTAGAGTGGAAATGAAGACCTAGCAGATACAGTAGGTATTATAAAAAGGTTATTGAAAGACAAAAATGTATATCTTGGTTTGAATCCAAATTGCTAAAAGCATTATAAGCCAATTAGGGAAATTTGAAGCTTGGTAGATATGTATTAAGTGACATTAAGGGGTTATTTTTATTTCCTTAGCTGTGATGATGATGTTTTACAGTGGAATACTACGATGTCTGTGACTTACTTTGAAATAATTCAGAGGAGAGAGCTTGGTGATGGCTGCATATACATATGGAAACATAATATTCTCTCTCTGTTTTTATGTGTTTGATAATTCTAATAAAAATGTTAAGATAAAAATGACAAAGCCAAAGAAGATAGCTTGTGTGATGGAGGTTTTTTTACTTTAATGGGAAGAACTTAAACAAACTGAAGGTCTGCCCTAAATTCTTTGGATGAAGCTTCAGTCTGCATCTGACTACTTTTTTTTTTTTTTTGAGAAGTCTCATTGTCACCAGGCTGGAGTGCAGTGGCATCATCTGGACTCACTGCGAACTCCACCTTTTGGGTTCAAGCGATTCTCCTGCTTCAGCCTCCCAAGTAGGTGGGACTACAGGCATTTACCACCATGCTCAGCTAATTTTTGTATTTTTAGTAGAGAAGGGGTTTCACCATGTTGGTCAGGATAGTCTCAATCTCCTGATCTCATGATCCTTCTGCCTTGGCCTCCCAGAGTGCTGAGATTATAGGCATGAGCTACCACGCCCGGCTATACCTGACTACTTTTTAGTTGTAGCACTGTTGAAAGTGAGTGAGATAGATGCATGTAAAGCACATAAAAAATTGCCTAAATATAAAACAAATTCCAGACTTATTAGCTATTTATTTCCATTAAAGTTGTTCTAAAATCAATACTTCCTATAGCAACATTTGTATATTAAATCTTAGCAGTTTGGTGGAAATTCTTACTTTATCTGTAAGTTTAATTATTTGAAAGAACTTGAATTGAACTTTTATTATTTCCTACTAAGCCACATGGGAAACAACAACAACAAAAAATAAGGCATAATACCAGTGTCCCTGTTTTATAGACTTATTCAAAAGCAGGGTTATGAGACAAAACACATTTCAAACAAATAAGAAAACAAAGAAACAAATAGTTTAAGTGACTCTCCTGAATCTAACTGCTAGCTAGTGTCAGGAATGAGAGTCCAGATTTCCCAGATCACAGGTTCATGCTCTTCTTGTGTACTGCATCTTTTGTTTCAATAAAACAGGTTAGAATGAACAAAAACACAAGGCAGGCAAACCACTTGCACAAATTCATGTACAGATTTTCATCCAATTGTATCAGATCTGTCACTATAGACCCATTTTTCTTGTTTGTCACTGACGTCAAGTTTAGGCTAGGACTAAACTTGATCTTAGCTAGCTGTGGAATAAATGTTTTTTTAATAAATAAATTGGTACTTAATTAGGGTTTGTGTAGATAATTTGCTATTAATAATAAAATAAGTCTTCTGTGGTTTTATAGGTCAGTCTGTAAGATAAATATATTAAGTACTAATAAGTTGACTAAAATAGAAGATGATGGAATAAAGGAGAGTGATTGATATGTTTTTAATATTTTTTTAAACTAATGAACTAACCAAGTCAAAGGACAAGATTCAAAAACTGTGTGGATTGATGTGAGAATTACACATGAAATTTTAAACCATGTGCATGTATATGATCCTTTTGCTGTTTATATCATAAAATATCTTTATGTCACCAAAATGAGAGAAACAATTATAGTGGCTATTATTTAAGAAACCAATGCAATAATAGTTGTATGTTAACTGTTAACTTTAAGGTAGGTATCACATTTCTTTACAATTAATTAAATCCTTATGCAAAATTTTGGAGATTTTAACGTTTAAGCTGAATCTGATTATTGTTTTTGCATATAGTGGGAAATAATGGGTGTGCCTATTTTTAGAATGGTGCCACATTGATTTTGATCGGAAATTATGATGCCAATAATACCCATGCATGGCTTCAAATAATTTTTAGATTTTACTACTGCATTATTATTTTCAACTGACAATAGTGAACCTTTCTTATACTCATGAATTTTTAATATTTTTCTCTGAGCCTGGCTTGTATTGAGCTCCTTCTGAAGGACTACGTTGAGCCAATATGATTCTTGCTCATGTATATGCACAAAGATTTCTTAGAAAACAAGAAAGTAGAATTATGAAACTTGACATGTGTTTTATTGTGAGAAGTGGGAAACTGACAGATGTGGAAGACATTTCTTGAGGAGTCCAACTGGTCCACAGGCAAGCACTACCGTATCTGATTAGGCTGACAGCTCTGACTATCCATTTGTACATAAGCCTGGAGGCCTCTAATTGTTTTTCAGATCACTTAGCAATTAATGATGCCATTGTCCTTGGGTAGCTCATTTGCAAATCGATACTTGCTGAAAGAGTCAAAGCTTGAAAAGACATAATGACAGTAACCAAAGTGACTCTATTAATAGATAAAGCCCACAAGCAATGAGGGTGAAAGAAGACTGTCAGGAGATTATGTTTCTTCCACAAACAAGTACCACTTGCAGTTTTTCAGAAGACTGTCAAGAAACCTGAACTGTAATTAACATTAGTTATTTTAAAAGTTATTTGTTCCTTAACTACTACTGTTAAACATATTTTGCTTTTTCACTGAGATATTTGTTCAAATTATAAGGTTATTTTTAAAACCTTTTACTTATTGTCTCACTGCATCAAAATACTCAATAAGATTTTTTAAAATTTCATATAAGTTCATTAAAGGAATTCTATTTGCCTCTCTATGTGGTTATAAAGGTGAACCATTCAGAATCAAGAGAACTTCCCCTGTTCCATCCCCTACAACTTTGGCCATTCATTAAAAGTGGGCTTCAGGGTGGATATGTGTTTGAAATAATTCAAGTTCTCAAATAAGTAGAAAAAATTAATGTCACTGGCTACTAAGTAGTTTTTATCGGTGTAAAACATAATTTAAAAATATACATGACTGAAGAGTTCCAAGTAGGCTTATTACCAGAAAAACATATTAAAGGTAATGATTTCGATAAAGTATACTGGCTTCAGAAAATTTGAAAACCAAAGGAGAGAAAAGTACCTTAAGTAGTATTATTTGATATTAATAATACTTAAAGTTATAATAATCATTGAGAAAAGGAATATTCAAAAGTTCTCTTTAAATGTAGTAACTTGCTTATGCCAGGTTTTAAAAGACAATTTTGTCTCAAATATACTGGGAGAGAAAACAATATATCCTGTCCTGATCTTTAAGTTCAAACAATAAAAATCTTCTACTTGGGTGAAAATTAAAAGGTGTTTACAGCACATTAGTTCATTGTTCTTTACTGGATAAACTGGCGATTTTACTTTTCAGATAAGAGTAGTTTTAGTTAGGAGAAGCCAAAAACTGTCAGTTTCATAATTAAGGAAATAATTTACACTTTATCTAAATGGATTTATATTCTTTTCCATCTATTCTCTTAAAAACATTTTCATAACAATTTATATGTTCTAAAATTAACGTGTTTATTTAGTCATGAAGTTCGTAGACTACAAATGCAATAATGAGGATTTGGGGCAAGGAACAAAACAGTATTTTCAAGCAATCTTCATTCTGACTTGTTTAAGGAGCTAATGAATAAATTAAAACAGCTATTATGTAAGCATTTAAAAAACAGTGGAAAATGTAATATTCCGGAAACACAAGATTTAGAAAGTACAGATAGGATTTAAAAGTGTTATAAGAAAAGTAAAAGCTGACAGATTGTCACTTTTACCTGTCTTTACCTGTCATTGTACTTGCTGATTTCATTTTCTCTTTTTATGAGAAAAAATATAAAAACATGTTAGGCAGACTAGGTGAAGATGATGAAAAGCTTTCTTCCTTGATAGTTTTATACTGAGTTGATTTTCCTACAAAATATAACTTGTTATGGGTCTCTAATCCCCAATGGCTGTCAAAATGATTGATGAAGCTGATGAATGGTAATTTTTACAGGCTTGGGTCTCTTGGCTTTTGGGCAAATGGGTGATGCAAAGCCTTGTGAATGTGATTGGGCAAAATTCCCAGTCAATTCAAAAACCAGAATTTTGATAAAATGTATTCCAAGTAATATTAGTCCAAAAAGTAGCAGAACACATTGACTTCTGAAATGATCTAACTGAACTGTTTTTGGTGGAGTCCTAGCTGAATCACTTCTGTGTATTCAGACTAGATATATCTGAAAGTCACACAGATAGATTGCCAAAGAATAATGCTAATCCTACCATCTATGCATGTATTAATGTATTACAAAGGTAGATTAAATTTGTTATTAGAACTGTAGGCCATCATTAAGGCAGTTATAATTTTTCATTTCATTCTAATTTTTTCAGCTTATTTTTCCCTTCTGATATTGTATAACTCACCCAGATGAATTTATTCTCTCAAACTTACATGTCCATTGGTAAATTGACACAGGAAAATCAATGGGTTGTGCAGCCAGATGAACCAACTCTTGCAAGCTTTGCAATAGTATAACACAATTTCACTAAAACATACTTAAGTTATATATATTATTAGCATGAAATGATATTTAAGGATGTATAGTATTCTTTAATTGATTTACTACATTCAAATCAACTCTATTGTTAAGCATTTAGGTTGTTTATAATATTTTGTCATTTTATACTGACATTGTCATACTATTAGGGTGAGATTCTGGTTGTTTTAATAGTATAAGATCCTACAGACAAAATTTTCAAATCAAAATAAAGGCTATTAATGTATACTGAGAAATAAGTTCTAAAAATATTTTAGAAATTTGCCATTAGGATCTAAAAATTGATGTCCTTGCTTACACTGGGTAGAATATTATTATCTTTTTAATTTCACAAATATTAAGGAAGAAAAACATCTCATTAATTTATTGATCTGATTTTTTTTCATTAAATAATAAGACAATACAGATTGGTCAATTATAATTTTGACTTTTGTAAATTCCTTTTATATGCACCGTTCTCAGTTTGTGCAATGAAATTTTTTTGAAGGCTATGTAATTTATTTAATTTTTAAGTTTTTATTTTTTATGGGTACATAATAGAGATATATATTATGGAGTACATGAAATATTTTCATATAGACATGCAATAAGTAATAATCACATCAGGGTCAGTGGAGTATCCGTCTCCTCAAGCATGTATCATTCCTTTATGTTACAAATATTTTAGTTATATTCTTTTAGTTATTTTAAAATGTTCAATACGTTATTGTTAACTGTAGTTACCCTACTGCGCTATCAAATACTAAATTGTATTTATTCTATCTATTGTTTTGGTTACAATAGCTCTGTAATGTAATTTCAAGTCAGGTAATATGATTCTTCCAGTTTTGTTCCTTTTACTGACGATGACTTTGGCTCTTCTGGGTCTTTTGCCATTCCATGTACATTTTAGAATTGTGTGTTCTATTTCTGTGAAGAATGTCATTGATATTTTGATAGGGGTTGTATTGATCTGTAGATTGCTTGGAGTGGTAAAAATATTTTAACAATATCGAATCTTCCCATCCATGAATATGGAATATTTTTCCTTTTACTGTGTGTCCTTTCCAATTTCTCGTATTAATGTTTTACAGTTTTCATTGTAGAGATTATTTATGTCCTTGGTTAAATTTATTTCTGGGTATCTTATTTACTTTCTATCTATTGTAATTATGATTACTTTCTTCATTTCTTTTTAGGTTGTGTGCTGTTGGCATATAGAAATGCTACTGATTTTTTGTATGTTCTGATGTTTTTTTGCTGGAGTCTAGAGTTTTCCAAATATAAGATCATATCATCTGCAAACAAGGATAATTTGACTTCTCCTTTGCAATGTGGATGCCCTTTATTTTTGTTGTTGTTGTCTGATTGCTCCAGCTAGGACTTTCAGTACTATGTTGCATAACAATGGTGACAGCTGACATCCTGTCTTGTTCAGGATCTTAGAGGAAAGGATTTCAGTTTTTTCCTATTGAGAATGATACTAGCTATTAGTCTATGCTAACCTACCCTGTGTTAGCCTGACAGACTCCATTTTGCTGAGAGCCAGACAGACTCCATCTTAACCTCTGCCTCACCCTTCCCACTATTTCTCCCTTGAGTGCATACCTGGGTCATGCCTACTGTGCTGGGTGGTGCTGTGCTTAGAACTGTAGAGGCAAATAACCATTGTAATCATATATTGTGAATACCCCCTTGATTGATTGTATGGCAAGTACCGAATACCCCCCTTGGTTACCAGCAATCATGGGAACCCCTTGGGTATACTCTCCTTAGTAATAAACAATCATTGGAACCTCCTGCCTCCTAGTTACCAGCCTCCTTATCTAACTTGCTTGTTCTGCTTCTGTAAATTCTGCTTCAGCTAGGCTCCCCCTCCCCTATCTTAAGCAAGGTATAAAAGGGAATCAAGCCCCTTCTTCAGGGCTGAGAGAATTTTGAGTGTTAGTCATCTCTCCGTCGCAGGCAACAGAGGACTCACAGTTGGAATTCAGAGTGTGATACTTTCCTTCTAACTCACTCAGGTATAACAGTCTGTTGTATATAGCTTTCATTGTGTTCAGGTATGTTCTTTCTACACCCAGTTTTGTGAGGGTTTTTAATCTTGAAGGATGTTGAATTTTATGGAATGTTTTTTTCAACAGCAATTAAAATAATCATATGGGTTAGCACTTCATTTTTTTTCTTTCCATATATATATATGTATGAGGAAGGATATTGTCACTGAAGCCATATTTGCATTAGTGGTTACCCCAAGTCCAGTAACACTGTGATTCTTGCAGACTGGTAGAAGCAGTGTCTTTGTGGTCTTGGGTCAGATCCAAGAAAATGCCCTGAATTACCAGGCAGAGACTTTTTTTCCCTTTATTTCCCCCAAATATACATATAATATATATAGATTATATATTTTATATATATATATACCTATGCAACAATCCTGCATGTTCTTTACATGTACCCCAGAACCTAAAATGCATATATATATATAATATATAGAGTATATATATAATATATAGAATATATATATATTATATATATAGTATATATATTATAAAATATATATATAAATAAAATATGTATATAAAATATATATATATTTACATTTGCATTTTAGGTTCTGGGGTACATGTAAAGGACAAGCAGGATTGTTGCATAGGTACATACATGGCAATGTGGTTTGCTGCCTCCATCCCCATCACCTATATCTGGCATTTCTCCCCATGTTATCCCTTCCCAACTCCCTACCCATTTTATTGATATGATGTATCACATTTATTGATTTGCATATGTTGAACTATCTGTAGGATATATCCCGTTTGATCATAAGAATGATCTTTCTAATGTGTTGTTTAATTTAGTTTGCTAGTATTTCTTTTAGGACGTTTTTATCAATGTTCATGAGATACTGTCCTGTAATTTTCTTTTTTCATGTGTCTTGGCTTTGTAAACAAGGTAATACTGGCCTCATGGAATGAGTTTGGAAGTATTAATATCTTTCTCTAGGTTTTGAAAGTTCTTTGTTACTATCTATTTTAATAAACTTTCTACCCAATCTCTTTTATACCTCCTCTTTAAGGCCAGTAACTCTTAGATTTGCCCTTTTGAGGCTTTTGCTCAGATTTTGTTGGTATGCTTTATTCCTTTTCATTAGTTTTTCTTTTATCTCCTCTGCCTGTGTATTTTAAATGGCCTGTCCTCAAGCTCAATAATGCTTTCTTTTACTTTATCCGTTCTGCGGTTGAGAGACTCTGATGCACTCTTGAGTTTGTCAATTCAATATTTCAGCTCCAGAAATTCTGCTTGATATTTTTTAATTATCTTAATCTCTTTGTTAAATTTATCTGATATAATTCTGAATTCCTTCTCTAGGTTATTTTTAATTTCATTGAGCTTCCTCAAAACAGCTATTTTTAAATTCTCTGTCTGAAAAATTACATATCTCTGTCACTCTAGGATTAGTCATTGGTGCCTTATTTAGTTTGTTTAGTGAGGTCACATTTTCCTGGGTAGCCTTGATGCTTGTGAATATTTGTCAACGTTTGGGTATTTATTTTAGTCTTCACAGTCTGGGATTGTTTGTATTCCTTCTTAGGAAGGCTTTCGAAATATTCAAAGGGAATTAAGTGTTGTGATCTAAGTCCTTTGTCACTGCAGCCATATCTGCATTAGTGGTTACCCCAAGTCTAGTAACCCTGTGATTCTTGCAGACTTGTAGAAGCAGTGTCTTTGTGGGTCTTGGGCAAGATCCAAGAAAATGCCCTGGATTACCAGGCAGAGACTTTTCCCCCCTATTTCCACCCCCAAATCAAACAGAGTCTCTCTCTCTCTGTGTGCTGAGCTGGCTTAAGCTGGGGGAGAGGTGACCCAAGTACCATAACTTGGACTGTACTGATTGAGACCTGAAGCCAGCACAACACTGGGTCTCACCCAAGGCCCGTGGTGACCAATGACTGGCTACTACTGATGTTCATTCAAGGCCCAAGGGTTTTTCAATCAGCAGGTGTTGAATACAGCCAGGCTTGCATCCCTGCGTTCAAGTTGGCAAGCTCCCTACTAGCCTGGAGCTGGTCCAGAAATGCCATATGGGAGCCAGGGCCTGGAGTCAGGAAATTTAAGAATCTACTCTGTGCTTTATTCTACTGTGGCTAAACTGGCACTAAAGACACATGAAAAAGTTCTTCTCTCTCTTCCATCTTCTTTCCTCATGTAGAAAGAGTCTTTCTCCATGGCCATCACTGCCCCAGGCACACAGTGAGTACTGTCTGGCTACTGCTGATATTCACTCAAGAACCAAGGCCTCTTCAGTCAGGTTGTGGTGAATGCTGCTGGGCTTGAGTCTCTTCCTTCAGGGCAGTGGCTCCCTTCTACCTCAGAGCGTGTACAGAAGTGCCATCCAGGAGCCAAGGTCTAGAGCTAGGAACTTTAGAATCCTGCTTGATTCTCTGTCCTTTATGGCTGAGCTATTGCCTATGCTGCAAGACAAGGCCCCTTTACTCTTCCCGCTCTTTTCCTCAAGCAGAAGAAGTCTCTCTGTGGGTTACACCTGAAGCCAACATGGTCCTGGGTCTCACCCAAGAACTGTGGTGAGTGTGGCCTGTGTACTTCTGATGTTTACTTAAGACCCAAGGGCTCTTTAGTCAGTGGATGATGAATCCTACCAGGACTAGATCCTTCCTTTCTAAGTGGCTGGTTTCCTTCTGGCCAAGGATGTGTCTAGAAATGTCATCCAGGAGCTAGAACCCAGAATAGGGTCTCAGGACTCTGCCTGGTGCTCTGTTCTTCTGTGGCTTAGCTGGTATCCAGTTGCAAGGCAATGTTCCTTTTAAACTTCCTTTTCCTCTCCTCAAGAAGGAGTCTCTCCCAGAACTATGAGCTGTGGGAGGGGTGATGCAAGCACTCCCAGTTGATGTCTTGCTAGTTGTGTGCACCCCAAGTCCACTGGCTCTGAGCCCAGCACAGCAGCAGGACTAGCCCAGGAATTGTAATTCTCATGGCTTATATTGCCTTTCAAGTTTATTTCAAACCCCAGAGCACTTTAGCCCTTTGTGGTGGGTCTAGCTAGAACTCAGGTTCCAACTGCTGGGAGAGAATGACTTCCCACGGCTAGGGCTGATCTAAGTGCTTCTTTTCTGGATACTGGCTGAATTCTACCCTCTGTTGTTTTCCACTGTGACAGGGTAGCACTGAATTTCAATGGAAAGTGACATAATGTCTGCACTCTCTCTCCCTCCTCCAAGGACACAAATTCTCTCTGTGTCATAAGGTCGGTGAAGGGGGATGAGAGAAGGGTAATGTTGCCAATTCAAGGCTGTGTTTCCTACCCTCATCAGTACCTCTTTCCTTGATGTGATATTAAGACCAGGTACTGGGACTGCTCACCTAACTTTTTGTTCTTATAAAGGTGCTTTCTTCTGTGGATATTTGTTCAATTTGCTTTTCCTGCAGCGGGAGTGATCACGGGAGGGCTGTATTTGGCCATCTCATTCCACCTCCCACAAGTTTAAA
The DNA here is from genome assembly GCF_049354715.1 of Callithrix jacchus. Taxonomy (NCBI): domain Eukaryota; kingdom Metazoa; phylum Chordata; class Mammalia; order Primates; family Cebidae; genus Callithrix; species Callithrix jacchus. The sequence goes on from NC_133504.1 coordinate 79,522,852, forward strand.
AAAATTAATTATGAGACTACTTTAATATAAAATGTATTATATTTTTCTTTATAAACATTATATGTTTATATAATGTACATATTATCATTTTATGCCCTGTATACATTGTATAATCTCCCTCAGTTTGTCGTCTACCTTTCAATGTAGTGTTTTATTATTTTAGATACATAGTTTTAAAAATTTCTGCAATCATATCTACTGATTTTTTTATGTATTTGCATTTATTTTTAGAAAAGCTTCTCTCTGAGTCAACATCAGGTAAATATTAAGCTAAATTATTTTTCTGATTTTAATGATGCTTCTTCCCCAACTGATTTTTAGTCCTAGATTTTGCCAAATGAAGATTTTCCTTTATTTGGAAAAACATCATGACAGTTAGATTGATTTTGGATCTTACTTTCTCTAACTGATAAGAGTGAAAGACTATTTACAAATAAGTAAGTAACATGAAATGATCTGTCTAATTTATTTTTTCCAACTGTTACTTATCAGTTTTGAACATATAATCTGGACACTGTATTTATATCATTTTGCTTACATTATTTTTTATATCATTTATCTTATTCTGGTAATAGATGTAGTTATTTTGCTGGGCTTTACAATTTTTCTTACCAACTGAAACTCCTTTATATCATGCTTTTCCCTGTTAATTTGGTTTTTTATCTTGGTTTGCTGGAATATATATTGCCAAAAGGTTTTAGTTATTAGTGAAGCAGGATATTCCCTGATGCATTCATGGGACTCACAGCAAGGGTGCCTCCTTTACTCAACCCACAGCTCTCAACTTTTTTGGGAGGGAGCGCATGAGTGAACAAGATGGGAACTGGAGTGTATGAGTGCTGGAAACAGCTGGCTGCCTTGGCACTGGCAGGGGTGAACTCCCCTCACTTAGACCTGCTGCGTTCCACCCCTTGTGGGAGGGAGCACGCAGGTGAGCAAGTGCAGGAGCTGAGGCAAGTGGTTTTGTGTGCTGGCAGGAGTGAGCACCACCCAGGACCCATGGCAGCATCAAGGGGGTGTCTCCACAACGCTTGAAGCCCCAGAGGGAGTGTACAGTGCTCTTTTAGCTCTACCATCCACAGATGGCTTAAGTGTTAACAGCTCAGTGGGCTCTCTGCCTTTTTGGCAAAGGGTCAGTGTGACAACCTTTTGTATACACACTGATGGCTCCCAAGCAATGTCCAGGAGAAATTAGGTCAGATGAATGTAGTGAAGAACAGTAAATGCAGGGGATTTTATTGCTAATGAAAGTGGCTGTCAGCAGGAAGGGGAGCTGAAAAGGAAATGGGGGCAGTAAGGTATTCTTCCCTTGAAGTCCAGCCATCTCCACCCTGATTCTTTTCTGAAGTTACCTTGTCAAGCTGTCTCTCTGAAGTCAAGCTGCTTCTCTCTAATATCCAGTCGTAGTCTCTAAATACCCAGCTGCTTTTCCGCACTCTGCCAGCTGAGTCTGGAGGTTTTTATGGGCACAGGAAGAAGGGTGGGGTGAGTCCTGCATTGTTTAGGAAAAGCCAATATTTGAGCATGAAATCATAGATATAAGTTCTCACTTTGTGCCGTGGTCTGAGGCTTTGTGACTTGAGGGTGAGGCTTCACTAGGGACCTGGCTTTTCTGTTTAGGATTTCTCTGCCTGCTGCCCCTATCAATAGTGGTCTGTATTTCCATGTCTGAGAATGTTTTCAGTCTTTGGGATATTCCCTTTTCCATATCTCAGACCACTATAGAAGCATAGGTTTTAGGGTGTATTTATTTGTATGCCTTTGTTTGCTATAAATTTAGTTCATACGTATTTGCTACGTAAGGATATGTTAGAATTTATTTTTTATGCTTTGCAATGGCATTTATTGTGAAATAGAAATAATACATTTTCAAGCTGGTATTTAACCAGTTTTAACTTTGATGATTAACTGGATAGGGTAGAAGTATTTTAAAATTTTGGCATATTCAGTGAGAACACAAGTTGTAAGGGATTCTTAAGTGAAAACATTGTGCTGGAGTACATATAACTCCTTTTCATTTTATAGTATTTTTATAAAAACTAGACAAAGCTTTCTATTTTCTTTCTATTCCCCTTTCTTGTAATCACAGATGTGCTCATTATCTATGTATTTACAGATGATTTCCAAATATACACCCACATTTCCAACCTTTCTTCTGAGCCTTGGGCATGCTCTCCATTCCCTGATTTTCCATGGCCATTTTCACTTATATGTTGTCTTACAGCATAATCAACATTTAAAAACTGAATTTGTGATGTTTCTTGGCAGACCTTGTCTTCTGACTACCTTAAATTTCTTAGCCTACTGCCTGCAATGATGTTCAGCTCGTTTAGGACCCGGTTTGATTTGAATGTTTTGTCTGACCAGTGTAGAGTGCTTCTTTTCCCACTGATGCATACACATTTCTTCCTAAGTTATATGTAAAAACTTATATATAGTATAGTATGATGTACTATATGTATAGTATAGTACAGTGATTTAATTATAGTGATTTGATTAACAGCCCTTAATTTTTTTGCTTCTTAGTGTTTCCACTTTTGAAATAAGAGTAACTAAATTTTTGATATTTATATTTCCTAGTATACTTCTATACTAGGGCAGGGTCCATATTTATCTGGTTTACTATTGGGCATACAATGCAGCATCTTAAAATTACAGATACTTCCTATTCTTCTAAGAATGGCTTATGATTGTTTTTAAAATGCAATATATATTATACAGCTAAATCTCAAACTATTCACCTTCTTCATCAATACTTCATTGAAAAAGGATTGATGTTTCCAAAATTTTTGCTTTGGAATTCACCAATCATATTTTCATAGCATCTTCACTTTTCCATTTTTATTAAGACAGTTGCGTAGTTTAAATATATTGTTAATAAATTTTATACAGAATCATGTAATATCTTTTCTGCTCACTGTCCCTGTATTTTGAGTTTGAATTTTGTCATTAGTTGTTAAGCATGTGGCTAAGTTTTGGACTCTGGAAATGTGTTATATGAGCCTGGCCCCAGGTGATCAAGGAGCATTGGGCTTTCTTCCACAGTTTCCATATTGGCCAAACTTCTTTGGAAATTCATGATTCCTGGGCAGGAAGATTGTCTGATTCCAGGAATTTGAGGCCACAGCGGGCTATGATCATGCTACTGCACTCCAGAATTAGACACTGTCTCTTTAAAAAAAAAATCATCCTTCTTTTAAAACTTTCAACAAATATCATTTAACATTATGGAAGGGTGAACTTTTGAGCAAAATGTGACATAAAACTTACAGGAGCACCTTACTTATTGTAGGGCAATGCAGGTTAGTAGCTAATAAGAAACCATATGAAAGTAACAAGATGGTGCAATTTTTTATTTGAATGATTCCTCTAAATAGCAAATTATATTATGTTTCATATGATGTATTTTTAAATTTTCTAACTTAAAATGGAACTAACTAGCTTAGAATGAAACATAATAAAGCTTGTTATTTGTAAATAAAGGTGACTGGAATTGATCAGTTTTAAATCGTGTTCATCTATTTGTTAATTTACAACTTATAGGTACCCTGCCTTCAGAAATTTCCTTGTAGATGTTTAGCAAAAAGCAATCTGACAAAATATAGTAATATACATGGTTTCAACTCACTAGAACTTTAATTCTCATGTGCCTGAGTGAATTATAGGATAGCAGGAAAATGAATATAAGCATTTTGCCACTAAGAAAAAATGCAGACAGTTTCAGGTTTCTGAAGACAAGTTATAATTTGTAGCAAAATACAAATGTACTCTATAATAGTTTCCACCCTTTTGCATTACATAAGATACTTCAAAATCTTGGAGTTGTATTTAAATACTTTATTGTAATATTAAATGTATAAAAAACTTTGAAACATGTAGATTATTTCTCTATCTTTACTTCTTATCAAAATTCAATCACTTTTATCATCAACTTAAGCATGTGGCTTAATGTCTAAAAAGTTTGGTTGAGTTGTGTAGCTGCAGAATAATAAAGGAAACCCATGCTAGAACCAAAGGATACTTTTAGTTGATAACAAATGTTAACTTTTCACTTACCACTAGCAGAAAAACAATCTTAAAACCCCTCAAGTTTAGTATTTGTCATAGCCCTCAGAATTCATAAAAAGTAATTCTTATTGTACAGAATTTCAATATTTTATTCAAGCCTGACATATAAGGAACCCAGAAAAAAAATTAAGATTTTGGTACACCTGGATTAACTCATTATTATTTCCAGTACCCCAGCACTTTAAACACCCACAAGCTTGAGGCATTACAATGAGTATTCTTCAAATCAAATACTAAGAATAAAAATATATATGAACTAGTTCAAAAAATTTCAAATAACTCAAGAATATATTAAGTATAAACCATGCTATGGAGGCTACAAGACCTATATAATCATCATTAAATATCTCACTTTGGTTAAGTGGAAAACTGGAAGTATTTAGAGAAAAAAAAATATGCGCCAATATGTAGGGACTTCATTTTAAGTACAGTAGGAACTAAATGTGCTATTTTATCAATTTTATTCCTGACAATAATCCTATAAGATATGAAGACAGACAGTGTCAGAAACATTATGAAAATTGCCCATAGTCACAGAGACAGTGAGTAACAGGGATGAGTTTTACCATGGACCTATTGTTCTTTAAAGCTAATGCTGTTTTCTCTGTGTGAACCCATATTAGAAAGAGTTCAGAGAAGAAAATGAGTAGTGTGAATCTGGTAAGCAGAGAAAACCTAATGGAATAAATAGGGCTTAAGTCTCTCCAGCTAAGATTTAGAATAATTATATATGGGAAAGAAAAGGAAACGAGTTTGAGTTCTCCTGATTGAGGTAAGGGTGTAAGCCACAAGACAAGCATGTAAGATTTCTCTTCTAAATTACATCTCTTTAGCTAGCTTTAGTTTTATTTCTATATTCCCTATTTCTGAGCCTCAACACCTCATATTTGAATGTTTGCCTGAGGCTACAAACTAAATAAAATACCTTTTGATATTACTTATTGATCTAATAGAGACATCAGAGTAATCATTAGAAGTGTATTCATTCAGTCACATTTTTGAAAGAAAAACTTTAGACAAATTAAATTTAGAAGAGTTTATTTGAGCAAAGAATGATTCATGAATTAGGCAGCATTCAGAACTAGGAGAGGATTAGAATGCTCCACCCAGCAATGTGGGCAGACTGTATTCATAGACACAAAAAGGAATTGAGGTAAAAAACAGCTTGATTAGTTATAGCTTGTCATTTGCATTATTTGGGCATGGTATGATGAGTCATTAGCCTTATGTGTATATTGTCTGATCAATGTGCAGCCTATGATTGGCTGAAGCTTGGCTTCTATAATTGGCTGAGACTCAGCAGTTTGTTATAAAATACACTCTTAAGTTAGGTTGCAGTTTCTTTACATAGCTAAATTAGGTTATAGTTCATGATGTAGGAATTCAAAGTACAAAACAGCTATAGGCTGCTTTAACAAGTCTCCCTTTTGATGTCCTCTCAATTTTGAAAGATTGATTGAAACCTTGGGCATTGATTCCATTCTCTGTTGCCATCAGAATGGATGTGCTTGATATTATTATGGAATTCACAACTTATGACATCAGGTTAGTTGAATTATGTTTTATGTAATTTTTGTGTTGTCATTGTTCTAACTTTAGTGAGACCATTTGACATACAATGGATGGCTGCAACAGAGCATTTGAGAATCATGAAAGACTACAGTACACAGAGGAATCTGTTATGACAGCTACAAAGAGGATAATACTAAGAAACTAAAGTATATAAACTTTACAAATTGAAACAATCAAAATCAGATATATAAAAATCAAATATATAAAAATGAGACAGAAGCAAAATCTCCTTGTTTTAACCAAGTAGCTTTCTAGTTGATTTCTTGCAACTTGAGTTTCTATAATACCAGATTTATTTATCTAAGTGTAGCAGGAGGTGTTAGCTATTGCACATTCTCCCAGTTCAGCCAACAAATAGTTCAATGCAGTTATGTTATCTAAAGTAACTTTAGCAAGATAATTTAAAGAAGTTTTCTGAGCAACTGTAGAATCAACTATAGTGGCTAATGTTTGAGACAAATTTTGATTCCTAATTTTATTTACATATATGGCAAGATAAGAAGCATTCTGCAAAAAGATGCCCATGTAGAGGGATTTACATTTGCTGGCAAATTTCTCTGTATTCCTTGGTGCATATTAAAAGGGGTACAATGTTCAGCTCTTACTTGGTTATAGATTAGCAGTTATACTGTTAGAATCTCTAAAACACATTGGTTTTTTTATTTTTCACTTATTGATACATGGAGTTGCTCGTGCATGTGGTGAAATAATAATTGTATTATTACATTCTCTACAAATAAATATCTATTTTAGAGAGGCACACAGACAGTTCCATGTGGGATGCCTCATGCATTAGGAAAAATTAGTAGGGAAGCACAAGTAATAGTAATATTTATCTAAGGCTGCATTACTGAAACATTGCATAATTGGAGGCTACATATATTTAAGGAATTAGAGCTATAAAGTTGTTTACATACAGCCAAAATACATTTATTTTGGCTTTTAAATTTAATTTCTGGTATAATATTACTGCAAAACTCATACTATAGGTTTTGCTTTCTATTATATTTAAATGAGGAATCTGGATACCTACATCTAAAAGCCTAACCCTGTAGAAAAGAATATTAGTAAAATTTGTTAGAGGGTAAAGCAGACAATTTCCAAGATCATGTGAGGATTTAGTTTTGACATAACATATCTAACATTAGGTCCCCTGCTTCTGAGGAAAAACCTCCCTGTCTGGTTTTACTTTTGAGATCTCCAAGGGCTGTATAGTCACAAGAGTCTGGAGGGGCCGTATTTAGGGGGGAGATGAGGCCCTGAATTTTTGCTGCCATTTAGAGACTTGAGGCCCTGAATTTTTGCTGCCATATGATTGTTAAGAACTTCGTATGCTTAGGATTGGTTTGGATAAGCCACAGGCACCTCCTAACTTCAAATTATACTATAGGGCTATAGTAACCAGAACAACATGGTCCTGGTATAAAAAAACCACATAGATGATTGGAACACATAGAAAACACAGAAATAAAGCCACACACAGCCATCTGATGTCTAGCAAGACCAACAAAAATAAACAGTGGGGAAAGCACTCCCTTTACAATAAATGATGCTGAGATAATGGGCTAGCCATATGCAGAAAAGTAAAACTAGACACTTACCTTTCACCACATACAAAAATTAACTCAAGATAGATTGAGGATTTAAAAGTAAGACCTCAAAGTATAAAAATCCTAGAAGAAAACCAAACCTAGGAAATGCCCTTCTTGACAATGGCTTTGGTGAAGAATTTTGGGCTAAGTCTCCAAAAGCAATTGCAACAAAAACAAACATTGACAAGTGGGTCCTAATTAGATGAAAGAGCTTCTGTACAGCAAAGGAAATTACCAACAGTATAAACAGACAACCTACATAGCAGGAGAAAATAGTCACAACTTTGCATCCAACCAAGTTCTAATATCCAGAATCAATAAGAAACTTAAATCAATAAGCAAAAAACAAACAAACCAAAAAAAACCTGAAAACAAAAAACAAGAAACCCAAATAACCCCAGTAATAAATGAGCAGACATCTGTCAAAGGAAGACATATAAGGAGCCAATAAACATATGAAAAAATGCTCATCATCACCAATCATCAAAAAACACAAATCCAAATCACAATAAGATACCATCTCATTGCAGTCAGAATGGCTATTACTAAAAAGGTAAGAAACACTGCAGAATAAAGAGAATGCTTATCCATTGTTAGTGGAACTATAAATTAGTTCAGTCACTGTGGAAAGCACTTTGAAGATTTCTCAAAGAACTTAAAACAGCTACCACTTGACTCAGTAATCCTGTTACTGGGTATATACATAAAGGAATATAGATAATCACACCAAAAGACACATGCACTCATATGTTTATTGCAGTGATATTCACAATAGTAAATGAACAGAACCAACCCAAGTGCCCATTGATGGTGAATTGGATAAAGAAAATGTGGCACATATATACGATGACATACTATACTGGCATAAAAAAGAATAAAATCACGGTTTTCAAAGCAACGTGTGTGGAGTTGGAGGCCATAATCCTAAGCAAATTAATGTAGGAATGAAAACCAAATACTGCATGTTCTCATTTATAAGTGGGAGCTAAATATTGAGCACACATGTACATAAACATGGAAACAGTAGATACTGCAGACTACTAGAAAGGGGAGGGACAGAAGGGTGCATGGGTTGAAAAACTACCTATTGGGTACTATGCTTACTACCTGGATCCAATACATCCATGTAATTCTGGTGTCGTATCCATATGATATAATCTTCAGATTCTAGGTTGTGATAAGTGTGGTTGTCATCAGTTGGTGGGCCATTTAAAGGCTTATTTTATGTGGTGAAAAATACACTTAGGCATAATGCATTCAAGTCTTGCAATGCTGAATCTTGTAAGAGTTTCTAAGAGCAGGAGATACACATGGTTTTATTATTAGGGGTCTAGGGCTTTTGTTAAGTATTTAATTAGGGGTCAATCTATGTTTTCTGGTAAGAATAGATCTAACTATCATCAGTCTGCTAATACCTTTGACAAAGACAATACAATTTATTCAATTAGCTTTGCTAAATGCCATTGTGTTTATAATAGCTTATTTAACTGCAGTGAAATGAATACTTCTATCACTAAATATTTCTCCAGGAATGTCTCATAAAGCAAATACAGTTTGTAATAATCTCTTAGTTACTGTTATAGAATCAGCCTTTCTTCATGGGAAAGTTTCTATACAACCAGAAAACATACATTGAAAGTAGCACCTGCACAAAATCCATTGGTAAGTATTTAAATGGTTCAGCAAGTGCCAGTAATTAATTACCCAAGTTTTTTACTATCTTACAGAATATGAATTTGACAAATATTGGTTATAAACTTTCACAATTTTAGAACAATTACCAAACCAATTTTTAATTTTTAAAATGTCATTTGATCTATATTATGATGACTCATATAGTAGATAGAATAATGGAAGCTTTAAAGACTCTGGAAGCACCAGACAGACTTTTCATGAGATCACACGTAGCATTGGATTTAGACCCTCTTAAACATCACCTCTGCTTCTCCAATTCAGGTATACAGCATTGTTTCTTAAATAGGTTACCATAGGTAATTTGACTTGGATCAAACTTATAAGGTTTATTTAAATTGCATATCTTAATAATTGCAGTGCTGGTTGACCTAGCATGAAAATCTTCCAAATTTAATTTAACATTTTTGATCTTCAATTAATTCTGTCCTGCTTCATGTTGGGTTTTATGGAACCAATCCATTTCTTTCTTAGAGTTCTGAAAATTCTTATTAAGTCCAAAAATATGATCAGATTTCTATGAATTTTATACAATTCCTGCAATACATATTAATAACATGCCCATATAAATATAATGTAAAAAGTTCGCATTACTTATTATTCAATAATGCTTCATATTTATATAATTTAATGTATCAAATAAGCCCAATTAGTTTAGTTTATCTTTTTATAAGGAAATGCAAAAATCCTTTGGAGACGTTCCAAAGGCACATCTGGAAAATCCAGAAGTTAATTCAAGCATAAGAAAAAAACTTAATTTAGAATTTTGAGTTCAGGAAGTTTGTCAAAAATATCAAGAGTTTAAAACACTTGATCAAAATAGAAGCATAGGCCACTCAAACAAGAGTTATTCCTTCAACTAGAGGGAGAACTTAAAGACTTCAAAGGCAAATACAAAAGTTATGTAGTTATTTAAAAACTCCTTTAATAGAACTTTTTGGGTCTGTTTTTTTTTTCTGCATGTCTGTTAGGTCTATATGCTTATATTTGTCATGAGGAAGTGATACTTCACCATTAAGCTGTTTGAAAGAATTCAAATTATTTGACTTAAAGAAAAGTAAGGGCTTTATCACACTGATTGAAGCTAGCTGAGATGCCTTTTAATTCACATGACTTTAGCAATCTTTGGTAAGATTAATTTGATAAATTTAACCTCAGAATTCTTTGCAATAGTTTTACATCTTAGTGTCATATTATGTTAAATTAAGTAATCTTACTTCCCCCTTCGTCCCTGCACTGGGACTTGGTTGCTATGAGTTAAAATAGTAGGAGTATAAAATGAGTTTTTGGTGAAGTTTATAAAATGCAAAGATATGGTTTTTGCTAAAGAAAATGTAATTTTTTTCTAGTTAAGAAACTATTTGAGAGTGACTTTAAAATAAAGGAAATATTATACAGATATATCTAAATGGATTTAAAAAAAATTAAGCCAGGACAACAAAAGTTGCCTCTGATGTGGTTACCAAGAACATAGTCCATGTGGGGGAAGGACAAAATCAAGTAACTATTAAACCATAGGGTATAATGTAAACGAATTGTTCCACTTTGTAGATTGGTATCATCAGCTTCTTGAGAAACCTGTACTATAACAGATTGTAAAGATAGCTACTTTAAAAACAAAATCCTTAATTTTAAATTCTGCAGCATAAAAGAGCTTATTTGGGTTGATGCAGGACCCACAGTTCACTATTGAACAATCGCTGTTAGTATATGTGATCCAAATGCACACAAGATTATTCCTGAGAGAACAACCATCCTAGTAGACTCAATAAACAGTACTGTGATGTCTGTTTGCCATGAGAAGGGGACTGTCCTACTCTTCCTGTAAAATACCAAGTGGAGCACTCCAGATAAAGCGGTTCATATGCTTCCTATGAAAGTCATGTGGGACTGGTTTTATAATGACCAGGATATTCTCCCACTAAATAAGCCTGTAACCCAGGTCATGGTAAATTTGGAGATTAAGGGGGCTCCTTATCAAATTTGATGTCCATCATGGTTCTTACAGATGCTTAGTAAAACATTAAAGGTAATTAACAACAACAACAACAAAAAAAAAAAAAAAAAAAAGGAAAGGAGAAAAGGGTCAAAGAACTTGTCCCCAAAAAATAATCAAAATGTTGGGGTGGTTATTCACTATTCGTCCCAGAAATGAAAAATTAAAATAAAATCAGAAGGCAAAGTTTATTATGAGAAAGCTGACATTGTCTGGGGGCAATGCTGGGGCAAATTAAGTTAAATATTGACAAAAGAGTCTGAGTCCCTTGGCTAAACTCCCTGCTAGGAACCCAAATCCTTTTTCAAATGGTCTAGTGGTAGAAGGAAAAGTTTCTGGAACTAGAATCTAAAAAACATACAGGTTAATAGAATTATAAAATTTGAGATGTTTAAATAGGCTTTATATAAGGTGGTTGTGACTCCTTTACCTAAATGTCTTATGAAAATGGATATTGCATCTAACTGGGAAATGTTCTACCTATCTAGTGCTATAAAACCAAAGGCATGTAAAATGTTCTTTAAGAAATGTTAATTGGACAGGCTAAGTGGCAACAAGTAAAATAGCCTGAGCCTACAAAATACAGGCTAAAAGCTGAAGTGCTAGCTGGGACAAATCGTCCACTTCACAGCCTTTTGTTGAACATTTACTGCAACTTATGGCCAAAGACTGTAAGTACTTCCCAGTAACAACTACTGGACTAGAGAATTTCCACTTGAGGGGCATTTACTGCCTTGCTATGGAATGTTAACTGAAGCTATCCCCATGCTAATGAAAATAATGGTGCCCAAAAGAGTTCCATGATAAGATAAAAATGGTTTACATTAGATCATGCTACCTGGGGATACAAAGAGCAGATAGATACTCATGAGCATGGAGCTGCCTTTTTCTCTAGGACTGATTGTGACAATGTAAGGACCTGCTACTTTCTACATGGCCTGATAGCTATCATGAGCTATTTGGCTTGTGAATGGCAGTTTAAGGTGAACAAATGTATTGTTTGGAAGGCAGCTGCTCTGGTTAAAGAATTTTTCCCCTTTTAAGTTGTTTTTACTTTACAGCATTTTGGTGAAGTATGTTTTTGTAAGCAAATTTACTTTTCTATCTGAGTTCTCCAAAACTTGGATTGTGATTTTTATGACAATATAGTTTTTCATGAAAGTTTAGTAAGAGCGTTTTATTTATTTATTTATTTATTTATTGAGACGGAGTTTTGCTCTTGTTACCCAGGCTGGAGTACAATGGCGCGATCTCGGCTCACTGCAACCTCCGCCTCCTGGGTTCGGGCAATTCTCCTGCCTCAGCCTCCTGAGTAGCTGGGATTACAGGCATGTGCCACCATGCCCAGATACTTTTTTTTTGTATTTTTAGTAGAGATGGGGTTTCACCATGTTGATGCGGATGGTCTCAATCTCTTTACCTCGTGATCCACCTGCCTCGGCCTCCCAAAGTGCTGAGATTACAGGCTTGAGCCACCGCGCCCGGCCAGTAAGTGTTTTAGAACAGAACGATTGGAGATATTGGCTATATTACTAAGACTTTAACTAAAATAGCATATTTTTAGATAAAGTCCCAGCAAAGCCAACTTAAGAGGAGCTTATATAGCCAATCAGTTCTTGCTGCACTTTATGTGAATAATCAGGCAAAGTATAATAAACTTAAAACTTATTTTGAACACAAACTGGTTTTACTATAGTGTTTCTTTAATAGAAAAAGAGGACTATAAAGAGAGAAATGGATTTAAGGGAAAAGCACAGCACTTGATACTAAATGTCAGCCCTAAATTGTTTGAGTGTAGATTGAATCACAAATCATATCTTAGTTACAATAATCCTCAAGAGAGTATCAGATTATAAGTTTTCTTCATACTTTTAGTTATTAGTTGTTACCCTAATACAATCAGTTCCTTTTTCTGACACACAAATACTCTGTTGATTGTCAAAATATTAATGTTATTTATTTATTCTTGTTTTACTCCCAAAGAAACCAAAATCATAATATTCTGAAAACCAGAGATGAGAATCTCCCTCATCTGGCATCCTACTGGGCCTAATCTGTTACTTGCTGCAATACCCTGCTGCTAAGACTATACAAGCACCCTCCCTCTCGGCCCAGGGACTGTCACAAAAAAGGTGAATGCATGAGATTGCAGGGCTGGTTTTGAGGGATAGAATTAGGTCAAGGTCAGACCCTCCAAATCAAGGATGGGTACAAAGATGCCTAAACAACTGGTGAAACAACAGACTTTGCCTTCTAAGCTATTATGTGTCATCTTTGAATACACTCCATGCAAAAATAATTTCTGGCTTCCTGTAGAATTAAAAGAAAATAATTACTAATAGGATAAAGATACCCTGTGACACAAAGCCTTCTGGGTATAATACTCCCAGTTATGAGTTGTGCAGATAGATATATATTAATTTTTTTTCAGAACAATGTTCATGTTTAGTGTAGCTAATTGCTATAAATCTATATCTAAAACCAAGATCATAGTAGTAGATCAATGCACAGAAGCTAAAAATAAGTAAGTTCCATATCCTCACCGTTGGCTTTTTGTTTGTTGGCTTATTAAAAAAGAATAATAATTTTAAGGGGAAATGAATGCCTGTCTATATCCATTCCTATCTGGCCTAGAACAATTAACTGGCTGTAAGTCTTGTTGATTCTAATCCTTTGGCCATAAGGAGTCCCACTGAGGAACAGGATGGATACAGGGCAGGCAGCCATGCCACCCTGCAATACTATGGGACAAAATTAATATTTGGTGGCCATTGATATTGCCTCTAGCAAATCTTTGCTGGCCATGGAAGTTATCCAAGTTACTGATGGCAAATCTGTGTATGTCTGCAGCAAGCTCAATTCCTGCTTCCTCAGAAGAAAAAACTGAGGCGGCATAAGGCAGAAGAAGAGACCACGGCAAGTTTAAAAGCAGGAATGAACATTTATTAAAAAGCTTTAGAGTAGAAATGAAAAGAAAGCAAAGTACGCTTGGAAGAGGGCCAACTGATCCCCTGTTGGGAAAGAGGAAAGGAGAAAGGACTTACAGAGCGTCTACATAAACTGGTAATGAGTAGCATATAAACAAGGAACAACAAACTGCAGAAGGTCACAGGAGGCCTCTGAGGAGGAAGGCCCCTCCATGCCTCATGTTCCGGTGTAGGTTGACCTCACTCTGTTACCATAAACATTGTGCACAAGGACGTAAAACCCCTTTGTAGCACTATGACATAGCCAGACTTGTAGGCTCCTTGTAAGGTCTGTGTTCCACCACCTGTACGTAGATAATAAGCTAAAGATAACCACATGTTCTTGTTTTGTGAAACTCCCAAACTGCCACTGTTATCGATCCTTAGGATGATACAATAGTTCGACCACTGATCCACTTCTGGCTCACTGATTCACTCCACCAACACTCTACCCCTAACCTGTAGATCAAAGTCATTGTTATCAATAAATAGTGTGGATGATCAGAGCTCAGGGCCTTCACTGTCACCTCCAGAGTAATAAAGTGATGACCCCTAGTCCCACTTTTTCTCTTAATCTGTCTTTCTCTCATTCCTTTGTTGTCACCAAACTCAGGGTATCCACGGGTGATGTGGGGCTTCCCTACAGTCCCCTTGGAAGTCAAGTGCCCCATTTGACCTTGGACTTAGGGCTTTATATGCTGCCATACTTCCAACACCTTGTGTCCCATTTCCCTTGATATTTCCCTTATGATGGCTCTCTGCATGCACAGTGGCCTCTAGCACTTGGGAGGCGAGCATGTGCACTGTGTTTATTGCAGTTGTGTGCATGCTCATCTGAGACGTTCTTCCCTTTTCCAGTAGCATGCCCCTAGACGGTCATACCAGTTAAACTGTGTCATTTCACCTCCAGTGCACATGCTTGAGCCCACTTGCCCAATTCCTGAGACCTAGGGAAGCTCCCGATCACCAGTTTCTGGTGTTTTTATTTATTGGGAAACTGCCTTTCCCTGGTGCTGGCTGTGACCAATTACATCTTACAAAGGTAGTGTGACAACTGCCTGACCATGGCCTGATGGTTGCCTGATGTTCCTGCTGTGGTGAGGGGAGCTGTCTCCTGCCTGGCTCTCATGGCTGGTTTGCATGGTTTGGCTGTGTCCCCACTCAAATCTCAACTTGAATTGTAATAATCCCCTGTGACAAGGGCAGAATCAGGTGGAGATAATTGAATCATGGAGGCTGTTTCTCCATACTGTTCTCAGCATAGAGAGTAAGTCTCATGAGATCCCATGGTTGTATAAATGGGAGTTCTCCTGCACAAGCTCTTTTGCCTGCCACCAGGTAAGATGTGACTTTGCTTCTCATCTGTCTTCTGTTACGATTTTGAGGCCTCCCCTGCCATGCTGAATTGTGAATGAATTAAACCTCTTTCCTTTATCAATTACCCAGTCTCAGGTATGTCTTTATCAGCAGCATGAGAACAGACTAATACAGCTACCTACTGTAACATTTTGGCTAGAAGGCAGAGAGTGTACACCAAAAATAAAATTCGAAGGCCTCTGCAACCACCTCAATGGACTCCCTTTCAAGATACTCTAAAATTTAACCTGAAAGACTGGTTAAGGCCATGACAGGAAGTAGGGGGGTTGGTCATGCCTCATTATACACCTCTAGCATTAACATCAACACAACCTTTAGTCTAATAAGAAACATTGACAGTCTATGCTCTCGAAAGCCTGCTACTTGGAGGCTTCATCTGCCGGATAAAACCTAGGTCTCCACAACCCCATATTATAACCCAGAAATTCCTTTCTATAGATAATAACTCTTTTAATGAATTGCCAATCAGAATATGTTTAAATCTAATTATGACCTGGAAACCCCCTGCTTCAAATTGTCCTGTCCTTCTAGGTCAAACCAATGCATATCTTCCATGTTTTGATTGATGTATTATGTCTCCCTAAAATGTATAAAAGCAAGCTGTAGCCCAATCACCTTGGGCACATGTCGTAAGGATCTCTTGAGGCTGTGTCATGGGTGTGTCCTTAATCTTGGCAAAATAAACTTTCTAAGTTGACTGAGACCTGCCTTAGATATTTGGGGTTCACAGTTGTATAATCGTAAGCATTAATACAGATAAAAGCTGAGTGTCTCCATTATATTAATGCTGACAGTTCTGAAGATATGCCAGTTTTAATCAAATCAACAATATTCTTCTTTACCTCAGATGATTGGAGTCACATGAACCTGAAAACCATTTGGATTAGTTCTTATTTTTTCTGAAATAATACTTAATTTATATAAGTACTTATTTTTCCTAAGTCAGTTAAATAAAGCTTTTAAAATTTAAGTTTGGACCAGGCACGGTGGCCCACGCCTGTAATCCCAGCACTTTGGGAGGCCGAGGTGGGTGGATCACGAGGTCAAGAGATCGAGACCATCCTGGTCAACATGGTGAAACCCCGTCTCTACTAAAAATACAAAAAATTAGCTGGGCATGGTGGTGCGTGCCTGTAATCCCAGCTACTCAGGAGGCTGAGGCAGGAGAATTGCCTGAACCCAGGAGGCGGAGGTTGCGGTGAGCCGAGATTGCTCCATTGCACTCCAGCCTGAGTAACAAGAGCGAAACTCTGTCTCAAAAAAAAAAAAATTAAGTTTGATAATATCAGAAGAAGACAGCAAAATACCATACATATATTATAAATACAGACATAAACATATAGAAAGAAGCAGAACTTCTAGGTTTTATTTTAAAATTTTAGCCATGTTCTAGGTGCAGTAATACAAAACACAATAATTTATTAAAGAATATTTGTAATGAGATTGGTTTTATGGCCAATGGAACTAGGATTTCTTGCCTAAATGGCTAAAGCTTTTTACTAATATTTGTAGAAAAGATGTTTCCAATATTTTACCTTGACTAATTTCCAAATATCTATTTTTTTCTCCTTCTTTTCTGGTGAGTCATCTCCCTAAACTGCATTTTAAAGGGTTAGTTATCAGGTCCTAGAGATGACAGGGTAGAACATTTATATCTTAAAGGGACAGGGCTTAGACTTCAGGCTTAAATACCATCATTTGCCTAAATCAAGGAAGAAGAGCGGAGACAAAGACCTAATTATGATAGGATGATCAAGAAACACATGTTAAACAAATATAAGGCTTTTTATGTAGATTGAAGCCAATGCCTTCTAGTGAATAGTTTCTAGTGACCTAATCCTCCCTGTCTTCCCATGTAGAAAGGAAGACATTGTTACATATGGGGATTTGCTTTATAGATATACATTTCTCTTACAAAGGGTCTCAAAAATAACTGTTTGAAAATAGTCTTTATGCCAGCCAGGCTTATTCTAGAGGCTAATTCAGCTAGATTGGTGGTTTTCTAACCCAGTTTGTGTTTTCAAATGAGATTTTGGAGTATGTGAAGCCACTGAAAATTAGTCCAAGCATTTTGTTTTCCTTTACTCAGATATTCTTAATCTTGTCTTATAGTCAGAAATTGGTTTACTTCTTTTTTTTTTCAACATTAAATGACAGTTTCATTCAGGTTCCCCCTCCACCATTCCCCTTGAGAGAAGGAGTTTTGAGGCATAGAGATCATGGTAGCAAGAAAGTGTTGAACAGTGTTGGCAGAGCATATAGCCAGCAGAGGTTTGAGAAGAGGAGTATCTGTCAACTTTGAGTTTCCTATGAAAGAAGCAAAATTGATCAGAGAAAAGGGAAAACTAATTCTTAGAAATTTTTCTCTGAAAATGGTCCAAGTATCAATTAGTGCAGTTCAGACATGAAGACTTTTTGGACTTGATTTGAAACTCCCACTACAAAAATATTCTCTTTTTTCTCTGAGACCTTGGTCAATTATTTTCCTGGTAGTAAAAACTTTGAGAGCTTCTTCTAGGAAAAAAAAAAAAACAATAATAGTTTATGCCAAAGGGAGGGGTCCCTCTGATGGCTGGTATAAAAGTGGACACTCTTTTCCACTGACTTGTTTACAATAAAGGCAGACATCCCAGAGCATAAGGTATTTCAGTTTAATCTCACTGGATTAGGTTTAAAGTATGTTCAAAGAGGTTCTCTTGATCTTTGCCTGACTAGTAGTCAGACATACATGACCAGGGCAGGAGAGGGCTCCCACTCAGGGAATGTCAGGAGACTACCAGGTGATGGTCAGGTGGTTACCTGTCTCTCTAAAATAATAATTGGTTGTAGCCAGTGCCAGGGAAAGGCAGCCTCCCAATAGATAGAAACATCTGAAACTGGTGATCAGCATCTTCCTGATATGATCTCAGGTGTTGGGCGAATGGGCTCAAGAATGCACACTAAGAGGCAAAATGGCAGGGTTTAACTGGTATATGACCTTATGGGAACATTCAGACAGGTAAAGGAAGAACTTCTCAGTGAGCATATGTATAACTCTAGTAAACACACTGTGCTTCCCAGGGGCTGGTAGGCTTCTGCACTTCCATATAGCCCACCTCAAGGGAAGAATCAGGGGAGAAGTAATGCAACCCCATAAGTATGCCAATGTATAAAACTGCAAGTCTAGATCAAAAGTGCTCAAATAAATTCAGAGAGCTCAAAACACATTTGTGGAACTTAAAGATGAGAGAGAACTCACTCACACCCCAACTGCTGTGAGAGATCAATGGGCACAATGGGCTCGGGTGGATACCTTCTCTTGGTCACTGAGTGCTTTCAGGGATTATTAGAGATCTACCTAGGATTCCAGTCTGACAATGAACTGTTAAAAGAAACAATTTAGACAAATTAAATTTATAAAAGCTTATTTAGCAACAAAAAATTTATAAATTTGGCAGCACTCAGAACCGGGAGAGTTTCAGAGATCTCCATCCAGCAACACTGTCAGGGAGGGTTTATAAACAGAAAAAGGAATTGGGGTACAGAAAGAGTTTGATTGGTTACTCCTTGGCATTTGCTTTATTTGGGCATGGTGTGATGAGGCATTTACTTTATATATGGACATTGTATTAGTCCATGTTCATGCTGCTGATAAAGATCTACCAGAGACTGGGTAATTTATAAAGGAGAAAAGGTTCAATGAACTCACAGTTCCACATGTCTGGGGAGGCCTCATAATTACGGTGGAAGGTGAATAGCACGTATTACATGATGGCAGACAAAAGAGAATGAGAGCCAAGTGAAAGGGGTTTCCCCTTATAAAACCATCAGATCTCATGAAACTTATTCACTATCATGAGAACAGTATGGTGGAAACTGCCCCCATGATTCAATTATCTCCCATTGGGTCCCTCCCACAACATGAGGGAATTATGGAAGCTACAATTCAAGATGAGATTTGGGTGGGGTCACAGCCAAACCATATCATTCTGCCCTGACCCCTCCCACATCTCTTTTCCTCAAATTTCAAAATCAATTGTGCCCTCCCAACAGTCCTGCAAAGTCTTAACTCATTTCAGCAAGTCAAACGTCCACAGTCGAAAGTCTCATCTGAGACAAGTCAAGTCCCTTCTGCCTATGAGCCTATAAAATCAAAAGCATGTTAGTTATTTCCTAGATACAATTTGAGTACAGGCATTGAAAAAATATAATCATTCCAAATGGGAGAATTTGGCCAAAACAAAGGGGCTACAGGCCCCATACAAGTACAAAATCCGGCAGGGTAGTCATACCTTAAAGTTCCAAAATGATCTCTTTGACTCCATGTCTTGTATCCAGGGCACACGGGTGAAAGATGTGGGTTTTAGGGGTCTTGGGCAGCTCCACCACTGTGGTTTTGCATGGTAAAGCCTCCCTCCTGGCTGCTTTCGCCATCTGGCATTGAGTGTCTATGGCTTTTCCAGGCACAGGGTGTAATCTGTCCGTGGATTTACCATTATGGGGTCTGGAGGGCAGTGGCCCTCTTCTCACAGCTCCACTAGGCATTAAGTGCCCCAGTGGAGACTCTGTGTGGGGGCACCCACTCCACATGTTTTGCACTGCCCTAGCAGAGGTTCTCCATGAGGGACCTGCTCCTGCAACAAATATCTGATTGAACATCCAGGCGTTTCCTTATATTCTCTGAAATCTAGGTGGATGTTCTCAAACCTGGATTCTTGACATCTGTACACCCACAAGCTTAATACCACATGGAAGCTGTCAAAGCTTGTAGCTTGCACCCTCTGAATCCATGGCCCGGGCTATACCTTGGCTCCTTTTAGTCATGACTGGAGTGGCTGGGACACAGGGCACTAAGTCCATAGACTGCACACAACAGAGAGGCCCTGGTCCTGGCCCATGAAACCATTTTTTTCCTCCTAGGCTTCTGGTCCTGTGAAGGAAAGGCCTACCTCAAAGGTCTCCGTGATGCCCTGGAGACATTTTCCCCATTGTCTTGGCAGTTTACTTTTGGCTCCTTGTTATTTATGCAGATTTCTGCAGCTCTGCAACTGGTTTGAATTTCTCCTCAGAAAATGAGTTTTTCTTTTCTATGGCATCATCAGGTAGCAAATTTTCTGAACTTTTATTCTGTTTCCCTTTTAAAACTGAATGCTTTTAAAAGCACCCAAATCACATTGTGAATGCTTTGCTGCTTATAAATTCTTTCTGCTAGATACCCTAAATCATTTCTATCAAGTTCAAAATTCCACAACTTTCTAGCACAGGAGCAAGATGCTACAAGTCTCTTTGCTAAAACATAGCAAGAGTTACCTTTACTCCAGTTCCCAACAATTTCCTCATCTCCATTTGAACCTGAATTTCATTGTCCATATCATTATCAGCATTTTTGTCAATGGCATTCAACAAGTGTCTAGGAAGTTCCAAACTTTCTCACATATTCCTGTATTATCTTCTTCTGAGCCTCCAAACTATTCCAACCTCTGCCTGATTCCCAGTTCCACTATTGCTTCTACACTTTTGGGTATTGTTACAAGTGTACCCCACTCTATTGGTACCAATTTACTGTATTAGTTAATATTCATGTTACTGATAAAGACATACCTGACACTGGGTAATTTATAAAGAAAAAGATATTTGATAGACTCAGAGTTCTACATGTCTAAGGAGGCCTCACAATCATGGTGGAAGGCAAAAGGCAAGTCTTACATGGTGGCAGACAATAAAGAACGAGTGAAAGGGGTTTCCCCTTATTAAACCTTCAGATATCCTGAGACTTATTCACTACCACAAGAGCAGTATGGGAGAAACTGCCCCATGACACAATTATCTCCCATTGTATACCTACCACAACACAAGGGAATTATGGGAACTACAATTCAAGATGAGATTTGGGTGGGGTCACAGCCAAACCATATCAGACATGACCTGGTCAGTTGGCTGCCTGTAATTGGCTGAAACTCAACTATTTGTCAAAAGGATATACTTGTTAAATTGCAGTTTAGGAATGTATGAATACAGGGATTTGGAGTTCAGAGACAATTTTGGCCAAACTTAATTTAATTTAGCATAATATTAGGTTTGTACAAAAGCAATTGCAGTTAAAAGTAATGGAAAAAACAGCAATTGCTTTTGCACCAGCCTCATACATTTATTGAATTTATTAAATGTCTACTCACTACTCACTATATTCCAGAAACTATGATAGTTGCTGGAGATTTTTTAGTAGGTCAAAATATAGTGCTCCCTTTATTGGATGTCAGAATCACCATTGAGGAAATCATTTAGCAGTGTTTTTAAAAGTGTGCTAGGTGAGAGGTGGGAGAGCTCAAGTTTTGGTTCTGGGTTTGCACTTTCCTAAAACTGGAAGTTACAAAACACACTTTGTGGGGTAGATTGGGCCTCGATATCTTAGGCAAATGTATGCATTAGTCTTCCAAATTAAGAAGCCAAGGCTGTGAATCAGATGTGATAAATATTTCATATACAATGTAGAACAATCTTTTCTTTAAAAACAGTATAATAATTTTCATTTTCCTTAGGTCCTATGTTCTTTGACATGACTTCAAAAATGTTAAGATAGAACAAAATTCCATTTTGTGAGAGACTATCCACACAGCCACTTATGTGGGCTGAACTTATCTAATGATCTGGAGCTCTGAGTCATGCAAACTATTTATTTAGAGAATTTGCATTTTAAGAGAAAAAAATAAATTTTCTTTAATGTCCTCAGAGGCATAATTTTAGAAGGCTTATTTTAGTGCAGTTTAAGTTGAATTTTAAACTTGCTTTTCTCATAAATTTTGGGGAAGAGATTAATTAGACATTTTAAACTCCTTTAAAGGTTTTAATACAGATTTGTTCTACATTTGAAGTCATCTGTCTATATGTGGAAAAATGGCATTAATGAGGAATAATGAAAATTCAAGATATGGAGTTGATCTTTGAACAACAAACATATGAACTACAGAGATCCACTTGCATGGAATTTTGTTTTGTTTTTTTCAATAAATACAATTGATTGTCCATATTGGCAGGTTCTGCGTCAACAACCAAAGCAGATCCACAATACAGTACTCATGGAATGCAAAACCCTCCTCAATGGAATGTTGATTTTTGTATTTGTGGCTTCTGAAAATGTATGTGGATTTTGGTATCTGCCAGCAGTTCTGGAGCCAATTCCCTGCAGATACTGGGGGACAACTGCAAATATTTATTTCCTAACAAACTTGTTTTCTAAACAACACTATCATAAATGTATTTACTTTGGAAATTTTAATTTGTGACACACTGACACCATCTGGCTCAATTAGACAAAAAGTCCTAGGAAAGAATAACTTATCAATGTTATCATTGAATGATTTTAAATAAAGTGAGAAGATAGTCTTAAGTGACAAGAGTTGACTCAATAATGTTAGAGAAAGAAAGGCTTTAAAGAAACACTGCAGAGTGATACAAACAAACTGATCTATGTAGATCTAAAATTTAATAAATAGAAAAACTTATATCTTATGTGAGTGGTACTTAAGTTAGAATTGCAATGAAAGAATCTCAAAGGGAAAAAATATTTAAATAGCAAAATATAAACAAACAAGATACTTAAATATTATTGTCAGATGCATTGTTGGCATTTATATCTGATGAGTTCAAAAGGATTTATATACCTCAATATTTAATTTCACAGATGATTATGCAAAATACCATCTTAGATAAGCATATTAAAAAAGTCCTTATATTGTTTAATAATTTCTGACTTTTATTTTTAACTTTCTTAAATTATAGTAAAGTGCTAACATATTTGTACATATTAATATATACTAATGTTTTCTCAGTTATCATATTAAAAGTAAAATGAGGCCTCAGTTCTTTAGTACCAACTTTTCTTACCACTTGACCTTGGCAATCACTTTGTTTTAACTTTCCTCATTTTTCATATAAATAATAAATATGACCCATCATAGTGCTTAATAATAGCCTTAAATTGTATGGAAAAAATTTAAAAAAATAAATGAGATGATATATACTTATTTTCAGCCTTCAAAATTGATATCAGTGTACTTAAGGTATGCTTTACAGCAATTGTATATTTATGTTGTATTAAAGAAGAGAAATAAAGTACTGATCAGAATTCTTTTGGTTATTAATAATTGTGAAAAATAAATAAGTCAAACCAACTAATCAAAAGTACACACTCTTTGTAGGTATTGCCTATAGAAGCTGGGGTGTAAAAGCACTGTTCTGGTAAAGGAATGTAAGTGAACATCAACAGTATTAATTATATATGAATATATAAAAAATTATAAGAACAGTACATGACGCCTTATGTGTATCACTGTATCACATAAGTGTCCAGTGTGACTGTATCACACTGGACCTTAAGGTATTCATGCCTCTTTTTACCCACCTCCTTTGGGAGTTCTCTCCCACATTAACTGGGCATGGCAATGTGATTTGCTAAATGGGACCATAGCAAAAGTGACATAATAAAAGTGAGAAAACTTCTTACCCTTCAGGAATTGTTATTTTTCCTAGGAATACTTCTATCATTATGTGGAGCAGCTGGGCTAGCCTGCTAAAGAATGAAAGACCATGTAGAAAGCAGCCTCAGCCATTCCAGTTGAGTCATCAGACATGTGAATGAGTTGATCCTAGACATTAGCCTCAGCTTAGTTGCCTCTGCCAGAATTGCTCAACCAAACCTAAGCATTATAAAAAATAATAAGTATTTGTTGAATTTGGCCAATACATAATATATCTTGGGGTGGATGGTTACCAGTTAGCAAACACTAAGTGGTACACCATGTCATGCTGTACTTATTTCTTTCCTTAGGAAATTGACAAAATGTTTTACTGATGTTAACTTGGAATTCATTTAAAGACAAAAAAAAAAAGGAAAACCTTAATCCAACATTGACATTTTATTCCTGCATCTTTAATGGTTTGATCAGAATAATCAGTGACTCATAATTATAATGGATGCATAAGTGGGCACATTTTGATATTTAAAAAGTGAGGTAATATACATATTACTGAATATGATAATGCTAGTAATTTTCCTACTCAACTTATGTTTAAGGACATGTCACCAACAGTGGTATTCAACTTCATTTGAAATTCAAAACATTGAAGTTAATTTTTAAACATTTTTATTGGTCTCATAAAATGATTTGAGAAGGATTTCCCTCTTTTTGTATTGTTTGGAATAGTTTCAGACGGAGTGGTACCAGCTCCTCTTTGTACTGCTGGTAGTATTCATCTGTGAACCCGTCTAGACCTGGACTTCTCTTGGTTGGTAGGCTATTAATTTCTGCCCCAACTTGCCCTTGTTATTGGTCTGTTCAAGGTTTCAACTTCTTCCTGGTTTAGTCTTGGGAAGGTACAAGTGTCCAGGAATTTATCCATTTCTTCCAGGTTTACTGGTGTATGTGCATAAAGTTGTTTGTAGTAATCACTGATGGTAGTTTGTATTCCTGTGGAATCGATGGTGATATCCCCTTTATCGTTATTTATTGCATCTATTTGATTATTCTCTCTTTTCTTTTTTATTAATCTGGCTAGCAGTCTGTCTGTTTTGTTGATCTTTTCAAAAAACCAGCTCCTGGATTTATTGATTTTTTGAAGGAGTTTTTGTGTCTCTATCTCCTTCAGTTCTGCTCTGATCTTAGTTATTTCTTGTCTTCTGCTAGTTTTGAATTTTTTTTTAATCTTGCTCCTCCAGTTCTTTCAATTTTGACAATAGGGTATCAATTTTAAATATTTCCTCACTTCTCTGGTGGGCATTTATTGCTATAAATTTCCCTCTAGACACTGCTTTAAATGTGTCCCAGAGATTCTGGTACATTGTGTCTTTGTTCCCTTTGGTTAGAAGAACATCTTTATTTCTGCCTTCATTTCATTGTTTATCTAGTTGACATTCAGGATCCAGTTGTTCAGTTTCCATGAAGTTGGGCAGTTCTGAGTTAGTTTCTTAATTCTGAGTTCTCATCTGATTGCACTCTGGTATGAAATACTGTTTGTTACGATTTCTGTTCTTTTGCATTAGCTGAGGAATGATTTATTTCCAGTTATGTGGTCAACTTTAGAGTAGGTGCCATGTGGTGCTGAGAATAGTGTATATTCTGTGGATTTGGGGTGGAGATTTCTGTAGATGTCTATTAGGTCCACTTGGTGCAGATCTGAGTTCAAGTCCTGGATATCCTTGTTAATTTTCTGTCTTGTTAATCTGTCTAATATTGACAGTGGAGTGTTAAAGTCTCCCACTATTATTGTGTGGGAGTCTCTTTATAGGTTGTCAAGAACTTGCTTTATTACCTGTGTGCTCCAGTATTTGGTGCATATATATTTAGGATTGTTAGTTCTTCTTGATGCATTGATCCTTTTACCATTATGTAATGCCCCTCTTTGTCTCTTTTGATCTTTGTTGGTTTAAAGTCCATTTTATTAGAGACTAGGATTGCAACTCCTGCTTTTTTTTTGCTCTCTATTTGCTTGATAAATCTTCTGCCATCCCTTTATTTATACCCTATGTGTGTCCTTGCATGGAAGATGGGTTTTCTGAAGACAGCACACTGATGGGTTTTTATCTTTTATCCAATTTGCCAGTCTGTGTCTTTAGATTGGGGCATTTAGTCCATTTACATTTAAGGTTAATATTTTTATGTGTGAATTTGATCCTGCCATTTTGATGCTTGCTGGATGTTTTGCCCATTAGTTAAAACATTTTCTTCATTGTGTCATGGTCTTTACCATTTGGAACATTTTTGGAGTGGCTGGTACTGGTTGTTCCGTTCCTTGTTTAGCGCTTCTTTCAGGAGTTCTTGTAAGTTAGGCCTAGTGGTGATGAAATCTCTCAGCAATTTCTTGTCCATAAAGGATTTTCTGATGCCAAAACCCAGCAGAGATGCAACGAAAAAAGAAAACTTCAGGCCAATATCGATGATGAACATCAGTGCAATAATCTTCAATAAAATAATGGCAAACCAATTACAACAGCACATCAAAAAGCTTGTCCATCACAATCAAGTAGGCTTCATCCAAGGGATGCAAGGCTGGTTTAACATATGCAAGTTTATAAATGTAATCCACCACATAAACAGAACCAAAGACAAAAACTACATGATTATCTCAATAGATGCAGAGAAGCCCTTCCACAAAATTCAACAGCCATTTATGCTAAAAACTATCAATAAACTAGGTATCAAAGGAACATATATCAAAATGATAAAAAGCTATTTATGACAAACCTACAGCCAATATCATATTGAGTGGGCAAAAACTGAAGCATTCCCTTTGAAATCTGGCACTAGACCAATCTTTCTCAATATAGTATTGGAAGTTCTAGCCAGACCAATTAGACAAGAAAAAGAAATAAAGCATATTCAGTTTGGAAAAGAAGAAGTCAAATTGTCTCTATTTGCAGATGACATGATTGTATATTTAGAAGACCCTATCATCTCAGCCCAAAATCTTAAACTGATAAGCAACTTCAGTAAAGTCTCAGGATACAAAATCAATGTGCAGAAATCACAAGCCTTTCTATACACCAATAACAAACTAACAGAGCACCAAGTCATGAGTGAACTCCCATTCACAATTGCTACAAAGAGAATAAAATACCTAGGAATACAACTAACAAAGAATGTAAAGAACCTCTTCAAGGAGAACTACAAATCACTGCTCAAGGATATAAGAGAGGACTCAAACAAATGAAAAAACATTCCATGCTCGTGGTTATGAAGAATCAATATTGTGAAAATGGCCATACTAACCAAAGTAATTTATAGATTCAATGCTATCCCCATCAAGCTATCAATGACCTTCTTCACAGAACTGGAAAAAACCACCTTAAACTTCATATGATACCAAAGATAGGCCACATAGCCAAGACAATCCTAAGCAAAAAGAACAAAGCTGGAGGCATCACACTACCTGATTTCAAACTATAGTACAAAGATACAGTAATCAAAACAGCATGCTACTGGTACCAAAACAGAGATATAGACCAATGGAACAGAACGGAGGCCTTGGAGGCAACGCCACACATCTACAACCATCTGATTGTTGACAATCCTGACAAAAACAAGCAATGAGGAAAGGATTCCCTGTTTAATAAATGGTGTTGAGAAAACTGGCTAGCAGTGTGCAGAAGGCAGAAACTGAACCCCTTCCTGACACCTTACACTAAAATTAACTCCAGATGGATTCAAGACTTAAACATAAGACCTAACACCATAAAAACCCTAGAAGGAAACCTAGGCAAAACCATTCAGGACATAGGCATAGCCAAGGGCTTTATAATTAAAACACCAAAAGCATTGGCAACAAAAGCCAAAATAGGCAAATGGGATCTAATTAAATTCCAGAGCTTCTGTATAGCAAAAGAAACAATCATTAGAGTGAAGTGGCAACCAACAGAATGGGGAAAAATTTTTGCAATCTACCCATCTGACAATGGGCTAATATCCAGAATCTACAAAGAACTAAAGCAGATTTACAAGAAAAAAACAACAAACCCATCCAAAAGTGGGAGAAGGATATAAACAGACACTTTTCAAAAGAAGACATATATAAGGCTAACAAACATATGAAAAAATGCTCATCATCACTGATTATTAAGAAATGCAAATCAAAACCGCATTGAGATACCACTTCATGCCAGTTAGAATGGTGATCATTGAAACATCTGGAGACAACAGATGCTGGAGAGGATGTGGAGAAATAGAAACACTTTTACACTAATGGAGTATAAATTAGTTCAATTATTATGGAAAACAATATGGCAATTCCTCAAGGACCTAGAAATAGAAGTTCCATTTGACCCAGCAATCCCATTACTGGGTATATATACAAGGAATTATAAATTATTCTGTTATAAAGACATATACACACTATGTTCATAGCAGCACTGTTTAGAGTAGCAAAGACCTGGAACCAACCCAAAGCACATCGACGATAGACTGCACAAGGAAAATGTGGCACATGTACACCATGGAATTCTATGCAGCCATAAAAAATGATGAGTTTGTATCCTTTGTAGGGACATGGATGAATCTGGAAACCATCATTCTCAGCCAACTGACACAAGAACAGAAAATCAAACACTGTATGTTCTCACTCATAGGTGGGTGTTGAACAGTGAGAACACATGGACACAGGGAGGGGAGCATCACAGACTGGGGTCTGTTGGGGGTGGCAAGGGATGGACGGGGGTGGGTGGGGAAGGTAGTGGGGGATAACATGGGGAGAAACGCCAGATGTAGTTGACAGGGGATGGAGGCAGCAAAACACACTGCTATGTATGTACCTATGCAACAATCCTGCATGATCTGCACATGTACCCCAGAACCTAAAGTGCAGTTAAAAAAAAAAATAAGAAAACAAAACGAAAACCCAAACATTTTTATTGAGTTGAAGCTAGAGAGTTGAAGAAAAATTGAGATAATTCAGGTTTGACTTCATATATATATGTCGTAGATGTATTTTGTGGTAATGTGGTTTTAGTGTTTAGGTCACTATTAACCTAGCAAGATGGTGTTTTTAAGTGTTGATCTAGTTATTTTGAACCTATAGCTTTGAAAATGTATGACGCTCATTTTAACGTCAAATATACAGTTTTAAAATTAAATTAATTCTTCCTTATATTGCATTCCTTCCCGCCTAATGTTTCCTCTCTGTAGGTATTTGTACATATATTGACTCTTTGACAAATTGAGTAGACATATCTGAGTCAACAAATTTTTATGGATAAACATGAACAATAAGAAAGAACATTAACATTTCTAAAATATGTCAGATGTATTAGCATAATAAAAATCAAATTTCCCTGTCACTTAAGAAATATTTTATTTTTATTTTACAAATGTGGAAATAGAGGTCCAAATGTATTAACTAACCTGTTGGTCACATCAAAATTTGGTGGGAAAACCAGGTCTTAAATCAGGTTTTTATTGTTAAAGTCACTCTATTCCCAGAGAAGTCAAGCTCACAGGTTTATTTTCTCCCCCCCTTTTTTTCTCAAGTGTTATACAGTGTGGGTATTGATTCATAATCTTTTATATTTTAATAAGTATTTAAGGAGTACACATATTTATACTAGATCTCTGTAATACATCAAAAACATAAAGTGCCATTTTAAAATAAGAAAACTAACATTCTGTTAAATAATATTTTCTGTTAAATAAATATTTTTGCTCTCAGGTATATGGTGGTCTATCCTACTTTTATTCTGTAGGAATACATCCATATGAAACATTTGCATATGTTTTTGTATCATTTTAATATTCAACTCAAATAATTTCAGTGAAACACTTATTCCCTAGAAAGATTAAAAGATGTGGAGAATGACAAAAAAGCCATATCTTGGGGTCATTTCTAGTACATTTTTAAGGATAGGAAGTGAAAATTAAAAGCAGACATGTTAAAAACAGAACATGTTGGTAGCCTTAGGAAAGAAGCGATTGCAACGTAGACTAAAAGGAAGCTCCTATCTGGGAGAAAAGTAATTTAGCTTCATGAACAGCTGCACCTCAGAGGGTCAGGGATATGAGCAATTAAAATTAAACAAGTTGATTTTAATATGCCTTAGTAACTGTGATTGATATTACAGAGCTGTTGTTGACTATACATCAAGAAACAATTTAGGATCCAGTTTAAAATAAAGTTTATAATCCTTGTTTAATGGATTTTGGTACCTCAGGCAATACAGTGCTGTAAAAATGATTAAAATGTGCCCTGTCTCTGTGTAATCAATAAAACCTCTCGAAAATTAGTTAGGATCCAAAGACTCCTCAGCAGCCTTGGCAGTGCTTCGTCTGTAGAATTCCAAATAAGCCATCTATCATTGTTTCCATATACAAGGTTCATTAGACACCTCATTCTTTATCTTATTAGCATCAGTCAGCTAAACAATCAAATCAAAAGGTCACCTTTAACAATGTTGAGTTAAGCCACAAGATACGTCAAGGCATTATTAATACAATGCACCAAAATGCAATGATAAGAATATCTAGGAGGCCAGTGAAGGGTTACTATAAAAATAACTGAAATTATGCACATTTGTAAATTAGAGATACATTTATTCTATTATGGAAATTTGGAAACAAGCAGAAACTTCTTATCAGTTGCCTTATTTAAAGACATTTTCTTTGTAAATTCTGAAATTAAATTTCTAGTTTTTATAAAAGGATGGAAAAACCAATAAATTTAAAATTATGTTTAATTCTTTTTAGGATCATGAATCATACATAATCACATATGTTTTCAGAAATTATTTACTTTTTAAAATTACTTTTTGTCACTAACATTTTATAAAAGAGCTTGCACTTTAAAGTAGTCAGTGCTTTCAAAGGCATTTTCAAAGGCATCTTATGATTTATGTAGCAAAATAAATTTAAAGTTTAGCTTTTATATACATTAAAGTCCTAGGTACCTAGTAGTTAATTTTAATGAAACTGTCTTTAAGTGAAACTTAGAAGTGCATATATGTTCTATAAATCTGCTAAACTTATCACCTAGTGTTAAGTTTATCACATAAATAAAATTATTTCTAAATTAACAATACCTTTTTATACATTCATTACTCATAATTTAGTTTTTATAATTTAATTTCATTCTAATTGGAATGGGGTTGTCTAGTTATAGGATTATGTCATTTCCAACAAAGATGATTTGATTTCCTCTCTTCTTATTTGAATAAACTTCATTTCTTTCTTTTGCCTGATTTTATTGGCCAGAATTTTACTGTTACTTTGAACAGGAGTGGTGAGAGAGGGCATCCTTGTCCTGTGCTTGTTTTCAAAGGGAATGCTTCCAGCTTTTGTTCATTCGGTACTATATTGGCTGTGGGTTTGTCATAGATGGCTTTTATTATTTTGAAGTATGTTCCTTTAATACCCAGTTTATTGAGAATTTTTAACATGAAGGGATGTTGGATTTTATTGAAGGCTTTTTCTGCATCTATTTAGAAAATCATATATTTTCTCTTTAGTTATGTTTATGTGATGAATCACATTTATTGATTTACATATGTTGAACCAACCTTGCATCTTGGATGTGAAGCCGACTTTATTGTGGGGGATAAGCTTTTTGATGTGCTGCTGATTTGGTTTGCCAGTATTTTATTGATTATTTTTGGATCAATGTTCATCAAGGATATTGGACTAAAGTGTATTTTTTTGTTGTTG
This sequence comes from Callithrix jacchus, assembly GCF_049354715.1. Classification (NCBI taxonomy): domain Eukaryota; kingdom Metazoa; phylum Chordata; class Mammalia; order Primates; family Cebidae; genus Callithrix; species Callithrix jacchus. The sequence continues at coordinate 79,554,272 of NC_133504.1, forward strand.
TTGTTTATTTATTGTATCTCTGACAGGTTTTGGTATCAGGATGATACTGGGTTCATAAAATAAATTAGGGAAGAGTGCCTCCTTTTTAATTTTGTGGAGTAGTTTCAGAAGAAATGGTACTGGCTTTTCTTTGTACCTCTGGTAGAATTCAGCTGTGAATCCATCTTATCCTGGGTATTTTTTGTTGGTAGGCGGTTTATTACTTCCCCAATTTCAGAACTATTTAGGGATTCATCTATTCAGGGATTCAATTTATTTCTGATTCAGTCTTAGGAGGGTGTATTTGTCCAGGAATTTACCCATTTCTTTTAGATTTTCTAGTTTATATGCACAGAGGTGTTTATAGTATTCTCTGATGGTGGTCTGTATTTCTTTGGGGTCAGTAGTGATACTGCCTTTTTTTTCTGAGTGTGTTTATTTGATTCTTCTCTCTTTTCTTCATTAATATAACTAGTGATCAATTTTATTATTTTTTTCAAAAGAACAGGCTACTGGATTTGTTAATTTTTTGAAGAGTTTTTCGTGTCTCTATCTCTTTCAGTTCAGCTGCGATCTTGCTATTTGTTTTCTTCTGCCAACTTTGGGGTTTGTTTGCTCTTTGTTTTCTAGTTCTTTTAGTTGAGATGTTAAGTTGTTAACTTGAGATCTTTCTAGCTTTTTGATGTGTGCATTTGGTGCTATAAAATTGCCTCTTAACACTGGTTCAGCTGCATCCCAGAGATTCTGGTACATTATCTTTGTGTTCTCATTAATTTCAAAGAACTTCTTGATTTCTGTCTTAATTTCATCATTTACTTAAGAGTCATTCAGGAGCCAGTTGTTCGATTTCCATGTAGTTGAGTGGTTTTGAGAAAATTTCTTATTCTTGATGTCTAATTTGATTGCACTGTGGTCTGAGAAACTGTTATGATTTCAGTTCTTTAGCATTTGCTGAGAAGCATCTTACGTCTAATAATGTGATCAACTTTAGAGTAACTGCCATTTGGCAATGAGAAGAATATATATTCTGTTGAATTTGGGTGGAGAGTTCTATAGATATCTATTGGGTCCACTTGATCCAGAGTTAAATTCAGGTCCTGCATATGTTTGTTAATATTTTGTCTTGATGATTTGTCAAGTATTGTCAGTGGGGTGTTAAAGTCTCTCACTAGTATTGTGTAATAGTCTATTTAGGTCTCTAAGAACTTGCTTTATGAATTTGAGTGCTTTTGTATTAGGTGCATGTATGTCCTTCTGAGGTTCACTTACCTTTACATGTAAATAAGAAATAATATTATGTAACTAATATTAGATAATATTAATCTATCATTGGGTATCACTGAATGCCCATTTTTTTTGAGAACAGTATATGTAAAAAGAAGAAATAACAAAATGAGAATATCAAAATATCATACAAGTTAAAGTAGTTAGCCTATGTATAATGTCTGTCTAAATTTTCTCTAATATATTCCTGATATGATTTGGCTCTGTCTCCCTACCCAAATCTCACCTCAAATTGTAATTCCCATGTGTCAAAGTAGGGACTTGGTGGGAAATGATTTGATCATGGGGACGTTTTCCTTCATGTTGTTCTCATGATACTGAGTGAGTTATCATGAAAGCTGAGGTTTTGTTTTTTTTTTTGTTTTTTTTTTGAGACTGAGTCTAGCTCTGTCACCCAGGTTGGAGTGCAGTGGTGTGATCTTGGCTCACTGCAATCTCCACTTCCTGGGTTCAAACAATTCTCCTGCTTCAGCCTCCCAAGTAGCTGGGATTACAGTCACCACACACAGATAATTTTTGTATTTTTAGAAGAGACTGGTTTTCACTGGGTTGGCCAGGTTGGTCTTGAACTCCTGACCTTGTGATCCACCTACTTCGGCTTCCCAAACTCCTGGGATTACACACTTGAGCCACCATGCCTGGCCTCCTTAGGGTTTTAAAAGTGTTTGGCAGTTCCCCCCTTACTCTGTCTCTCTCCTGCCATCATGTAAGGCATGCCTTCCTTCCTCTTGCCTTATACCATGATTGCAAGTTTCCTGAGGCCTCCCCAGCCATGCAAAACTGTTCGGCAGTTAAAACTGTTAGAAACCTCATTTTTTATAAATTACCCCTTCTCAGATAGTATCTGCATAGCAGTGTGAAAATGGACTTATAAAATTCCTTCAAATCTATGTATGCTCTTAACATAATGCTCATTTTTTTGGAAGTCTAGTTTTTTGAGGCATAATTTATACATAGAACAATTTTCCCTTTTTAGGAAATCCTGATATTTAGACAAAGCTGTTTGACATGGGGAAATTAATTTCTCCTCTTGGCCTCAGTTTTCAGAACTTTAAAGTAAAAGGAAGGTGGCTAGAAAATTACAAGTCTCTATATTATCTTTTGTTATAATTTAGTTTTCTGAAAATATGGTTAGGAAGAGTTAGTTGAAGTGGGAGTGACTTTGGAAGTTCTACCCATCATAATTTTAAAGAAAGGTACATTTACAAGTCAGTTTGATAAATAATAACTAAGAAATACAAGAGGAAGTGGAATGAAGTGGTTTTTTTTAATGAGGAACAATTGATTTTGTATAAAAAGAAATTTCATAAAGTGATGGCTTATTTACCTACATAGATGAATCCAATCTCTCTTTGATTTTAAAACCTCTGGAATATCATAAGTCAAATTCTTGCTAAGAAGTTGCAATGCAATTCCAGTTTCTATGTATATGATAATGTTCAAATTCGTTGACATGGCATGTGACACACATTTTGTCCAGTTTTCCATTTGTGATTTCCCACTTTCCATTCTAAAGTTCACCCACCCTCCATGGCATCTGTGAAACAGCTGTATGATGCTACCTCAGGAATCATGTTTTGCGACTTTCTTTACCTGAATGCTCTTCTCTGTTCACTCAGTTCTCAAAAGTTTGTTTTAGAACACCTCTCCTCTGGGAAGATAGTCTTTTGATTGTTTTCCTTTCGTTTTGAGATGGAGTTTCACTCTTGTTGCCCAGAATGGAATGCAATGACATGATCTCAAGATCTTGGCTTACTGCAACCCTGACCTACCGGGTTCAAGTGATTTTCCTGCCTCAGCTTCCTGAGTAGCTGGAATTTCAGGCCTGCACAACCATGCTGGGCTAATTTTTTGTATTTTTGGTAGATATGGGGTTTCACCATGTTGGTTAGGGTGGTCTTGAACTCCTGACCTCAGGTGATACACCCATCTTGGCCCCTCAAAGTGTTGAGATTACAGGTGTGAGCCACTGGTCCCAGCCTGATTGTTTTCTACAATAGATTGTGACCATTGAACTCAGCCCCACTGACTGACTCAGTAGCATATTGGATAATTCTTAGCCTATAGTTGATATATAATGTACTTTGATGAATAAATGAATATGTTCATTAAATATATTTATATATTTTAGGCATTTTAAAAAATAATTTCTCATTACTTTTTTTTTCCTTTTCATCTTTTTTTTTTTGAGATGGAGTCCTGCTTCGTCGCTCAGGCTCAAGTGTAGTGGTGCAAACTCGTCTCACTGCAACCTTGGCTTCTTGGGTTCAAGTGATTTTCCTGCCTCAGCCTCCTGAGTAGCTGGGACTGCAGATGCATGCTACCATGGCTGGCTGATTTTTCTATTTTTAGTAGAGATGGGTTTTCACCGTGTTGACCAGGCTGGTCTCCAACTCCTGACCTCAGGTGATCCGACTGCCTCTGCCTCTCATAGTACCTGGTCTGAATTTCTCATTATTTTGAATGTGGATTTCCTGGCAGTGACAGTGCTTCATTACTGATTATCTACATATTTATTTATATTTAAGTTCATATTACTAAAAATAATGTGTCATATAAGTGCTAATCTCCAATAATTTTTATATGAGTTGAATATTCTTTTACAAAGACCAATGTTAAAAACAAAACAAAATTATTTATTTTGCACCAAATTACCAAAAGAAAAGTTTTCTTTTTGATACTACAGAATGAAGACAATGCTAAGATGACAACTTGCTAGCTATTAACAAATTCTTTCTTTTATTTGTTTTACTTGAACAACAATTAACACAAGCTAATATGAACTTAATTAAAGAGATTGAGATCATCAACATCTGGGAATAAATATACAGTATTCGTTGTATACTTTAGGAAAGAGATAAAGAGTAGTAATCAATATAAATATTTAAGGAATATTATTTAATAAACTACAAATTTAAGGGGCTTTATGTAAGAAGTATAAAAAATAGAAACTTTTTCCAACCCATAGTCTTTAATGTAATGAAAATTGATTTAACTTTATTTTCTCTTGTTCTTAAGTAATTCAACTTATTCATATATTTTTTGAAAAAATATCAGATATTTAAGCGCAGTGCTGCTGTCAATTATATTGAAGAGCATCTGCAGAAAATGTGTTCGCTTTTTAAGGCAGTTTGAAAATGCCTTTCATGGAGAATCAAAACAATAAGTTCTGTCTCTATAGATTTTGTTATTCATTCATGACAACCTGACACATTAATTTTGAATGCCTATGACAAATTTCTCCAAAGTACTATTTTCAAAAAGTTATGCAGAAAATGGTACATGTACAGCTCACAAAGATTAATCATGCTAAATATATTTAGAATTTATTATCATATTTCCTGTTCTTATTTTGCATGGATTATTACAAACTGTTCTCCTTCAGAACTCTTTAAGATACTTCTATAAAATACCGACACAGAGGAAAGAAAATATGCATTTTGATATATTCGCAATATGTTCAGAGCTTGTCTAAAACTCTTAGCCAGGCAATATGTTTGAGAATTAAACCTTTGGTTAATGTTTGTTAGTTCCAATGAGAATTGAGAATTTCAGTCAGAAATTTACAAATTATGTAAGACTTTTGAAAGGAGTTGATACTAAGTAGGATTGAAGAATAAGAAGTGGATATAAGAGTGGGGCATATTCATGACTGAATCAGAGAAAAAAAGAACAAAGAGGAATAGGAAGAATAGAAAGAAAAACATATGTATCTATCTCTGCACAATTACTAGTTAGGATTCTTAACTCTTATTTTAAAAATTGGTGTTTTAGACAGACATGGCCCCATCATCAGTAGGTATGAATTTGATAATTTTAATGTATAAAATATATGGGAGTACTGAGTGACGACTTAGAGTTAGGTAAGTGCATATTTACTTTTTAATTCTAAAAAGTAGAATTCTAAAGTAGAAATTTTAATTCTAAAAAGTAAATAGGCACATAATAAAGCCTCTAATATTTCAGAAGGACTTATAATGAGATAAGAAACCTCTCTACCCTTCCTTCCTTAGTAAGGCTCTCCATTCCTGGAGGCATTTGCAAGCATTTTCCATTATGAATTATTTCAGTACTAACCTTCAAAATTCTATTATGTTTAATAAGCAGTTTGTTTATTTGATAACCATAGATCATGATAAGCATTGCTGCTTCTATATTTTCTCCAACTTACTTATTTCTCTGCTTGGACCATCTTTTCCTAAAATATCCTGTATTTTGTTACCTCAGGTCTCTGTTCTAATGCCACCTTTATTGAAAAGCTACTGCTTCCCATCACCCTGCCTGACTTTTCTTGATTATACTTACCATTGCTTGAGATTATGAATTTGTTATATATTCATTTACTCTCGGTCTCCCTACTAGCATGTATGTTTCATAACAGAGGCTATCTTTTTTGTTTACTGATTATATCTAGTATCTAGAAAAGTGTCAGGTATATTGTAGGAACTCATTAAATATTTGTTAAATAAATCAGTGAATAAAGGGCCTACTATAATACCAGATTTGCAGTGATATTGATTACTGTTGGGTACTAATAATAATTATTATCATAAAATTTAAAAACTTTGTAAGCCTTTGAGAATTTACGTTGTTCCGTGCACAAATGTTATTTATCTTTGACAATCAGAATATATACGTATGTGTGTCTGTGTGTTATATAATTATTATCCTCATAGTAGTGCTAATAGTGAAAATTCACTGTGAATAAAATGCCCTAATTATGAAACCACAATAATACCTAGTCCCGAATGACAAAGGTTACCTGGAAATATGTTACAAAGTAAACCACTAAATTTATTGTCATTTTATAAACATTAAACAAATTTGTATTTGGAATAATTTTATATCTACAGAAAAGTGACAAGAATAGTATGGAGAGTTCCTGTGTACCTTTCACCTAGCTTCCCCTAATGTCAAAGTGTTACATAATGTCAAAACTAAGAAATTCATAGCAGTACAGTGCTATTATCTAAACTGCAGACTTTATCTGGGTTTGGTCAATATTTTTTACTAATGAGCTTTTCCTGCTCCAAGATACAATCTAGAATAACACATTTTGTGTTTGCACATTTAGTCATAATATCTCCTTTGTCCCCTCCAATCTATGACAGTTTCTTAGTTTTCCTTGTTTTTTATGACGCTGACAGTTTCAGAAGAGTACTTTTCAGAATTTTGTAGAATTTGAGTTTGTCTAGTGCTTTCTCATAGTCAGTCTTAGATTTTGGATTTTTTGTATGTAATGCATTATATTTAATGCTAATTACATTGTAAAATTTAGACAGAAGTGGTAGTATAATTATAAACTTATCAGAAGACCAATTTTAAAAAATTCACATTTCCTAAGTCAGTAAATCCTTTCCATGCCAATCAATAGCACATGGGAATTGGGAATATACATTTAAGTATCAGTCTAGTTTTATGTCTGAAATTCTGCTTATATTAAGGTATAAACAACAGTCAATGTTTTTAAATTGGCATTGATACTTGTGATTTGACCTTTTGGAAGACAAACTTGTTTTTCTCTACTTCCTCCTCATCTTTTTTCTTCTTATTCATATTAGAAAATTGCTATAATTTTTATAAACTCTACACAGCCTCAAGTTTTAGTGAAACATTTTTCTTTATAACCTCCCACATACTTTCTATATTTGAACAAAACCTTCATTGCAATAACTAGCATTGATAAAGATAATTCTTATGACAGTTTATTTGCTCATTTCTACCCTTGGCATGTTTTTCTTAAGAGTCTAATTTTTAACATGTCATGTTCTTGAAAACGTGTCTTCTAAGTCAGGATATATATTTAGGGAGTCTCATTCCTAAGTTAAGGTAGAGAGAAGTAACTATCTGAAATATGCAATCTGTTCCAGTGTGTCTATCGTCCTTAACTTCTGATAATACTGTTAGGGCTACCAAGGGCATATCTTGTCCTCACATAACATTATTTTGTTATAATGTTGATAAAAAAAAGAAAAGGTCATTTCCTTCTGGCCTGGATCACTGTCTGTGTGGAGTTAAATATTCTCCCCATGTTTGTGTGGGTTTTGTTCAGGCACTCCAGTTTTCTCTCATGTCTCAACAACATGCGTATTAGGTTCATTGATGTGTCTAAATGATCCCAGTCTGAGTATGTGTGGGTATATCCAGCAATGAGATGCAGGGGTTCACCACCTTTCACTTTGAGCAGCTAGAAGAGGCTCTGGCTACCCATGACCCTGAACTGGAATAAGTGGGTCAGAAAATGAATAAATGAGTAAATACAGATTATTGCAAAATAAACATTTGTAAAGTATATTATATACGAACAAAAAATGATAAACAATGTGGTGAGAAGGCACTCAAAGAGCCTACTATATTTGATAGTTTTTGAACTGTGGTGGGAGGAAGTGTTCTTTACAATTTTTGCTTTGCAAACATTTAGTCCTTGATATACGCCACCACCACTGTGATTGCCGTAATTCACCCATTCACCAAAAACTGGATAGATAATCAGCTTACTTGTTTTTATTAATCTTTCTTAAATGCATGTGTAGCTTACATTTATTTCAATGTTTAATATAAAGAAGCTATAATATAAAGCTTCAGATCTTTATTTAGATGTTTGGCAGTGTTATCATGACCAGAAATATTCTATAGCAACTTAATTCTTGTTTATATCAATTAGCCTATGGTAAAATTGGCGTGGTTTCATGTTATTTTGGTTAAATACTGTTTCCAAGAACTTATTGATGTTAAGTGAAGACTAATTGTACTTGTATCTTCACTGACAAAATTGTTTACCAGTGGATCATTACTAAGTCTATAATAAATTACAATTCACAAACAAGATGTAATTAACATGGTGAGAGTATACATTTGTCAAATGGAATTGTAAGAAAATCAAGATAGGCAAACAAGGTCTTCAAGAAATGTTCTGTGATTATTTCTAAAATATTAGGGCTAGAAATTCATAGTTAGATAGACAAAGTTGTTTAAGATAAAGTAGAAGGTAAGAAATGGGAGATTGTGAACACTTAGTCACTATATAAGAAACATTCATATATTGTTATATTTCTGAATATTGCATTTTTATGATTTCATTATATTATAAATTTTTTCTTGCCTGTAGTGAAAAACATTTATCTAAGTTTGTCTTCATACAATGCCAAATTAATAATTTATTGTTAATATAAAATAAAAACAACTGTGCACACTTATATAGAATATACCATGTACAGATCCTAAAATGGGGGATATGGGAAGAACAAATTCCCTAAGCCAGGCAATGTGAGTTTTTAATGAGAAGGGAATGTTTATATTTATTTCTTGGTTCTAAGTATCATGTATTATAGTTGGTAGATACATAACAACATGAAGTGTTTGTTGATATGTGTGCGGTATCATTGTGAATGCGTCCCAGCCTCTCAGGACATCATACTTAAGCTGTGACAGCAAATGCACCTTCCAAAAGCCATTCAGTTGATCTATTAGGCTGGCAGCTCCTGGGTAGTATATTATGTGATAAGCTAGTGAATCCCACGGTAATATGCCCAATGCCACACATCCTCTCTTGTAAACTGACTTCCTTGTTTCCATGTAGTAATATGTAGAATCCTTTGTCTATGGATCAAATACTGTACACTGTTAGAGAGTGATGCTGGCTTAGGTTCTATTGGCAGCTATTTGCAAAATGCAATCACATATTATATATAAAATTTTTGAAACAGTAGGATTTTTCCAGCATCTTTTGTATCATAGTACTAGAAATGGAAACTGCCTGGGCCTTTGAAGAAAAGTTAATAAATAGATCATTTAGCGATCCTAAACATGAACATAGAGTGAAATCTCTGTGTTTTTATATATAAATTAAGAGAAAGTAGTGGGGAAATAGAAAATTAAAACTTCACCTCACTGATTGTTCTCGTATCCATTCCCTTGTCTGTCTTTGTTCTGTTCTTTGTCAGTGGGAACTGTATTTTCCCTTCTCCCTGGTTTTCTCCCTTCTGGGAATATTCTGCCTAGGAAAACATCAAGGACAATCCAGGGTATTCTCTTATTCCTTCATTCATATAGTGCCTTAGGAAATATCTACATCTTCTCAGTAATTGTAGCTTTCACTCATCAGGCCCTGGCTTCCATGGTTCTAGATTCTCCCAGGCCTCTTCTGTTTGGTTCTTACTCCCATCTGACAGACCTGGCTTAGGGGCTGTGGTAACATGAACTGTTTATGTCTCCAGAGAAGCAGCTTCATGCTATTGCTCTCTGGAGTGTTCCTTATTGTATTCTGTTTGGTCATTTAGCTTCTCTATTGCTTATGTAACTAATTCCCTGTATTAAATGTTCTCTGCTTAAAATATATGGAGTCGTGTACATTTTCCTGACCAGTGACTAATATGAATTATTTGCTTATTTTTGTTGAAATTTGAAAATGTGGATGAAATAAATAGTTTTTTTTTTTTTCCTCTCTCTCTCTTGCCAAGGCTGGAGTGAAGTGGCATTATCTCGGCTAACTGCAACCTCTGTCCCCGGCTTCAAGTGATTCTCCTGCCTCAGTCTCCCAAGTCGCTGGGATTATAGGTGCCTGCCATCATGCCCAGCTAATTTTTATATTTTTAGTAGAGATGAGGTTTCACAATGTTGGCCAGGCTGGTCTTGAACTCCTGACCACAAGTGATCCGCCTCGGCCTCCCAAAGTGTTATGTTAGGATTACAGGCCTTAGCCACCACGTCTGTCCATGAATAGTTTTCAAAAAAAATAATAACTAAATTAACTTCAAAGGAGATTAACTTAATTACAAGGACCCAGAAGTGACTCATTAAGGATTTAAATTACCTTCTCCCCTCCCAACAAAACAAAACCAAGCACAAGGCCCAAAGTTCTATCTATACTATAATGTCTAGATTAATTATAATGCTATTTAAACATTTTGTAATGTTTGAAAACTAAAATTTCCAACTTATTATTCTTGTAATTTTATGACATGAAAACTAGAACCTGATAATGAAAATGTTGAAAAAATTAGATCAATGTTATTTCTGTTATGTGTAAATATCAACAAAAGTATCCCAAATATCAACCAAAAAAATTACAGGACCACATTTACAAAGCCAAATCTATGACTGTGAATGAAAAACACGCTGATAAATATACCTTAAACTAAGGAATTCATTGGAGCCATGATTTATTCATGTTTGTAGACAAATGGAAAGAAAATAAAATTTTAAAGATTTATTTATTAAGATGAAAAAAGCCAGTATTTCTGACTTCATTGATCAAATAATTCAATTTGAGAATTATACAAGACAACCAATGAACAAGCAGAAACATTTTATATGAATGATTATGCAATACAAGCCATAACAATAAATCTTTTTAAAAATATATTTTACTGTACCTTAGGTTGTGGGGTACATGTGCAGAACATGCAGGATTATTGCATAGGTACATACATGGCAGTGTGGTTTGCTGCCTCCATCCCTGTTACCTATATCTGGCATTTCTCCCCATGTTTTCCCTCCCCAACTCCCCACCCCATGCTGTCCATCCCCTATTCCCCTTCAACAGACCCCAGTGTGCGATGCTCCCCACCCTGTGTCCATGTGTTTTCGTTGTTCAATATCCACCTATGAGCAAGAACATGCAGTGTTTGATTTTCTGTTCTTGTGTCAGTTTGCTGAGAGTAATGGTTTCCAGAAAAATCCATGTCCCTACAAAGGACACGAACTCATCGTTTTTTATGGCTGCATAATATTCCATGGTGTATATGTTCTACATTTTCCTTGTCCAGTCTGTCATCGATGGGCATCTGGGTTGGTTCCAGGTCTTTGCTATTGTAAACAGTGCCACAATGAACATACACGTGCACATATCTTTATAATAGAATGATTTATAATCCTTTGGGTATATAACCAGTAAGGGGATTGCTGGGTCAAATGGAAGTTCTATTTCTAGGTCCTTGAGGAATCACCACACTGTTTTCCACAATGGTTGAACTAATTTACATTCCCATCAACAGTGTAAAAGTGTTCCTATTTATCCACATCCTTTCTAGCATCTGTTGTCTCCAGATTTTTTAATAATCACCATTCCAACTGGCGTGAGATGGTACCTCAATGTGGTTTTTATTTTCCTTTCTCTAATGACCAGTGATGACGAGCATTTTTTAATGTTTGGTGGCCTCTTATATTTCTTCTTTTGAAAAGTGTCCATTCACATCCTTTGCCCACTTTTCAATGGGTTGGTTTGTTTGTTTTCTTGCAAATCTGTTTTAGTTCTTTGTAGATTCTGGATATTAGTCCTTTGTCAAATGGGTAGATGACAAAATTTTCTTCCCTTTCTGTTGGTTGCTGGTTCACTCTAGTGATTGTTTCTTTCACTGTGCAGAAGCTCTGGAGCTCAATTAGATCACATTTGTCTATTTGGCTTTTGTTGCCAATACTTTTGGTGTTTTAGTCATGAAGCCCTTGCCTATGCCTATGTCCTGAATGGTTTTGCCTAGGTTTTTTTTCCAGGGGATTTATGGTGTTAGGTCTTATGTTTAAATCTTTAGTCCATCTGGAGTTAATTTTAGTGTAAGGTATCAGGAAGGGGTCCAGTTTCTGCTTTCTGCATATGACTAGCCAGTTTTCCCAGCACCATTTATTAAACAGGGAACCCTTTCTCCATTGCTTATTTTTGTCAGATTTGTCAAAGATTAGATGGTTATAGATGTGTGGCATTGCCTCTGAGGCCTTGTTCTGTTCCATTGGTCTGTGTGTCTCTGTTTTGGTATCAGTCCAGTGCTGTTTTGATTACTTTAGCTTGTAATATAGTTTGAAGTCAAGTAGCATGATGCCTCCAGTTTTGTTCTTTTTGCTTAGAATTGACTTGGCTATGCGGACTCTCTTTTGGTTCCACGTGAAGTTTAAGGTGGCTTTTTCCAGTTCTGTGAAGAGGGTTATAGGGAGCTTGATGGAGATAGTGTTGAATCTGTGAATTACTTTGGTTAGTGTGGTCATTTTCACAATATTCATTCTTCCCAACAATGAGCATGGAATATTTTTTCTCTGTTTGTGTTCTCTTTATTTCCTTGAGCAGTGGTTTGTAGTTCTCCTTGAAAGGTCCTTTACATCCTTTGTTAGTTGTATTCCTAGGTATTTTATTCTTTTTGTAGCAGTTTTGAATGGCAGTTGGTTCTTCATTTGGCTCTCTTTAAGTCCATTATTGGTGTGTAGGAATGCTTGTGATTTCTGCACATTGATTTTTGTATCCCGAGACTTTGCTGAAGTTGCTTATCAGTTTCAGGAGATTTGGGGCCGAAACAACAGGGTCTTCTAAATTTACCATCATGTCATCTGCAAATAGAGACAATTTGACTTCCTCTTTTTCTAATCAAATACACTTTATTTCTTTTTCTCGCCTAATTGCTCTGGCTAGAACTTCCAATACTATATTGAATGGAAGTGGTGAGAGAGGGCATTCTTGTCTAGTGCCAGATTTCAAAGGGAATGCTTCCAGTTTTTTCCCATTCAATATGATATTGGCTGTGGGTTTGTCATAAATAGCTTTTTTATTTTGAGATATGTTCCATGGATACCTCATTTACTGAGAGTTTTTAGCATAAAGGGCTGTTGAATTTTGTCAAAGGTCTTCTCTGCATCAATTGAGAGAATCATGTGGTTTTTATTTGGTTCTGTTTGTGTGGTGAATTACATTTATAGACTTGCGTATGTTGAACCAGCCATGAAGATTTTTGCATCAATGTTCATCATAGATATTGTCCTGAAGTTTTCTTTTTTTGTTGAGTCTCTGCCAGGCTTTGGTGTCAGGATGACATTGGTCTCATAAAATGATTTGGGAAGGAATTCCTCTTTTGGATTGTTTGGAATAGTTTTAGAAGGAGTGGTACCAGCTCCTCTTCGTATGTCTGACAGAATTCAGCTGTGAACCCATCTTGACCTGGACATTTTTTGGTTGGTAGGCTATTAATTGCTGCCTCAACTTCCGCCCTTGTTACTGTTCTATTCAGGGTTTCTATTTCTTCCTGGTTTAGGCTTGGGAGGCTGCAAGTGTCCAGGAATTTATCAATTTCTTCCAGGTTTATTGGTTAATATACATAGAGTTGTTTGTCATAACCTCTGATGGTGGTTTGTATTTCCGTGGAATCAGTGGTGGTATCCCCTTTATCATTTTTTATTGCATCTATTTGATTACTCTCTCTTTTCCTTTTTATTAATCTGGCTAGCAGTCTGTCCATTTTGTTGATCTTTTCAAAAAACTGGCTCCTGGATTTATTAATTTTTTAAAAAATTTTTGTATCTCTATCTCCTTCAGTTCTGCTCTGATCTTAGTTATTTCTTGTCATCTACTAGCTTTTGAGTTTTCTTGATCTTGCTCCTCTTGCTCTTTCAATTTTGACAATAGAGTGTCAATTTTAGGTCTTTCCTTGCTTCTCATATGGGCATTTATTGCTATATATTTTCCTCTAGAGACTGTTTTAAATGTGTCCCAGAGATTTGGGTATGTTGTGTCTTCGTCCTCGTTGGTTTTGAAGAACATCTTTATTTCTGCCTTCATTTCATTGTTTATCCAGTCAACATTCAAAACCCAGTTGTTCAGTTTCCATGAAGTTGTGTGGTTCTGAGTTAGTTTCTTAATCCTGAGTTCTAATTTGATTGCACTGTGGTCTGAGAGACTGATGATTTTTGTTTTTTTGCATTTGCTGAGGAGTGATTACTTCCAATTATGTGGTCAATTTTAGAGCAGGTGTGATGCGATGCTGAGAATAATGTATATTCTGTGGATTTGTGGTGGAGTGTTCTGTAAAGTTCTATTAGGTTTGCTTGGTCCAGATCTGAGTTCAAGTCCTAGATATCCTTGTTAATTTTCTGTCTCGTTGATCTGTCTAATATTGACAGTGGAGTGTTAAATTCTCCCACTATTATTGTGCGGGAATTTAAGTCTCTTCATAGGGCATTAAGAACTTGCTTTATGTATCTAGGTACTCCTGTGTTGGGTATGTATATATTTAGGATTGTTAGCTATTCTTGTTGCATTGATCCTTTTACCATTGTGTAATGCCATTCTTTGTCTCCTTTTATCTTTGTTGGTTTAAAGTGTATTTTATCAGAGACAAGAATTGCAACTCCTGCTTTTTTTTTGCTCTCCATTTGCTTGGTAAATCTTCCTCCATCCCTTTATTTTGAGCCTATATGTATCCTTGCAAATGAGATGGGTTTCCTGGATACAACACACTGATGGGTTTTGACTTTTTATCCAATTTGCCAGTCTGTGTCTTTTGATTGGGGCATTTAGCCCATTCACATTTAAGGTTAATGTTATTATGTGTGAATATGATCCTGCCATGTTGATGCTGGCTGGTTGTTTTGTGCATTAGTTGTTGCAATTTCTTCATTGTATCGATGGTCTTTACCATTTGGTATGGTAAGGCAGGCCTGGTGCTGATGAAATCTCTCAGCAATTCATTGTCCGTAAAGGATTTTATTTCTCCTTTGCTTATGAAGCTTAGTTTGGCTGGATATGAAATTCTGGTTTGAAAGTTCTTTTCTTTAAGGATGTATAATGGCTCCCACTCTCTTCTGGCCTGTAGGGTTTCTGCCAAGAGATCCATTGTGAGTCTGATGGGCTTCCCTTTGTGGGTAAGCTAAGCTTTCTCTCTGGCTGCCCTTAGCATTTTTTCCTTCATTTCAATCCTGGTGAATATGACGATTATGTGCCTTGTGTTTGCTCTTCTTGAGAAATATCTTTGTGGTGTTCTCTGTATTTCCTGGACTTGAATATCGGCATGCCTTGCTAGGTTGGAGAAGTTTTCCTGGATAATATCCTGAAGAGGGTTTTCCAGCTTGTATTCATTCTCTCCATCACATTCAGGTACACATATCAAATGTAGATTAGGTCTTTTCACACAATTGCGTATTTCCTGGAGGCTTTGTTCATTTATTTTCACGTTTTTTCTCTAATCTTGCCTTCTTGTTTTATTTCATTGAATTGATCTTCAATCTCTGATATCCTTTCTTTTGCTTAGTGGATTCAGCTATTGAAACTTGTGTATGCTTTATGATGTTCTTGTGTTTTTCAGCTCCATCAATTGATTTATATTCTTCTCTAAGCTGTTATTCTCATTAGCATTTCTTCAAACCTTTTTTCAAGGTTCTTAGTTTATTTGCATTGGCTTAGAACATGTTCTTTTAGCTCAGAGAAGTTTGTTATTACCCACTTTCTGAAGCCCGTTTCTGTTAATTCTTCAGGCTCATTCTCCATCTAACCTTGTTCCCTTGCTGGTGAGGAGTTGCAATACCTTGTAGGAGGAGAGGTATTCTGGTATTGGGTGTTTTCATCCTTTTTGCGCTGGTTTCTTCCCATCTTTGTGAATTTATCTACCTGTGGTCTTTGTAGTTGGTGACTTTTGGATGGGGTCACTGAGTGGATGTCCTTTTTTGTTGATGAAAAAGTTACTTTTTTCTGTTTTTTAGTTTTCCTTCTAACAGGCCCCTCTGCTATAGGACTGCTGGAGGTCTGCTGCAGACCCTGCTTTCCTGGGGATCACCTGTGGTGGCTGCAGAAGAGTAAGTGTTGCTGCCAGTATCTTCTTCTGTTATCTTTGTCCCAGAAGGATACCTGCCAGATATCAGCCTGAGCTCTCCTTTATTAGGTGTCTCTTTGGATATATGGGGGTCAGGGAGCTGCTTTAGGAAACAGTCTGTTCCTTATAGGAGCTCAAGTGCTGAGCTCTGATCTCCATTTTTCCATTCAGAGCTGCTGTGCAGGTTTGTTTAAGTCTGCTGCAGGGTAATTCATAACCACCTTTGTTCCCCCAGTGCTCTGTCCTAGGAAGGTGGGACTTTATTTATAAGTTTCTGACATGCTGCTGCCTTTCTTCAGAGATGCCCTGCCGAATGAGGAGGTAGCCTAGTCACAGTCTGCTAGCAGAAGCTTTGCGGAGCTGCTGTGGGCTCTGCCCAGCTGCAATGTGAACTTCCTTGTGGTTTTGTTTATAGAGGTATAGTTAGAACTGCCTTGGTAATGGCTGTCTGCCTCAGTAATGGTGGACTGCCTCGGTAATGGTGGCTTGCCTTGGTAATGGCAGACAACCTTCCCCCAAAAGAGCTGGACTGTAATGGGTCTAGCTGCACTTACTGTAAAATTATCAGTCCAGAGCATTTCAAATTGCTGGTCTTTGTGGGGGTGGGACTCGCCAAGCCAGATCACCTGGCTCCCTGTTTCAGCCCCCCTTTTTTATTCAGTTGAATGGGCGACTCTGTCTCCTAGGCATTCCAGGCACCAGTTGAAATGGCCGCCCAGATTTGTGTGAGTTTTTGCATGGAGACCCACTGCATTGGCTGAAACAGCCGTGCTGGAGACTTGTGGTACTTTTCCTCGTGGGAATCTCCTGGTATGTGGGCAGTAAATACTCGTTTGGAAATGTGGTAGTCACTCACCCTCTGCATTCAAGCTGTAAACTGCACTCCAGAGCTTTTCCTGTTTGCCTATCTTGGATCTCCCCCTCACAATAAATATTAATCAATGCAGATTCTCTAATATCAATTTTTAATCCCAAGTGGCACTGATATCTCTTCATGCTGTTGCAGAAAGCATCTTTCCTTCCTTCTTAATTCTCTGAATATTTTTCCCTGAAATTTCTAATAACGCTCACTTGGATTTATAAATTCACACACAAAACAATACTTTCCTACGGGGTAGGAAGGTTGAGAGCTAAAATAAACATTAACCAAGATGAATAGTGAATTGTTATAGATCACATAGGTAGAATTGGGAATCAAGTAAAAACAATAAAATGTTAAACGAACACAAAATTTTGATATAATTAAAGATAGCACACATAAACATATGTCTCTTCAGTAAGAACCCTGGAGACAAAATACCAGTAAGTATTATCAATTCAAGAAATAGTTAATATTGTTCAACAAACAGGAAAACTTGAAACACTGTAAATATTATAGTTCAAATATAAAGCAAATTTTATAGAGAATTCCCCAGATTTGACAATTATTTTAAAAAATGTACATGGCACTATTGAGAATAATTTGCTAAATTGAAAGAAAAATTTTAAACCTCAAAAATTAAAAAAAAGAGCAAATTTTAATTAGCCCTGCCATAATATTTTATTTTTATGGCATAAAAGTTATTTCAAAATTGCTGTCATGTAAAGAAACTATCAAGGAGTATACAGCTAAAAACTGTAAAAAAAAATAATAAAATACAAGCATTAATTTTCTAAATATTTTGATGTTTGTGGAATTTATCAGCTTTTATAATGAACATTGCTATGATTTTTTAATTATTATTTAAATTCTGGATGTGTGTGCAGAATGTACTGGTTGGTTGCATATGTATACATGTGCCATGGTGGCTTGCTGCACCCATCAACCCATCATCAATATTACATATATCTTTATGCTATCCCTTCTTTTTCCCCTCACCCCCTGACAGGCCCCAATGTATGATATTCCCCTCCCTGTGTCCATGTTTTCTCATTGTTCAACTCCCACTTATAAATGAAATCATACTGTTTTTGGTTTTCTGTTTCTGTGTTAGTTTGCTGAGAATGATGGTTTCCAGCTCCATCCATGTCCTAAGATTTATTTTTTCCTTTCAAGTGAACATTAACTTTTATGCCTTATTAAACAATAGTAATTTTTAGTTATTGTTTCTTAGTAAGTACTTATAAAATTAAATAAGCTTCAAGATGCCCAAACTTGTAATTATAATTTCTCTCATTTCTCTAACCTTCCTCAAATCTGTAGTGACATTTTAAAAAATTGATAGTAGGCATTCAACTTTCAAAATCCAGTGAAAAATAATTCATATTTTGGTGCAGTGTAACCTAGAAATTGAGGAACAAGAGGATTTTAGTTGATTTGTGAGTAACTTTTACATTGGAACAACCACATGGTGTAGTGCGCTTGTGGAGACCAATGGTTCTTATCAGCATATTAACATATTTGAGAATATTTTGTCAAAGGCACGAGTTAGTGTGCTTATCAAAGCATTTCTCAGAGATATGTAGCTATAGAAGCCTTAACCTTTGTACATCTGTTGGCATTTTGAAACATGTTTGGCAAATATGAAAATAAAATGGATTATCTATAATGAATATTGAAAATAAAGAAGTGATATTTTTAGCATTTTGAAGACATAAGATGTTCAATATCCCATTCAGGAACATTTCCATCAGAATGTTTTACTGCATGTGTAATCAGTGTAATATTTGGTGCTATCTTCCTGTAACCTAAAAGTGTCCAACATATGCCAAGACTTTTTCCATAGGTAGTATTAGTTATGTAGCTGTCAAATAGATAGTTTTGGTAGGATGGGGAAATTAAAAGTCAGTTTTCACTGTTACTTTTTTAGACCCAAGAATGTTGCTAGTAAACCATAGGACTTTTTTTAAGCTGTCGTAGAAACTTACCATTCATTAATAGAAATTAGTTTTAGACATGAAAGAAGACAATGGGAAAATTAACCTCATTTTTGAGAGAATTATACTTTTCTTGATTCCTGCATATTTTGTCTCATGAGTGTCTGATAAATCCGCCTTCACTTTTTAAGCAAAAATAGTGGGCCTGTTTTAATTGAGGATTCTTTAATTGTTACACATATGATATCTCGGAGAAAGTTTAATTTCTTCAGGTAAGCTAAGACTCCACCTTTGGTCACATTATTTTCTAGTAGTCACCTCGTATGCACTGAGATTCAAAAGCATGTGGAAGGAAGGGTGTTTAAAGTTAAAACATACATTTTGAAAAACTAAATATAACAAAAGAACCAATACTCTTTGTGGACATTTTCATTTTCAAATTGCAAATGTTATTGAAAACCACTTTGGAAATTTTTCTTTTCTTTCCTGTCTGTTGTTTAGAGACGATTGGCTCGTGGATTTGGCATAGATACAAACAACATAAGGACAACCAAGAGGAGATTAATCCATCACAGTTCTAATTTCAATTTGCCTATTTTTATCCTTCACATTTTTTACCATCTGGAAATTTTTCCATCACTAGCTAAAAATATTATACTAATTTTCAAATACTTTAGAGTTTTAGAGACAGACAGTGACATTTTATTCTCATATTGCATTAGCTTGCTTATAGAAATCTGTTAATTGTAATAATGTCTTACATGAATAAATAAAACACACTATATACAAATGCTATATACAGAAAACACACTACACACATACATCCATGCTACGTGTATATGTAAAGATTAGTATTCGTATTTATGTGAAGTTAAAAAAACAGAAAAATAAATTACATATAAATTTCAAGATACTAGCTTGAGTTATGCTCATTTAGCATACATGTCCTTGCAAAATTAAAAGATATCAATTTCACATAATATAGTTTTTATTATGACAAATGAAGAAAGTTATACTTAAGTATATGCATGTGATTTTAGAAATCTTGAGCTAATGCAGTCAAATAATAATACATGCAAAATAGTTACAAATATTTTAATAACAAATGGTAACTAACAAGGTGTTTGAATTTAACTACTTTACTTGAAACAAATGTATGGAAATATCCATGGCAGAATTTAAATTTTCTCTATGCTGTTGTGAAAAATATATATTTTGTGAGTGTATATGTGTGTGTTTTGTGTGTATGCATAGCATATATTTTATACATAATTATAAAAATAACACATTTTTTCAGATTAAGTTAGTATTGACTCTAGGGGTATTAAAGACTTAAATTTGATGAGGAGTTTTTTTTTTCACAGATATTCTAACAGTACAATGGCATATTAAATATTTCTTAGCCAATGAGTTTCTTATATACATTAAAAAAGTAAATGATGTGACATTTTTCTAGCACATTTGTGAAGATTAATGTAATATTATATTCTTTATATTAACAAAACAAGATGCTATACTTTACAGTGTAGTCTCCTCACTGCCTTTTTTTCCTCTCTATTTTTCTTAAATGTGTTTTCTTCATTTATAACTCCCTAAATATTTTTGATGCTGTAGGATCAAACTGTTTTTCATGTGCACTCTGTGTTGCTTTCTGATTTCACAGATCTTTGTTTTCATTAATTTTCATTACTGCTTGATTTCTTTGGTATGTTAATTTTTTTCTAAATGTATACATTTTAGAAAATATTGCCCATTATTATGATATTGTTCAAGACTTTTAAATATTGAATGGTGATAATTTCAATTAAAGTAAAAAGCTTTAATTCATAAACTTTAATAACCAGAAAAATATTGAAGTTATATTTAATTAAAATTCAAGAATTTAAAATAACATTTTAAAATATTAAATTGATACATAATATTTTACATATTTGTGAGGTGCATGTGATACTTTGTTTTTTGAAAGAATGTGTAATGGCTAAATCTGAAATTTGGGGATATCAGTCATCTTGGTTATTTATCATTTTGAAGTGTTGGGAACACTTCAAGTTTTCTCTTCTAGCTATTTTGAAATATACAATGTGTGTTGGCTAACTACAGTCACACTATTCTGTTATTGAACATTGGAATCTATACCATTTATCTAACTGTATGTTTGCACCCACTGATCAACTTCTCTTTGTTTGCCCTTCCCTTTCATGTACACTTCACAGATACTGGTATCTACTCTCTACTCTGTGACATCAACTTCTTTTAGCTCCCATATGAGAGTGAGAACATGGAAAATTTGTCTTTCTGTGTCTGCCTTATTTCACTTAACATAGTGAGCTCCATTTCTAACTCCATTGCTGTAAAAAAACATGATTTTATTGTTTTCTTTTTATGGGCAAATAGTATTTCATTGTGTATATATACCACATTTTCTTTAATAATTTCCCATTAATAGGCATTTAGGTTGATTTTATGTATTTGCTATTGTGAATAGTGCTGTGATAAACATGTGAATGCAGGTGTCACTTTGCTGTGTGGATTTCTTTTCCTTTTTTTTTTTTTGAGATGGAGTTTCGCTCTTGTTACCCAGGCTGGAGTGTGCAATGGCACGATCTCGGGTCACCACAACCTCCGCCTCCTGGGTTCAGGCAATTCTCCTGCCTCAGCCTCCCTAGTAGCTGGGATTACAGGTACGTGCCACCATGCCCAGTTAATTTTTTTTTGTATTTTTAGTAGAGACGGGGTTTCACCACGTTGACCATGATGGTCTCGATCTCTTCACCTCCTGATCCACCCGCCTCGTCCTCCCAAAGTGCTGGGATTACAGGCGCGAACCACCACGCCCGGCCTCTTTTCCTTTAAATTAATACCCGGTAGTGGGATTGCTTTATGCTGGTTCTATTTTTGTGAAATCCTCATATTGTTTTTTACGGTGGCTTAACTAGTTTACACTCCAACCAATAGTGTATCATTTCCCTTTTCTCTACATTATTACAGGCGTCTGTTTTTTTTAATCTTTTTAATAGATATTCAAATGGAGTAAGATAATGGCTCATTGTTGTTTGATTCCCCTGACCATTAGTGATGTTGAGTTTTTTTCATATACCTGTTGGCCATTTGTTTGTCTTCTTTCAAGAAATGTTGATTCATGTACTTGGCGCTTTTTAAACGAGATTATTATTAATTGTTATTCTGTTGAGTTTCTTGTATATTCTGGAAATTAGTAGTCCCTTGTTAGATGAATAGTGTGCAAATATTTTCTCCAAAACAACAGGTGGTCTCTTCAAGCTGTTGGCTATTTCCTTTGCTGCACAGATGCATTTCAGTTTAATGCAGTGCCATTTGTCTATTTTTGTTTTACTTGTCTCTGCTTTCTACATCCTAGCCATAAAATCTTTGCCTAGATCAATTTCCTAAGAGATTTTTTTTTCTAGTAGTTTTATAGTCATGGGTCTTACGTTTAAGTCTTAAATCCACCCTTAGTTGACTTTTTTGTTTTATGAGAAATAAGAGTCCAAATTTATCCTTCTGCATAAGGATATCCAACTTTTCAACCACCAGTTGCTAAAAAGAGTTCAATTTCCTCAATGTATGTTCTTGGTGCCTTTGTCAAATATCAGTTAACTATAAATACATTGATTTATAATTGGATCCTAAATTCTGTTCCATTGATCTATGTCTTTTTTATGTTGACTTTCTTTTTCTTTTTAACTACCAATACAGCACTTTTTTTTGGTTACTGTAGCCTTATAATATAATTTCATGTCATGCTGTGTGACTACTCCAACTTAGTTCATTTTTCTCAAGATTGCTTTGGCTATTCAAGCTAATTTGGGTTCCAAATGAATTTTAGAATTGTTTTTTATATTTCTGTGAAAAAATAACATGGTATTTTGATAGGGATTATGTTGTATCTGTAAATTGTTTTGGGTGATGTGGTAATTTAAACAATATTAATTCTTCTTATTCATGAACATGAAATGTCTTTTAATTTGTTTGCATCCTCCTCAATGTCCTTAATCATTGTTTCATAGTTTTTCTTTGTTAACCTCATTGGTTAAATTAATTCTATATATTTTTTGTAGCTATTGTGAATGAGGTTACTTTCTTGCTTTTATTCTCAGCTTGTTCGTTATTGGTTTATAGAAACGTTTTTTATTTTTGTGTGTTGGTTTTGTATCTTACAACTTCACTGAAATCATTTATCAGATCTAAGAGTTTTTCGCTGGACTCCTTAGGTTTTTCTAGATACAAGATCATTGCCTTATTGTTTTGGCTAGGGCTTTTATTACTACTTTGAGTAAGAGTGATAAAAGTGAGCACCCTTTTCCTGTTCCAATTCTTAGGGAAAAGGCTGCCAATTTTTCCCCATTTAGTATGACATTAGGGGTGGGCTTGTTATTCTGAGATATCGTTCTTCAATGCTCAGTTTGTTGAGAGGTTTTATCGTGAAGGGATGTTGAATATTATCAAATGTTTTTCTGTGTCTAATAAGATGATCATGTGTTTTTCATCATTCTGTTGATGTGATATATCATGTTTATTGATTTGCATATGTTTAATCCCTGGTGTAAATCCCACTTGATCATGTTGTATTATTTTCTTGATGTGTCTTTATATCCAGTTTGCTAGTATTTGGTTGAGAAATTTTGCATCTGTGCTCATAAAGAATATTGGTCTGTAGTTTTCTTGGTTCTTTTTAATTAATGTCCTTGCTTGATTTTGGTATCAGGGTAATGCTAGTTTCATAAGACGATTTAGGGAGAATTCTCTCCTGTTTACTTTTTAAAAAAATCCGTTAAGGAGAATTGGTGTTGCTCCCTCATTTGAAGTTTGATAGAATATGACAGTGAAGCCAAACAACCAGATCTCATGAGAACTCACTCATTATCATGAGAATAGCAAGAGGGAAGTCCACCCCTATGATCAAATCACCTCCCACTAGGCCCCTCCTTCAACATTGGGGATTACAATTTGGCATGATATTTGGTGGGACACAAATTCAAACCACATTATTCTGGCCCTGGTTCCTCCAAAATCTAGGTCATTCTCATACTGTAAAATACAATCATCCTTTCTGAACAGTCCCCTTGTCTTAACTCATTTTAGCATTAACTCAAAAGTCTAAAATCTCATCTGAGATAAGGCAAATCCCTTTTGCCTATGAGCCTGTAAAATTAAAAACAAATAAGTTACTTCCAAGATACAATGGGAATACAGGCATTGCCTAAATACTCCTGATCCAAAAGGGAGAAATCAGCCAAAACAGAGGGGTTACAGGCCCCATGCAAGTCTGAATCTTAGCTGGGCAGTCATTAAATCTTAAAGCTCCATAATAATCTTCATTGACTCCATGTCTTATGTCCAGGCCACAATGATGCAAAGGATAGGTTCCTAAGGCCTTGTGCATCTCAGCCTCTGTGGCTCTGCAGGGTACAGCCCTCTTAGCTGCTATCCTGGGCTGGCATTTAGTGCCTGTGGCTTTTCTATGTGCACAGTGCAAACTGTCAGTGGATCTACCATTCTGGAGTCTGGAGCACAGTGGCCCTTTCCTCATAACTCTACTAGGCAGTGTCCCAGTGGGGACTCTGGGGGTGCTCTGCACGGCCTAGAAAAGGTTTTCTATGAGGGCTCTGCCCTTGCAGCAGACTTCTGCTTGGGTATCTAGGTGTTTTCATTACATCCTCTGAAATCTAGGCAGAGCCTCCCAAGCCTCAATTCTTGCCCTTTGTGCACCTACAAGCTTAACACCATGTGGAAGCCACTAGGATTAGCAACCTGAGAGTTATCTGGGGATCTTTTGACCATGGCTGGATCTGGAATGTGTGGGACATGGGAAGCACTGTCCCAAGGTTGTGCCATGGCTGGAGCTGGAATGGGTGGGACACAGGAAGAACTGTCCCAAGGTTGTACAAGACAGTGGGGCCCTAGGCCAAACCCATGAAACTGTTTCTTCCTGCTAGTCTTCTGGGCCTGTAATGGGAGGGGCTGTCACAAAGGTCTCTGAATACCTTTGAGGCATTTTCCCATTGTCTTGGCTATTAACATTCAACTTCTTTTTACTTATGGAAAATTCTGCAGCCAGCTTGATTTCATAACTTGAAAATGGGTTTTCCGTTTCTACCACATGGCCAGGCTGCAAATTTCCCCAACTTTCCTGCTCTGGTTCCCTTTTAAATTTGAGTTCCAGTTTGAGAGCATCTATTTGCTCATGCATATGAGCAGACATTGTTAGAAACAACCAGGCCATGTCTTCAATGTTTTGCTACTTAGAAATTCCTACTTCCATTTTTTAAGCCTCCCTTGTTTTTCATTAATATTTAAAAACAATGTTTATATTTATTTGTTCATTTCCTAAGTTTATGTCAAGATAATTTTTGATGCTTTTAAAATGAGGTCTAAAATATATACTATTATATAAAAATAGTAATTTTTAACTGTTTCTTTGTGTTTACCTTATTACAATCACATTATCTACAAACAGAGATAGTTTTAATTTATTCTTTTTCAAATCTATGTCTCCAAATATTTTTTATTTTCTATTATGCATAGACAAATGCTTAGCTACTCTACTATGGTACATCAAATGCCCAAAAATATTAACCTGTATCTCTACCTTTATAATTGTCATATACTTCTCTGACTCTTGTCTTTGGGATTGGTCATGTACCTTCCTATGGCTAATGAGGTTTTAGCAGACGTCATGAAAGTAGAGTTTTAAAATGTGCCTATGAAGTTGCATGTTAACTTCTTGTGTTTCCATTGTCAAAATGAGAAGCTATCCCCAAGGGTCACTATTTTCCTATTGCACAGCTCCTAGAATGAACACATAAAAAGCAGAGCTGCCCTCAGTCCATAAAATAGACTCTTTTTATTGACCTGCATAACCATGAGTGATAAAAATTGTTATTTGAAATCACTGAGGTTTGAGTTGGTTTGTTTTGCAGTATTATTGTGCAATTGTTAACTGAAACAGAAACCTGGGGATACAGGAATTAAAACCTGGTAACCCTCCCAACCCAGATGTTTCAATATACAACATAACTATGGATTATAAATAGGTTGGTTAGCTATGGTAAGTGGAATGGAGAAAAAGTAAATAGGGTAGAGGATTGGGGCATGTTTTGTAGCAGGTCAGTGTCTCTGAAAAGCAAACAGTGAAAAAAAGATTTGTTGGAAGAGTCTTGGAAATAGTGGCAGATATAATTTAAAATATAATGACACCGGCCAGGGGCAGTTGCTCACGACTGTAATCACAGGCTTTTGGGAGGCTAAGGCAGGTTGATCACTTGTATACGTCTATCTATCTATCTATCTATCTATCTATCTATCTATCTATCTATCTATCTATTTACATATGTATATATAGATTGATATTTGTATAGATAGATATACAAATATCTATATATATCTATACAAATTAACCTATATTATCTATATGTATACAAATATCTATACAAATAGTTATTTGTATTTGTATAGCTATATATAGATAGATATTTGTATAGACAGATATACAAATATCTATCTATCTATATACATATGCAAATATATAGAGATAGATTGATTAATTGATGATTTGCTGTGTCATTGGTGAAAACGTTCTTTCTCTGGGATCTAAAACTTCTCAACGTGCACGACCAAAATTGACAGCAAGTACAAACTCCCAGAAATGTGTCACTCAGAGTGACACTTAATGGGAACACTCCTACTACCTCCTCTTGGTATCTATTCCCATGTATTATACCAATGAATGACATAGAATTGGTGAGTTAGTCACTCCTAATTGCTGATGCTGATTAAAAATTGTCAATTGCTGATGTTGACTGAAAGACCCTGTGTGTAGGAAAGGCAAAAATGTATGTCACTTGCAGTTCATATAAATTGCTGCCCTTTCCAGGGCTAAAGGGATGTTTTCCTCAAAGTAGTTCTTTGGACTTTGCAAGGCTTGGTGACATGCTGGGGCTAAAGTT
Organism: Callithrix jacchus; assembly: GCF_049354715.1. NCBI lineage: Eukaryota > Metazoa > Chordata > Mammalia > Primates > Cebidae > Callithrix > Callithrix jacchus. Next base: position 79,580,856 of record NC_133504.1, read on the forward strand.
TGATCTTAATTGCTGGCATCTTGGAAACCTGGCATTAGAAGTAGCTAGTTCAATGTTGGTAAGTGAAAGACCATGCTGATGGGCCCATGACTGACCTCCACCCCTGCCATCATGGCTATTCTGTTGATATATCCATTTGCCAGTACCCTGTGTCTGATGAGAGTAGCTAGGTAAAAAAGCTAGTCATAATTCTTTCTAATTGATTATTAAATCAAGCTACTTCCAGGTTCAGAATTTCCTGGTGGTTGTTAAAGGTGATCTACTCAGTGATGTACACTCTCCAAGACCCATATAACTGTATTTCTGACATTATTACCCCCAGTATTCTAGTATTTCTACTTCTGGTTCCTTGACCAACAAACCAAACCATTCACTATTATTATTTTAATCACTAATTATTTTAATATTCTAATTTTGAAAGTCTTCTATTTCCATACAAAGTAGATGAGCAGATAGAGCACCTCATACCTTCCCATTGAGAGGATTTCCCCTAACCAATATTTTTCACAGTTTTATTAGTGGGCTGTAGTGTAGATGCAGCTCATTTTCAGAATGTGCATGTGTCATATGCTGACTGATTTGTGGAACAAACTCAAAATTTTTCCACCTTTTGTCAGTTGATCGTAAAGGACCCCAAAACATAAAGCCATAAGTGTGCCCTGAGGGAGCATGCTAGTACAACTATGGTTGATTAAATGGGCTATGAAATAATATAACATACTCATATTTTGTTTTCCATATTAGGGTCAATTATGGATCATCATTTTCAATTCATAATGAATTGGGCCTGGACATGCTCTATTTTACGACATGGCAAGGCTGTCAGATTCCAGCTTGTAACAGGCAGTTTATAGCCACATCACATGATGCCCCATGATCAAGTGATCCATCAAGTCTCAGTAGCACCTCAGGTGCTGTTTCTTGGCAGGCATATAATTCTGTCCTGCAGATGGCACAGTTTTGTTCCAGAACCCAAGGGCTTAAGATGATTCTGCCACTGGGGGCTGACGTAAGCTCCACACTTTATCTTTTCTCACCATTGACACCTGCAACACCATACTGTGTGCTCAGATAATAAACCCTATGGCAGGTCTTTTTGTAATAGAGCCTTGACTGCTGCAGATCCTTTTCCTATTCTAAGCTATTCTCAAAGCTGGCAGAATTCCATGTGATTTAGAGTAGGGCCAAAGCATTATGCCCTGTTGTACATAACTACTTTCAGATCCCAAAGAAGATGATCATATATTAAGCTTCCTTCTTGGATTTTAAGATGCAAAAATTAGGAGCCTGCGGCAGGATAATCACTTGAACCCAGAGGTTGCAATGAGCCAAGATTGTACCATTGTACTCGAGCCTGGGTGACAACAGCAAAACTCTGTCTCAAAAAAAGAAATGCAACAATTTGATTTTTATTTTATAGTGTATGTCTAGCACCTCTCTGATTCCTGCAATACTAAAAATTTTCTTGCACTGGCAGCAACTTCAATCTTTATAGAATTTATCTTCCATTCTTTGGAGCACATGTATCTTACCAAAGCCTGCAATATACCCATTGTTTCTTGCTTAGCTGGTCCAATTAATGTAATATTATAAATATCGTTTCTGTAGGGATGGAAGAAGAATACGTTTTCCAATAAGTGGCCCCATACATTGGGCCTATAGCATTGTTTTCTGCTCTAGCAAAGAAAACTCACCTACACAGTGCTGCAGTTGGGACCACCTACACTAAATGTACAGTGGTTCATTGTGGTTCCCAAGGATTTGGCAATATGGGACATATGCCTGGTGGTAACATCAAAACTACCACAGATCTGGCTGCAGGCAGCTTGTTTCAGTTATTGGTTAGGAGGCAATGTCTGCATCTTTCTACTTCCAAATACTCTCTTATTGCTAAAAACCACAGCACAGACTGTGTTTGTAAGATTGATTTTATTCTTTGCTCTCCTTTCGTAAGTAGAGAAAACCCACTGAAGCCACTGATTCTAAGTAGTGTACCAAGATCTACTTGGTGCAAAATAGTTTAGTCTTCTTTACCCCATAGCAGCCAAGATTATAGATTAATGCCGTCTGCTTTAAAATCCCTAGTCCAGTAGCGTATGTCTTTAGCCAAATCGTTGCTTAAATTTGTTTTCTTTCTGTCTCAGGATGTTCATCTTATTTTTAGAAGCTCTTCTGTTTTTGGAATTTTCTTTTTATCAATAGTAAGTGTTTAGAGAAGAAAAGCTGTGTCTGATTATAAACACATAGAATCATTTAAACTACATGTCTCCAGATAATTTTTAATATTTATATTACTCTTCTGGTCACAGTCTAAAATCTATAAATATTAAATGGAGTGACTTTCATAGAATTATCTTTTTTCCTCAATGAACGTGTTCTTTGGGGGTTCTTGTTCACATTTTAATTGCTATTGCCACCCCCACCACTAAAGCACTATCAAGCATGGTATTTTGAACATTTCTAATAAATTCATTTTTTGGTATAAAAGTTTTTTCATCATGTTTCCATTGATACTCCCAAATTAAATTTGAGCACCACTTGTTAGCATATTATTTAAATATTCTTTAACTTAATTGTTAACAAAAAGAATGATAAAAATTTTCAAAGGTTATAACTTCCAAGGAAGTTAGAATCTATGCATATTATATAGGACATTTTCCTAATTATGTGTGTAGCGAGGATATCTGCACACTTAATTAGGAATCAGTGGTTTTTATCCCTAATTTATTCTCTCTCTTTTTCAAATCTCCAATGAATTATTTGAGACACTATGCTAAAATAATTTATTAAAGAAAGGTAAGTTGAACTGAATAGATTCTAGCTTTAACTCAAAAGAGCCAAAAGTAGGGAGATACTAAAAACAGATTTTTATATATGAGAACAAAAATCATTAGATGTTTGCAGAATGCACAGCTAATTTTTAATGCTCTGTGCTTATTGTGGGATATAACCTTTCACAAATTATTTGAAGCATTTATTTGTTTACTTAGCAAACATTGAGAATATTTTTTTCACCATTGATTTATATTACACAGGTTTATAAATTCAGTTATAAAAGGCAAATGTAAGCATGCTTTATTTTAAAAAACTTTGATTTATCCAAATTTAGGGGGTACAAGTGCAGTTTTGTTACATGGATACACTGCATAGTGGTGAAATCTGGACTTTTAGTGTAACCATCACCCAAATAGTGAACATTGATTCAATTGGTAATTTTTCAACAGTTACCCTCTTGCAGTCTCCCATCTTTTACAGCCATTATGTCCATTATTCCATTCTGTGCATCCATGTGTACTCATTGTTTAGCTCCCACATAGAAGTGAGAAAATGCAACATTTGACTTTCCATTTCTGAGTTATTTCACTTAGGATAATGGCCTCCACCCCATCCATGTTGCTGCAGAAGACATGATTTATTTCTTTTTTTATAATTGATGAACACACACAAACACACATGATGTACACACACACACACACACACACACCACATGTTTATCCAGTCATATGCTGATGAACACCTAGGTTGATATTGTGAATTTGCTATTGTGAACAGTGCTATAATAGGAGTGCAGGAGTCTTTTTTATATAGTGCCTTCTTTTCTTTTTGGTAGATACCCCATGGGTGATTGCTGTCTAGAACTATAGCTCTATTTTCAGTTATTTGAGAAATCTTTATACTTTCTCAAGTAACTGAAATATACCCACATTTTACTAATTTACCTTTATACTGACAGAGTGTAGGCATTCCCTTTTCATTGCATCCTCACCAAAACTTATTATTGACTTTTTAATAATAGCCCTTCTGACTGGCGTATGATGATATCTCACTGTGGTTTAAATTTGCATATCTGATGATTAGTTATGTCAAACTTTTTTTTTCATGTTTGTTGGTTGCTTGTGTGTCTCCTTTAGAAAAATTTATGTTCATGTTATTTGTTCACTTTTCAATGAAATCATTTGTTTTTTGCTTGTCGAGTTGTTTTTGTCCCTCATGGATTCTGGATATTGGCCTTTTGTTGAATGCATAGTTTGCCAATATTTCCTCCCATTCTGTAGGTTGTCTGTTTACAATCTAATAATCCATGGATTTATTTTTCTTTGCAGATGCTTTTAGTTTAATTCAGTCTTATTTGTCTATCATTGTTTTTGTTGTGTTTGCTTTTGAGAACTTAGTCATAAATTCTTTGCCTCACTCAATGTCTGAAAGAGTTTTATTAGGTTTTCTTCTAGGCTATTTACAGTTTTAGTTCTTAAATTTAAGTCTTTAATTTATCTTGTGTTAATTTCCACATATGTTGAGGAATAGGGGTCCACTTTTCTTCTTCTGCATATAGCTATCAAATTTTTCCAGCACCATTTGTTGAATAGGTTGTCTATTTTTCAGTGTATTCTCTTGTTGATGCTGTTGAAGACAGTTTGATGTAGATAAGTAGCTTTATTTCTGGGTTCTCTATTCTGTTCCATTGATCTATCTTTCTATTTTTATATCAGTATCATGCTGTTTTGGTTACTATAGCATTGCAGTAGCATAATTTGAAGTCAGGTAATATGATGCCTTGAGGTTTAGTTTTTTGCTTAGGATTGCTCTGGCTATTCAGGTTCCTTTTTGGTTCCATGTGAACATTAAGATTTTTTAAAAATTTGCAGCAACCTGGGTGGAACTGGAGACTATTTTCTAAGTAAATAACTCAGGAATGGAAAACCAAACATTGTGTATTCTCACTCATAATTGGGAGCTAAACTGAAGAAGAAAAGGGATAAGAATGATACAATGAACTTTTGAGACTCAAGGAAAAGGATGGAAGAGGGCAAGGGATAAAAGACTACAGATTGGGTTCAGTGTATTCTGCTAAGGTAATGGGCATACCAAAATCTCACAAATCACCATTATAATTACGTATGTAATCAAATACAACCTAGTCTCCAAATACCTATGGAAATAAAACATTAAAAAGAAAACATTTGTAATTTGATAGGAATATCAAATTGTGTGTTGAATCTATAGGTGGTTGCTTTGGGGAGTATGTTCATTTTAAAAATATTGATTTTTCTAATTCATGAGCATGGGATGTTTTTCATTTGTTTGTATCATCTGCAGATTCTTTCATGAGTGTTTTGTACTTCTCCTGGTGAGATATTTTATCTCTTGGTTAAATGCATTGCTAGATATATTATTTTATTTTGTGGCTATTGTAAACGAGATTGCATTCTCTATTTGGCTCTTAGCTTAATTGTTATTGGTGTATAGAAATGCTACTGATTATTGTACATGTTACTTGTATTCTGACCGTTTGCCGACATTATAAAATCTGGGATTTTTTTTGGAGGAGTCTTTAGGTTTTTTTAGTTGCAAGGTCTTATCAGCAAACAGAGATCATTTGACTTGCTCTTTTGTAGTTTGGCTGCCTGTTGTTATTTTCTATTGCCTGATTGATCTGGCTAGAACTTCCAATACTATGTTGATTATGATTGGTGAAAGTGGGTACCCTTAACTTGTTCCGGTTCTTAGAGGGAGTGCTTTCAGTTTTCCCCCTTTTAGTGTGATGTTGGCTGTGGGTTTGTAATATGTGGCTTTTATTATTTTGAAGTATGTTCCTTTGCTTAGTTGGCTGAAAGTTTTTATCATGAAGGAATGCTGAATTTAATGAATGCTTATTTGTTTTTGCATCTATTGAGATGATTAGAAGCTTTTGTTCATAATTCTTTTTTTTTAATTTTTTATTGCATTTTAATTTTGGGGTACATGTGCAGAACATGCAAGACAGTTGCATAGGTACACACATGGCAGTGTGTTTTGCTTCCTTTCTCCCCTTCACCCACATTTGGCATTTCTCCCCAGGATACCCCTCCCCAGGTCCCCCCACCCTGCTGGCCCTCCCATTTTCCCCCGAATAGACCCCAGTGTTTAGTACTCCCCTCCCTGTGTCCTTGTGTTCTCATTTTTCATCACCCGCCTATGAGTGAGAATATGCAGTATTTTATTTTCTGTTCTTGTGTCAGTTTGCTGAGAATGATGTTCTCCAGATTCATCCATGCCCCTACACAACACGAACTCATCATTTCTGATTGCTGCATAATATTCCATGGTGTATATGTGCCACATTTTCCCAATCCAGTCTATCATCAATGGGCACTTGGGTTGATTCCAGGTCTTTGCTATTGTAAACAGTGCTGCAATGAACATTCGTGTGCATGTGTCCTTATAGTAGAACGATTTATAGTCCTTTGGATATATACCCAGTAATAGGATTGCTGGGTCAAATGGAATTTCTATTTCTAAGGCCTTGAGGAATCGCCACACTGTCTTCCACAATGGTTGAACTAATTTACACTCCTACCAACAATGTAAAAGTATTCCTTTTTCTCCACATCCTCTCCAGCATCTGTTGTCTCCAGATTTTTTAATGATCGCCATTCTAACTGGCATGAGATGGTTTCTCCATGTGGTTTTGATTTGCATCTCTCTGATGACCAGTGATGACGAGCATTTTTTCATATGATTGTTGGCCTCATATACGTCTTCTTTTGTAAAGTGCCTGTTTATATCCTTTGCCCATTTTTGAATGGGCTTGTTTGTTTTTTTCCTGTAAATCTGTTTGAGTTCTTTGTAAATTCTGGATATCAGCCCTTTGTCAGATGGGTAAACTGCAAAAATTTTTTCCCATTAGTTGGTTGCCGATTCACTCTAGTGACTGTTTCTTTTGCCGTGTAGAAGCAGTAGAGTTTGATTAGGTCCCATTTGTCTATTTTGGCTTTTGTTGCCAATAATTTTGGTGTTTTGTTCATGAAGTCCTTGCCTACTCCTATGTCCTGGATGGTTTTGCCTAGATTTCCTTCTAGAGTTTTTATGGTGCCAGGTCTTATGTTTAAGTCTTTAATTTATCTGGAGTTAATTTTAGTGTAAGGTGTCAGGAAGAGGTCCAGTTTCTGCTTTCTGCACATGGCTAGCCAGTTTTCCCAACAGCATTTATTAAACAGGGAATCCTTTCCCCATTGCTTGTTTTTGTCAGGTTTATCAAAGATTGTATGGTTGTAGATATGTTGTGTTGCCTCCGATGCCTCTGTTTTGTTCCATTGGTCTATATCTCTGTTTTGGTACCAGTACCATGCTGTTTTGATTACTGTAGCCTTGTAGTATAGTTTGAAATCCAGTAGTGTGATGCCCCCCGCTGTGTTCTTTTTGCTTAGAATTGACTTGGATATGCGGGCTCTCTTTTGGTTCCATATGAAGTTCATGGTGGTTTTTTCCAGTTCTGTGAAGAAAGTCAATGGTAGCTTGATGGGGATAGCGTTGATTCTGTAAATTACTTTGGGCAGTATAGCCATTTTCACGATATTAATTCTTCCTAACCATGAACATGGAATGTTTCTCCATCTGTTTGTGTCCTCTCTTATTTCGTTGAGCAGTGGTTTGTAGTTTTTCTTGAAGAGGTCCCTTACATTCCTTGTGAGTTGTATTCCTAGGTATTTTATTGTTTTTGTAGCAATTGTGAATGGCAGTTCGCTCTTGATTTGATTTCTTTAAGTCTGTTATTGGTGTAGAGGAACGCTTGTGATTTTTGCACATTGATTTTATATCCTGCGACTTTGCTGAAGTTGCTTATCAGTTTCAGGAGTTTTTGGGCTGAGGCGATGGGGTCTTCTAGGTATACTATCTTGTCGTCTGCAAGTAGAGACAATTTGGCTTCCACCTTTCCTATTTGAATACCCTTTATTTCTTTTTCTTGCCTGATTGCTCTGGCTAGAACTTCCAGTACTATATTGAATAGGAGTGGTGAAAGAGGGCATCCTTGTCTAGTGCCAGATTTCAAAGGGAATGCTTCCAGTTTTTGCCCATTCAGTATGATATTGGCTGTTGGTTTGTCGTAAATAGCTTTTATTACTTTGAGATATGTTCCATCGATACCGAGTTTATTGAGGGTTTTTAGCATAAAGGGCTGTTGAATTTTGTCGAATGCCTTCTCTGCATCAATTGAGATAATCATGTGGTTTTTGTTTTTGGTTCTGTTTATGTGGTGAATTACGTTTATAGACTTGCAAATGTTGAACCAGCCTTGCATCCCTGGGATGAATCCTACTTCATCATGATGGATACGTTTTTTGATTTGCTGTTGCAATCGGCTTGCCAATATTTTATTGAAGATTTTTGCATCTATTCTCATTATGAATATTGACCTGAAGTTTTCTTTTCTTGTTGGGTCTCTGCCGGGTTTTAGTATCAGGATGATATTGGTCTCATAAAATGATTTGGGAAGGATTCCCTCTTTTTGGATTATTTGGAATAGTTTCAGAAGGAATGGTACCAGTTCCACTTTGTGTGTCTGGTAGAATTCAGCTGTGAACCCATCTGGACCTGGGCTTTTTTTGTGTGGTAGGCTCTTAATTGCTGCCTTGACTTCTGACCTTGTTATTGGTTTATTCATAGTTTCAGCTGCCTCCTGGTTTAGGCTTGGGAGGACACAGGAGTCCAGGAATTTATCCATTTCTTCCAGGTTTACTAGTTTATGTGCATAGAGTTGTTTGTAATCTCTGATGATGGTTTGAATTTCTGTGGAATCTGTGGTGATTTCCCCTTTATCATTTTTTATTGCATCTATTTGGTTGTTCTCTCTTTTCTTTTTAATCCATCTGGCTAGTGGTCTGTCTATTTTGTTGATCTTTTCAAAAAAACCAGCTCTTGGATTTATTAATTTTTTAAAGGGTTTTTCATGTCTCTATCTCCTTCAGTTCAGCTCTGATCTTAGTTATTTCTTGTCTTCTGCTGGGTTTTGAGTTTTTTGATCTTGCTCCTCTAGCTCTTTCATTTTTGACGATAGGGTGTCAATTTTGGATCTCTCCATTCTCCTCATATGGGCACTTATTGCTATATATTTTCCTCTAGAGACTGCTTTAAATATGTCCCAGAGATTCTGGCATGTTGTGTCTTCGTTCTCTTTGGTTTCGAAGAACTTCTTTATTTCTGCCTTCATTTCATTGTTTATTCAGTCAACCTTCAAGAGCCAGTTGTTCAGTTTCCATGAAGCTGTGCGGTTCTGGGTTAGTTTTCGAATTCTGAGTTCTAACTTGATTGCACTATGGTCTGAGAGACTCTTTGTTATAATTTCAGTTGTTTTGCATTTGCTGAGGAGTGCTTTACTTCCAATTATGTGGTCTATTTTAGAGTAGGTGTGATGTGGTGCTGAGAAGACTGTATATTCTGTGGATTTGGGGTGGAGAGTTCTGTAAATGTCTATCTGTAAAATGGTTTGCTTGTTCCAGGTCTGAGTTCAAGCCCTGGATATCCTTGTTAATTTTATGTCTGGTTCATCTGTCTAATATTGATAGTGGAGTGTTACAGTCTCCCACTATTATTGTGTGGGAGTCTATGTCTCTTTGTAAGTCATTAAGAACTTGCCTTATGTATCTGGGTGCTCCTGCATTGGGTCCATATATGTTTAGGATCGTTAGCTCTTTTTGTTGTATCAATCCTTTTACCATTATGTAATGTCCTTCTTTGTCTCTTTTGGTCTTTGTTGCTTTAAAGTCTATTTTATCAGAGATGAGAATTGCAACTCCTGCTGTTTTTTGCTCTCCATTTGCTTGGTAAATCTTCCTCCATCCCTTTATTTTGAGCCTTTGTGTATCTTTGCATGTGAGATGGGTTTCCTGGATATAGCACACTGATGGGTTTTGGATTTTTATTCAATTTGCCAATCTGTGTCTTTTGATTGGTGCATTTAGTCTATTTACATTTAGGGTTAATATTGTTATGTGTGAATTTGATACTGCCATTTTGATGCTAGCTGGCTGTTTTGCCCATTAGTTGTTGTAGATTCTTCATTATGTTGATGCTCTTTAGCAATTAGTGTGATTTTGTAATGGCTGGTACTGGTTGTTCCTTTCTATGTGTAGTGCCTCTTTCAGGAGCTCTTGTAAAGCAGGCCTGGTGGATGTGGTAAATTACATTTATTAATTTGTGCATGTTGCATTATCTTTACATCCCTGGAATAAAACAGACTTGATTATCGTGTATTACCTTTCTGATGTGCCATTGGCTTGGGTCTGCCAGTATTTTGTTGAGGAGTTTTGCATGTATGTTCATTAGGGATATTGGCTTGATATTTTCTTTTTTGTTGTTGTGTCTTTTCCTGGCTTTAGTATCAGTTTAATACTGGCTTTGTAAAATGAATTAGAAAAGATTCCCTTCTCCTCATTTTTTTTGGAACTGTTTCAGTAGAATTGGTAACGGTTTTTTGTTTGTTTGTTTTTTTAAGCATCTGATAGAATTTGGCTCTGAATCTCTCTGGTCTTGGTCTTTGTTTTGTTATGAGACTTTTTAATTACTGATTCAATTGCATTACTCATTCTTGGTCTTTTCAGGATTTCTGTTCCTTCCTGGGTCAAGGATAGCACATTGAATGTTTTCAGAAATATATTCATTTCTTAACAATTTTTTTTAGCTTTTTCACATAGAGATGCTCATATTAGTCTTTAATGATCATTTGTGTTTCTGTAATATCAGTTGTAATGTCACATTTATCATTTTTGGTTATGTTTGATTTGACTCTTCTGTCTCTTTTTTCTTGGTTTAGCTAGCAGTCTGTCAACTTTGTAAATTTTTCAAATAACTAACTTTTTGTTTCATGGATTCTTTGTTTCTTTTATTAATATCAATTTCATTTAGTTCTGCTCTCTTTGTTATTTTTCCTACTCCAAGCTTTGGGTTTGGCTTGTTCTTGTTCTTCTATTTCCTTGGGGTGTGACATTGGACTTGTAATTTAAGAACTTTCAACCATTTTTATCTAGGCAATTAACACTGTAACATTTCCTCTTAGCATTGCTTTTACTCTGCCACATAAGTTTTGATATATTGTGTTTCTATTTTCATTTTTACAATATTAAAAAAAAACTTCTGTCTTAATTTTTATTTTTGACCTAATGATCATTCAGAAATAGGGTGTTTTATTTCAATGTGTTTGTATCATTTTCTGAATTTCTATTGGTATTAATTTCTAATTTTATTCCACTGTGATCTGACAAGACTGCTGACATGATTTTGATTTTTTGAAATTTTGTTGAGACTTTCTTTGTGATCTGTCATATAACCTATTTTGGAGCCTGTTTCATCTATAGATAGGAAGAATATATATTTTGCAATTATTACGTAAAGTGTTATGCAAATGTCTAATAGGTGCATTTGGTCTGGAGTCCAGTTTAAGTCCAGAGTTGATTTTCTTCCTTGATAATGTTTAGTGTTCTCAGTAGAATGTTGAAGCCCCCCCATCATTATTGTATTGCAAACTATCTCTTTTCTTAGTACTAGTTGTATTTGTTTTACAGATCTGAGTGTTCTGGTGCAAGGATGTTACATCTTGTTGAATCAATCCTTTTATCATTATCTAATGACCTTTTCATCCGTTTTTACTGTTGTTGATTTAAAGCCTCCTTGATCTTATTTAACTACTCCTACTTGCTTTTTATTTTCATCTGCATGGAATGTCTTTTTCCAACCCTTTGAGGAAAAATTGTGGACTTTAGGTCTGCAAATGTCTTAATCAGTTACATGGGCTTCTAGGAAACACCATATGACTTGATCTTTTTTAAAGAAATAATAATAATTCCATGAGTCTATATTTTTAAGTGGAGTATGTAGTTTATTTACATTCAAGGTTACTATTGACTTGTGAGGTTTTAGTCCTGTCACAATACTAATAGTTACCTAGCTGCTGTGTAGACTCAATTGTTAAATGCTTTTTAAGAAATGCTTTATTCTTTCTTTCCTTTTTTTTTTTTTTTGTCAGCAAGTATTGCCCTTTTGTTTCCATGCTTGGAATTCCTTTGAGCATTTCTTGTAGATGTGGTCTAGTGGTGACAAATTCCCTTAGTATATGCTTGTCTGGAAAAGACTTTATTTTCTCTTCATTTATAAAGTTTAGTTTAGTAGGATACAAAATTCTTTGCAAGGAGTTTTTTATTTTTATTTTTATTCACTTATTTTTTTAATGAAGGCTGAAAATATGACCACAATCTCTTCTGGCTTATAAGCTTTCTGCTGAAAAGTCACCTACTACTATTCTGGGGTTTCTTTGTAAGTTATTAGATGCTTCTCTCTTGCAGATTTTAGGACGTTTTCCTTTGTGACTTCTTTGGGTAGTCTGATGATTATATGTCTTGGCGAAGATTATTTTGCAACATATCTTCCAGCTATTCCTTGAGCTTCTTGTATCTGTATGTCTAAATCTCTAGCAAGACAAGATTATTTTTCCTGTGTTCCCTCAAATAGGTTTTCCAAACTTTTTATTTTTACTTATTTTCTTTCAAGTATAGCTGTGACTCATGTTTGGCCACTTTACACAATTACATAAGTCTTGTTTTGGAATGCTTTGTTCATTTTTTTTTTGTACTTTAAGTTCTGAGTTACGTGTGCAGATCTTGCAGAATTGTTGTATAGGTACACACATGCCATAGTGGTTTGCTGTCTCCATCCCGCCATCACCTATATCAGGCATTTCTCCCAGTGTTATCCTCCCCAACCTCTCCAACCCTGCTATCTCTCCCCTAGTCCCCTACCCCCCCAACATACTCCAGTGTGTGATGTTCCCCTCTTTGTGCCCATTGTTCATTTAAAAAATTTTTTTTCATTATTTTTTGTTGGCTAAGTAAATTAAAAAGACCTGTCTTCCAGCTGTAAAATTATTTCTTCTGCTTGGTGTAGTCTATTCTTAAAGCTTTGAACTATAATTTTAAATTACTTTCATAAATTTTTTTAAAGAAGTTGTATTTTTTTTTTTAAAAATAATTATCTCTTTAGTTAAATTTGTATGCATAAACTGGATTGTTTTTCTGATTTCTTTGTGTTGGCTTTTATCTTTCCCTTGGATCTCATTGAGCTTCCTTACAATTCATATTTTGAATTATTTATCTGCCATTTCAGGATTTTCATTTGGATTAGAGTTCATTGATAGAGAGCTAGTATTATCCTTTGGGGAATATCAAAACATCTGCTATGCTTTTTATGTTTGTTTATTTTTTTCACCTGGAGAAGGTGTCACTTCTTATTTTTGAATTGGCTTTTGCTCAAATGGAGCTCTTTTCTTCCTTTGCAGATGTGATTGTACATATATTGGATAGAATCTTTTGGCTTTGGCTTTTAGCTGGCTAAGGCTTTGTATAAATTCCTTGGTTATAGATAATCTTAGTGTGGCAGTTTTCTCAAGTTCTGAGGTTTTTTTGTAGGTTGTAGTAGCAGCGTGTCGAGTGTTGTGAGTAGGCTTACTGCCTCTTACAGATAAGGTGAGGTGGGGGTGCTGGGAAGATTATCTTGTTCTCCAGCACTGTGCACTTCTGTTAGCAATTTTATTAGGTTGTGCATTTTGACATCCAGGCCAGTAGGTGACACTGCAGGTAAGAACCAGCTAAGTGTTGTGTAATTGTGTCAGCTGAGGTTGTGATAGGCTGTGCAGATTCATCTTCCAGCCATGAGTTGGTAATTGCAAGAGAGAGAAAGCTGCAGTGATCCCAGTGGGATTTATGCCTGGCTTTTGTTAACCAGAAGTACTCAGATGTCAGGGCAGTGGGTGAGGCCACGGAACTCTCAGCAGTCCCCATTCCATGCTCTGACACCAAGACAGGTGGAGAGGGCACGGCTAGGCACAACTGGGTTGGGCAAGCCTGTGTCCAGGCTTTCCAATGTCAGGAGCAAGTGCTGACCCTGAATGGTTAGGAAACAACTTTCAGGTCTCTGGGGCAACTTTCCAGGGTGGGTAAGAGGCACTTTTATTGCACTCAAGAGGCTGCTTTGGGGGAGATGGCTTGCCAAGAAACCACAGCCCACCAGGTGAAAGTGGGACCCACACAAGCCTCCAACCCAGTGGGTTTCCCTTCAGTGTCTGGCTGCTGGCAGCAGACCAGAACAGCTAGCCCTGTCCCAAGCATTCTCCAATCAGAGCATGAAGCTATTCCAGACTGTTAGACTCCATGCCTGGGCAGAAAGTGCAGCTTTCAGGCTATATCTTTCCCAGCTTGGTCTTGTGAATGAAAGGGTGCCATGCTTCACTGTTGCATGAAAAAACCGTGCCACATTGTCTTCCCAGTTTTGATCATGGGAGATCCTCCCCTGGTTGAGATCAGATTGTAAATCTCATTCTCATATCCCAGGAAGCAGGGCCTGAATCCAGGATGAATGGGATTGGAGCAGTGAACTTATTGTCAGGCCCTCTTGACTCCAGCACTTGCTGTGACAGGGAGGGGCAGGCTGGTCCCAGGCCACTGGAGGAAGACTCAGGCAGGGCAACAACAGCTGCCTTGTGAATCTGCCACCAGAAAGGGTTGGCCCTTCTCCGTGGGAATGGCCAGATAGAAAGCTTTGGTGAGGCTGGCAGGCATGCAACACATGGTCCAAATATTCCTTGGTTCTGTAGCAGTCTGTGGCAGTGGCAGTGGAATTTGACCTTGGCATATATGAGAGTACCTGGCCTCTCCTCTCCCTCCCTGATTTGGCACCCAGCAATGGCAGCCTTAGGGCAGGATGCAGAGCCCTTGAGAATGTGCTACCAGAATGGCATTGCTGCAGCTTCCCATCACTCAGAAGCCTGTGAGACTCCACTTGAGTCTGAGCAGTGCTTCTGTGTCATCTCAAGGGAGCTCTCTATGCCTGCCTGGAGGCCAGCAAGGGTTGAAGAGCTCTCCTGTAGCTAGAATTGCAACAGTCCATGATGAGGATGTGGAGCCCCAAGGTTCTTTTACTTACCTCTTTCCTGGGTCAAGGAGCCGCTTCCAGCTCTCAGCAGTCCAGCTTAGCAGGCAGCCATGCTTCCCCTTTCCTCCCCTTTGGTGTCTCCTGTTGCTTCTCTGTTGAATTACAATGTTTTTTTCTCAGATGATCTATTTGTAGTGTGAATAACTACTCAATATTTTGGTTCCTCTGCATGAAAAAGATGTGTCTCAACTGCGTCAAGTCACCCATCTTGAACACTCATCCTTGAAGCATTTATTTTTAGATTGCATATCAATCTCACAAAACCTGTGATGATGATATCTATACACTGTGCAAAAAACATCAAATAGCAACAGATCAGGATGCCTAACTGTATAAAAATACATGCATTTACTAAAAATGGAGAAAGACTATGTACAGTCACAATTTATTTTTCAGGATTCTGAGTAATCTGAACTTTGATTCATGGGTAACATTGAATAACTTGTTTCTCCTTCAGGAAGAGAAGCAGAAACATGTACATGAGCTATGAGCTGACTATAGCCAACAATGCAGACATATTGTTCCCTTTTTCTGAGATCTAATGTTTTCCTGAAGTGCAACTTTCTGTTTTTTTCTTTTTTACCCAAAGACAAACATTTTCTCCAATGATTATGCTTCTCTGAAAGGAAAACCAGTTTATATCAGCAGTATGCTAGTAACTGGTAATAACAGAGCAAATATAACTTTAAGGAAAGAGACGGCCTTGATAATATTTATTTATTTTTGTTTACTTAGAAGAGTAATCATTTCTCATAAATTTGTCTCTTGCTTAGCCTAAACTCATAATTTACCTCCATGTGTTCTTACACATGGAGTGTGTACAAGAGTGTACTCCTCATATGGCTTGGAGAGAAACGTGTAGCAGAGCAAGGGCACCAGGCCAATACTAAAAACTCAATCAGTGGTCATGTGTGCTCCTTTTTCCTTTTACTTAGCGGCACAGTCAGTGTGATTTCTTCTTTGTAGCATATCAACATTGAAATGGATTCAGAAATAATTCTGTGGGTGATATTCGAAGGAAAATTTATTAGTATAATAATCAGGCAAAAATTAAAATCTAATGGATTTAGGTAGAGCCTGAGTTAACTATAAAGGAAAAAGGTAGATGATATAGTGTATATTTTTCAAAAACATATTTTTATCCTGCAAAATTAGAAGACTTTTTCTATTACTTTTTCCAAGATTGTGATTGAATTCTTATCAATAGTTGAATTAAATTCAGAAGAGAATGCTGAACTGAATTGGCTAAATTCAGTTTAGCTAATCTTGATGATTGAAACATTGTAAGTTCTGAAGCAATAAGCTGATGTAGATTTACTCATATAATCTAATGGAGTTTTATTTTGTTTTGTTTTGTTTTTTAAGACAGGGTCTTACTCTGCAGCGTAAGCTGAAGTTCAGGAGTTGAATTTTTGACAGACAGAATAGGTATATTGTGCCCATGGATTTAAAAAATGTCTTGATGAAAATGAGAGGTTCCGTTGACTGAAACTTAAATCTAATAATGGGAAGTAATTCCCATTATGAAATTTCCATTTCATTTTCAATTTAAATGATAAAGAGAAGTCAACTTAGTACAAAGTCAACAAGATGAGAAACCAACAAAGAAATGGATACTTGGGTCTACCTGCAAGCAAGGGGAATAATATGAACTCAACATATATCTGCCATTTTAAGATATACATGCAAAATTTTACATAATGTAAATTTACTAATAAATAGTTTCAAGACAAATACTCTAACAAAATATTAGTTAAGTTAGTATATATCTAGCTTTCAACTTTACCAGCTGCTATAAATTTATTTAAATATTCTTAAGTTTCATAACTTTAAAATGTTTTTGCTCTTATTTGTAACAATCAGCTCCTTACTGTGCTGTATATTTCAAATTATTATTTTGAAATTTTTTTATAATTATGCAACATGGTTTACCTTTTTATCTGTGAGGAAAAGAGAGAAAGGGACATAATTGTTATTATCTACAATCCTGGGAACTTGCGGCATTTAGATGGACCCTGTAGTGATGTAACTATTGAAGCTCTTTTTCCTGAAGCAGCACCTCAGGTGTGACCATGCTGCTACTGCCATGTCAGCTGTTGGATACTCTCCCCTAGTAATGAAGATGTGCTCTGTGGATATATGTTCAAAGCACAGAAAGGAGCTTGTCTTGTGAATCATTCTCCTGAACGTCTGCTCCTCTTGACAGACTCTCAGCCATATTTCAGCCTTCCAAATACATCTTAACCTATAACCTATAGTTTTGCTCTCTCTGAAGAAAAATCACAGTCCTGACATCTGATCAGTTTGGGGGGAGTTAGTTCTCATGGATAGCTTTTTCCAGGTGTCACTTTTACTCCTCAAAACACTGTGTTAAAGTTGCAAAGGTTTCTTGAAAATATAAAAAATATATGACGATGTGCTCAGAAGAATAACTAGGACATGAAAGTGCTTCAAAGGCACTATTAGTAGATCCCACCCCACCAGATTCAAAGGAAATGAAGGTTATAAAATGTTAAGTGATAAATTTGAGGGTCGGTCTGCAATGAGAAATTGTTTGTAAGTGAAATAATTATGTGGAAACTGGATGGAATCTTGTGCCACTGTGCCATATACTTTAATGTTATTAACTTAATTTGCATTTCTTAAAAGTTCACTGAAACTAACACAATCTCATTTTTATTAGTTTCTCTACTGTTTTTCTTGAGTCTTTCAAATACTTAATTTTTACTTGTTTTTTAATATTGCATTTTAAAGATGAGGAAATTGGGGCACAGAGATATAAAAGTACTTGAAATACAACTAGTCAGTAGAAGAGCTGGGATTTTAATACTAGCTGCAGCTCCAGAGACCATTCTTTTAATTACTGTGACAGTCTTTCCTGTTTGATATTTGACTGAACACCCTATGTAACTTTTATTTTATTGGTTTAATAATTTGCTGGCTGGGTGCTGTGGCTCATGCCTGTAATCCCAGCATTTTGGGAGGCAGAGGCGGGTGAATCACGAGGTCAGGATTTTTAGGACAGCCTGGTCAACATGGTGAAACCCCATCTCTACTGAAAATACAAAAAATTAGCTGGGTGTCATAGCAGGTGCCTGTAATCCCAGCTACCTGGGAGGCTGACGCAGGAGAATTGCTTGAACCTGGGAGGTGGCGGTTGCAGTGAGCTGAGACTGCAACTGCATTCCAGCCTGGGTGACAGAATGGGACTCTGTCTCAAAAAAAAAAAAAATTAGCTAATAGTAATTGCATATTTACTGTGCATTAGGCTATATTGTTGGTGATAAGGGTAAGCTGCCAATAAGGAGGATAAAGTCCTCAAGTGATTTTTCCCACATATGACTGTATAGTAAATATTATTTCTTTATAAACAAATTTTCTGTATTGTCTACAAGTCACAGCTAGAAGAAACAATTGAGACAATGGAACCAGCTATAACTGATAGAGAGAAATCTCTGCAAAGGGTTAGAAGGAGAGCTTCACAGTCCCTCTGGCATAAACCCTTCAGTACCCGTATTTCCAACTTAAATTGCTCTGACTGCATTTTGACTGTTTCATCTAGCTTTGTCTTTAGGTAGAGATGGGAATACTGTCTACCATTTCTTCTGTATGTATATTTTGTATATTTAAAGTTATTATATATTCTCATGTCTAATGTGCAAGTTGATTAAATTTAGTTACTTTGCTTTTTCTTATAAACTTTATTTCCTAACTCCTAAAATGTATTTTAACAACAGATATCTGTTTAATACTGATGTGGAAATATAATTTGTCTGACATAAAAATTCTTTTTAAAAATCAGTTGTTCACACTCAGAAATATATGAAACAAATTTATTATCTATTTTAATGTTGGATTCCTTCTGTATTAAAAATGTTTTGATATATTAGAGGAAGAAAATACTAGGATCATTTTATAAAAGGAACATGAATGAGTAACTAGATAGCTACAATACTGTAATTTTAAAGAAGCAGGGCAATGCTACATGGTACATTGAAGCATTTGTTTCATTCTTGTCCAATGTCAGGCAAAGTCATTGGCAACTGTAATTGTCAAGTTCTCAGTGGTAGCTCTGATGTCTTGCCAAGATGTTTCAGAAAAAACATCATATTTATTTAAATGTCCAAACCAAGGGCCTTAGTGTTACCTTAACTATGAAGATAAAGTTTAAAGCAAATCAAAACTTAAAAACCTCACAAAAATTAAAATTGTTTTATATATTTAATCAGAATTACTTATTATAGGAATGGGCAACTTATTTGGGGAGTGTGTTTATTACAATCATATTACTTCTTGTATAATAAATAGCCCATTTTAAAGTAATGCAGAACAAAGGCAACAACAAATAAAGTTTTACCTTTAAAAAAGACTATTGATTTTCTGAGAGCCCACTAGAAACAATGAAGTAAAAAGAGATCTTTGGCTGCCAGCTCTTCGGCGTCACTGCTAACAGAGTGACACAGTATTACAAGTGCCCTGAAAGAAAAGAAGTGATTAGAGACTTGATGGATGAGCCCCACAATTTATTTCTTAAAAGAAAAAGGTTCTCTCTCTTACAGCTAGAACCACATGAATTGCTCAAATCCAGATGTTCATATGAATTCTTTATTGAAATGACAATGAAAGTAATTGCAATGTTAAGATTGTCAACTTCTTTATATTTTTTTTAAATAACCCCTCTGGCAATCGAGACATACCGACATTAGTAACAAAGGGAAAGAAGAATTTTGTAAACAATATCCTTTAAAATTCTCCAAATGCAACATCATTGCATGGCAATTTTGCTGTGACTAATAAAGAATGGATTTTTTTGAGGTCCGTCAGGTAGTGTTTGAACAAATGTACCTTTCATACTCCTAAATTTGAAATAAGGAAAAAATCTCGATTGTTTTGCGGGGCTTTTCTCCTCATTTTCTACATTCTTTATTGCTATAAAAAAGGTATAGTTAAGCTTGGTTAGCTAATTTTATATGCATACAGTTGGAAAGGATGAGGATTATTATTAAGGCCTGTTTAGATATATATGGCTGTATAGGAATTTTAACTAAAATATAAATAAGATGTATGGAAAGGATGGTTAATATAAGAATGATATTGCCTAAAGAAATGATTGTTTTATAAAATCTTCTCTCTTTTTTTCTTTGTAATTTTACTTCAGGCATTAAAAAGGCAATTAAAGAGGAGATGGCCTATTAGAGTGACGACTGCAAATTATTCCTTGTGTTGAATACCTCTGTCAGTCTTTCAGGTTTGATAAATGTTTTTTTGAAATGCAAGTCTATAGCCTATGCTAAACCAAATAGCTCAAGAAGTAAGTTTTCTCTGGTGAGAGAGTAAGGTAACAGTATACTTGTTTTGTATTTTTTGGGGTATATATTAAGATTTTCTGTTTGAAGTTACGTCCTTCTTTGCTACATCTTGATTTGGCACATATAACTAGTATTAAATGTGTAGTTGTTTATGACCAAACTGTGGACTTCATTTATCTGAACTGTGGATAATTTCTAGGCTTGGAACACAGGTACTCTTAATTCACTATGAAAAACAAAATCTTATTTACAGAGAAAAAAATGAAAGGTTATGCTCTTTTTGTTGAATGAAAGGAAATAGAAACAATTTTATATGTAAAACCTGATTTGTGACAATTTTTAGTGTTTGAAAAGCTTTCTTATTGAAAATATAAAAATTTCCTCTATGTAATCTTCACATTAAAGAGCAAAAATTGGATGTGACACTGTCTTTATCTCCTTTTTCCATGCCCGTGACATAGAAAGTTAGGGGATTGACTTAGATTTCCTTTTCTTAACCTCTATCTTGATGGCCATAATCTTTATTCATATTTTCTTCCTTGTTTTGTCAAAAATCATTCTGTGTTATAAATTCAAAAATCTTTCTGTTTCCTTTGGGTAAGTTGTGCTAATTTACATCTTTATGAGAACTATAATTTGAAATTGTTCTTGACTCACTCTATGAAAAATATGCAATTTATTATAATATAATGAAATAAATGGTGATAAACTGTTTGACTCAGTAACATAGTTTCTGAAAAACTCAGTGGGTAAAAGATGCCTTCTGCTACCTTAAAGTACATCAGAATCAGGGCTGGGATTGAACTAAGCTAGTAAATCCTCTTGTTTTTTCCCTCACACACCCCATTCAATGTGTGATCAGGAAGGCCTCCATGTGTCGAGATAGATTTCGTTTCTCTCTTGGAAATTTTGGTTTGCTCTAATGATGCCCTAAACTCTTCTATTTTGATACCTATATCAGTCCATTGTCCCATTGCTAACAAAGACATATCTGAGTCTGGGAAATACAAAAAGAAAGTTGTTTAATGGACAAACAGTTCCACGTGGCTGGGGAGGCCTCACAATCATGGTGGAAGGTAAAAGGCATGACTCACATGGTGGCAGACAAGAGAAGAGAGCTTGTGCAGGGAAACTGCCCTTTATAAAACCATCAGATCTCCTGAGACTTAGTCACCATCATAAGAGTAGCATGGAAAAGACCCATCCCCATGATTCAGTTATTTCCCACCAAGTCACTTTCACAACATGTGGGAATTATGGGGGGTACAATTCAAGAAGCGATTTGGGAGAAGACACAGCCAAACCATATTATTCTGTCCCAACCTCTCCCAAATCTCATGGCCTCACATTTTAAAACCAATTATACCTTCCTCACAGTTCCCAAAATCTTAACTCATTTCAGCATTAACTCAAAAGTCCACAGTCCAAAGTCTCATCTGAGATAAGGCAAGTACCTTCCACCTATGAGCCTGTAAAATCAAAAGCAGATTAGTTACTTCCTAGATAGAATGAGGGTACAGGCATTGGGTAGAAAAAGCCATTCCAAATTGGAGAAACTGGCCAAAACAAAGGGACTAAAGGTCCCATGCAAATCCAAAATCCAGCAGGGCAGTCAAATCTTAAAGCTCCAAAATGATCTCCTTTGACTCCATGTCTCACATCCAGGTCACACTGATGCAAGAGATGGGATCCAATGGTCTTGGACAGCTCCATTCCTCTGACTTTGCAAGGTACAACTTCCTTCCCAGCTACTTTCATGGGCTGGCTTTACTAGGCACAGTCTGTTGGTGGATCTACCATTCTGGCATCTGGAGCTCTTCTCACAGCTCCACTAGGTAGTGCCCCAGTGGGGACTTTGTTGAGGGGCACCCATCCCAAATTTTCCTTCCACACTTCCCCAGCACAGGTTTCCATGAGCACCTCACTCCTGTAGCAAACTTCTGCCTGGACATCTAGGTGTTTCCATAAATCCTCTGAAGTCTAGGCAGAGGTTACCAAACATCAGTTCTTGACTTCTGTGCACTGCAGACTCAACAGCATGGGGAAGCTGCCAAGGCTAGGGGCTTGCACCCTCTGAAGCCAAGTCCTGAACTGCACCTTGGCCCCTTTTAGTCATGGCTGGAGTGGCTAGACTGCATACAACAGAGGGACTCTGAGTCTGGCCCATGAAACCATTTTTATTTTTCTTGTAGCCCTCTGGGACTGTGATGGGAGAGGCTGCCACACATTTCTCTGACATTCCCTGGAGACAGTCTCCCCACTGTGTTGGTGATTAACATACAACTCCTCATTACTTATGCAAATTTCTGTAGCTGGCTTGAATTTCTCCTCAAAAAATGAGATTTTCTTTTTTATCACATTGTCAGGCTGTAAGTTTTCCAAACTTTTAGGCTGTGTATCCCTTTTAAAACAATGCATTTAGCAGCACTCAAGTCACATCTTGAAAGCTCTGCTGCTTAGAAATTTCTTCTTTAGATACCCTAAATTATCTCTCTCATGTTGAAAGTTCCACAAATCCCTAGGGTAGGGGCAACATGCCACCAGTCTCTTTGCTAAAATATAATATGAGTCACCTTTGCTCCAGTTCCCAATAAGTTCCTCATCTCTATCTGAGACCACTTCAGCCTGGATTTCATTGTCCATATTATTAACAACATTTTGGTCAAAGTCATTTAACAAATCTCTAGGGAGTTCCAAACTTTTCCACATTTTCCTGTCTTCTGAGCCCTCCAAACTGTTCCAACTTCTGCCTGTTATCCAGTTCCAAAGTTGCTTCCACATTTTCAGGTATTTTTTAGAGCAGAACCCCACTCTTGGTACCAATTTACTGTGTTAGTCCATTTTCCTGCTGCTGATAAAGCCATATCTGAGACTGGGCAATTTATAAAAGAAAGAGGTTTAATGAACTCACAGTTCTACATGACTAGTGGGACCTCATAATCATGGTAGAAGGTGAAAGGCATGTCTCACATGGTGACAGAAAAGAGAAGAGACCTTGTGCAGAGAAACTTTCCTTAATAAAACCATCAGAACTCGTGATTCACTGTCATGAGAATAGAATAGTAAAGACCCCCATCATGATTCACTTATCTCCCACCAGGTCCCTCCCACCTGGGAATTATGGAACAACACCTAAGAATTATCAAGACAAGATTTAGGTGGGGACCCATCCAAACCATATCAATACTGAAGGAAAGGGCAGTAGGTATAGAGAGTTCTGTCACCTCTAGTGCTAGAAATTTGAGCAACCCTTCCAGTGTCTCCCCCTAGAGTCAATATTTGTGAAATGAGAGTGTTAGGCCCTTTAGGCATTTTTCCAGTTGAAAATGAAAAAATCTGTGACTCTGTGAGAGTCTTGTCTGCAACTCTATTAGTCATCATAAGAGAAAAATAAAATTATCACTGCAAGCACATGAGTTCTTCTGAATGGCTAGACCTAAAGTTGAATCTTTTTGATGATCCCTATGACTACAGTGAACTTAGCTTCATTAGATGGTCAGCTTCTAATATAACAAATGCCATAATAAACTCCAATTATGGCAAATTTCTGTAACTTGAAGAATATCATTCAAGTTTCTTTGAAACATTAAGCCCTTGTGTATTTGTTCTATTCATTGAATCGGTACTATTACTTCATCCAATGATTGAATTAAACTTGTTTTAAAATAGTGTTAATTGAAAGTTTGCAGAAAACGTATTTATGTATTTAAGTTCTACTTCTACATGTTCGTTAAATGACATTTGACATCCTCATCATGAAATATAATATTACTAATATTAAGTTTTAAAATATCACTTTGGTAGTATTATGGACGATAAAGTAAAAGACAGAACGTAGTGATTATATAACAGACAATTTTTATCACACAAGAAAGAAGCATTAGAATTCTGGAAGGAGGACTTGATGGGATTGACAAGAAAGGGAGATATGTGTGGAAATGTTAAGAGAGCAGAAGAGCCAAATTAGATCTGTCATGAGAGGAACATGACATATACAATGACTTTCTGATATTTGGCTTGATATACCAGATGAATTCTTATGCCCCAAATAAGATTTAAGATAGAAAGTATCTACTTTCGAGTTAGTTATACACTTGAAAAATACGTGTGCGTCTAATTGAATGTTTCATTAAAGAAAAATTGGTGTTTCTTATTTTTTTTTACTAGAAAATGAAATGCAGATATAGAAAACACACATATGTATAGCTCAATAAAATATTTTAGGGTGAACGCCCTTGTAACTACCATTCAAGTTGCTAAATAGAAATTTGCCAGCTACCCAGAGGTCTCCTCAGAATTCCTATACCATTTCCAACCTTCTTTCTCCTCCCCAAAGTAATCACTATCCTGACTATTTTAGTTACCACTTCACTACATTTCTTTTAATGTTACATATAAATGAGAATGCCTAGATAGCATAATTTAATAGTACTAAAATTTTGCTATTTTTAGACCTTTTATAGTCTGCCAAAAAACACTGAGTGTTTGACCTGTAGAGAATATCTCATAATCTGAATTTTATAGATAGCAAAATTATGTCTACATTATCTCTTTTTTGTGACATTGTCAGAAGTGGTTCTAATGCATCAATTCATTAACTCACTGGGGAATTTCCTCTATTATTATTAATTGAGGAATTAAATATCTCATATTTCTCTATTATTTATCTTAATTTGTTAATTAAATACTTTTATGAAGAGACACATCCCCTCTTGTACTTGGTTACTCAGTGGAAAATTCATATTGGAAAGGCATGATAAATGCTTGACTCTGTCCTTCTGTATATCTATATTCAAGAGAATTAATAGGTTTGTCTATTATCCTTCAACATTAACCAATAATGTTGTACTATTATGAAATAGTTTGTCTATCCCTGGATAATAAAAGCCTCTAGAAATTAGCTTTCGCATCATTTTGACATGATTATAATGGCCTTTAACGGCTTCCTTGATGTCTGATATGGTTTTTTACATTCCCTGCTCCAGTGCTGGAATCAGCCATATCCCCATATAGCCTCACCTTCTTTTAGTAATAGATGGTAATTTAAGACTACAGTCTGGGACTTAAGTATGCTAGGTAGTCAGCAAAATATAAAAATTAGCATTCCAATAGCATGATTCATATTGATAATTCTAGTTCATTGCAGGTTTTCTTTTTTTTTTCTTTTCATCTTAACCACTGTACATTCCATCTATATTTCTCCACCTTGGAAAACCCTTATTCTCTAGATCATAAGTGATGATAATTACTCACTTGTTTTATACAGCAGTAGACACACAATAATCTTATAACAATAATATAAATATTCTACTGCTAATATAATTAATAAAAACAGTGAAAGTAGTTTTTCATAAAAGATCTTACTTATTTCATCATTAAAAAATATCAGAACACATAGCTATTCAAACAATACCCTTTCCATGACAATCATCATTAATTTTATATCTATAAACGTCCATAAATTTAGTTCTCACCACTCATCCTTACAGTGATGTTTTCTAGTCATCTTAGTTGTCTGAAGTTCAGCCTTTAGTAAATTCCTTATGAATGGCTCAAGGGAACATACTTTTTAAATTCTTGCATATTGATAATAGTTTGAACTTTAAGTTCTTATGTATCGATAATACTTTGAACTCAGTTTTGCTGAGTTTAAAATCTTCATTTGTTTTCATTGCATATGTTGAATATATTACTCTGTTTTCTTTGAGGCTAAATGTCATTGTCAAAGAGACTAATGATAAACTAGTACTTTTTTCTTGATTAATTAATTAACTTAATATAAAAAAATCTCTGTTTCTTTGAAACTTCATATTTCGTGACATTGGTCAATGTGGAACCATATTCTTACATATGTGAAATAATTTTTTTTTGTTTGAGATGAAGTTTTTTTTTTTTTTTTTTTGCCCAGAATGGAGTGCAGTGGAATGATCTCAGCTCACTGCAACCTCTGCCTCTTGGGTTCAAGCAATTCTTTTGCCTCAGCCTCCCGAGTAGATGGGATTATAGGTGCGTGCCATCACACCCAGCTAATTTTGTATTTTTAGTTGAGATGGGGTGTCACCATGTTGGCCAGGCTAGTCTTGAACTCCTAGTCTCAGGTGATCCACTAGCCTCAGCCTCCCAAAGTGCTGGGATTAGAGGAGTGAGCCACCGCTCCCAACTGATATGCTCTTTTAATATGTAATTTATAACTCTTCTTTATATTAGGTAGTTTTTCTAAATTGAAATTTTTAGTGTCATTTTCTTTTTCTTTTATTCCTCTTTCATCCTTTGGGCTGTTACTGTCTATTGAAAATTCTTCTTTTGCCTATCTTCAATAGTTGTCACTTCCTAATTTTTTAAATCTCTTCTTTCATTTACTTCTGAATTTTAAAGCTTCTTCTTTTTTATCTTTTACCTTTTATTTATCTTAAGGTGTTTCCTATTGTGTTTATGTTTCTCTAATTTATTTCTGAAAAGTTGAATTTTTAAAAAAATTTCTCTTTCCTGAGTTCTCTTAATATACTTCTCGGGTTTTCTTTCATGTCATTCCTGAATTGTTTTTTTAATCTCTTAAGTAATTTTAATTTTACTTGAGTTCATTTTGAACTAGTAGATTATAGTTTGTCTATAAAATATCTTTTTTGTTATACTTTCATATAAAAACTTTGTATGGAATTTGACCTCAATGTTTTTATTTATTTTGATGTAAATTTTTTTTGTTTCTAAACTTCGTGAAGGTGGTGTGATTCTAGGAGATTTTCTAAATTTCTCTCAATTCCTTTTTTAGTTTTCATGTAATGTCAACACTGTAGTAGCTTGCTTTCTGATTTCCTGTTTTTTTCTCCACTTTTCTTTGAAACCCCACTTAACCTTTATCTCTATTGTAATTGCTTTGCTCAATTTTCATTTCACGTAGGGAGTTTATTTCACATAGTTTCTCTTATGCCTAGGAAACCTAACTCACTTGTTTTAAGATTTTCCACAGGCCAAACTGCACCAGCTTTTTCATGTTATCTTACGGTGGACTTCTCAACTCATTTCATACCAGATTTGGCAAAAACACTCTCAGTTCAGCTGCTGTCTTCAAATTGGAATGCTGTGACAAGACACCCTGTTGCTTTTTCTGGTTTCTCCTGCACAGAGGCTGCTGTCCTGTGGGTCTTGTGATTGTTGATGGTTGGTGCTCAATCATTTGTGTTTTGAAGTTTGTAGAAATATCTTGCCTTCTCAATTTGCTGTCAAAGTTGCTTATAATTTTGGGACATTTGATCTAGTTGTTTTGTGTGTTTCACTATCCAGTTGCTCTGTGTATGCTCATGAGATTCAAAAAGCATGTTGCCATAGCCATCCTCTCATAGTGTCCTCCCTCCCTTTCCTTTTTGATTGCATGAAACGGTGGGTAACAGAACTGACTCTGGAACTGGGGCTATCTGGGTTCAAATTCCAACTCTATTATTACATTATATGCAGTGTTACCTTGGCACACTTCTCAACATTAATATTGTGATTAGAATATAATTTATTGTTAAGATTAAATGAATTAATATTATTAAAGCACTTATAATTATGCCTGGTACATGGCCAGTGCAATAAATGTGTTTGCTAAATAAAGTGAGGTTTGATATATACTAGTCATTTAAAATTTGATTACTATACCATTGAAAAATATAGGAAAATACCATCAATAATATTCCGGTATTCTCTTGCTCAAAAAATTATAAAATTGGTTAGATACATAAGATTGTTTTGTATAAGGAAAAGACTATTGAATTAGTCAATGGACAGGTAAATAAACTAACTTACCAATAATTAAACACAAGAGGGTAAGATAGTATAATTATTTTAAAACAAAAAATTTACCATAATGTTATTGCAACAAAGAAACAAAGACCTAATTTTGTTACTTATGTTTTGAAGTATTAATCAGGAAGTAATTGTTAGTTTTCCTGATGTTAAGTAGATATTGACTTCCAGATAAGGCAATGAACTTTCAAGATGTTTTCTGTCTTCATGATTCCAGATGTCACATTTAATGTCTCCTTGACAGTTTCATCCTTAATATTCACTGTGCAGAAAATGTAATCAATAGTCGCCTATTTCCAGTGACCCACAGCAAATGGATGTAATTTTAAATAGGAACAGTTTAGGTTTGATGAAATGAAGAATTTTATGAATGTGAAAGAATTTTATGAATGTGAAAATTTGGAAATGAGCATATAGAATTGTTTTTCAGAGGCATTTAAAGAATAGGATGGTTATTCTAGAATATATTGATATCATTCTTTGATACTGATAATTTATAAGGAAAATAATAACAATCATATTTAGGAAAGAATTATTTGTTAAGAAAATAATATGATTAAATGTAATGATGATTATAATAATACATAAAGGTTAAATGATTATGAAGAACTAGGGGTAAACAAATATATACAATCCTATGGGAGATGTTAATGTAACACTTGAGAAAAAAGATATAAAACATTTTTTTAAAGGGACTTGCTTTATAAACATTCAAATTTGGAGCAAAGAGAACAAGTCAGATACATTAACAAGGAGTGTAAATGCCTTGTTAGAGAAAGCATATTGAGTCAATCCGAGTTAGTATGCTGGCTACTATGTTGTCTTTTGATTGGTTTCTCCATTATGGGCCTATCAAGGTTAATTTTGTGTGTGTTTTGACTTTCCACAGGTTATTGGTTTGCCTTTTCATCCACAGCAGAGCTCAAAATGAGCACAGCTTCCCCACAGAGCGAGTGCTATGAGCAATGTAGCAGTTCATCTGCTTCAAGGTCTTCTTCCCACTACCAGGTGTGTTACTCGACATGAGGCCAAGAGTGTGGGCTATTTTCACTGTGAAAAGACAGCAGCGAAATCTGAAATATTAGCATGTGGTATGAATATAAGTCACTTCTCACTGTGGTAGCATCCAGCTCTCCTCTGCATGATGTGCCTTTTTCAAGCTCAGAATAAATGGGTCATTTTTTAATTCTTCCTTTAAATCCCTTTCCTGGATTAAATTTTTCGAATGCAAAATTTGTTTAAGGCCAAAGTTAACCTACTAACTTCTGTTGCTTAGAATTCCAAAACATGGCCCATGGCATGGATAATAAAGAGTTATTAGAGTATGAATTAATCAAATAGAGCAGTTTAGTTCAGTTTACAAAATTGCTACTTTTAAATATTTATCCTAAATTTATCATGATGTTCAAAGGAATGGGATACCGCAGTACCAGGCTGTATCTATGAACTCTAATTTTACACTTTTATAATCTACTTGCTACCAACATGTAATATGATTGTGTGCTTCTAACAAATATTGATAAAATTGTGACATGAAAACTTTCCCTACATGAGGATTATATATTTGAGCAAATAATAAAAAATTAAATCAATCATTTGCCAGATATCAAAATATTTTACATTAATATTTTGAAACATTCCTTATTTTTAACATGTTGTTGGACACTTTATTATCAGTGGTTGACTTTAGTTTATTTTGCATGTGACTTAATTGAATAAATTACAGTGGACTCAAAGGCATTTGTTATTGTCCCTGCAAAGCCAGTCTAATTTCATTTTATGTTCTTCATTATTAGCATTACTGATCATTTCTCAATTTCTCCTTAGAATATTAACTAAGAAGATTTGCTGCTAATATTATGGCAATTGATTTTTAAAAGTGTTTCCTTTATAAAAAAATATAGCATTCATATTCTTTTTCTTTTGTCATTTAATTTTCATTGTTTGAACAAATGAATGTTATATCTTTTATGAGCACCAGGAAGTAAAGAATAATTTAATTTCTACTGAAGATAATTATTCAATTGGTTTCCTATCCTTTTATTTTTCACAATGAATTTTTCTCAATGGTAACTTTTCATAGCACTTTATAAAGTAAGCTTCAGCAAAAAATAGAGAATATATCAGAAAATTGTTTGGTTAAGAGAACATATATATTATTATATGAGTCTGTATATACACTTACATATA
The DNA here is from genome assembly GCF_049354715.1 of Callithrix jacchus. Classification (NCBI taxonomy): domain Eukaryota; kingdom Metazoa; phylum Chordata; class Mammalia; order Primates; family Cebidae; genus Callithrix; species Callithrix jacchus. The sequence goes on from NC_133504.1 coordinate 79,610,876, forward strand.
CAATATACATATATAATATACACATTCACACATAATTTCAAAGGGAAAATTGTCATATATTTTATAGCAAGTTTCAGTTTATATGGTCTTAAATAATAATAAACCAAAAAGTATCGCAAACTTAAGATAATAGGTGTTTAAAATTCTTTACTGCATCAAAATAACTTTAGAAAAATTTTGGTATAAAATTGAGGTATGCAGGATAAGAAATTGATGGATAGGTGATTGGTTAATATAATTTATTAGTGTTTTCAAATAGACAAAAATTACATATAACTTTTAAGCTGAATTTCAAAGAAGGTAAAGATTTTTTTGTAATTCTCTAATACCAACATTCACTTACCCTTGTCCCTACCCTTTTTAGTATAACTTTTGGCATTTATTTTTTGATAATTTTTTTCCTCTGGGCACTTAACTAGGCCTCACTTCATCTGAACTACTCTTCCTGTTTCAGGACAGAGGTAAAATCTTCCTAAACAATGATCCAGTAAGTGAGAATTTCAAATCACTTCCCCCATTCCAGCTCACCTACCTGCATACTAAGACCACCACTTACCATTCAAAGTTTATTAGCATCTTCAGTTTTCCCTTTATTAAAATTGTATGTACTATAATAGCTGTGGGCAACATAAGTCAACATTCTTGGTGACTCATGCTGTATTAAGAGCAGTGCTACTAGTTTTATATACTGCATTTCTCAGATTCCTTTCAAATTCAAATTTGAAATTAACTTAGGTGATAAGAAAGGAAATTGATTGGCTTTCTGAGTAGAGCAGTCCACCTATGGATCAGGCACATCTGGATTCAGGGGTTCAAATCATGATATTGGTACTACCTTTTAATTTTCAATCTTTTTGTTGGGTTTCATTCCTCCAAAAGCTTTTTTCAGTATGTTGAAGAAATCAGATGCCAATAGTCACAGATTCAGATCCTCTCTGAAGTCACACTTAAAAATATTTAAATATAGAGATATAAAAATAAATATATATGAATTTTATAAATATAAATATAAGTGCAATTATACATATAAGCATAAACATAAAACTACCCATTTTAACTCTTTAAATACACGTAACAACCCAGTAAGAAAGGTGCTATATTTTTTTATCTCAATTTTAGATATGAGGAAACTGGAACACAAAGAAGTTTAAGTAATGTTCTCAAGGCTACTCTTTTCCATAGTGATGGAGCCAGGATCCCAATCTAAGGAGTCTGACATGAAGACCAATACTCTACATAGAAAGAAAGAGATGATCTGTGATTACTCAGCATTATTTACAATTATTTATGTCTCTGTGCCTGAACTGATCATTCGAGGCCCTGAAATAGAGCAATAAGTTACCAGAAAAGACCCATGGCAGATACACAAAAACAGCAGGTACTGTGAAATCACTGATCAAACTTTTACTTCCTCAGTGTCCAGTGGCCTCTCTAGGTTACCATGAGTCTGGGAGTGAGTGGAGCTGCTGCATTCATAGTCCCATCATATATAGGTGATAGATGAGTAATGTGTAATTTTTCCCAAGAAAAACAGTTTATTACTTTCAGCTGTTAAATACCCACAAACCTGTGGTGATTTTTAAATATGTCTACACATTCTTTGACATTACTCTCTTCAAAAGATTTTTCTCACCTAAATCATGAACTTCGTGATTCACATACAATAAGTAGAATGTGTTGAAAGTGAAAGTATATATGACTTTTGGATGGAGTTATACCAGGCATTGCAGTTTCTTCCTCACATACTCTGTCTTGGATCCCATGCTTTGAGGGAAACTAACAGCCAAGTTGTGAGAACACTCAAGCAACCTTGTAGAGATTCCTTGCCACAACCATGTGGCAAGGAATCGAGGCCTCCTGCCAACAATAACATGACTAGTCACTTATATTCTAAAGAGATTAAGGCAAGAAAAACTTTGTTTTACATCTCACCACATTCTTATAATTTTTGTTGTTCTTCAGTTCCTGGGTAGCTCTACATTTTTATCTGGTATCATTTTCCTTCTGCCTGAGGAACTTCCTTTAACATTTCTTACAGTTGAATTCTGATGGAAATGAAATCTTTACATTTGTGTTGATTTAAAAAGGCTTTCTGGCCAAGCATGGTGGCTCACGCCTGTAATACCACCACTTTGGTAGGCCAAGATGGGCACTTGAGGTCAGGAGTTCGAGACCAGCCTGGCCAACATGGCAAAACTCCTTCTCTACAAAAAATACAAAATTAGCCAGGCATGGTGATGCTTGCCGACAGACCCAGCTACTCAGGAGGCTGAGGCATGATAATTGCTTGAACCTGGGAGATAGAGTTCGCAGTGAGTGGAGATCATGCCACTGCAATCCAGCCTGGGTGACAAAGTGAGACTCTGTCTCAAAAATAAATAAATAAATAAATAAATAAATAAATAAATAAATAAAAGGCGTTCTTTTGCTTTCACTGTTCAAAAAGAGGCATTTTTTTTTTTTTTTTTTTTTGAGACAGACTTTCACTCTTGTTGCCCAGGCTGGAGTGCAATGGTGCTCTCTCAGCTCACTGCAACCTCCACTTCCTAGGTTCAAGTGGTTCTCCTGCCTTCGCCTCCAGAGTAGCTGGGATTATAGGCAGGCACCACCATGCCCAGCTAATTTTTTGTATTTTTAGTAGAGACGGGGTCTCTCCATGTTGGTCAGGCTGGTCTTGAACTACTAACCTCAGGCGATCCACCCACCTCAGCCACCCAAAGTGCTGGGATTATAAGTATGAGCCACTATACTTGGCGAAAGAAAGGCATTTTTAATTTTTATCCTGATTGGTGTTTGTTGAGCTTATAGGAGTTGTGGGCTTGTATTATTCATTGAATTTGGAAAATTTTTAGCTATTAAGTTTAAATATTTTCTTTTTACTCCTCTCACCTCTCCACCAACTGCATTCTTGGACCACAGTTATATGAACACTAGATCAGCATATTTCCATATATTATGTTAATTATTTTTGTAAATGGTTCAATATGGGTAATTTCAATTATTTTATCTTCAAATTCAGGGATCTTTTTTTTGCACTGCCTAATGTGTTGCTCATCCCATCTTGCATATTTTTCATTTATTACATTGTTATTCCATATCTAGTTCAATTTTGGGTCTTTCTTTTTAAAAAAAAATCTCATTTACCACTTCCTCATGATTGTTTTCCTCTACAATCCCTATCTTAAGGAGGAGCATATTTATATTAGATGTTTAACATCACTGTCTTCAGTTTTATCCAAGTATTTCTTGCTCCATTTTATTAATTGATTTGTCTCCTAATTGTAGATATAATCATTTTTTTAAGATGCTTGGTAATCTCTTACTATTGTTGGACACTGGGAATTTTCTGTTGTTGCATTTTGTTGATACTGACAATAAAATATTTTTGATATACATATTAGAACATATGTAAATATATGTATATGAATAGATATAGATCAAGAAAGAAATTCAAAAATTAGATCCATACTACATATATGGTCAATTGATTTACAATAAAGACAATAGGCAATTTAATGTGAAAGCCTAGTCTTCAACAAATTTTACTGGAACTGTAGGATATTCTTAAGGAAATAACAAATGTCAACCTTATTTCAAGTTGATCTACAAAAACAAAGTCAAAATAAATCACTTGCCCAAATATAAAGAGTAATGCTATAAAACTCCTGGAAGAAAATGTGAGAAAATATCTGTATGGCCTTGACCTGGACTTTCCCAAAAAGGAAACATTTTTCTCTTTGACAGATACCACCAACAAAATTAAAAAGCAAACCACAGATAAGAACAAGTATTAACAACATGCATATAGACAACTAGATGTTATCGAGAATATATACAAAATGTTTTTAAATTGCATTTTAGGTTTTGGGGTACATGTGAAGAACATGCAAGATTGTTGCATACGTATACAAATGGCAGTGTGATTTCCTGCCTTCCTCCCCATCACCTATATCTGGCATTTCTCCCCATGCTATCTCTCTCCAACTCTCTACCCACTACTGTCCCTCCCTTATCTCCCCTGGACAGACCCCAGTGTGTGATGCTCCCCTCCCTGTGTCATGTGTTCTCATTGTTCAACACCCGCCTATGAGTGAGAACATGTGGTGTTTGATTTTCTGTTCTTGTGTCAGTTTGCTGAGAATGATGGTTTCTAGGTTCATCCATGTCCCTACAAAGGACACAAACTCATCGTTTTTTATAGCTGCATATATTCCATGGTGTATATGTGCCACATTTTCCCTGTCCAATCTATCATTGATGGGCATTTTGGTTGGTTCCAGGTCTTTGCTATTGTAAACAGTGCTGCAACGAACATTCGTGTGCATGTGTCCTTATAGTAGAACAATTTATAATCCTTTGAATATATATCCAGTAATGGGATTGCTGGGTCAAATGGAATTTCTATTTCTAGATCCTTGAGGAATTGCCACACTGTCATCCACAATGATTGAACTAATTTACACTCCCACCAATAGTGTAAACGTGTTCCTATTTCTCCACATCCTCTCCAGCATCTGTTGTCTACAGATGTTTTAATGATTGTTATTCTAACTGGTGTGAGAGGATATCTCACTGTAGTTTTGATTTGCATTTCTCTAATGACCAGTTTTGCAGATGACATGATTGTATATTTAGAAGACCCCATCATCTCAGCCCCAAACCTCCTGAAACTGATAAGCAACTTCGGCAAAATCTCAGGATACAAAATCAATACAAAAATGACAAGCATTCCTATATACCAATTACAGATTAAAGAAAGCCAAATCAAGAATGAACTGTCATTCACAATTGCCACAAAGAGAATAAAATACCTAGGAATACAACTAACAAGGAATGTAAAGGACCTCTTCAAGGAGAACTATAAACCACTACTCAATGAAGTAAGAAAGGACAAAAACAGATGGAGAAACATTCCATGCTCATGGTTAGGAAGAATCAATATCATGAAAATGGCCATACTGCCCAAAGTAATTTACAGATTCAACGCTATCCCCATAAAGCTACCAATGACTTTCTTCACAGTACTGGAAAAAAACACCTTAAACTTCGTATGGAACCAATAGAGAGCCCGCATAGCCAAGTCTTTTTGCTTAGAATTCTAAGCAAAAAGAACAAAGCTGGAGGCATCAAACTACTGGACTTCAAACTATACTACAAGGCTACAGTAATCCAAACAGCATGGTACTGGTACTAAAACAGAGATATAGACCAATGGAACAGAATGGAGGCCTCAGAGGCAGCACCACACATCTACAACCATCTGATCTTTGACAAACCTGACAATAACAAGCAATAGAGAAAGGATTCCCTGTTTAATAAATAGTGTTGAGAAAACTGGCTAGCCATGTGCAGAAAGCAGAAACTGGACCCCTTCCTGACACCTTACACTAAAATTAACTCCAGATGGATTAAAGACTTAAATGTAAGACCCAACACCATTAATACCCTAGAAGGGAATCTAGGCAACACCATTCAGGACATAGGCATAGGCAAGGACTTCATGACCAAAACACCAAAAGCATTGGCAACAAAAGCCAAAATAGACAAATGGGACCTAATCAAACTCCACAGTGTCTGCACAGTAAAAGAAACAGTCACTAGAGTGAATCAGCAACCAACAGAATGAAAAATTTTTTTGCAGTTTACCCATCTGACAAAGGGCTGATATCCAGAATCTACAACAAACTGAAACAGATTTACAAGAAAAACAAACAAACAAGCCCATTCAAAAGTGGGCGAAGGATATGAACAGACACTTTACAAAAGAAGACATACATGAGGCCAAAAAACATATGAAAAAAATACAAAACTTTCACAACTTAAAAATAAGACAAATCCAATAAAATGAGCAAAGGATTTGAAAATACACTTTCTAAAGGAAAATATACTTTATAAATGATGAAAATGGTCAAATTATTAATCATCATGGAAATTCAAAATAAGTCACAATTAGATACATACATAATATAGTGGCAAAAATTAAAAAGTGATTAAAGTCAAAGGTAGCGAAAATGTAGAAATTTAAAAATCTACTACATTATGAATGATGATATAAATGGTCCAACCAAATGAAACAGTTTAACAGTTTCTAATAAAAGTAAACATATACCTACCATATAACCCATATGTGACAAATCTGTAGACACTATTCTACTCAAAGACATTTACCCCTAAAAAAAAATATGTCTACACAACTATTTGTTTACAAATGTTCACAGCAGCTTTTTTTTTAAACAATAGTCAAAAGTGGGAACAACCCAAATGTTCCTCAGCTGGTAAATAGCTAAAACTATTGTGATGTATTGCGATATATCCATACAATGAAATACCTCTCAGCAATAAAATGGAATAAACTACTCATACATAGGCCATCTATGATAATGGATCTTAAAATCATGTAAAATTGAAGTTGAAGACATCAAATAAAAATAAATTATGTTGTATAAACTTTATGTAAAATTTTAGAAATGAAAATTGATCTAGAGTGAAAAACTAGTTCATGGTTGTCTGGGAATAAATGGCATGAGGAATAGAAAGCCGAACTTCTTGGAGGAGATTTCTGTGTCTAGAATTTGGTGGTGATTTTAAAGGAATGTATGTCTGTTGCATTTGTCAAGGTTTAATGTTTAAGTATATAGAATTTATTATATAACATTTACTCTTTATTATATTTATTTAAAAAGAGATATATCTATGTAATAAATCAACAAAACTATGAACAATGGAAAATTACAAGAATAGTGGTGAAAAAAAATACCAAAAAAGAAAACAAGAAAATTACTTTGATCATCTATCAAAAATTATTTTTGAAAATAGAAACCATTCTGCTTTATACATAATGTAGATTTGCAAATTTACACAGAGATCTTCCATTGTCAATAATTTATAGGTATCTTTTCATTTTATATCAGCTTAGATATTAATTTTCTTTTTTCAACAAAGTAATAAGATAATTTGAAAAATTTCTAACCTCTGTTTAATGTGCCAACATGATAATGGGGTACTGCAGTTGGTTCACAGTAGATAATCATATTTTGTTGGCCTAGTCTAATCATTTTCTAGTTCGTATTGAAAGAAATAAATTTGCAGCATATATAAAACTGTGAATCTAGAAGAGAACACAGTGTATCCAGTTCATAAATTTGTGCACATATACGATAGCATTAAAGATGTAAAATACTATCGTGGATCCACCTTTTCTTAGATTATGACATATTTACAAATGGTAATTGTTTCTAAAGATGCCCTGTGAATAAATTACAGTCTGCATTTGCTCCACTGCCTAGAGGAAAAGATGCATCTAATTTATCTTGGTTTAGACTTAATTTTTTCTCTGTGAATTTCATTCTCTATGAACACCAAAGCAAATATGGAGAATTGATTTTCAACAGGATAGAATACATAGTCTGCAAACTTGGAAGTGATGTGAAGTACAAAACTGAATATTTTAGGAAAATCTTTGCGATGAAGTCACATTATCCATATGTCAGTAAATAAGATTTAGAAAAAAATCATGTAAATTCATGTAAATACTAAAGCATACTGTTGTAGTATTGAAATTGCTACAACAGGAATTCACAAATATATAATTATAGCTATAACTCTCTTCTTATCTACTGAGGCTTATGGTAGCATGCACATTTAGCCACTCCATTAAATTGCAAGTTGGATACAGATTTGCCACATATGGAATGGGAGTTTATGGGAAAAGAACATACTTGGTTTAGGAGAGAATATCTGTATGACTTCTACAAAGCAGTGATTCACAGAATTTTACAAAGGAACTCAGATGTTTGCTTTTTCAAAATTTCTACTATTCTCTCACTCCTTGCATTTCTAGAATGTTTTCTACATGACAAATATATTAATGCATCATCTGAATTAACACTCCATGTTGGAGAGTTTATGCAGCTAATATTTATTGAGTGTCTTCCATGTACAGACAATAAAAGATTTTTACATTCATTAACACTGATAGAGCTCTCACAGAAAATTACTTTACAACATAATAACTCATTTATTCTTCAAAAAGCCCTGTGGAATAGGTAGCATTAAAATCATTTCTCACATGATGAAATAGCTTGTAATTGGGCCGGTGGGGATTTAAGGTGAGGCGATCTGTTTTCAGTGACTTTGCTTTTTCACTTTACTTCCTCATGATAGGCTATGTGTTTATACATGTTTCTTTGTTTTTTATTTTTATTTTATCTAAGTTGAAAAACAAAAATTGTATAGATTTATGGTGTACAATGAAATGTTTCATCCTATGTATATATTATGGAATGACTAAATCAAACTAATTAACATATTTATCACCTCAGGTACTTTTTTTTTTTTTTGCCTGTGTTGAGAACATTTAAAATCTATTCTTAGCAATCAATTATGTAATGTGTCATTATTAACTATAGGCATCCTGCTGTATAGCAGACCCCAAAAACTTATTTCTCCTAAATGAAAATTCGCATCATTTGAATGACATCTCCCCATTCTGAGCCCCCACCAGCCCTTGATAACCACCATTCAATTATCTGCATTCCATTTTACATATTGTATATCATTAAATACTGACACTAATATTACATTTCCCAGAGACTACTGTGATACAATGACTAGAACACAGACAGAATATCAGCATTTGAGAGGTGAGTCTCCCCCTTATTGTGTGATATTATGCAAATTAATTCTAGTCTTAATCTCTTCCAGCTTATTTTCCTTATATATAACATGAGGAAAATAAATGCCTTGTCTTCCTTTGGGGGAAGTAAGAAAAGTTAAAGGAAATTGATTATTAAAATGCATTTGAAGTATCAGTTATATCTTACACATATCAGTTGTGCTAAATACATGCTTCTGTTAATGCGGGACAAAGTTCTTAAAATTGTAGGAATCTTATCTCAGAGATAATAGATTTTAAACTTGTTGCCAATGGAAAAATAAAGTTTTCTTTAAAATGAACTGTTGATATTAAGCTAGGCACAGTTTTACACCACTCACAGATAATTGTTTGAGTGGGAGGTAAGTGTCATTTTGGGAAGGGTGTGTGCAAATTCTAGATTTCATTTTGGAATTAATTGCTTAATTTGCCAGAGGACTATTCGACTCCAGCAATGTGAATTGGAGAAATCTAAATTATCCCAAATAGTCTTAGCATCAACGATAAGTAGAACAACTTCTTCTTATTTGGTTTTCCTCCTCCCTAATAGAAACAATAATATTGCCTTCCAAGCAGTGAACCATGAAGAACAGTAAAACACCTTAATTTGATAGCTCTGTCCCTTGTGTACGCTTTCATGTAAAATGCTTGAATGAGATAGAGTCAAGGGATTAATAGAGGAGGTAGATTCCATTTCTTTTAAGGATAGTGATAAAAATCTCAACATGTTAAATGTCTTATCTATAAAAACTGTGCTTAGTGATCAACCATTTTGCTTTTTCCTTCTCCTGAAATAAAAGATACATTCTCTTTTATATTTTATGTTTGCAGCTCTAACAGGAAAATGTTCATTACATCATCATATATCTGAATTGAAAAACACGTCTCCAAATTCTACATTTAATTTTTTGGTTAAGTTTTAAAAGAATCATGATGCAATGCATAGAATGCCTTTAACCAAACTGAATTTTCTGTGACGTTTTAATAGTTAAAAGTAACTCTTCATTTTTTATGCTATTAAAGGTGGGGTTCCAATGTTAAGAAGAGGGCATCTGAAATGGAGGCTAAGTTGTGATTTGGCTGCAAACAATAAGAAAAATCTGAGGTGAGTTAACTAAGGTTTCTTCCCTTGAAAAAAGTAGTAATTTACAAAAATTGATACATTGTTATTAAAACACAATAAAAATGGTACACAGTTAAAATGTTTGAAGTCATATATTAACTTAAAATAGCTACTATCTTTGCTATCAATGGAATATCTGTTACATATTTACTGAAATAATCAGAAGAAAAAAACTGAAAAAATACAGTCAAGATAGTAAAAATAATTTGAAATATGACAGTATGTTTAATAGAATAATTAAAGAGATTAATCCTTTTTTTAAAAAAAATATGATGCTCTTATCAAAAGTAAAATAAAATTCACTTTTATCTATATGGTATGCAGAATGATAGCCTTCCTTCCCAAAATACCATGCCTCTATTATCAGAATTTGAGATTATGTTACCTTAGGTGGCAAAGGGCATTTTGCAGATGTGAATAAATTAAGCATTTTGAGATGGGGAGGTTATGCTGGATTATTTCAATAGTTCCAAAGTCATTACAAGATTCCTTACAAGGGGAGGAGGAAGACAGGAGAGTGAGAAGAAGTATGGTAGCAGAGGCTGGAGTGATGCAACTGCTGACTTCAAAAAACACAGGAGCCTAGGTGATAAGAAAGCTAGAAAAGTCAAGGGACAGCTTTTCCCCTGGAGCCTACAGAAGGAACCAACCTTACCAACACTTTCATCGTAGTCCTGTAAGACTCATTTTGATATTCTGAACTCCAGAGCTACAAGAAAATAAATTTGTATTGTGTTAAACCGCTAAGTTTGTGGTAATTTGTTATAGCAGCAATTTAACAAAACACCTAGTATAATGCAAGAGGAGAGTGTAAGTTTATTCCTAGGCTATAAATTCATTGAATACTAAAATGATCTCAACATTAATTCTTCTATGAATCATAAAGATACTAATTTTCAACACTTATTGAAAGCAGATGACTTTAGGGGTTCAGTGATGAGTCTTAGCTCTCTTAGAATTATATAAACTGTTCCATTAAAATTCTTTGTTATTGGAAAAATGTGCCAATATAGCTAGCTTATAAGCAGCTAGTGTGCACCACTCTCATAGAGAGGAAACAGATCTTCCAGTGGATTGTTCAGGAGGCCATGTTGGGATTCATGAAGGGAGCAACAGAAACCCATGGAGTGCAGAAAGGAGCAAGGTGGGACAGCTGCCCAACCAGGATTGGCGCAGAACTAGAGAAGACTCCCTACTGTGGGGAAGGGGTGAGTGAGAGCTCATGGGAATCCACACTTCTGCCACAGATCTTTGCAATCCTGGACACAGGAGATCCTCCTTCATGCCCTTGACCTCTAGATGGACACAGACATCTGCCTGGAGCTTGGGCAAACCCACTGCTTAAGCTGAGGTGGGGCCCCATGGTTCTTGGATCCCTGGGCACCTGAGCAGCTGCTATGGTAACCCTGCCAACAAGAGAGGTCAGGCTCTCTCACAGGCCCCTAGGATAGAGGCTGCATTTGTGGCGTGAGAAGTAGATGGACTAAATGCCTCACCTCTGCTGCACACCAGGAAAGGCCCACTGGCCTGAGACCCCACTGCAGCTACTCTACCTCTGCCTAAGTACTCTTGCTGGTGGCAGCTCTGCATTTCTCTTGGATGGTGCTCTACATCCAAGTGGCCCCTGCCACCTGGCCTCTGCTGCTACTGCCCTCAGGCTGGGAAGAGAGCAAAGAGCCCTTGAACTGTCACAGGTCTCCAGCATACTGCAGTTGCCATACAGAAAGGTGGCCAGACTGTTTTCCACATGAATCCTGAGTCCCTGCCCCTGCTTCTCTTCATGAGGCAAGGCCTTCCGGCTTGGGCCCCAGTGCAGCTGGGTGGAGCTCCCAGAGACAACTAACAAACACTCTGTCACTGCCACAGCTGCACTACAGGCTCTGTATCCTCTAAGTCTAGGGAAGGAACAAAGAGCTGATTGTTTTGCTTGCACCTCCAGCACACTGCAGCTACCCTAAGGAGAGGAGACCAGACTGTGTTTTTGTGAGCCCCTGTGCCCTCACTCTTCACCAAGCAGAGCTCTGGCTTGGGCCCATAGAGCAGTCTCTGGACCCTTGGTTGATTAATTCAATTAGCCATGATTCCCATGTTCCTCTAGGCTGGAGACCCCAGAAGAAACTGACAAATATTCTGACATTGCCTCCTCAGTGGTCCCTACTCCTGCTGCCCCCAAGCTGGGGAGGCAACAAAAAGTTTGAGCTCCCCCCAAGGCTGTGGTGGTAGCTTGCAATTGCCAAGCTGAGGTTCGTGAACAGCAATTGAGCAGAAAATGAGCCAGCACTGTAAGAGCACTGGAAAAGTTGAGTCTCAGGCTTGTGTGGTCTGCTACGGGAGTGGAGCATGCCTTCCTCTCAGGGCTGGCCCTGAAAGTGCCTCTGCCTGAGGAAGCACCATGGCCCAAACACTTGACAAAATAAATGAATGTATAGTGCAAGTGATTGGAGGGGCTCCCTCAATGCCCAGGAGCTGACTTGGTAAGGGGATCTCCTCTCTTTCCACTGCACTGCAGAGCATGAATGCAAATGCTAGGAAATACAAAAAAGTCACGTGGCTTAATAAAAGGTGATCGACTGTCCATGACTCTTAAGCATCATCTACTGTATTGTAGCACAAACTACTACAACCAAAATACATTGCTAATATCTCTCACTATGAAGCAAATGGCAAGAATCAGCCAACAAGACCCTGCACAGTTCCTGGGCCATCTGAAAACACGCAGAAATGAAGCCAATTTTCTATTCTCAGCTTACATCTTACTTAAAGGAACACGAACCCTCCTATATGAGAAAAAATCAACCCAAGAACTCTGACAATTCAAAAAGCCAAAGTGGCCCAGGTGCAGTGGCTCACGCCTGTAATCCCAACGCTTAGGGAGACCAAGGCGGATGGATCATGAGGTCAGGAGATCGAGACCATGCTGGACAACATGGTGAAACCCTGTCTCTACTAAAAATACAAAAAAAAAAAATAGCTCGGCGTGGTGGCGCCCGCCTTTAGTCCCAGCTACTCAGGAGGCTGAGGCAGGAGAATTGCTTGAATGAAGGAGGTGGAGATTGCAGCGAGCAAAGATAGTGCCACTGCACTACAGCCTGGGTGACAGTGTGAGACTCCATCTCAAAAAAAAAAAAAAACAGCAAATGAGCCCACTAGCTCCCCAGAAATGGCTCTTAACCGGTCACAACGACTGAAATGACAGACGTAGAATTCAGGATCTGAATGATGAGGAAGCTCATTGAGATTCAGGAGGAAGGTGAAAACCAATCCAAGGAATCCAGTAAAATAATCCAAGAGTTGAAAGACAAAATAGTCATTTTTAGAAAGAATCAAAGTGAACGTCTAGGGCTGAAAAGTTCACTACAAGAATTTAATGATGCAATGGAAAATATTAACAGCAGAAAAGGCTACGCTGGGGAAAGGATCTCAGAACTTGAACACTAGATGTTTGAATCAAGTAAGTCAGAATTTTTTTTTTTTTAAAAAGAGAATTAAGAAAAATGAACAAACCTTTGAGAAATGTGGGACTATGTAAACAGATAAAATGTATGATTCATTGGCATTCTTGGGAGAGAATAGAGAATAAATAACTCAGGAAATATATTTATGGATATAGTTCAGAAAAATTTCCCTAAATATGGTAAATATGTTGACATGCAAATTTGAGAAATACAGAGAACCCTGGCTAGATACTAAGCAAGATGACCATGCTCAAGCACACAGTCATCAGATTCACAAAGCTCAACATAAAAAAGTAATTTTTAAAAAATTTCCATCTATTAAGTTCAGGCGTACACATGTAAAGGATGTGCAGGTTTATTACACAGGTAAACGTGTGCCATGGTGGTTTGCTGGACAGGTCACCCCATCACCTAGATATTAAGCCAAGTATCCATTAACTATTCTTCCTGATTCTTTCCCTAATCCCACCCCTGCCCTCTGAAAATCCCTAGTGTGTGTGTTTTTCCCCTCATGTGTCTATGCATTTTCATCATTTAGCTCCCATTTATCAGGGAGAACATGTGATATTCGGTTTTCTGTTTCTGTTTTAGTGTGCTAAGCATAATGGCCTCCAGCTCCGTTCATGTCCTTGCAAAGGACCATCTCATTTCCTTTTATGGCTACATAGTATTCTGCGAGGAATAAAAATAAAATTTAAAGGCAACTGGAGAGAAAGGTCAAGTCATGTATAGAGGGAATCCCATCATGTTAGCAGCAGACCTCTCAGCAGAAATATTACAAACCAGAGAGATTGAGAGCCTATTTTTAGCTTTCTTAAAGAAAAAAAATTCCAGCCAAGAATTTTGTATCTCACCAAACAAAACTTAGTAAGTGAAGGAGAAATAAAGTTATTCTCAGACAAGGAAACACAGAATTTCTTTTAAGATGAGCCTTACAAAAGATAGGTCCTTAGGAACTAACTACTAAACATGGAATTGAAAGAATAATACCTGCTATGACAGAAACACACCTAAGCGCATATTCCATAGGCACTATAAAGCAATTACACAATCAAGTCTACATAACAACACGAGGAAAGGATTAAAATCCCACATTTCAATACTAACCCTGAATGACATGGGTTAAATGTCCCAGTTTAAAGGCATGGTATGCCAAGTTGGATAAAAAGACTAGACCCAACCATACGCTGTCTTCAAGAGACTTTCTCACATGTAACAACATCCACAGACAGGTTAACAGTAAAGGGAAGGAGAAAGGTATACCATAAAAATAGAAAACAAAAGAGCAGGAGTAGCTATTCTTATATCAGGTAAAACAGATTTTAAGCCAATACAAACTAAGAAGAGCAAAGAAGGCCATTACATAATTATAAAGGGCACAATTCAACAAAAAGATTTAAAATACATGTACCCAACATTAGCATACCCACAATCATAAAACAAGTTCTTCTTGACCTATGAAGCGATTTAGACAACAAGATAATAATAGTGGGAGACTTCAACACCTGCTGACAGTATTAGATGGATCATCAGTGCAGAAGACTAAAAAGAAACTCCGACTTAAACACTACACTTGACCAATTGGATCTAATAGATACCTACAGAACACTCCACCCAACAATCACAGAATATACATTTTTCTCATCTGTGCATGGAACATATTCTAAGATCAACCACATGTTCAGTTATAATGCAAGACTAAATGAATTTTTAAAAAATGAAATTATACCAAGAGCACCTTTGGACCACAATGTATTAAAAATAAAAATCAATATGAAGACCATCTCTCAAAATGACACAAATACATGTTAATTAAAAAAAACCCCTGCTCCTGATAACTCCTGGGTGAATATTGAAATTAAGGCAGAAATTTAAAAAAAAAACTTTAAAATTAAAGTTTTTAAAATTAGAATTAAACTCAGATGAAGCTGAATGTCATAATCCTACATGACCTAATTCAGGAACATAAAACCAAATACCACATATTCTTACAAGCAGGAGCTAAACCTTGAGCACAGATGGATATAAACATAGGAACAATAGATACTGTGAATTACTAGAGTTGGGAGAGAAGGAGGAAGGTAAGGGTTGAAAAACTATCTATTGGGTATTTTGCTCCCTATCTGGGTTCGATGTATTCATATAACACATCTGTACATGTAACCTGTTTATTTAAAATAGAAGAAAAAATGCTTTATTACTAAATTAGATGTTAAGTTTGTATAAAACAAACCCAATTCAACTTCTACAGTAATGGAGATGTTAATAGTGCTTCATATGATCTAAACAACTGTGTTAACAGTTTTTTGGTAGGGAATATGTAGTCGTAATAAAGTCAAGAATTCTGTACATATAAGTTGTTTGTTCTTTAAAAAATATTTTTCCATTAAACTGGTCAAAAGCCAGAACATCTGGGCATCATACAGTGAGTTTTTGTTGGAAATTCTGAATTAGCAATGTGTAACTCAGTGAGATTTTACCATAATTGCCAATATTTTACTCATGTTATGTAGACTCACAGCTCTTAAATATTTTAAGTCTATTACTATATTCTAGTAGTGGCATGAAGCTTATGAGATATTTAATAAACATCTTGAAATCCATTTATACTAGCACATTTCAATGAAACTATTTCCAGTATAGTAGAACTTGATAGAATTGATTACATTGCTGGATGTAAATATCATTTCAGGTTGAAGTTAAACTTTGTATAAAGGATGAAAAACAAGTCTCTTGTCAAACTTTGCTCTTAAGGGTCATATTTTAAGATATAGTGTGTGTAATTTATTTTACAGGAAAATGAAAGCATATTATAGAACTACAATTGATATATGTTTGTGCACACAGTTAAAAAATTCATGACTATAAAGCCTCTTGGATTATTGGAATATGCATCTGAATCATTTTCTTATTAATACATTTTGACATATACAATTTCATATTAACTTGACATCTTGTTTATTGATTTATCTTTAAAGTTTTTGTGAGGTAAGAAACATACAAAACTTTATAATCCTTTAGTGCTATGGGTCTGAAAGTTTGTGTCCCTCTGCAAATTTATGTGTTAACACTTAATCCCCAAAACGATCATATTAAGAGTGACACCTTTGGGAAATGTTTAGCTTGTGAAGGTAGAGCTCCAGAGTGATGCCTTGCCCCTTCTGCCTTGTGAAGACACAGCAAGAAGGCACCATTTATGGAGCAGAACATACCTTCTTACCAGACACCAAATCTGCTGGCATCTTAATCTTGGACTTTACAGCCTCCAGAGCTGTGAGAAATAAATGTTTGTTGTTTAAAAATTACCCAGTCTAAGACATTTTGTTATAGTGGTCCAAATGGACTAAGATATTGAGTGACCATATTTGTATTTTTAAATAAAATAATTGCCTTAAATATAACTATATTTAGGTTTTTTTTAGAAGAAAATGTAGTTATATAGTTTTTAGAAACAAAATTGCTTTTCAGGCCAATTATCCTCAAATCAAGTTTGTTGTTTATTTTGTTTACCTGCCATATTTGGATCTAAGACACTGAGTAGATGGATGGCACCTAACATGTAAAGACGTATTATTTTCGTTTCTTTACCAAATAGAACCCAGAAATTTTTGGTATATCCTTTAATTTATTAAGTTGTCAGATTAAAGCCTATTTATATCATAAGTTATTTATCTTTCTGATGCACAGTTGAACTCATGGAGATAGAGAGTAGAATTATGGTTATCAGAGTCTGGGAAGCGTATGGGGGTGGGGTAAGAGGGGATGATTAATTTGTATGAATATATAGTTACAATGAATAAGGCACAATATTTGATAGCAAACAGGGTGACTATAGTCAACAATAATTTATTAGATGTTTTTAAATAACAAAAAGAGTGGAATTGGAATATTCTTAACAGAAAGAAATGACAAAATGCTTGTGATAATGAATATCCCCAATTATCCAAATGTGATTATTACACATGGTATTTCTTCATTAAAAAATCACATGTATCCCCATATAAATTCACCTACTCTGTGCCCATAATAATGAAAATAAAAAATACAGCAGCATAGAATGTCATGGGTATGCACCTTGGAAAGAAAGTGACCATTTACTGTTATAACTATGAATACAAATAACTCCCCAATTTCAGCTTTATTAGACATGTGGGAGCCAACTTAAAAACCTTAGGAAAGGTGCCTGATGCTGAATCTGTGTGTTAGATACTAACATAGGGCTTCCCAGCTTGTATGGCAGATCCACAATGCAGGAGAAGTATTAATTGTTATGTAACATATTTTTCAATAAATACTTTTTTTCATGGTTTTGTCATTTTCTGTGTATAATTTCTAGGGGGCACTACACAAAAGCTACTCTTTGACAAGGTAAAAATTAAGGCTGACAGGAGCAATTTGAAATTATTAATATTTTTACTGTTTTAGCAGCATTGAGTCAGAAAGTAACTAGATGACATGGTCTGGCTCTTTGTCCCAACCAAACCTCATCTCGAATTGTAATCCCACTTATCAAAAAAAGACCTGCTGGGAAGTGATTGAATCATGGGGTCAATTTCCCCCATGCTGTTTTCATGATATTGAGGAAATTCTCATGAGATCTGATGGTTTATAAGCAGCAGTTTCCCCTGCACTGGCCCCTCCCTCCTGCCACCTAGTGCAGAAGGTACTTGCTTTTCCCTCACCTTCTGCAATGATTGCAGGTTTCTTGAGTCCTTCTAGCCATGGGAAATTATGAGGAAATTAAACCTCCTTTCTTTATAAATTACTCAGTCTTGATTAATATCTTTATAAAGTATGAAAACTGATTAATACACTAGACTACATAAGAACTTCTGCTAGTCATGGTAGATATATTTATAAAATAACCTTCAAAGTTTCTTATACATTTTAAAAAATATTTCTTCAACAAATATTTATAAAACAGGGACGGTTTGAGGAGATGATAGTGCCATCTTCTCAATAAATATAAGTAAGAAACCTGACCTTTAGAGGATTATCCTCTAAGAAGAGAAATACACAATAAACACATAAGTCCAATATTATGTTAGAATGTGATAGGTGCTGCAGAAGGAAATGTTGGCCGATACCTGGTTTATAACAGTGCGTGGCTTTGATTGCCCAAGCCAATATTGTTAGGCTTTTTATGAGCTGATACCTGAGAAGGAGAGGTACAACAATCACTTTTGTATGTTTATTTATAAATATAATTATATATGTATGAATTTAATAAAAGAGAAAACTTATTTTCATTTGTTTTTTTGAAATAATTCATTTCATTAAGTAGTGCACTTTGTCTTTTCATTCATAAAAGGAGGATGATTTATTTTATTTTTATTTTTCCTTTTTTTTAATTGAACTTTAGGTTCTGATGTACATGTGCAGATCATGCAGTATTGTTGCATAGATAAATACATAGCAAGGTGGTTTGCTGCCTCCATCCCCCATCACCTATATCTTGCATTTATCCCCATGTTATCCCTCCCCAACCTCCCCCCACCTGCTGTCCCTCCTCTAGCCCTCCCCAACAGACCCCAGTGTATGATGCTTCACTCCCTGTGTTCATGTGTTCTCATTGTTCAACACCCGCCTATGAGTGAGAACATGTGGTGTTTCATTTTCTGTTCTTGTGTCAGTTTGCTGAGAATGATGGTTTCCAGATTCATCCATGTCCCTACAAAGGAACTCATCATTTTTTCTGACTGCATAGTATTCCATAGTGTATATGTGCTACATTTTCCTTGTCCAGTCTGTCGTCTATGGGCACTTGGGTTGGTTCCAGGTCTATGCTAACATTGTAAACAGTGACACAATGAACATACATGTGCATGTGTCTTTAAAATAGAATGATTTATAATCCTTTGGGAATATACCCAGTAATGGGATTGCTGGGTCAAATGGAATTTCTATTTCTAGATCCTTGCCACACTGTCTTGCACAATGGTTGAACTAATTTACACTCCCACCAACAGTGCTAAAGTGTTCCTATATCTTTACATCCTCTCCAGCATCTGTTGTCACCAGATTTTTTTTTTTTTTTTTTTTTTGAGACGGAGTTTCGCTCTTGCTACCTGGGCTGGAGTGCAATGGCACGATCTCAGCTTACCACAACCTCCGCCTCCTGCGTTCAGGCAATTCTCCTGCCTCAGCCTCCCGAGTAGCTGGGATTACAGGCACGCACCACCGTGCCCAGCTAATTTTCATATTTTTAGTAGAGACTGGGTTTCACCATGTTGACCAGGATGGTCTCGATCTTTTGACCTTGTGATCCACCCGCCTCGACCTCCCAAAGTGCTGGGATTACAGGCATGAGCCACCGCACCCGCACCAGATTTTTTAATGATGGCCATTCTGACTGGTGTGAGGTGGTATCTCAATGTGGTTTTGATTTGCATTTTTCTAATGATCAGTGATGATGAGCATTTTTTCATGTTTATTGGCCTCATATATGTCTATATATGTCTTCTTTTGAAAAGTGTCTGTTCATATCTTTTCCCACGTTTGAATGTTTTTTTTTTTTCTTGTAAATCTGCTTTAGTTCTTTGTAGATTCTGAATACTAGCCCTTTGTCCGATGGGTAGACTACAAACATTTTTTCACTTGTTAAAGCAAAAAATGGTCTAGAAGAAAAGAGATAGCTCCCTTAAACTGTGTTTACATGTAAAATTGACTTTTTTTGGTTTAAGAAAAGCTCTGTAAGTTGGCATTTGTGCACAACTTGTAAGCACTGTAGTCATATTATATCAAAAGATAATTTATTTTGAAACTGGTAAATATTAATTTATTTATATACTACTTTACACTAATCAATTAGCATACTGTGTAGCTGTAAGAATAATTTTCAGTTACATACAGATGCATAGGTGCCACTGTCCCTGAATGAATAATACTTGCAAGCTGGAGTTCATCATTAGCCATTCATTCCTACATGGGCTGTTGCATTACTCAGTGCTATTTTGCTCTGTTCACTTGTCTCTATTATTGATGAAGCGCTTCCTGATGCAGGGTTTAGAAAGTTCGCTGCTAGTTTAGTTCAGCGTATTTTACATATTAAGTGGCAGTTTCCCTTTCCCTTGCCCCTCTCTCCTGCCACCTAGTGAAGAAGGTACTTGATTTTCCCTCACTTGCCTCAATACTGATCAGAAAACAGAAAGTGTTTTTCTTTCATTACAACCTACAGCAAAAATAAAAACAAAACCCCCAAAATTCCAAAACTCCAAAACTCAAAATCAACACCAAAACAAACAGAAAATGGATAAAATGTCAGATAAAATTTTCAATTTTCTCAATTTCTTTAGTGACCTTTTTTTCTGTCATGATTTTGATGTCCCTTGGTTTTAATATGCCAGAAGCAAGTCACATTAAAGTATGATTTTGTCTTGTGGATTTAAGCCTTTGAAATAATTACTTTCTTATTCTTCTATTTCTTCTACTTTCTTATTCTTTGCCTTTCTACCATTTCAGAAATTAGATTTAAAATTAATTAACTTCTTTTCTAGGGCTGACAAACGAGGAATTTTAATAAGTACTATACATTCAGTTCTTATAATATCAAGACAAAAAGAAAAAGGATTACGTGAGTGACCAATTGTAAGATACATTTCCAACTTGAAGATAAAATATTTTTATAATTAAAAAAGTTATAGATAGCAATTTGGCTGCATCAGTACTTTTTTTCTAATACTTAGAAAAAATAAATGGAAATATGCTTCTTTTCTGTTGAAGAAATTACTTTTGTTCAGGAAGGAAACTTAGGTGGCAGCTTCCTAAGTAGGGCTGAATTATACAGAACTGAAATAATTGATTCAGTGTTTTTATTGTACAAGGCCACCCATGAGACATGTACATGCACTGCTAAATGAACTTCTGGCTGCAGGGATTTCAAAATCTTTAGGACCAAGCCGATTTTGTTGTTGTTGTTGCCGTGATCACATAGATCTCCTTAATACCAAGAAGGGAGTATTTGGCTTCATAATTGATTTTTAAATTGTTAATTCGTGTGTTGTTTTTCTCTGCAGACCTGTCATATTTATCATTTGGATAAGCCTCTTATATTGATGAGTCTCTGTTTTTTGGGGGGAACTGAATTGATTTAGAAAAATGCTAACCAGCATGTTGCTGGCTAAAAGTATGCTTTGGCTATTTAAAAAACTTTCATTGAGCTCCCACCTCTTGAGGCACAGTTTGGTACTGTGGGACAGATACAACATAATTTTAAATTATAGTCTTTGTTTTTTTAATGACCATATTAACATGCGTCCTTGAATAATATACAAAAACTCATAAAACAACAAATCTAGAATTTTCAGCAATTTATAATAAGATGAAAATCTGAGAGTAAAACTGGTCTGTGTATTAGGTGATGAGTACTTTAGGATCCAGAGGTTGAGTATTATGCTACTCTGAAGGAAGCGTTTGAAAGTGAGGAAAAGGGAGTAGTGTTGGAGCTGACCATAATGCCAAAATACCAATGATGCAGTAATATTTCCATAAGCATTAGTTCTTTGTTAAATATTAAAATGGTATTTTAAAAGTTTATACTAAACAGATAAAGATCATCTATATAATCTTATACCTTATGAAATTTATAAGAACTAAAAACCAATTTATAATCTATTTTTTTCTGTTAATCATCCAGGATGTTTATGGAAAGAATGTAAATACTGGTTAATAACTATATCCTAGAAAATTAATTTCACGACTAACAAGGGAACTTTTTAAAGATTGTTTATAAATACGTATTTCTTTTTAAATATTTGGACTTTGAAAGGAGAAATGCTCAATGGAAACTATATTAGAAAATAATACACAAATTAGAAAAAATCAACCAAAGAATATTCTGAAGAAATTCTGGAGAAACACATTTTACAATGTCCTATTATCAATTAATTAATTGCAATATCACTGCTTAACTATTTGATGTCAAGAGTTCATTTCATTTCATTTAGTAATACTACAAAGACTCATTTTAGTGCATACCAGTGTTTCCATCAGGACAGGACATAAAACCCTTCCCTGACATGTTACACATTTTTGTAAATTAAAAACACACACACACACAAACTGGCACATCTAAATGAAAATCATTTTCAGGGAATATAAATGTGGGTTCATTGACCAAGCCTTGAAACAACATCTACCCCTGCTAAGACTACCATTACTCTTACTGCTTAAGAAATAATTAGTCTCTCTTGGACAGTGTATTAGAAACCTGAGACTTTTAGGTCACTGTATTTCTACCAGATATGCCATTGTCACTGTGTGTTCATAAGGAAGGTCTATTTTATTTCTGTATGATAGTAATACAGAAATAGTAATACAATAATTTAAACAGTAATTCAAACTTTATGTTCCCAATCATGCAAAAGCTGAGGTAGAGAATGTAACTCTTTAATACACAATAGCCCCATGCTTATAAAGGAGAGTATCATATTTTACCCTTTTTTCTTTACTGCAAATCAAATGTAGTTCTTAAGATCTTCCTTCCATGAAGGATTATTTATGGCTGTTTTGTTTTCTCCCCTCCCTCTGTAGAGACACTGTGGAACTCTCTCTTCCTCCTTGTTTTACTTTCTCTTAAACCCCATACTCAGCTTCTCTTCTGCAATGAATTCCTTAGTTTTTCTGAGGACATTCAGAAGAAGACTGTGAAGCAGCAAACTCCGAGTATGTGCTTGAGACCAGGAATGTAAAATGAACACTTTAACAAGTGCATTTGCTATAAACCAAGCTCCTAGTTTCAACTTCAACAATCTCCAAGAGCTTCAGTAATGAAGGAATAGCTTGACATTTTCTTCGTGGGTATTTAGTGATTTCCAGAGCTGGAAAGTACAGGCTGTAGTGCTCTGCCTGCGAAACAACATCTCAGATAAAGAAACTAAAGATCAAGTAGAGTCAAGCAGAAATGAGATTCTTTTGTAAAAGTTTAGAAAAATAAGCCAAGATAGGTTGAGTAGGAGTCTATGAAGATGAACTTTGTAAACAATAACATTGAAATTTATAAAAGTTCAAAGGACTCAAATAAATAACATTGAAATTTATAAAAGTTCAAAGGACTCAAATAAATTACTCAAGAGATTTCAGCATCTGATGGGAATTATAGAACATTATCTGTAATTTAGCGAATAAATTCACATAATTTGAGAATGAAACATTAAATATAAAAGGTGGAATTTAAGTTTATTTGATTATTTAATCTTCAAAGCACCTGTGTCCAGAAGGACCCTATTTTCATAACATACTGGTTACGGTGAATTGGTCAAATATTTTTAGCCTTTTGGATCCTAATTTTAATATTTATAGACTAGGAGTTTTCTTAGTTTGGGCTACTAAAGCAAAATGCTATGGACTAAGTGGCTTATGAACAACAGGAATTTATTTCTTACAGCCCTGGAGGCTGGAATTCTGAGATCAGAGTGCCAGTATGGTTGACTTCCAGCGAGAGCCCTCTTTTGGGTCTCAGACTAATTTCTCATTGTATCTCACAAAGCGAAAAAATAAAAGAGTTGTCTGGAGTATCTTTTATGAGAGTGCTAATCCCATTCATGAGGGCTACACCCTCACGATCTAATTATCTCCCTAAGGCCCCACCTCCTAATACTATCACAGTGGGGGCTAGGACATTTAAAATGTAAATTTGGGGGAGACAAAAACATTTGATATTTAGTCCATAACATTCCACTCCTGTTTCCCCAAATGTTGTTTATCTTGCAGGCAATATATGTTTATTTCATCCCAACAAACTCAGAAGTCTTAACTTTCCCTGCATGAACTCTGGAGTCTAAAGTCTAAAGTGTCGTCTAAATATCACTGAAAGCAGATGTGGATGAGATTCAGGGTATAATTTATTTTGAGGCAAACATTATCTATAGCTGTGAACCGAAACAGTTATGTGCTTTCAAAATACAATGGTGGGACCTGTATTTTGATAGATATTCCCATTCCCAAGGGAAAAACAAGAAAATAAGCAAGGGGTGATCAGTCCCAAGTAGTCTACAACTTAACAGGGAAAACTCCATTAAACGTTAAGGCTTGAGAATACTTTTTGGCTCTATCCTTTGGACTGAATGGGGCAGTGGTTCCTTCTCTGAAGCTTTCTCTGACTTGGATTGTGGCTCTGTGACGCAGCCTCACTCCCTCATGAGTTTAGTACATGTTGTAGCTCTCTGTAGGTACCCATTCATGATGCATGAGCTGGAGACATCCTAGCCCACCTGAACCAGAGAGGAACTAGTTTGGCACCCCCTCCACTGACACAAGCTTTTACACTCTGAGCCTGTGGTGTGAACAGCAGCCTGGATGATATCCGAATCATCTTGGTCAAAGAGTCACTGTTCCCTTTTCTTTCTTGAAGAAGAGAGTGTCTTTCATTGTGATGGCTGTTTAGGTCATACTAATTTCCTTTTCAAATGGTCACTTGGCCACACTGTTAGTGTGAACACACTTTCTTATTTTTTTGCAATATAAATAGGCCAAGAAGTTTTCAAATCATTAACTTTTGTTTGTGTTTTGTGTGTGTGGTGTGTGTGTTTTGCTAAATAATTCTCACTTCAAATAATTTCACTTTGCTTGCATTTTACTATAAGCATCAGGAAGAACCAAGCCAGACCTTCAACACTTTGCTTAAAAATCTCCTCAACTATGTATTGTTTCATCACTTGCAAGTTCTAGCTCCCACAAAACATGATAACACAAACACAATTTACCAAGTTCTTGGCAAATTTATAAGAAGGATCACCTGTCTTCTAGTTTCCAATAACATGTTCCTGATTTCCATCTGAGACCTCATAAGAATAGTATTTATTGCCCAAATTTCTGCCAATAGTCTGCAATAGCCTGTTCATGATTACTTAGGATTATTTTTTTTGTCACCCAGGTTGGAGTGCAATGATTTACTTCGGCTTCAACCTCCTGATGAGATCCTCCTGTTTCCGCCTCCCAAGTAGCTGTGACTATAAGCACTACCACACCTAATATTTAAAAAAATTTTTTTTTGTAGAGATGAGGTCTCCCTATGGTACCTAGCCTAGTCTCAAGCTCCTGGGCTGAAGTGATCCTCCCACTTCAGCCTCCTAAATTGCTGTAATTACAGGTATGGGCCACTGCTTCCAGCTTACTTAGGTATTCTTTAGGAAGACAGAATTTCTCATGATAGCTCTTCTTTTCCCTCTCTGAGCTCTCAGAAAATCACCTTGAATAGTTTATTCAGGGTAGTCTAGGCTTTTTCTAGCATGCTTCTCAAAACTTTTCTAGCCTCTATGCACTACCTATTTCCAAAATTGCTTCTACATTTTTATGTATTTGCAACAGCAGCACCTTCACTTCTCAGTAAGAATTTCAGTGTGTGTCATTTAAGGCTGCTATTACAAAGCACTATAGACTGGGTGCTTATAAATAGCAAATGAAAATGTATTTCTCATTGTTCTGGAGGCTGGATGTCTGAGCTCAGGATGCCAGTCAGCGTGGTCAAGTCTGGTGAGGGCCCTCTACCAGGATGCAGACAGCTAACTTTTTGCAATACTCTCACATGGTGGAAAGTGGGCAAGAGAGCTCTCTGGGGTCTTATATAAAAGCACTAATCCCACTCACAAGGCCTCCATCTTCATGATCTAATTATACAAAGGACTTGCCTCCTAATGCCATCACATTAGGGGTTAGAAATTCAACATATAAATTTTGGGGTAACATTTAGTCCAAAAAGATGGTAATTACGGTACTAGTCTCAAATTACTTTCACAATGAATGACATTATTTTCATCAAAGGCTTAGAAAGTGCCTTGTGCGTAAGTGTTTTATATACATAACAAATAGTTTTATTATAACCCAAAACATGTTACATAGTAGCCATGATCTAAATAATTTTTACATATTTCATATTTGCAAATCAGTGATTGGCAGGAACTCATATAGTGCATTTATTTGTTTGATTTTGAGTGTTATGGTTATTTGAATAGATTTTCGACCTAAGCTTCCTAAATACATAGATTTTAGAGATTCATAGTCCTATGAAGTAAAATATATAAAATGTGGGCTGACAGTAGTTTCTCCAACCCCTATATGCCCTTCAAAATATTTTATGTCCTAGTTTGGTTTTCAGCATGAGATACATTTTTAAGAATTCAAGAAGAGTTGAAGGGAGACAAAGTATGTTATGATTTTGGCATCCTGTTTTTTAATTATGTCAAAGATGAGGGACAAGATCATAGAAATGGAAGGTCAAAGCAGGTTCTGTCATTAATTTCATTGCCTTTAAAACTAAAAAATTAAAGTTTAAAAAAAAATCAAAATTCCTGGAGGAACTCTATTTCCTAGGGGAACACTTTTACCATAAGCTTGGTTATTTACAAGATGGATATTTATAAGTCATAAAAGAATAGGGCTAAAATCTACAAGCCTCATATGAAGTCACAGGCTAAAATATAATAAATAAAACATCTCTCATTTCTGTTACTAGAAAGAATGCCTGAGTGAAGTACAGACCTGACAGTTGAGGATGCAAGAGATCCATTGGGTGCTACTTGAGAAAACAGTTGGGCTACATTCTGGTTCTCTCTGAAGTTTGCTTTTAGGCAAGTACCAGATGGATTGTGTTTTAGAAAAGATTTGTCTGGTACATTTCCTGATATTGTCCAGAGACAATGAGGCAACTAACTCATTTGCTTATGAGGTTTTTACTAAGGCAATCTAGAGATGGATTTTCTGATGGAAATAAAAAAGGGTTTTTATAATTTCTATATGGATGCTGGCAGCTCTGCCTTTTAAGAAATTAGTTCATTTTAATGACTGTATTTGGGGAGTAGATTATAGTGTATTTAATAAATTGGCATTGTGTTTAGAATGTGAAAATAAAAGAATGAAACAACAGCATCAGTTACAACCACATATTTATTGCCTGGAAAGTGATGGAGTCAAATGGCATTGATTTCTGGCATGATGTACTATGACCCTCATCCATCTGTTCAGGGACTGATGCAGTAATCAATGTAATCTTTTCCTGGGGAAGCCCAAGGCTTTTCCTGCATTTAGACATAGGGCTTCCAGATTGCTAATGTGATTAAAGAGTAATCAAGGTCTTTTCAGAAGCTTTATTTGCCAGCATACTTTAAAAAAGTTTTTCTCTTAAAAAGAGTTTTTTTGGTCAAATTTTGTTATTCAGCCTTTTCTTTATCTTTTGCAATTCAATTATGTGCAGTTCTATTGATTATATCCCTTAAAACTCTTAGCTGAGGTCAAGTAAAAACACATTTGCAGGCTGATTTAAAATCTACTACTAATACAATATGACTCTTCTTGAAATATCAATAAATATTTATGATACAATATCTCACAATTGTTAGAAAGTGTGTTTTGACCTCAGCTTTGGGCAACAGGGGCAATTGTATAGCCCTAAGAATAGTCCAGAATCGTATAGATTTTGTTATTGTTTCAAATGAATCTAAATCTATTGATTTTTTTTCTTGAAAATTAATAGAAAACTATTAATTTTCTAAAACACTGAAAAAGTTGCAACTGTTTTATTGTGCAAAAGTAATTTTATGTTTGCTAATGCAAAAGACCAAGAATGTGAAATGAAATTTGTACTTCAGTAGTGAAAGTAAATTAAAATACCTGTTTTTCACATAAACCTGAAAGAACTTTACTGGACTGAATAAAAAAAATTAAAGTCTGATTAAATATGGGAGAAAGTGGTGCTCACTTTCTCATATGGTAAGGTTGTAATACATTTTATTTTTAAGACCTAAGTCTTTATTAGGAACATGATTTTTGTTAATGCTGGGAGCAATAATTTCCCCAATGCCTATTGTTTCAGCTTTATTGAGGTATGATTGACCTAAAAATTATATACGGTATACAATGTGATATTTTAACATACATACACATTATGAAATGATTATCACCATCAATCTAATATATCCAGCTATCTTATTTTCTTAATTGTGAGACATTTAAGATTATTTAATAAAACAACAGAATCAGTTACAACCACATATTTTTTGTCTAGACAGTGATGGAGTCAAATGGCATTGATTTCTGGCATGATGTAAAAATTTCAAGTACACAATACTGTATTATTAACTGCTTCTACGAGTTCAACTTTCAACTATTTTAAATTCCACATAAGAGGGAAATCATGCTGTGTCTATTTTTGTACCCATCTTATTTCACTTAGCATAATGACTTTCAGGTTCATCCATTTTGTCAAAAATGACAAGATTTTATTCTTTATTAAGGCTGAATAGTATTCCATTGTGTATAATACCATATTTTCTTTACATATTAATCCATCCATAGATGCTTAGATTGATTTCATATCTTATCGCTTGTGTGTAATGCTGCAATAATGCGAGTGCTTGACATATTGGTTTTACATACATAAGTACTCAGTAGTGGGACTGCTGAATCAAATGATAGTTCCATTTTTATTTTGTTGAGGACTTTTCATACTACAGATGGCTATACCTGTTTCCATTTCCACCAACAGTGTAAAGGATTCCCTTTTCTCTATACCTTTGCCAAAACCTATGTTTTCTCTTTTTGATTACAGTCATTCCAACAGGTGTGAGATGATACCTCATTGTGGTTTTGATTTGCATTTCTCTGATGATTATTGATATTGAGCACTTTCTGTATACCTGTTGATCATTTGTATGTTTTCTTTTAAGAACTGTCTACTCAGGTCTTTAGCCTATTTTTAAATTGGGGTACTTATTTTCTTGTCATGTAGTTATTTGAGGTTTTATATCTTTTAAAGATCTTATCAGATGACGATTTGTAGATGTGTTCTCCCATGTTATAGGTTGTATACTCACTTCACTGATTATTTCTTTACTATGAAGAAGATTATTAGTTTCATTTAATCCCACTTGTTTATTTTTGGTCTTGTTGCCTGTGGTTTTGAGATCATATCCAAAACATTTCTGACTACATGAATGCCAAGAAGGTTATTGCTGTTTTCTTCTAGTACTTCTACAGTTTCAAGTCCAACATTTAAGTCCTTAATGCATTTTGAGTGGATTTTTGTATAGAGTGTAAAATAAGAATCCCAATTTATTGATATGAATGTGGATATTCAGTTTCCTCAGTATCATTTATTAAACAGACTGTTCATTCATCACTGTGAGTTTTTGGCAACTTCGTTGAAGATTCATAGAGCATAAACACATAAACTGTTTCTGGGCTTTCTATTCTATTCCATTGGTCTGTATGTCTATTTTATGTTAATACTTTAGGTCATACTGCTTTGATTACTATAATTTTGTCATATATTTTGAAATTAGTTTATGTGATGCCTCCATCTTTGTTCTTCTTGCTCAAGATTACTGTAGCTATTATGGGCTTTTTGTGGGTCTATATAAATTTTAGAATTTTGTCTATATATGTGAAGAAGATATTAAATATTGGTAGATATTTAAGCAAATCTATAGAACATTTTGGATGGTATGGATATTATTAGTTCTTCCCATATTTATATGTTAGATGTAATTTTACTACTTCCAATAAGTTTTGGTATGTTGCATTTTCATTTCATTTATCTCAAGATATTTTTAATTTCTCTTTTTTTTGATGCATTATTTGTCCAGGAGCACATTTTTAATTTCCACATATTTATGAGTTTTCCATATATCCTCTTGTTATTTATTTCTAGTTTCATACCACTGTGGTCAGAAAAGGTACTTGATATAATTTCAATATTTTTGAATTACTTACAACTTTTTGTAAATAAGTTTTGTGGCCTAACATATCATGTAAGTGTGCAGCATTCTGTGTGTACTTGAAAAGAATATGTGCTGCTGAAAGGAGGAATGTTCTGAATACATCTGTTGGGTCCATTTGTCTACAGTGCAGTTTAAGTATACTATTTTCATATTAGTTTTCTGTCTGGAGGATTTTTCTATGGTTAAAAGTATGGGAGTTAAGTCTTATATTATTATTGTGGTGCTATTTCTCCCTTTAGTTTTCTTAGTATTTGCTTTATATATATAGGTATTGTAAAGTTGGGTGCATGTACATTTACAAATTTTGTATGATTTTGATAAACTCACCACTTATCATTACATAGTGACCATCTTCATTTTAAGATAATTACACTACAACTCTATATGTTCCTTTGCAGAATGCTAGAACTTTGTGAAAATGTACTTTGTACTTAGCCATCTCTCTACAATGCTTCACTGAACTAACTAGGGTAATTAAAGACAAAACTTTTGGAATAGTTACTAACTCAAATCCATAGTTTGAACAAATTGAACACTTAAAAAAGGCTCTTAAGACAGAGGTAGGAACACCAACAAAAGTGGAGGATTTGAAACTTCCAGTTTCATCTCTGACATGTGAAGAGCTTGGAAGTAATTACTTTTATCCTTTCAACAAGAAAAGAAAGTAATACAAACTGAAAATTAACACATTTCTTAGATCCACAAGAGAGCTGAGATCACAATAGAAACTTCCCACACTGAAACACGAAAAGAATGAATCATCGTTATCATCATCATCATCATAAAACTGAACAGTACATCCAAAAACTGTGAGACAATATCTAAAGGTACAACATATGCATAGTTAGAATGCCAGAAGAAAAAAGAAGACAGAATAAGAATAAATATTTGAGATAATAATGGTCAAGAATACTCCCAAATTAATGAAGGACATCAAGCCATAGACCTAAAAGGCTCAGAAATCACCAGATAAGAAAAATAAAACAACAAAGGTTATTATACCAAAACCCAATTTTCCCAATCTCTCATTCCTTTTCTCAAAATAGGGTAAAATCTTTCTGTTTTCTTTTGGTACACAATTTTTCTGAGTGAATACGATGCTAGTGACTCGTCTCAAAACATGACTTGTGAAATTTTTTGCTTATGTTATAGGGCAGTTATAACCACTGTACTAATTCTGAAGGTACCATCTGCAAAAGTGGGATATTCATCACAGTAGTCTCACCAAAGCCATTAGAACAATGGCTGTTGCTGACTGGTCCTTTTCTCCTAAATTTTATCCAATGGGTGCTTGATTATTATTAGTCTTTTGAATCTAAGATCCCACTTTTTTGTAACATCCTTTCAGGGAAGTATGGGTTAAATTACTGTTTTATACTCTTTATGGGCAAGAAGCTTAGCAATGAAAAGGGATTAAAATATTTTGTGGCCAAGTATCATTTATCAATGCAAATTATGTCTGACTTATTTCTTTTAAAACACCACATTCAATAGCTAACAATATACAAAGTACAATCTTGACTTATTTTTCAAGGTGAGGATGTCATAAATCATATTCTGAAAGACTGTCTCTGTTTACTCTGCTTACACTTTCCTTTCCTTACCTTCTAAAACGGGATAATTAAAAATAGCTTTAAAACATATTTGAAACATTATAACATGATTTGTGAATATCTCCGCTTTTATACAGTGTTTCAGTAAAATAATGTATATCCATAAATCAAGCACTCCTATGAAGCATATCTGGCATATGAAAATCTTGCAGTTTTATATTCTTATGTAGCAAATCATCATGCTTATCATGAACAGTAGTTCATGACTAGTTTTTACTGAAATATGGGTTCTTAAGAAGAGGCATGTTCCAGAGATACTGAACATTTGTGGAATATAAACTTTACTTGGCAATTTTGGGGAATTGTATTTCCAAATGAATGACAATGCCCTCAAAATAGTTATTTCAGTAAGTTACAAAATTAAAATTATTCAGATAATAACAAAACTCTTAAAATACATATGTTATTTGAATTTTAAAATGTTTACATATTAAGAAATGCATTTATGAGATTTTCTCTGATAGCTGCATATAGTAATTTTTGGAGATTTTTCTATTATTTTCTTTTTGTTCCACTCTCCACCAGGGAATGTAAGATTTTATTAAGTATTTTTTAATTGGTTCATGGAACCATCAAATGTCAGTGTTGACAGAGACTTCAAAAGCAATCTTATCTGAAGTCCTCATTTCCTCATTTCAATGCTGAGAAAAGGAGGTTCACACTGATGAAAGTAGGTTCTGAGATTTTTACATTATTAAATTAACATTTATTTAAAATTAAGTTGATTTCTGAATTATTAGCAATAAGCCAAATGAAAAATTTCAGAGCATTTGTTGGCTATGAAAAACACTGAGATATCAAAAGGGAGAATGAGGTATGGGATTGCATTTTTCATTTTAAAAAGAACATAAGGAGAGATATGTAATAATAATTATTAAAAGATAAATTAAGATGGTGTATATTCTAGTCTGTTGATAGAAAACAACAGAAGAGCTAAAACTTCACCCTACTGGACTTCAAATTATCTCGCAGATCTCACATAGATCTCATGATTCCTTTGCTTCCTGTTAATACACATTTTATATTTCATTAATATGTTCTCAAAATAGTATAGTCTTCTATCTCTAAAGAACCATTCAGAGTTCATTTACTTTATCATTTTAAAATAAAAACTCACATAAGTAAGTTGAAACTCATATTAAGAGTGATACCACTTTAGGGCATATTAATGATCTTGCTTTTTCCATCTGTACACGTTGTGCTTTTTCTTTAAAACTCAATATCTATCTTTTGTGTGTGTGTGTGTGTGTGTGTGTGTAATTTTCATATTACTACACACTAAACATATCAAGATTATTTTCAACACCTAAATAACTTTAAGATTATACTAATAAATTCTAAAGTTCTTTTGAAGTAAATCTTGAATGAGCAACTGGAGTGGCACAGGTAGTTCTTAGAAGTTAAGGTCACAATTTTAGAATTTATAACTAAGATTTGCTTTGCTTATGCAGATATATTTTAAAGACAAATATCATAAATAAAAGTCAATTTTTAAAAAGTCAAGTGGTAGAAATGAACAGAAGGGGCAGAGAGAAAAACAGTGAGAACAAGCAATAGAGGAGAACAAAATCTGGTGGTTTAACTGGTTTACCTAAATACAAAGTGCCCTTGACTTTAATAGTGCCTCTGCGTTTGGAGTTGAGGTGTGTTAACAGGAGACCACTGTAGTGTGTTTCCTTAGAATTTCTGCCTTTTGAATCAATTGCCTGACGTGATTTTACATGAGTCACAATAAGTTAGATACAGGATGTAGTAAACAAGATATTACCAGCAATTTTTAAGTATATATTTAAATAACAGATACTAATGATTAAAAGAGAAACTGCTATTTATCACTGGAGCAAGCCAGGGAAATCATGTGGAGAGCCCAGCCTCCATTTTGGGTCACGGAGGTTTCACATCCTCTTTCAATGTACTCCTCCATCCTCCACAGAGGAAACACAAAACCAGAAAGACCACTGGCCTGGGATTGTCACTGTGCGAGCCTGGTAAGAAAGCTCAGGGAGTGATCATTCTCCTGTCTTGGAATGCAGAGATGTCAGTTAGACAGGAAGAATAATTATTAGTGATCTATTACACAGCATGCTGACTATAGTTAGTAATAATGGATTGTATAATTCAAAATTGCTAAAAGAGTAGATTTTAACCATTCTCATCACAAAAATATAAGGTGATAAATATGACTGTTTATTGTATTCATTTAATCTTTTCACAATGTATACATATATCAAAATATCATATTGTATTCCATGAATAGATATAGTATTTATAGACACATTAAAATTTTTAAAATGCTAACAAGATAATGTACAAGTCACATTCTTTTTTTTTGTTTTGAGAGAGAGAAAAAAAAGAATAAAAGAGAGAAAGAGGAAGAGAAAGGGGGATAGAGAACGGGAGTGTTGCTTTATTGCCCAGGCTAGAATGCAGTCTAAAAATGGGTATTGAAAACCTCTTTTATGCCAATAATTGTGCTTAACAATGGAGACAGGAAGGAATAAGGGAGGAAAATAGCAAACAAGCAGCCAAACAATATTTCATTTAAACCTGTGAAATGCTATGTAATTACCGAGGAGTGATTTACTTCCAATTATGTGGTCACTTTTAGAGTAGGTGTGATGTAGTACTGATAAGAATGTATGTTTTGTGTATTTGGGATGGAGAGTTATATAAATGTTTATTTAATTTACTTGTTCCGGGTCTGAGTTCAAGTCCTGGATATCTTTCTAATTTTCTGTCTCGTTGATCTGTCTAATATTGCCAATGTGATGTTAAAGTCTCTCACTATTATTGTGTGAGAGTCTAAGTCTCTTTATAAGTCATTAAGAACTTGTCTTATGTATCTTGGTGCTCCTGTATTGGGTGCATATATATTTAGGATCATTAGCTCTTCTTGTTGCATTGATCCTTTTACCATTATGTAATGTCCTTCTTTGCCTCTTTTGATCTTTGTTGCTTTAAAATCCATTTTATCAGAGCCAAAAATTGCAACTCCTGCTTTTTATTTATTTATTTTTGCTCTCCTTTTGCTTGGTAAATCTTCCTCCATCCCTTTGTTTTGAGTCTTTGTGTATCCTTGCATGTGAAATGGGTCTGGATGCAGCATACTGGTGGGTTTTGACTTTCCATCCAATCTGTCTGTGTCTTTTGATTGGGAGATTTAGTTGATTTAAATTTAGGATTAATAATAATATATGTGAGTTTAATACTGTCATTTGATCCTGGCTGGCTATTTTGCCCATTAGTTAATGTAAATTCTTCATTATGTTGATGCTCTTTACTTTTTGGTATATTTTTGGAAAGTCTGGTACTGGTTGTTCCTTTCTATGTATAATGCTTCTTTCAGAAGCTCTTGTAAAGCAGACCTGGTGGTGATGAAATCTCTAAGTACTTGCTTGTTTACAAAAGATTTTATTTTTCCTTTGCTTATGAAGCTTAGTTGGGCTGGATATGAAATTCTGGGCTGAAAGTTCTTTTCTTTAAGGATGTTGAATATTGGCCCCCACTCTCTTCTGGCTTGTAGGGTTTCTGCTGAGAGATCTGCTGTGAGTCTGATAGGCTTCCCTTTATGGGTAACGTGACCTTTCTCTCTGGCTGCCCTTAGCATTTTCTCCTTCATTTCAACCCTGTTGAATCTGATAATTATGTGCCTTGGGGTTGCTCTTCTTGAGGAATAGTTTTGTGGTGTTCTCTGTATTACCTGGAGTTGAATATTGTCCTGCCTTGCTAGGTTGGGAAAGTTTTCCTGAATAATATCCTGAAAAGTATTTTCCAGCTTGGATTCATTCTCTTTATCACATTCAGGTACACCTATCAAATGTAGATTAGCTCTTTTCACATAGTCCCATATTTCTTGGAGACTTTGCTCATTCCTTTTTATCCTTTTGTTTTCTCATCTTGTCTTCTCATTTTATTTCATTGAGTTGGTCTTCAACCTCTAATATCCTTTCTTCTGCTTGATCAATTTGACTATTAAAACTTGTGCCTACTTCATGAAGTTCTTGTATTGTGTTTTTCAGCTCCATTGATTCACTTATATTCCTCTCTAAATTGTCTATTCTTGTTAGCATTTCATCAAACCTTTTTTCAAGGTTCTTAGTTTCTTTGCATTGGGTTAGAACATATTCTTTTAGCTCACAGAAGTTTCTTATTATCCACTTTCTGAAGCCTGATTCTGACAATTCATCATACTCGTTCTCCATCAGGCCTTGTTTCCTTGCTGATGAGGAGCTATGATCCCCTGAAGGAGGAGAAGCATTCTGATTTTGGATGTTTTCAGCCTTTTTGCACTGGTTTCTTCCCATCTTGCGGATTTATCCACCTGTTGTCTTTGTAATTGCTGACTTTCAGATTGGGTCTCTGAGTGGACATCCAGATTGTTGGTGGTGATGTTATTTCTGATTCTTTGTTTTCCTTCAGCAGACACCCCTCCCCCACAGAGCTGGTCCTTCCTGGGTTCAGCTATGCTTGCTATGAAACTCTCAACCATCAGCGTTTCCAATTGCTGTTTTTTCGTGGGGGTGGGACCAGCCAAACCCAATCACCTGGCTCCCCACCTCGGAGCCCCCCTTTTTTCTTTTCCTAATTGAATGGTGGATTCTCTCCCAGCTGCCCCAGTCACCCACTGAAAGGGCGCCAGGATCTATGCAATTTCCCGTGTGGTAACTGCGCAGGCAGAAAGAACGGTGCTAAGATTCATGGCACTTTTCTGCCTGGGAATCTCCCAGTCTGGCTCCCTTCTTCAGTCCCCCTGCGAATCAGCTAAATGGGTGACTCTGCCTTCTTAGAGCTCCAAACACCAACTAAAAGGGCACCCAGTCCCACATACTCCACACTGAGAACCACCGCACAGGGACGTCAGCAAAACAGCTGCGCTGGCCAAAAGAGATGCTCTGGTGATCCGTGTGGCTCCTCCGCTGGGAATCTCCTGGTCCATAAGCAACAAAAATTCATCTGGAAGTCTGGCATCCACTCAGTCCCTTCACCTTCACTGGGAGCTGCAACCCTGAGCTGCTGCTAGATGGCCATCTTGGATCTCAGGATTTTGTATTCACAAGTCACATTCTTAGAAATATCTTTTAAACATGCATCAACAAACACTTCACTACATACATAACATCTATTCAATAAAATAACAACAAAGATAAAGTATTATAAGATAAAGAAGCATTTCAGATATGACACATATACACCATGGAATACTATGCAGCCATAAAAAACGATGAGTTCCTGTCCTTTGTAGGGACATGGATAAACCTGGAAACCAACATTCTCAGCAAACTGACACAAGGACAGAAAATCAAACACTGTGTATTCTCACTCTTAGGTGGGTGTTGAAAAATGAGAATACATGGACACAGGGAGGGGAACATCACACACTGGGGTCTGTCAGGGAGAAATAGGGGAGGGACAGTAGAGGATGGGGAGTTGGGGAGAGATAGCATGGGAAGAAATGCCAGATATACGTGATGGGAAGGAAGGCAGGAAATCACACTGCCATGTGTAAACCTATGCAACAATCTTGCATGTTCTTTACATGTACCCCAAAACCTAAAATGCAATTAAAAAAAAAGCATTTCAGAAAACAAATATCATTATTAGTGCCCTGAAATCTTCTAAGTAATTTTCTTTTACTCATTTTCTCTTTTTCTTTCTCTTTTCTTCTTTCTTTTTTTACTTTGTTGGAAAAGTCAAACTTTTAAAAAAATAATTAGGCATTTCAATTATATATTTTTTTCCAAAATTCTTTGTACAATTATATTAGTCTTTTTTCACACTGCTGATAAAGACATACCTGAGACTCAGTAATTTACGTAAGAGGTATAATGGACTTACAGGTCCACATGGCTGGGGGAGACCTCACAATTATGGCACAGGGCATCAAGACCCTAGATTGCACACAAAACAGAGACCATGGTCCTGGCCCATGAAACCATTTTTTTCTCCTAGGCTCTAGGCCTGTGATGGGTGGTGCTGCCATGAAGACCTCTGACATTCACTGGAGACATTTTCCCATTGTTTTGGTAATTAACATTTGACTCCTGATTACTTATGCAAATTTCTGCAGCCAGCTTGAATTTATCTTCCGAAGATGGGGTTTTCTTTTCTATTGCATTGTCAGGTTGCATTTTTTTTTTGAACTGTTATGCTCTGCTTTCCTTATAAAACTAATGCCTTTAACAGCACCCAAGTCACTTCTTGAATATTTTGCTACTTAGAAACTTCTTCCACCAAATACCTAAACCATCTTTCACAAGTTCAATGTTCCAGAAATCTCTAGGGCAGGGGCAAAATGCTAACAGCTTCCTTGCTAAAACATAGCAAGAGTCACCCTGGCTTCAGTTCCCAACAAATTCCTAATCTTCATCTAGGTTTGCTTCAGCCTGAATTTTATTGTCCATATCATTATCAGCATTTTGGTTAAAGCTGTTCAACAAGTCTCTAGTGAGTTCCAAACTTTCCCACATTTTCCTGTTTTCTTCTGAGCCATCCAAACTGCCTATTACCCATTTCCAAAGTTGCTTCCATATTTATGGGTATCTTTTCAGCAGCGCCGCACTCTACTGGTACCAATTTACTGTATTAGTCTGTTTTCATGCTGCTGATAAAGACATACCTGAGACTAGACAATTAACAAAAGAAAAAGGATTTCAGCCCAGAATTTCATATCCAGCCAAACTAAGCTTCACAACTGAAGGAAAAATACATTTTTTATGAACAAGCAGGTACTCAGAGATTTTATTACCACCAGGCCTGCTTTACAAGAGCTTCTGAAAGAAGCATTACACATAGAAAGGAACAACCAGTATTAGCCTTTCTAAAAATAAACCAAAAAGTAAAGAGCATCAACATAATGAATAATTTACATTAACAAATGGACAAAACAGCCAGCTAACATCAAATGGTAGTAATACTAAATTTAAATCGACTAATTCCCTTAATCAGCACAGCCAAAATCCAATGGTATGCTACATCCAGACCCATTTCACATGCAGGGATACACAAAGACTCAAAACAAAGGGATGGAGAAAGATTTACCAACCAAATGGAGAGCAAAAATAAATAAATTAATTAAAAAGCAGGAGTTGCAATTCTCGCCTCTAGTAAAATAGATTTTTTATTATCTATTTGGTAAAAGGATCAATGCAACAAGAAGAGCTAACAATCCTAAATATATATGCACCCAATAGAGAAACACCCAGATAAATAAGACCTATAAAGAGACTTAGACTCCCTAGACTCCCACACAATAATAGTGGGGGACTTCAACACCAATATTGGATAGATCAATGAGACAGAAAATTAATAAGGATATCCAAGACTTGAACTCAGATCCAGAACAAATAAACTTAATAAACATTTATAGAACTCTCCACTTTAAATACACAAAATATACATTCTTATCAGTATCACACCATACCTACTCATAGCCTTAAATGAAATATTGATTGGCCATTATTAAGCACAATTATTGGCATAAAAGAAGTTTTCAATACCCATTTTTAGAATAAAACAACATTCCTGTTCTCTCTCCCTCTTTTTCTTCCTCTGTCTTCCTCTCCTTCATTCCTTTTTTTATGCTTTCTTTCTCTGCTTCTTTCAAAAAATAAAGAAAGAAAGAAAGAAAAAGAAAAAAGAAAAAAAACACAAAACAAAAGAAAAAGGATTAATGGACTTACAGTTCCACATGGCTGGGGAGACCTCACAATCATTGTGGAAGGTGAAAGGCACATCTCACATGGCAGCAGGCAAGAGAAGAGAGCTTGTACAGAAAAACTCCATTTTTAAAACCATCAGATCTCTTGAGACTTATTCACTATCATAAAAACAACATGGAAAAGACCTGCTCCCATGATTCAATTATTTCCCCTACAACATATGGGAATTCAAGATGAGATTTGGGTGGGGACACAGCCAAACAGTATCAACAATGCCTTCTAGAATGAGTTCTGCCAAGTTTTATATATTGCAAATTAGTTGCACAGAGAAGTATTTTCAGAGGTAACATTTTTGTCATGCCTTTTAGCGAGCAATGTAAATAAAAATTATAAGAGTACTATCATTATATGATAATCATTTTCTTTTAACAAATTTGTTCTATACTAGACAGGAGGGTTTGAAGACTATTGTGAGTAATAAATTGATCTTTTATGTTGGTGTGTATCAGGTGGGATGCTTCTGGATCCAAATGATAAAATATCTGATACAAACTGCCTTAAAAATTAGGAAATATAAAAAGTTCAGATGTTATTTGGGCTTCAAGTTTGTTAGAGTCAGCAGTTCAGTTATCTCATTAAACACCCAGATTCCTCCATCCCTTCAGTTTACATTGTACAATATTAATTGCTTTTGTAAGATTCATCTCCATGCTTATAAAATGGCTATCCTAAGTCAAATGACTATATGTCTTCTCATGCACACATCTCATCTTTCACATCTATAGAATAAGATCCCCTTGTCTCCATATTCTAACTTAGCACAAGTCATTTGTCCATTGTTGGTAAAAACACTCAATGATAGATATGGGTTCTTAGTTACCAGCAAGGGTAATGGGTACTGTGACTGGCTTTACTAATTAGAAACCATTCTTGAATCTGGGGTCAATTCCCAGTCATATGATTGAATCCATGAAAAAAGGGTGTAACAAATATTAGAAACTTAAGTATGATAGATTTATTATTCTTATTCAGTAGCCTCCTTGCACAGATTAACACAAATAAGAGAATTTGAGAAAAACCTATTTTAAAAAGTAGGAATATGAATAAATGTGAAAACAAAAAGATTTGAAACCTCCATTATAAATAAATAAACACATAAACTTCTATTTCTTTAGTATGAAAAAAGAATAATGAGAATGAAATCTGTCCTTAAATTTCAGTTTAGGATTTTTTTTCTCAGCCTAAATAATTCCTTTTGGGGTAACTTTTTCAATCTCTTCAAACTTCATTGTTACAGAACCAATAGGTTCACATGTCTGCTATGCAGTAACAGACCAATACACAGAGAGAGTAGGGTTTGCAGAGGAGAAAGAGTTTAATGATTGCAGGATGGTTGAGTGAGGAGATGGGAGGGGCCCTCAAATCTGTCTCTCTGAAGAGTTCTCAGCTGGATCATGGAGTGCAAGGAACTGGATAATTGAGGCTGCTGATTGATCAGGGTAGGATGGATGAAGTCAATAGAATGTGGAAACTGCATTCTTTGGTGTGTCAGCTTCTTATGGGGTCCCTCAGACCAGCTGATGTCAGTAGTTTCACTGGTATGCAGGACCTAAAGATATGTCAAGTGTAAAACTTAATGTTTTACAATGTTCAAGTTGTTATCTATAAAGCAGTTAAGGGAAACTACAATCTTGTGAAGAGTTTATGTGATTCTGGGGGAATAGGAAGCAAACAACTATGAAGAAGCAGGTCGGAGAGCAAGCAGACCTAATGATTAATGCTGAATGTGCTGCAAACTTGATTATTTTTGTTTCTCCCTTTCCATCTTTCCCTGATGAATTTTAAAAGTGCATAAGGATGGTTTCAATTATATCTGTCTCTCTAATCTCCTGAAGTCCTAGCTTCCCTTCCTCCTCTCCTGAATAGTATCTGAGTGCAAGAGGTATGACATTTCCTCAAGTTGTTAGTAGGGACCATGGGTCATACGAAGTCATTTAGACAATTTAGTTGTGTTTCATCACTGCTAGGTTCATGGTTAGACTCTGTCCTCACTGCTTCAGAGCTGGAGATGGTAGCCAGTGCACAACTTAATCTGTGTTTTGATTGACTCAATTACTTCTAGAAACCTTGTCCATTGCTCTTTGTTGACCAGGCACCATCCATAGCCTACATTGGTTGAAGATTGTTAGCCAGTTGTAAAATTTATTTGTTGCCTGGCTTTTTTGATTCCCCCCTATAGCTTCAATTATAATATCCCATAGCCTCTTCCTGTTGGAACTTCCCCTTTGCTGTGGTCTGAATATCCCCTGGAAAACGCTTGTTGAAATTTAATTGCCATTGTCGTTTTATTAAGAGGTGGAAATTTTAAGAGGTGATGAAAGCTCTGCTCTCATGAATGGATTAATGCTGTTATTTCAGGAGCAGCTCAGTTATCACGGGGGTTCTGCCCCCTTTTCTCTGTTTCTTGTGCTCATTTGCCTTTCTGCCAGGGAATAACATAGCACAGAGACCTTTGCCAGATGCTGATGTCATGTTTTTGAACTTCCTGGCTTCCAGAACATGAGCCAAATCCATGTATTTTCTTTATAAATAAATTTATGGTCTCATCTGTGGTATTCTGCTATGGCAGCAGTAAATGGGCCTAAGACTTCTAATATCTCAACAGGCACTTGCCTATCATTTTGAATGTTTAGGTAACCACCATAGAGCACTTGGGAACTTCTGCAGCCCTTTGACATTTCTTAGTGGAGGACCAATGGGCTTAGCGTGGGGTTGGACAAGGATAGATAGTTTACTTGAGTGACCTCTTGTGGTGACGTTCACCTGCTGACATGAACCCAAGGGGATTATGCAAACTTAACTGATTTGATGGCCTTGGAAGTCAGAGGAAATGAATAGCCTACAGTTAGTGAAATTTTAGTGCCTGAATTAGCGTGGAAGATTTTAAGGGAAGGGATTTAAGGGCTCACAGAGGTGGACATGTTGGAATGTGCATAATGTGTGAAGACACAAGACCCACTGGAGGAGTTTACTTCTGGTAGGGCCCACATTATATATTGTTCATGAGGTATACCAGGAATGCACTGCTTGAGAGGACCATCAGCATCACTAAGAAATTCAGTAGTAGTTTTCCTCTGCAGACTAAATACCTATACTAGGATAAGTAGTAACAGAGCTTGGGAAAGGTGCTAAGGAGGACCTGAAACAATAGTGGCCAAGGAGTGACACTTAAACGCCAGAAGTCAAGGGCTGTAATTGTTGTAACAGCAAAATTTCTTTTTGATCATTAAAATCTTCCTCCATGTTTTTCATAGCAACTAGCATTCCTTTAGCACAGAAATTTGAGTCTTAAACAAGGATGTTGCATTCTCTTAACACAGAAACTAGCATGTCTCTAACATAGAAATTTGAGCTTTACAGGAAGATGTTGCCATAAAAGAAACCTAACATGTGTGGCATTAACTTAGATATTGGGTGCCAGGTGGTGAGGAAATGTGAGAACTCCCATTTAGATGGTAAGCTATTTCTGAAAAATCAGATGTTTTGTACAAAAAAGCTCACCAAGCTAGCCTATATCTTATTTTATTAAAAGGAAAAAATTGGGCTGGGTATGGTGTCTCATGCCTGTAATCCCAGTGCTTTAAGAAACTGAGGTGGAAGGATAACTTGAGCCTAAGAGTTTGAGACTAGCCTGAGCAACATAGCAAGACCCTGTCTCCAAACTAAATGAAAAAATAAAACAAAATGAAAAATTATAAACAATTATATGTCAACCCTAAAACTGCAACCAGTTTTCTAAAATGTAATTAGCCCAGTGAACAAATTATCTTGTTATCTATCTTATCCATAATTAACTCTTGCTTGTTAAATTTGCGTATCATTTATATATAAACTGATTTTGAATGTAATTACATATAATTTTAACATTCTATCAATTATATTTGAAATGCATCTTGAGATTTGTCTGAACATATTTTGTTGTCGTTTAAAATGTACTGAGTTTTGGGAATGTAAGTATATATTTTTCCATTAAAAATGAACTAAAAATTAGTTTACTAAGAGATATACCTACTAAGTTTGTGTATTGCAAACAAGATGTATTGTGCTTATAAACATTTACCTGGGAGGTATTTTTCAGGGTATGGACTGGATAAAAAGCTATAGGCACTAAATATGCATTGAAAAGATAGAACCAATGGATTTAAGTCCCATTCAGTTTGGATAATTTTTCAGTCAGGGTATTAGAGGAAGTTACCTAGAAAAAGAAGAGATAATGGTCATGAATTATTAAACTTGAAAAGGTTTTGGCATCTCCAAACCTAGGAGCAACCAATATCAGATGGTTACTAGTCAAATAAGACTTTTCTTGTCCTGTTATTACTTCTCACTCACTGAGAGGCTTGACCAAAGTGGAAGGGTGGAATGACAGACTACCAGCTTCTTGAACTCAATCTCTAAAAGTGGAGAAGCTTCAATTTTGAACAAAAAGTCTTTTCCACATTTTCAGAGATCACCCTTCCTTTATTATATGACCCCTGCTTGTCACATTTTTGTGGTTTTTCAGAGATCCCTTGCTTTCATGTCTGTGTGTCTTCCACCCGTAGTTGGCATGGGATAGAGCTTCTTTTAGACATTCCTTCTCTGTAATCCACCTCTAAGACTGCTTCTTGGTTTTCAGTGCCCTCCAGGAAGGCTTTATGTGCAAAATAAGAATGTTTCCTCCTTTTTCACTTTTTCTTATATCTTTTCATTTGATCAAGATGGTATCAATTCCCACTTCATCCCCTTTAGATGCTCTCCTGTGTCTCTCCACTATACATGTAGTTACTTACTCTATCCTGGTTCCTTTTAGACATATATGAAAGATTTATTCAAAAATAAGATGCCTACAATTTTTACCACTGAAAAACACTATTTCCCCTCTACAGCTCCATTTCATAGTCCCACAACCCAATGTGTTGAAATATTCAAAATATACTAACACCTTTTATCTCCTTTCACATTCTCCTCTATCTGAAGAAGAATTTGGAAACTTTTATCTCCATCATCTTCTGCCCCAAGTCTTAGGTTTTAGGAAATTTGAAGTACCTATTTGAATTTTCCTTACAGGGTGTTCTGTTTTGCTCTAGGTTTTACATTTTATGTTCCCAGACAAATGATCAGCCCATTAAAATATGGTTTTATGTAGAGAGATATACATATCCTCTCTCTGTTTGTATGTTCATTTGTTACTATTGTGCTTTCCATTTTTCAAATTCCCCATGAAGTCTCAGTATAGTTTTTGTTTTTGTTGTTGTGGTTGTTGTTTAGATAGTATTTTCTTTTGAATGAATTGGATATCATTCTTATTCACTGAGAAGTATATATAGTATTTTATATTCCAGAGTAACAGAGAGGATAGACAGGATGTACTTCATTTTATTATCTTATTTTGAAGATTAATTATTCTTTCTGCCAGGAAGCCTGAAGGTTTTTTTTTTGTTTGTTTGTTTGTTTTTTTTTTTTTTTTTTTTTTTTTTTTTTACTGTGGGGTCTGTGGTACATGTGCACG
The DNA here is from genome assembly GCF_049354715.1 of Callithrix jacchus. Taxonomy (NCBI): domain Eukaryota; kingdom Metazoa; phylum Chordata; class Mammalia; order Primates; family Cebidae; genus Callithrix; species Callithrix jacchus. The sequence continues at coordinate 79,655,641 of NC_133504.1, forward strand.
ATTGTTGCATAGGTATATACATGCCATGGTGGTTTGCTGTCTCCACCCCGATTCTGTCATATACATCAGGTGTTTCTCCCAGTGTTATTCTGCCCCATTCTCCCTCCCCTCACTGTCCCTCCCATCCCCTCCCCCCTGCCACCTAGCCTGGTGAGTGTTGTTCTCTTCCCTGTGCCCAAGTGTTCTCATTGTTCATCACCTACCTTTGAGTGAAAACATACAGTGCTTGGTGTTCTGTTCTTGTGTCAGTCTGCTGAGAATGATGGTTTCCAGATTCATCCATGTCTCTACAAAGGACACAAACTCATCGTTTTTTATGGCTGTATAGTATTCCATGTTGTAGGTGTGTCACATTTGCTTTGTCCAGTCTGTCATTGATGGGCATTGGGGTAGTTTCCAGGTCTTTTCTATCATAAACAACACTGCAATGAACATAGAATAATTTATAATCCTTTGAATATATACCCAGTAATGAGATTGCTGGGTCAAATGGAATTTCTATTTCTAGACCCTTGAGGAATCGCCACACTGTCTTCCACAATGGTTGAACTAATTTACACTCCCACCAACAATGTAAAAGTGTTCCTATTTCTCCACATCCTCTCCAGCATCTGTTGTCTCCAGATTTTTTAGTGATCACCATTCTAACTGTTGTGAGGTGGTATCTCAATGTGGTTTTGATTTGCATTTCTCTAATGGAAATGATGGGCATTTTTTCATGTTTGTTGGCTGCATATATGTCTTCTTTTGAAAAGCATCTGTTCATGTCCTTTGCCCACTTTTAAATGGGTTTGTTTTTTTCTTCAAAATCTGCTTTATTCTTTGTAGATTCTGGATATTAGCCATCTGTCAAATGGGTAGGTTGCAAAAAATTTTTCCCATTCTGTTGGTTGTCGATTCACTCTAATAATTGTTTCTTTTGCTGTGCAGAGCTCTTAAGTTTAATTAGATCCCATTTGTCTGTTTTGGCTTTTGTTGCCATTGCTTTTGGTGTTTTAGTCATGAAGTCCTTGCCTGTGCCTATGTCCTGAATGGTGTTGCCTAGGTTTTCTTTTTTTTTTTTTTTGAGACGGAGTTTTGCTCTTGTTACCCAGGCTGGAGTGCAATGGTGCGATCTCGGCTCACCGCAACTTCCGCCTCCTGGGTTCAGGCAATTCTCCTGCCTCAGCCTCTTGAGTAGCTGGGATTACAGGCACGTGCCACCGTGCCCAGCTAATTTTTTGTATTTTTAGTAGGGATGGGGTTTCACCATGTTGACCAGGATGGTCTCGATCTCTTGACCTCGTGATCCACCCGCCTCAGCCTCCCAAAGTGCCATTACAGGCGTGAGCCATCACGCCTGGCCTTGTTGCCTAGGTTTTCTTCTAGGGTTTTTATGATGAGTTCTTATGTTCGTATCTTTAATCCATCTGGAGTAAATTTATGTATAAGGTGTAAGGAAGGGGTCCAATTTCTGCTTTCTGCACATAGCTAGCCAGTTTTCCCAACACCATTTATTAAATAGGGAATCCTTTCCCCATTGCTTGTTTTTGTACAGTTTGTCAAAGATCAGATGGTTGTAGATGTGTAGCATTGCTTCTGAGGCATCCGTTGTGTTCCATTGGTCTATATCTCTGTTTTGGTACCAGTTCCATGATGTTTCGATTACTGTAGCCTTGTAGTACAGTTTGAAGTCTGGTAGCATAATGCCTCCAGCTTTGTTCTTTTTGCTTAGGATTGTCTTTGCTACGCGGCTCTCTTTTGCTTCCATATGAAGTTTAGAGTGGTTTTCTCCAGTTCTGCAAAGAAGGTCAATGGTAGCTTGATGGAGATAGCACTGAATCTATAAATTACTTTGGGCAATATGGCCATTTTCACAATATTGATTCTTCCTAACTGTAAGCATGGAATGTTTTCCCACCTGTTTGTGTCCTCTTTTATCTCCTTGAAGAGATCTTTTATATCCTTTGTTAGTTGTATTCTTAGGTATTTTACCTCTTTGTAGCAATTATAAAAGGGAGTTGGTTCATGATTTGGCTCTCTGTTTGTCTGTTGTTGGTGTATAGAAATGCTTGTGATATCTGCAGATTGATTTTTTATACTGAGACTTTGCCAGAATTGCTTATCAGCTTAAGGAGGTTTTGGGCTGAGACAATGGGGTCTTCTATATATTTGATCATATTGTCTGCAAATAGGGACAATTTAATTTCTTCTTTTCCTAATTAAAGGCCTTTATTTCTATTTCTTGCCTAATTGCTCTGGCTAGAACTTCCAGTACCATATTTAATAGGAGTGGCGAGAGAGGGCATCCTTGTCTAGTGCCAGATTTCAAAGGGAATGCTTCTAGATTTTGCTTGTTCAATATGATATTGGCTGTGGGTTTGTTTTAAATAGCTTTTATTATTTTGAGATACGTTCCATCAATACCTTGTTTAGTGAGCGATGTTAGCATAAAGGGCTGTTGAATTTTGTCAAAGGCCTTCTCTGCATCTATTGAGATGACCATGTGGTTTTTGTCTTTGGTTCAATTTATGTGGTGGATTATATTTATAGATTTGTGTATGTTGAACCAGCGTTGCATCCTCAGGATGAAGCCAACTTGATCATGATGGCTTTTTGATGTGCTGTTGGATTCAGTTGCCAATATTTTATTGAAGATTTTTGCATCAATGTTCATCATGGATATTGGCCTGTAGTTTTCTTTTTTAGTTGTATCTCTCCCAGGTTTTGGTATCAGGATGATGTTGGTCTCATAGAAAGAGTTAGGGAGGATTCCTCTTTTTGTATTGTTTGGAATAGTTTCAACAGGAATTGTACCAGCTGCTCTTCTTACATTTGGTGGAAATCGGTTGTGAACCCTTATGGAACTGGACTTTTTTTGGTTGGTAGTATATTAATTGCTGCCTCAACTTTAGCCTTCATTATTGATCTATTCAGGGTTTCAACTTCTTCCTGGCTTAGTCTTGGCAGTGTGCAAGTGTCCAGGAATTTATCTGTTTCTTCCAGATTTACTGGTTTATGTGCCTAGAGCTGTTTGTAGTAATGGCTGATGGTAGTTTGTATTTCTGAGGAATCAGTGGTTCTCTCCCCTTTATCATTTTTTTTATTGCATCTATTTGATTCTTCTCTCTTTTCTATTAGTCTAGCTAGTGGTCTATTTTGTTTACCTTTTCAAAAAACCAGCTCCTGGATTTATTGATTTTTTGAAGGGTTTTTGTGTCTCTGTCTCCTTCAGTTCTGCTTTGTTCTTAGTTATTTCTTGTCTTCTGCTTGCTTTTGAAATTTTTTGATCTTGCTCTTTCAATTTTGACAATAGGGTGTTGACTTTAGATCTTTCCTTGTTTCTCATGTGGGCATTTATTGCTATAAATTTCCCTCTAAACACTGTTTTAAATGTGCAGAAATTTGCCATAATATGACTTAAGCATATATAATTTTCACCAGTTCACACAGGAAATCGGTGAGCCATTTTAGTCTTCACACTCACGTTTTTCTTTTACTAAGAAATTATTATTATTTACTTATTTTACTCCTCCGTATCTTCATTTTGTCACTAATTTGGACATATGCTCTTGTATTATTGGCATATTAGGTTTATAGTTTTTTCTTTTCCTGTAAGATTTCTTGCTCTATTTGTTTTTTTCCTGTGCTGTGATGTATTTTTGAACTTAGACTTTTAGACCTATCAGATCATTTTAAATGAAATATTTTCCTGAAATCATGTATCAATTTCTTTAGTTTAATAAGATAAATTTGCTTCTAGACTTTCATATATTTATATTTATTTACTTTTAATTGGGCAAATAAAAATTGTGTATATTTATGGTATACAGCATGATGTTTTGATACACATTACAGATTGGCTAAATCAAGCTAATTAACATATTCATTACCTCACATACTATTTTGTGTGTGGAGAGAATGCTTAAAATTTTCATGTGTGCAATGTATTGTTAAATCTCTTGAACTTAATCCTAACTAAAATTTTGCATCTTTTGACCAACATCTCCCCACTCTTCCAACTCCTCCCCATTCCCCACCCTGGTAACTATCATTCTACTCTAAACTCATATGAGTTCAGTTTTTCTGAATTTCACATGTAAGTGAGATGGTGCTATTTTTGTCTTTCAATGTCTTGGTTTTTGCTTATTTTATTTAACCTAATGTCCTCTAGGTTTAACATTTGTGCCACAAATGACAGGATATTTTTCTTTTATGACTTAATAGTATTCCTTTATGTTTATGTACCACAACTTCTTTATCCATTCATCTATTGATGGGCATTTAGGTTGGTTACATATCCAGGTTGTTGTGAATAATGCGTCAATGAACATGGGAATGCAGATATCTGACATGCTGGTTTCATATACTTTGTATGTATATCAGAAAGAGGGTAATTGAATCGCATAATAGTTATATTTTTAATTTTTTGAGAAATTGCCATATTGTTTTTCAAAATGGCTGTAATAATTTGTATTACTACTAGTAGTGTGCAAGAGTTTCCTTTACCCTACATCTGTGCCAAATAGGTGATCTGTTGTCTTTTTATTAATAGCCATTTTAATAGATAATATCTCATTGTTTTTTGATTTGCATTTCCCTGATGATTAGTGATGCTGCTCATGTGTTTATATACCTGTGAACATTTGTATGTTTTCTTTGAGAAGTGTCTATTCAAGTTATTTGCCCTTAATATAAGGTTGTTTTCTTGCTACTAGGTTATTTAATTTCGTTATATATTTTGGTATCAGATGCATAGTTTTGAGGTATTTTCTCCCATTCCATAGGCTGTCTCTTCACTCTATTGTTTCATTTTCTGTATAAAATATTTTTTAGCTGGATGTAATCTCATTTGTTTATTTTTTCTATGGTTGTCTATGCTTTTGGGGTCCAAAAAATTATTGTCCAGACCAATGTCGTAGGGCTTTCTTTCTATTTTTTTCTAGTATTTTTACAGTTTCAGGGCTTACAGTCAAGTACTTAATCCATTTTGCATTAATTTTTGTATATACTGTAAAATGAGGGTCAAATTTCATTTTTCTGCATGTGCAAATCAGTTTAGCAACATTAATTATAATGTTTTGATTAATATAGCTTTGTATCATATTCTGAAGTCAGGTAGAATTATGTCTCAATTTTCATTCTTGTTCTTTCTGCTCAGTTCCATTGGCTATTAGGAGTCTTTTCCTTTCCATATGAATGTGAGTATTATTTCATTTTCTATGAAAAATGTCATTTGACATTTGATAGGGATTGCATTGAATCTGTAGACCACTTTGAGTAGTATGAATTTTTTTTTAACAGAATTAATTATTTCAATCCCTGAACATGGGATATCTTTTCATTTATTTTCATCTTCTTCAATTTCATTTATCAGTATTTTATAGTTTGTCATGTATAATCTCCTTGGTTAAGTGTATCCGTAAGTATTTTGTTTGTTGTAAATGGGATTGCTTTCTTAATTATTGATAATTATTATTCTTAATTATTATTTCTTAATTATTGTTAAGATAGTGCATTGCTACTATATAGAAATACTACTGAGTTTTGTATGTTGACGTTGTAATATACAACTTTAGTGAATTTGTTTTTCAGTTCCAACAGTTTTTTGGTGTAGCTTTTAGAGTTCTCTACATGTAAAATCATATCTTCTGCAGACAAGTTAGCTTATTTCTTTCCTATTTAAATATCTTATTTTTCTCTTTTACCTAATTGCTCTGTCTAGAATGCCATATACTGTGTTGAATAGAATAGATGAAGGTGAGCATCCATTTTTTTTCTGATCTTAGAGAGAAAGCTTTTAACTTTTCAACATTGAGCATGATGTTAGCTGTAGGTGTGTTATATATGGCCGTTATTGTGTTGAGCTTCATTTCTACTATTTTGCTGAGAATTTTTATAATAAATGAACTGAATTTTGTCAAATGCCATCTGTGTCCCTGCAAAAAATATGATCTCTTTCTTTATTTTATATCTGCGTAGTATTCGGTGGTGCATATGTACTACATTTCTTTATCCAGTTTATCACTGTTAAATTTTTAGGTCTACTTCATGCATTTGCTATTGTGAATAGTGCTGCAACAAACATATGTATACATGTGTCTTTTTAATAGAATGATGTATATTCCTTTAGGTATATACACACTAATGGGATTGCCAAGTTGAATGGTATTTCTGTCTTTAGGTCTTTGAGGAATTGCCATACTGTCTTCCACAATGGTTGAACTAATTTACACTACCACCAATAGGGTATAAGCATTCCGTTTTCTCTACAACCTAGTCATCATTTGTTATTTTTTGACTTATTATTAATATTCTGACTGGTGTCGGATACTATCTTACTGGTTTTGATTTGCATTGCTGTGATGGTCAGCTATGTTGAGTTTTGTTTTAAAATATGATTGTTGGCTGCACGTATGTCTTCTTTTGAAAAGTGTTCACGTCCTTTGCCTAATTTTTATTTTTTTCATGTAAATTTGATTATTTAGATGCTGGATATTAGACTTTTGTCAGATGCATAGTTTGCAAAAATTTTCTCCCATTTTGTAGGTTTTCTATTTACTCTTACTCTGCTAATAGGTTTTTTTTTTCTGTGCAGAACTTTTTTTTAGTTTAATTAGACCCCATTTGTCAATTTTTGCTTTTCTTGAAAACATTTTGGTGTCTTCATTATGAAGTCTGTTTATACATTTTCTGTGCTTATTAAGATGATCGTCTTGTTTAGATTCTACATTCTGGTAATGTAGGACATGACATTTATACATTTCTGTATCCGTGATTCCTAGGGATAAATCCTGTGTTATCATGGTGACTAATTGTTTTATTGTGCTCTTAAATCCCAGGGATAAATCCTATGTCATTGTGGTGAATGATTATTTGATTATGCTCTTGAATTTGGTATGCTCTTGGGCTAGTTTTGTGGAAGGTTTTTGAATCTATGTTAATCTGGGATACAGGCCTACACTTTTCTTTTCCTGTTGTATTCGTTTCTGGCTTCGGTATCAGGTAATGCTGGCCTCACAAAATAAGTATGAAAATACTTCTACTCACTCTTTTGAAGAATTTGAAAAGAATTGGTATTACTTTTTCTTTAAATATTTTATACAGGTTAGTAGTAAAATATCAGCTCTTGAATGTTTTCTTTTTTAAATGGGAGACTTTTTATCCTTGATTCAACCTCTTCAGCTGTTATTGATCTGTTTAGGTATTCTGTTTCTTTATGATTCCATTTTGGTAGGTTTCATGCTTCTACAAAAATTTCTGCTTCTACTACGTTATCCAATTCATTGAGGCATAATTGTTCATAATGGGTTTTTTTTAATGATTCTGTGTATTTCTGTGATCTTAACTGTAATGTGTCTTTCTCTATTCTTGGTTATATTTATTTGAGTGTTCTATTATTTTTCTTAGTCTAGCTAAAGATTTATAGATTTTGTTTATCTCTTAAAAATTGATTAATTTGTTATTCTAGTCCGTATTTTATTCATTTCTGTGCTGATCTTTATTATTTTCTTTCTTCTACTAACTTTGAGCTTAGCTGTTCTTTCTCTAGTTTTTAAAGATGCAACAGCAGGTTGCTAACTTGAGATTTTCTTTTTTTGATGTAGGTATTTATTGCTTAAACTTTTTCCCTAGTGCCACTTTTTCTGCATCCTATAGAAATCCCACAACAAATTGGTATGTTGTGCTTCCATATTCATTTGTGTCAAGATATTTTTAAAATTTGCTTTTAATTTTTCCTTTGACCCATTAGTTGTACATGATCATGTGGATTGACTTCCTCATTTGTTAATTTTCTTAATCTTTTTTATTTCTGACTTCTAGTTTCATGCTCTTGTGGTCAGAAAAATGATATTTGAAATGATCCTAATTGTCTTGAATTGCTAAGACTTATTTTGTGGATATTTTTATATCATCTAAGTGTATAATCTTCTGTATGTGCTTGAAAAAGTACATATTTTTCTGCTGTTAGATGAGATTTTCTGGATAGGTCAGTAAGTTACATTTGGTTTAAAGTATAGTCCAAGATCTATGTTTCTTTACTGATATTCTGTCTGGATAACCAGTTCATTGTTAAAAGTGGAGTACTGAAATACTCTGCTCTTACAGTATTCTGGTCTACCTGTCCCTTGACATCTATTAATATTTGCATATTACATTTAGGTGCTCTGATTGTTGGGGAAAATACACACACACACACACACACTATATATATATATATACACACACACACACACACACACACCCACCTATATTTTGCATATTTCTCTCTTCTTGACTTCCTTTGTGATTAGATAATTTTCTATAGTGGTATGCTTAAGTCTTTTACTGTTTATCTTTTGTGTATCTACTATATATTATTGCTTTATGGTTACCTTGAGGCTTACCTAGGACATCTTATTGTTTAATAGGCTATTTGAGGCTGATATCAACTTAACTTTGATTGCATAAAAAACCCTATGGTTTTACTACACCCTTTCCCTACATTTCATGTTTTTGATGACACAAATTACATCTTTTTATATTATGTATCCCTTAACAACTTACTTTAGCTAGTATTCCAATAATTTTGTTTTTGAACCTTCATACTAAAGATATTAGTTATTTGCCACCCACCATTATCATGTTAGACTATTCTGATTTTGACTATATACTTTTATCAATGAGATTTCTGCCTTCATATGTTTTCATGCTTCTAATTATAGTCATTTGCTTTCAACTTGAAGAACTTCCTTTAGGATTTCTTATAAGGTAGATAGAGTGGTGATGGCCTCCTTCAACTTTAGTTTGTCTTGGAAAGCCTTTTTCTCTTTTCCTTTTCTGGACAACATTTTCAAGTAAGGTATTATCGTTTAGAAATTATTTTCTTTTTAGCTCTTTGGATATATTATTCCAGTGTCTCCCAGTCTGTGAGGTTTCTGCTGAGAATCTACTGATAACCTTCTTAAAATGTACTAGTATGTCATATGCTTCTTTCCTCTTGTAGCTTTCAGATTCCTTTCCTTTTCTTTAATTTTTTGGATAATTAATTATAATATGTCTTGGTGTAGTTTAGATTGAATACTACTGGAGACCTTTTGGAGACCTTTGACCTGATTGGCTAATTATGTCTTTTTTCAGGTTTTGAAAGTTTACAGCCTATATTTTCTAAAATAATCTTTCTATCTCTTTCCCTTCTTAAACTTCTATAATTTGAAAATGATCTCTCTTGAGACAGTTCCATAAGTCCTGTATGTTTCTTTCATTCCTTTTTATTTATTTATTCTCATTTGACTCAATTATTTTCAAATAACTTGCTTTCAAGTTTAGAGAATCTTTATTCTCCTTGATCAAGCAGCTATTAATACTCTATATTTTATTTCATTCATTATATTCCTTAGTTCAAAATTTTCTTTTTATAAATAATTTTAATCTGTGTGAAATTTGTTTGTTCATTTATAATTTTCCTGATTTTTGAATTGTTTCTGTGTTTTATTGAAACTCACTGAGTTTCCTTGAACAATTATTTTGATTATTATTTTTTTTGAAGCAGAGTTTCACTTTTGTCACCCAGGCTGGAGTGCAGTGGTGCAATCTCAGCTCACTGCAACCTCTACCTCCAAGGTTCAAGTGATTTTTCTGCTACAGCCTCCCAATTAGCTGATATTTATTATAGGCATGCACTACCATGCCTGGCTAATTTTTGTATTTTTAGTAGAGATTGGGTTTTACCATGTTGGCCAGGCTGGTCTCAAACTCCTTACCTCAGGTGATCCACTCACCTCAGCCTCTCAAAGTGTTGGGATTACAGGCATAATTCATGAAGCCTGGCTTATTTGATTCTTTGTAACATAGTTCTTAGATTTTTATTTCTTTGGTTTCAGCTACTGGGAAATTGTGTTTTTATTGTGGTAATTCGTATTCCTGTTTTTTCATCTTTTTTGTTGTTTTTATTGTTGCCTTATGTTAATGTCTGCCCATTTAGTAGAACAATTACTGTTTTTAGGCTTTTATGGAAGGATTTTGGTGAAGAAAGACCTTCTCATAGAGGAATCCAAACACACTAGCTGGTGATGTGCAGCAGTTCTGACACTTAATGAGGGCATAGCAACGTAGTCTTCATTCAGCTCTGTCAGCTGAGTTCAGTGTAGACAACACTGTAAGTATCCTCATTGGCTAATATTATGGATGTTCACAGTGGCAGTGAGGACTTTTGGGGTCTTTGGTGATAATGGCTGCTAGATCCTCCTGATCTCTCTTCTTCCCACCAGGAAAACTATGGCTGATGAGCTCCATCTTGGCATTGGGTGCAACTTGTGGTCCTTCCTGCAATGGTGGTGGCTCAGGTATCTGATGAGGGGCAACAGAGCTGGGGTCTAAAGCACTGGCACACATGACTCTAGGTTCCAGGGCCATAATAGCACTTGTGCCAGGGATACAGACACTTGTATATGAGGTATGTGAAGCAGCTAAAAAAATAAGGGTGGGAGCATAAGTATGTGCAAAACTACAGGCCTGGATGGGGCCTAGCTCTCTATGAGGGCTGAGTTGGTGCCTGAGTGTGGGCATATGCAGAAAGAACTTAGGTCCAGGGCTTGAGTTACATGCCAGCTTACTCTGGAAATGGCAGTGGTATCTGAGGCATCAGTGGGCACAGTGCATCCTTGCAGCTGGGGTCTGGAACATGAGTGTGTGTATAGCTGCAGCAGCTCTTGAGTTCAGCATGTGGGTGAAATCTCTAGTAGCTGAGTTGGTGACTAGAGCTCAGGCACAGAAAGGCCTTGTGTACAGGGTTTGGTGTACAAAGTAGTTCACTATGATGATGGCTGTGGTGTCTGATGTGTGGGCAAACATAGGGCTGTCACATAGAATGGGCATTTGCAGAGCATCTGTGACTCTGGGATCAGGGGCAGAGTTGAGAAAGGTGGAAGCTCCAGTCTCAAAATAGTACAATAGCATGTGCTTCTGGTAGGGGAAGTGTGCAGCTGCATGTCTCCCTCTGGGATTTTCTAGAGAAAATTTCTCTTGGTTGTTTTAATGGCTAAAGCTACCAGAGTCCTCTGAGCAGCAGTATGCTGGGGACTATGGTAGTTCCCACTGTATGGCAGATACCAATAATGTTTGCTTTTCTTCTTTCTTTATATCCGTCATGGCTCTTAGACATGCCAACCTCATCAGCAAAGTTTTCTTATATGGATAGTCTCTGTGTTTTTTTTCTCCATTGTGTTGCTGCAAATTCTTAAATGGGCCCTTAGCCATCCCAGCTCTGTTTGCTTTGTGGATAGTTATCTATCTACATTTGTGTTTTGTGTGTGTGAGGAATGAAGTTATTTTTGTTTGTGGTATCTTCTGCTCGGCCATCTTGGTGATGCCATTTCTGAGTGTCTTATTTTTGTGGAATGCATCTGAATCTTCTTAAGTACTATATTATTTTGTTATATTTTTGTTTGTACAACTGATTATTCAAATTTCTCAATTTTTGACTTTTGTATTCTAGTTTTAACCTCTATTTGTCTCTAGGAGTAATAGATGCCCTTAAATAGTATGTTATTATATATATATAACTGCATTGTGTCTCATATCTGGTTATTGCAGTATTCTTATCAGGATCCTTTGTGTTGTGAAAAGCAGAGGAATCTTGACTTTGTGGAGTGAAGACTTAAAGAAATTATCAAGATGATCTTCATTTTCTCCTCAGTTTGACTGAAATTTAGACAGTTTTTCCTGAACACAGACTCTTTTCATCTCTTTTCCAAGGTAAGTATTTACTTCAGCAAACTCAAATTACAAATGTTTACAGTGTCCCTTTTAAAATAATCTTGCCAGCTTTATAATTTAAGAATGTCTGTGTTAGAAATGTAGGTTGGATACCTTTGAAATGTACCCATCAAGGATGACAGTCCTCTAAGTTTGTGAGAAAATAGAAGCCTGACTTTAATGGACACCAAATTCACAAACACCAAATGCTTAATGACAGAGGGAAAAAATTGCAAACTTAAGAATAACTACCCTATCCCGATGATCATACTCCCTAGCACTCTCCAGTTTGTTCCCAGTAGCTCACCCCAGCACTTACAATCTCTCCTGACTTTTCCTTTAGTAGACTTGGGTTCAGTCTTTCTCCTTTATTGTAGTAGCCTTGATTGAAATCTTTCTTGCTTATTTAAATTTCTGGAGGTTTCTTTTGCCTACTTATGCAACCTTTTGCTTAATACTCTAGGCTCTGATGCTCTTCTTCAGACGTGATCCCAAACCTATCTGTATGATTGGCCAAATTGTTGCCTAGTCACACAAACCTTATAATTCTTTAAAATCACCAAACTACTAAATGCATATAAAAAATTAAATAACATGAAAAACTACCAAGTAAAAAAGGGAGTCCCATCTTACAACTCTTTTCCTCCAATCTCATTAGTTCAGTGATTTGCTAGAAACATGCAGCATTTTGTGTAAAATTGATACTTTTGAAGTAATTCTGTGCCACACTCCCACATTAAATGCTGGTCAAAAGCAAAGCACTTATCCAATTAAAATGTTACACACATCATCATAACATTCTCTGAAAGGAATGCTACCAAGGGTCACCAAAAAAATGTAATTCCTTGTTTTATGAACATTCACTTTGACTAGAGTTTTCTCTCAGGGCTTTTAAATTTCAGGTAACTGTAGTAGAAATAGAAAGATTTTACTAAACTATAGATGAACTAGTTGAAAATGGGCTCATTTCACATATTGATCATAATGACAGTTGTTCAACATGATAGTCAAAAATGAGTATTTCTTTCTAGTCATTGATTTTCAGCTATTTTGTGCATCATAAGGATGCATTTGTAACTTTTATGCACCTTGAAGTATTTTAAACCTTTCATTATTTGTGAAAGTGATGGTGGGGGGACTAACATTTCTTTTTATGAACTCTGGAAATGTTTGGAAATTTTTCCATTTTTAGTATTTGGAAACAATTTTTTTTAAAAAGTCACTAAATGTGCATTGAGATTACACATACTTCCTTCTGTAACTTCAATCTTGAAAGCAGAAATTGTTTGAAATTGTAATAATTTAATCATATTAAGCATAAATGTTATGCATAAAATATTACTGAAAAAGTCTGCATAAGATCAAAATATATATGCAGTGGGAAAAGATGAACACATGATTAAAATAAATTAAGTGGACATCATTGACAGAACATGAATCAATTTTAACTTTAGAAAATAGAAAATGTTAGTCAAATTGTTTTTAAAATTTAGAAATTTGCATTGAAACAGTCACCTGGAGCTAGAAATAAAATAAAAATTCATAAACACAAAACAATCATATGTTTAATAGACAAAATAAAAAACAGAAAGGTAGAAAGATATAGAAATGATATACATAATTTGAAACACCTCTATATTCACAAAGTTAGTAATATGTGCATTAACACATATTACTATGTGAAAATACATTTGCCATTTTAGGTTATTCATTTATGAACCTATCAAATAGTTGAAATTTATTTTGTATAAATCACTTAGCAATTAGTATGCATGATGCCTAATTGTCTAAAATTAATCCTAACTATATTTGTTATTTCTGTGGAACCAATGAGATCATCTCAAACATTCATGACAAGAAAGAGGTATACATTAGGATCTCCACAGGAGAAACTTTGCCTATATTTGAAATATTATTTGAAGTAATAAAATGGATTTAATTTTGGTCTATAAGTTGAATTGTATCTTCATAGACAGCATTACATATCCAATAAGATTAATTCAAATTAAGTTTCTTGGAAATACTGTTTTCAGATGCTAATGGACATTTTAAACTCACGTTTATTATTTGGTATTTGTCAGCAATAGCAGTAGTTCCTATTACTTATGTCTGTTCTCTTGTTTTCTTCTGCTGGAACTGGCAGCACATCACAGAGCAGACTAACAATGGAACTATTTTGGGCAACAATGTCATTAGGAGACACGTTATAGTTTCCGAAGAGTGTTCCTTTTAATTAAAGAGCTAAATATAAGAGATAAACTTATAAAACTCTTAGAAGAAAATATGGGGACAAAGTTTGTGACCTTGAGTTAGGCAATGGTTTCTTAGATATGGCACCAAAATAAAGTAGAAAATAGAATAGATAAATTGAATTTTAGTCCAATTAAAGATGTGTGTACATCACAAAACAGTATCAAGAAAATGAAAAGGCAATGTATTGAATGGGATAAAGTATTGACAAATCATATATTGAATAAGGGTCATGTACATAGAATATATATTGAACTTTTCCAACTCAATAATAAAAAAATATTTTTTTTTAAAATGGGAAAGGATCCAAATAGATATTTCTTCAAAGAAAATAGAGATACAGGTGGCCAATAAGCACTTGAAAAATGTTCAATATTGTTTTTCAGTAGAGAAATGCAAATCAAAATGACAATGAGACATCATTTTACATCTACTAGAATGGCTGTAATTTAAAAAGATAATAAGAAGTGTTTGAAGAAATTTTAACCCTCATTCATTGCTAGTAGAAACATAAAATGATGGAACGGTTTGGAAAACAGTCTGTCAGTTCTTAAAATTTGAACATAGAGTTGGTATAAAATCCAGCAGTTTCATTCTTAGGTATGAACCAAAAAGAAATGAAATCATGAAAAACTTGTACATCAATGTTTATATAATCATTGTCCATCATGTCAAAAACTTTCAACTGTTCATCTACTGATGACTGAATGAAATGAAATGAAATAAAGTATATGTTATTATCCCCCTACCCCTAAAAAAGAATACTCCTTTTAGAAACAAACAAACAAAAAACTGTTCAATTTTAGAGAAATGAAGTTACTCCTTAAAATTAAATTCAAGACGGAATTAAGGTAAGCCCTCTATCCTTAAATGTAAAAACTACTTTGATAAATCTTCAACTATTAAATGAGATTCAATATCTAAGAAGTCATGATGAGAAATATTTTCTTTTAAAAAGGTTTTGCTTCAAACCAGCTAGACACAACATAAAAATGCTTTTATTCTTATAAGAATTATGTATTTTATTTAAGTAATCTAATACATTCAAACTTGTCACTCTATGTAAGAAAAATGTAGAAAGACCAGATTGCTTTTTATGTGGGCCTGTTGTAATAAGTTCAGATGACAAAGAAAACATTTAAGAAAATGTTAATCTAAGGAAAATTTAAAGGAAAACAAAATGTATTTTGCCAGTGAATATTGAAATCACCCTCCTATATTATCATTATTATTATTTTTGAGACTCAGTTTCACTCTGTCATCCAGGTTGGAGTGCAGAGGCACAATCTTGGCTCACTGCAACCTCCACCTCCTGAGTTCAAGCAATTATCTTTCCTCAGCCTCCCACATAACTGGGATTACAGACCTGTGCCACCATGACCTGCTATTTTTTTTTTTTTTATTACTAATAGAGATGGGGTTTCACCATGTTGACCAGGCTGGTGTTGAACTCCTGACCTAAAGTGATCTGCCCGTCTCAGCCTCCCCAAAGTCTGGGATTATAGGTGTGAGCCATCATGCCCAGCTCCCCTATATTATTAATAAAGTATGTTTGTATACTACCTAAGAATGTATTTGTTTCCATTTTCATTCTAGTGTTATTATATACTCAGTTCTCAAGTGCTATTATATCATGTACTCAATCTATTGTAGAAAACATTTTAAGGAAGATAATTTATAACTTTGACTTTCTTGAGAAAACAAACAAGGAGAGTCTAACATAGAATAGACCGTCCCTAAATAAGAAGAAAATGGAAAAACTTAAAATGACATAACTTGATAACTCTCCGGGCTCTATGGCCTGTAATCCATTGGAATGGTTTCTCTAGCAAATATCAGCCTGAGAAAAGCAATTCTTTCAATTTGAAAAGAAGAAATATCAATTAAATTTAAATTTATCATTAAGAATTTTTCATTTAGAATATATATGTATTATGCTCTAATTTCTATTTATTTATCTAGGTATAACAGTTTAATACTGTTCAGACTGTGCTCAAATAAGGCAAATGCTGAGCTGTAACTAATCCAGCTGTTTCTGCAACCCACTTCCGTTTTCTTTACCTCACTGTCCTTTTTCTGCCCATAAATCTTCCATCATGTGGCTGCACTGGAGTCTCCCAGCCGACTATGGCTGGAAAGGCTGCCAGATTTGCAAATTGTTCATTGTTCAATTAAACTTTTTGTAATTGAATTTGGTTGAAGCTTTACTTTCATCAGATGGTGTTAGAGGTGGGATCCGAAGTAGAGTTTCCAATGTCCTCGAGGAGGACTGAGTGATGAGGTAGCCATAGGACCCATTTGTGTCTGTTGGTCTCTTAGAGCAGCAGGGGTTCCTCGTAGATTGTCCGTTGGATTTCAGGGCTTCACAGATTTGCATTTTGAGCTCTCTGGGTTTCTTTGAGCAAATTTCTGTTCCAAACTGGGTTTGGAAGTCATGACAGAAACTGGACTGGGTCTGGGATCAGATCTAATACAGTAATTAACTGGCTTGGATCTAGTTAGAGGCCTCTTACACCTGACTGGGTCAGAAGGAAACTGATAGTAAATGCCAATATTGCAGGGGGTGTAAAATTTGGCTTTTGGCAACTCTCTGGAATTTTTATGTTCTACCCCTTTGTCTCATTTTTCTTGTGCACTTAGGTAGGAAAAAATTAATCAAATGAACCTGAGAGCAAAGCCAATATCTTAGGTAAAAATGGAATGTTAGTTTCTGAAGAACTGAATTACTTCTGGCTTATACATGCTAAGGGTTAGGCCTCAGATATAGCAAAGTCTTACAGAAGTGGTGAAATCTTACTAAAGATAACTTAAAGTGGAATGTTTCAAATGAACAAAACTGCACTGAAATGTATTTAAAAATGAGGTTTCCCAAATTATTCTCATCTAGGGATGTCTATTGATAAGCAGAAACTTCTAAAAAGATTTTGGTATTTTTATTTGAAGACTTTATGAAAGGCAAATACAAAGTTAAAGTGACTAATTGATAAAAAAGAAATTTACACCTGTTAATATTTTAGCTTAGTTTCTATCCAGATCCAAAGGAAATAGACTGCAGCACTAGTTGACTGACATGGAGTAAGTAATGGGTACATTTTACCTAGGTAAAGGATGGGATTGGGTTAGAGGTCCTCCTCAAGCCTGTAATCCCAGCACTTTGGGAGGCCGAGGCGGGTGGACCACAAGGTCAAGAGATTGAGACCATCCTGATCAACAAGGTGAAACTCTGTCACTACTAAAAATACAAAAAATTAGCTGGGCATGGTGGCACGTACCTGTAATCCCAGCTACTCAGGAGGCTGAGGCAGGAGAATTGCCTGAACCCAGGAGGCGGAGGTTGCGGTGAGCCGAGATTGCGCCATTGCACTCCAGCTTGGGTAACAAGAGTGAAACTCTATCTCAAAAAAAAAAAAAAAAAAAAAAAAAAAATGGATTTGGCACCTTTTGCTAATGTCTGTGAGTGACAGGATTAGGCATGTACAGGATCATTAAACATGGGGGGATTTTTCTCCCCAAAAGGGGAAACATGAGAGCTAATGGGACTGCTGGAAAAGATCTCTTTGCCACTGACAAATGACTACCACTCACCCTCTCTCTCCCTCTCTCTCTCTCTGTCTCTCTCTCTGTCTCCCTTTCTCACTCCATCTCTTTGCAAACTGGTTAGAGAATGGTAAAAATCACTATCTCTTACAAAATTTTAATTAATGAGAAAAAGTATTTGAGAGGCTAATCTTAAGCTCTAGTGAATCTAGTGTATGTTGTGCTGTGAATTTGTCTTTCTATATCATTCTGTCACAGAGAGGGGTGCCTTAAGATAGATAGAATATGGGCTTAGGACTTCACAGGCTTGCTGTTCAAGATGGCCCAGCAACTGGTCAGTAACAAACTATGCTGCAGTTCCCTGAAATAAACACAAAAACTGGATGAAGTCCTTATCTTGTTTTATGTCCTTGGAAGCTTGGCTTTCTAGCCACATGGCAGTATTCTTCCTTGGTCTTTGCCATCTAGGGAACAAGAATTTCAGGGTTCATGTTATGGTAAACTCTAAAAATTATCTTGAGTAGTTAAAAGCCATTGCAGGCTCCAAATTGACTGCCCTAGTCTTTTTCTGGGAAAGGCAATGGAGACTGTCCAGTGCTATAATTCAGCAGCTGAGGCTTTGCCATTTTACAATGGTGGCTTGGGTTAAATCCTGGCTTAGGGAAAGAATCCTTTCTGGTTGGATATCTCTGTGACCTTTGTTTTGAATCTTTTCCCCTCCACAAACCATCTGGAATTTTTCTTTTCCTAAGCTACCTTTGGAGATTCTAAATCTTATAAAAAAACTGTTAACCACCCCCTTGAAAATACCTCATGCACTCATGGTTAAGTCATAACCTTAGTTGAGACTTGTTGGCTTGTTGCTTTCACCTGTGAGGTTACATTTGGTAAACTTTGAAAGCAGATATTGGCCATTTGGCCAGGCTGGAGTTGGGTAATAAAAATTTAAAAGGACTTTTTTAAAAGAGCACTGTTGTTTAAAAGTCAGCTTAATTAAAAGTGGATATTCAAGTTATGTATATTTTTAAAAGGATTTTATGCTTTTTTTCTCTTCTAAATATTGTTTTCTGGGAAAAAGTTTCTTTCTTCTCAGTTGACTGAATTGTTTTTCGCCATTTTGTCTTGCTACTCTTAATGCACATGAAAGGACCTAAGATCATTTCTAATAGCCTCAGACTCTTGGGAAAAAAAAGAAGAGGCACCACAGGCCCCGCTTTTGGAAAAACCTCTTTTCCTCATAAAACCCCAGCAATTGAAAGCAGATAGATCCCTTTCATAAACGAATAGGAAATATACTTTAGGGATGGCTAATGGCAGTTATAGGAGAACATTTAGCTCTTTGCACCTTAGATCAAAGAAGCATGCTTCTGGCCACCTAGAAAGTATGGAAATGTCCCCAGTCCCACTGAAATAAGACTGCCATGGGTGATGGGATAATCACAGAATGGGCTGATAAGTTTTGAGTTGCTTTGCAATAAAATGCCTGGTAAAAGCATTGCACTGTCTTCTTCCATGGAACTTCCCTCTTTTGAGAATCCAGGATGAGATATATAAATGGGAACCTTAATTTGGGGGATCTGTATTTTCCTTCCAGCTGTGCTTGCTTATTAGGCCTTGGAAACTTTATGTTTTCCTAGCCATGTTCCTCCAGGGACCCCACCCTACAGCGAGTAATCCAATTAAGAAACTTATAAACTGGCAAATGAAACATCCTCCAGCTACTGGATCTTCTTCTGTCTTTCTGTGTAGTAATATATGTATTGTGTGTGTGATGCTTATATGAAAGAGTTCTACTTAATTGGCTTAAAGAAAAATAAGTGCTTTAATATTTTGTTAGAAAAATAAAAACTAATACCTTTTGTTTCATGTCACCTTAGTAAGCTTTTGAAAATAAAGAGTTTTAAAGATTATTGGTCAAATAAAGACATTGGTCTAAATTAGGCAGGCAAGATATTAGGTTTACTAATTGCTTTAAGGTCATAAACTGGTTTGAATTTTGAAAATTGTTCAACTTAAATGCTTCAGAGCATTAGATTCCAAATAAGACCTGGGGACATGTGGCATTACCTATGCCCCCAGCTATGCTGGAAAGAGTCAGACCTCATCTGCACTTCTGTATGGTGTCTTGGGCTCCCAGCTTGTACATAATAAAAAGACTTACCAGGTTATTAACCAAAATTAAAATTGCTAAGAGTTACCATTATAACATGTAATTGAAACTGCTGAAGAAACCTTCTTACATGCAAGGTGTGTGAGGAGAGTTAAAGGTGTTTTTGGTAAAATATTATAAGAGGGCAAAGGAATGCACATTTTGGCCTAATTTAGAGGGCTAAAGGATAGTTTTAAATTAGGTAAGATAAAGCTAAAGGTTCGAGCAGGTTGTGGAAGGTTTGTACAAAAACTAATCTTATAATAAATCACATGAATGAACATGTTGGTTAAATTTAAAGGGTTTTTTCTGTAAATTGAACACTGAAAAAAAGCTCAACATGGTCTTCTTAGAGCACTGATCAATTCTTTAACAAAAGCTTGTAAGAGTTTATAAAAGGCTTATCAGAATCTCACCTTAAGGTCAACTGATTAAGAGTGAATCAATTTGTCTGTAAGGTTTTATCAAAGACTGGCATTGGTATTAATAGTACACTAATGAAAGGATGAAATTTGGCTTTCTCTCTTGAACAAAATTTTTATGTAATATTAAATGATAATGAAAGATTTTTGTGTGCTATTTGAATAAACTCACAAAAAAGGTGAAAGACAAAAGACTAATTGTTTGAAAAGCTAAGTCTTCACTCTATCAATGAGCAAAGGTTTTTGCGTTTTTAAAAAATTTTTTTATGATAATTTTGGTTAAATGAATGACTTATGGTGACCTGGAATTTTATTTTGTGATGTCAAGTGTTTTAAACCTTTAACATATTTGATAGGCTTCCTAAAATTTAATTTCAGCTTCTAAATGGTCTTTCCTGACCTCTAACTTTGGGATACTACAGAGGGCCCCTGAAACATCCAAAAGAGAGGTAACAGGATTATCTGACATGTTAAGTTACATGGAAACCACTGTCAAAATAAAAAAAATGATTAACCTTCTTCAGTTTATATTTTAGTGATTGATATTAATATATGTTCCAAAATTATATGGAATTTCTGAAATTCTAATTTCTGAGTATATGCTATCAATTGTAATTATAGTTATTATGTTAAGTTACTATATACCACAGAAATAACATTTCCTTGTCAATTGTGTTTTTAACTATGATTTAAAACATTTATTTAAGGACATTTCCACAGTTAATTTTTAATGCTGATACAGATTCTGAAAACTTCACAAGCACACCAAATGCTAGAAAATAGCATTTTTAGGAGGTTCATTAAAGAACATAATGGACCCTGAAAAGCACTCTTGAATACAGGTTCCTAGCAGCTTTAGAATCATATCACTCAGACTGGGTAAAACTTCCTGGGACTTTAATGAAAAGACTGACTGGTTTATAAACTGCTAACCCAAGCAGAACAAAAATTAACTGAATATCAAGAAAATACTCTGCCAGATGTTCATACTAAATCAGCCAATATCAAAATTATTTAGATATACAATGTAAATAAACTCCATGGTCTAAGTCAAATTGCCAATGATAACCCATCACATAAGTTAATGTTAATTAAGCATGGGCCAGGACAACCACCTTCTCTTTCCTGAGTCCTTACATCTTTTGTTATTAAAGTTTATGAATTCCATGGCTCATCATGAAAAAGATAAAGTGATCCAAATTAAAAATATATTGGTTGGATGACTTCTAAATTGCTAAAACAGTTTATGACTAATGTTCAGTTTGTCAAACCCATATTCCTAGGAAGACAATCAAAGCTGTAGGTACATTTGACTACCTGATAAACCATTTAAACACTTATAGAGGAATTTTATTTAATTATGATTTTCAATGCATGTTTCTGGTTGTATAAAAGATTTCCCACGCAAGCAGGGTGATGTTATAATAGAATATTATTATCCCACAGTGTATTTTCACCAGATAAAGCTTTTTATAGTTCCCCGAGGACAGTCATCATCTTTGCTGTCTAGATCACAAAGATTGAATTTTCTGAGAACATCAGAAGACTGCCCTTGCCATCTACACTGTAGCAAAACCTCAAGACCTTGAACCTTAGGTTCATAATCTCACAACTGAAAAGGTTCCTCTGCACTCTTGGAACTATACACCTATTGGTGTACATCATTTTAAAGTGAAACTAACCAGGGAAGTTTCTCCCCAGAAGATGATGGCATCCTTGATGTGAAAAGCATTTTCCAAGATCAAGGATCAAGACTTCTCAACAATCATGAGACATTTATCTTGAATATTTTCCCCTTGTTTATGACTCTAT
This sequence comes from Callithrix jacchus, assembly GCF_049354715.1. Lineage (NCBI taxonomy): Eukaryota > Metazoa > Chordata > Mammalia > Primates > Cebidae > Callithrix > Callithrix jacchus. The sequence continues at coordinate 79,677,526 of NC_133504.1, forward strand.
GAACAAAAGAAGTGAAAAGGTGGTCTGTTGTGTGCACTTATGGGGTACATTTTTATTTGTAAAGGATTTTGCAGCCAGCCTTATACATGGATATCTTAATTCCTTGATAGATGAAAGAGGAAGGTCCAATGTAGGTGAGAAACTTCAATGGTGCATACATTGCCTTAAAATCAGTTAGAAACAGAACATTTATTCACTCCTTTTTTAGGTCCTTTTGTTAGGTCCTTTTTTAATGGGTTGGAGTAAAAGAAGCAATGATTAGAAATGTATCCTTCATGATAGGCTTTATAGCAGATTCTACTGTAAAGGCTACGGTTATATAACAGACTTTAAATTCTCTTGTGAAAGCTCTGCTAAATAACAGAATTACTCTAGATTACTTACTGGCTAAACAAATCTGTGTGATACTTGTGGCCTATGAAAAATATCTCAAATGTAAATTATAGATTTATTTGTAGGTGATTAATAAAGAGACTACTTAGTTAAGTAAGTCTTAAAGACTCCCTTAGAGTCTTTAAGCTAGACAAAGAGCTTCATCTTTGGCTGGGTGTGGTGGCTCATGCCTGTAATCCCAGCGCTTTGGTAGGCCAAGGTGGGTGGGTCTCGAGGTCAGGATATCAAGAGCATCCTGCCAACATGATGAAACCCCATCTCACTCTTCTAAAGTACAAAACACCAAAAACACAAAATACTAAAATACAAAAATTACCCAGGTGTCGTGGTGTGTGCACCTGTAATTCTAGCACTTGGGAGGCTGAGGCAGGGGAATCACTTGGACTCAGGAGGCAGAGATTACAGTGAGCTGAGGTCATGCCATTACACTCCAACCTGGCAACAGAGCAAGACTGTCAAAAAAAAAAAAAAACTTTTTCTAGCTCATCCTTTGATCTATTTGACTTTAGATGGGTTGGTTTATGGGGATTCTGGATAAGGAGCATACTTCAAACTCTTGGCATTATCCTCCCAAGAGTCAGAATAGTAGTCTACCTGTGTGCTGCATTCTGTCAGTTTTAACTATTTGCTTGCAGTGATCTTTAGAATGTCAAGTGGTCTCTCTTCAACCAGAATGACAAGAGCTGAAGAAATGTGTGATCATGAGGATGCCATAATCTATGCTGATAATGGAAACCCAAAATGATGGTAACTGAGAGTGGTGCTAAGGCCCTAAGTTTTGGTCATACTGTCACCTACCTGCTGAAAAAGGGGGAATTTTTGCTACAAAATTGCAGGAGTCCATTGTTTTTGGACTGAGCTCATGCACTAGGCTCCAACAGACCAGCACAAACTAAAATGAGTTGATCATGTTAAATGTGACATAATGAAATGAATACTTTAAGGTAAAACATAAGTCCTAGGACAGACAAGAATTTACTTTCCTCCTGTAAACAGGATACACTAGCATAAGGAAGTACCCTTTACTCAGTCCTTGTTCCCACCTTGCAAAACCTGCTATTGTACTGTTTCCCAGTAGTTTTAAGACTAGTGGTGATAGTGACATCAGTGACTAAAGTTTTGGTCAATCTCTCAAAGGTAAAAAAAATTACCAAAAGGGGGAAATTGGTAAATGAAGTTTAACCTAAAGCCACCTTCTTGCATAACTTAGGTTCAGCCTAAAGGTTTTCTGTACATCATGAACTATAACAAGTGCAAGTGTAAACAGACCATAGCCTACACTTGTGCCAATCACTAAGTTTTGACCAATGAGAAGTACCCAACTGTTCCAACTCTTCAAATAAGGCAAATGCCAAGCTGTAACCAACCGAGCTGTTTTTGTACCTCACTCTCATTTTCTATAGGTCATTTTCTTTTCCTGACCATAAATCTTCCATCATGTGGCTGCACTGGAGTCTCCGAGCCTTCTCTGGCTCAGATGGCTGCCTGACTCGTTGATCATTCATTGCTCAATTAAACTCCTTTAAATTTAATTAGGCTGAAGTTTTTCTTTTATTACTATCAATACCACACTCTGGAGATTAAAAACAAGATAATATTAAAATCCAGATTTGATAACAATTTTAAGTAGAAACTCCTTTTTAAACAGGACGCATTGTTTAAAGCAGTATGTTCTTTACTGTGGATGTTAAGTAACCTTTTCTCTTAAAAATGTCTCTTGGACAAATTTAGTATCTGATATATTTTTTTCTGAGATTGAGATACATTAATTCAAAAACTTAATCTAATGAGAAGTAAACAAAAGAAATAGCTAGGAATAGATGATGTATGCTGCATGTTAAACTATAAAAACTCATGTGTATCACAATATGATCTTTCACTAAGAAATAATGAAACTGTGGACATCATATATGTATTTATTTTTTTTTCAGCAGACAAAAATAAAATTCCCAAATAGAATAAGCTGCTTGGTTTGGGGCATTGTTGCTATTTATGCTGCAAAATTGCTTCTTCTTAAAATTGTAATTGTGAAATTCCCTAAATGATGTAGTATATTATTAACTTTTATAATAGTTTTAAAATAAGGTTCTTCAATGGTACAACTTCTCTGAAACAAATCAATTTGGCCTCTATAATAGTCTATGAAAAGGTTCTATATTCTATATTGCAAAAATTCAAAGATCAGCTGCTAACATAAATGAGTTCTGTAAATCATTCAGAAAACTTTTGCTAGTAAGATTAACAGAGGACTGGAAATACGCCCATTTCGGGATATACAAAGATTAGACCAAACTCTCAGTCTCAGGAAGGTGACAGTAAAACTCTGCTCATAGTTAGAAGTTTAAAGACTACTAATCCTGATATGTGAGGTGTCATCCTAGTGAATAAAAAGTTCCAGACTGAATAGGACAAAGCCCAATAAATAACTTAGCACTTCACATGAAGGGGCATCAGATGTTAGCAAAATTATTGATCTTTACAGAGTTGGGTGGGTAAAGACAAACAGAATACCTCGAGGGAAGTGACTGTGTTACGTTTTAAGGAAAGAGAGAAAAGAATGTGTCATAGATAGAAAAAGGCATATGTATATATTGCACTGTGCATGAAAGAGAAGCTTGGATGTGTTGCGGGATCATGTGTTTTAACAAGACAAGTTGGGTGAGCTTGTCTGTGAAGATGTCTGTGCACATCAAATAGGAAGACTAGAAGCATCAATGGCCACAATTTCAATAAAATAATAAAAATCACCAGATCATTAGCTGAGTTTGCCTGCTGGCTACAGAGTAGGTAGCTTCTATTTCATTGGAACTGATTTAGGGAAATCAAAGGTTTTCAAGTACTACTGTTGTACTTAAATGTGTGCCCTTATAAGTTTCCTTTATAAGCACCCATGCAAATTACAAACAAAAGCTATTCAATGAGTATTCTAAGGTATCCAGAATTTAAAAAAATGTATTCTACAATTAATAGAAAGTAAATGGCACAGATGAATAGCCCATCAATCTTGGAACTTACTCCAAATAATGTGTAAATTTGAAACTATTAAAATGCATGAGTTAGAAGCAGATTGTATTTATACAAATAAAGAAGATTCTGGAAATTCAATTAAGTTCCCTTTAAAAAATAAATATATATTTTTCAAACTGTAACTACAATAAAATTCTGGTTAATAGGATGAACTAACCTGATGTAGAAGGACAAGCCTACCCATCACATATATATACACCCCCCCACCATGTACATATATGACAGGCATAATGTAATCCTTTTAAATTCTACAGTTGCCTTTTCAAATAAAAAAAAGATGAACCATTTTTAGAAACTGAAAAAAAGGAAAGTATAAGAATATTTGGTGAAGTGAGCCAAAGCAGAAAACATACAAGGCTATAAGAACCAATAAAAACTCTTAGAGATAGAGGTTTTAATGATCAAACAGAAAGAAAGAATAATGCCTTGTACAATATTGGAAACAGATACAATCCCTGGATAAGTTAGGGTTCTACTGATTATCTCATCTAGGAAGAGCAACCAGAGCAACTGTGCCTACAGGCGTTGGGAAGCTGCAGAAGGGTAGCTATCTAAGCAGGGCTGGCAAGGAAGAAATGCCATCAAGGAGGTATCTGAACCTCAAGCTTGACTCATTTTGCTGAAGGGCCTAACTAATACAATGCTAGCCCTGCAGTCCTGAAACACTGAGCCAAGAAATTGACATAAAGCTGATTCTGAACAGTTGAAACTCAGAGGGCTCTCACAAAAGCAGCTTGAAATACAGCCTAGGTTTGGGGAATGCTTATAGAAAATAATTCTCACTGAAAATGAATTTACAATCAGAAGTTATAAAATACATAAGATTAAAACTAGAGAACTGACATGCCATGAGCATGAAACAAGAGGAAAATATGAAGTAATTTCTTGAAAATTCAGTGAGATTTAAAATCATTCTGGCAAGCTGGTACACTCAGTGTCTGGATAAACTATTCCTGGACAGAACATCTAACAATCTGGATAGTGTATTTGACATGTCTTTTTAAATGTATAATTGAACTGATAGGAGGAAGTAAGACAGAAACTTCAAGGTCAAGAAATTATGACAAATGTAACCTGAAAGGTTGAGAAAGGCCTGAAACTGACATTCACCCTGACTCATCTGCTCATCCATGGTAATGAGGAGTTTTCATATTAAATAACTAAATCACATCATTTAAGTACAAGAAGAGTGACTTTTTGATGTCACAATAAATATTATATAATAAAAGAAAAGACAAACCTCTTAATAATTTTACCTTGGTGAAGAAGCATCAGAGTTTGATCCTGTTGAGGGAGATTTTACAGATTTGAGATTCAGTTCTGCCACTTAAAAATAGTCAAAGCATAACATAATTTAAGTGTATGGTTTAAGGAAATGCTTACATCTCTAAACCTAATACTCACATTAATAGTATTTTAGAGCACACCAAGATGGCTGTTACATATATACCCACTATTCAATAACCAACCAGGAAAACTGTTCTCATGACTTGTATCATCCTATATTTACATTTCCTGTTATTTTACTTTGTAAAAATAAAATCTTTTTTATCTGACTTCAATTAACACAATGTTTGTGAGATGCATCATTAGGTGTGGCAGTGCTTTGCTCTTTTGCTCTGTAATATTTCACTATATGATTACACCACAATTTGTTTGTACTATCCGCTCCTTAAGTATATTTGGGTTGCTGCCACTTTTTGACAATTAAAAACAGGGCTGCTATAAAAATTCTTGCACATGTAGCTCAGTGAATGAGTGTGCACATTTTATTAGTTATATGCCTAAGAATTAAATGGACATGTCATAGGGTATAATATATTAAGCTTTAGCAGACACTGATAAATAATATTTCAAAATCATTTCTTCTCATCAGCAGTGTATGGAGTTCCAGTTTCTCCACACCTTGGCCAATATTTGATAATGTAAGGCTCTTTAATTTTACCGTTCTAGTGGGTATGAAGTGCATTGTGGTTTTAACTTTTCCTAATGAAGGATATAGTACAACACATTTCAAATTCTTATTGACCATTTGTATATTCTCTTTTGGGAACAACCTTATTAAAATGTTTTAACTGGTTTTTCTTTTTTCCTCCTTAGTGTCTGATTTATTGATTGCATTGTAGAAGGAAATTACATATTTTGGATACAAATTTTTTTGGTTACATGTATAAATTTTCTTCCACTCATGAATGGCATTTTTACATTCTTCATGGAATATTTTGATAAACAGAAGTATTTTATTCTAATGAAGTTCATACTTATTAATATTTTCTTTATAGTTAGGGCTTTCTTTGCCTATTTAAGAAAAAGTTTATGGTGTAACAAGATAAAAGCTGAATACGTTACAAAAACTACGATGCTTTATTTTTTAAACCCATCAGAGAACTTACAATGAATAGAAATCTAGATGAATTATATTTCAATGAGGCAGGAGCCTGTCCTTGGAGAGAAGAAACCACAGTTGCTTTTATTTTTCCACATACAGTTAAAAGAGAGTGAACCTGTCATAGAGTAGCTTAAGAGAAACCCAGAATAACTTTTAAAGATTTGTAATGGCTGTGTATGCTCTGGCGTAACTAATAGTTTTTCAATGAATCTCAGTATCTGCCTTTCCTCCGGTTGTTTCACACAAAGCCTTAGCTGAGTGCATTTTAGTAGTGCATTTTATAATGTGAAAAGAACAATGTGACTGACAGAGTACTCCTCAGAAGCATGGGACCTTCAGTTACTCAGCCGACTAAAAAGAGAACATAGGAAATGAAAAAGTATTCTCTCAGGTACACAAGGTTAGTTAGTACATGGAAGTAGTGACCTCAAGATTGCAGGCAGGGCAAGAGGGTTGGAGAAAATCCTCTAGATAACAGAGCCTTCACTGAGCATGTTGTCACCACACTGTTGCTGAAGGACAGGAGCAGGTAAAAGGGTTATGAAAGATTCCCTAGAGGCACAGAAGAGTTTCACCAAATGCATACAAATGCATGGAGGCTGATAGGAGGGTAGGGCAGTGAAGAGAAAGTTCTACATTGCACGGCAGATCTTTATTTAGTTCAAAGTAGCGGCTCTCTGTGGGCTAGGATTAATGCAGTAGGGTGGAGAAAGACCCCTCAAAGGTGAAAAGCCAAGGGCAGGGCTGAAAAGAAAAGAGAACTTCATAGTCATTTGGAAGTCTGGATATCAGACTATAAGGCAGAAGTAGATCTCCCACAGTTCAGAAATTTACCTATTGAACTGTAAAGCAAAGAGATTTCTGGAGTGTGACCAAGACTCAGATCCCAAGCAATTCTGAAATAAATATTCCTATCTCAAAGGCAAAAATTTTAAGCAAGTGGTAAAATGAGGGTCCTGTCAGACATGCATGTAACTAAATCTGCAACAAAGCCTGAAACCAACTTAACCATAAATTATATTGATTCTTTCCACCACCCTTATAGCAGTCTGATAGCTGAAGAAATATTTCCTTTTTAGGGTGCAAACGTTATTTATTTTAATACTTATATTTCTTAAACATGTAATGTTAATATGTGGTAAAAAATATAAGATATGTAGTAAAGCAAGAGCTAATGAGCCATAAGCAATGGCAGTAAAACAATGAATCATAGCTGATCCATGTTTATCTCATTTATTAGAATTAGAAAACCTAGACTTTAAAATAACTATGGTTAATATGTTAAATTGATCTAGTAGAAAGGTAGACAAATTGCATTAACAAATTGGGAATTTTAACAGAAAAACATAAAGTAAGAAAATAATCAAATTAACATAAGAGAAAAAGAGTATTAACAATGAAAAATGTATTGTATGGACTTAACAACAAATCAAACACAGTGAGAGAACATGAACACAGGTCAAAATAAGTTACCAAAACTAAAGGTCAAAGAGAAAATATCTATATCTATATGTATGTATGTATGTATGTATGTATCTATCCATCTATCATCCATCTATCTACATAATGTCAAATGTTCTAGGTAGATAACAATATGAGTTAATATCAAATGTTCTAATATATTTGTAACTGAATTTCTAGAAATAGGTAAAGAATAGGAGGAGTGGGAAGAAATTTTTGAAGAGATATTGGCTGAAAAGTTTTCAGAATTAATGACAGATGGAAATCGACAGCATAAGGAGCTTAGTAAACTGCAAGCAAGGTTAAACACATAAACACACACACACACACACACACACACACACCCCTAAACTCCTCATTATAACCAAACATCTGCAAACTAAAGATAAGAAAAAAAGGTCTTAAAAGTGGCCAGAGGAAAATTACAATTACATTCATGTAACAACCACAATCACAACATGTGGGGATTCACTCAGGGTGGTGGCAAAAATATTAAGGAAAAAGTATTACAGACAGATATAAAATATATTCTTAAACCCTTTTGGGAAGCCTAAGGGTTTTTTCTATAGTTCTTGGCTGAAGACAGCCCAAAGTTTCTTTGCAGGAGCCAGACAGATTAGGGCACAAATACAAAGGAATTTGAGTAGCTTACCTAGCTAGCTTTTGTACTCATGTGGTCTTAAAACTAAACTTTGACCTGGATGGCCCTGTTGAGGAGGGTATCGACCAAGGAGATTACCCTCTACTGGTTGTTTGCTTTGGGCATGGGAACCTGTCCTTTAATCTTCAATCTCTAGTGGTTTGACTCAGGCCTTTGTCAATTAAACTTTACTAAATAAATGCCAGTCTCACTGGCTGGTGGTGGCCTCTAGTCACAACTGTTTACAACACTCTCCAGGGTGACTGTAAGCCACGCTGACACACTCAGTCAAACTGGAGAAGCATAATATCTGTGTGTCAATGTACTTCATTTATCCATTGCTGAGTCAAGGTCTACAAGACAGACACCCATAGATGGTGACCCCAACAGTGATGCCCAACATGGGGTGATCCCAACAACAAAATATGACTGACAGTGAAGGCTGGAAGATAGGTAGCACCTTTAAAGTCACCTTAAAGTCACTCAAGAAAGAAATTAACTCAGAATTTTATACTAAATTATCCTATTATGAAGGTAAACTAAAAATATTTTCAAAAGCAAAGGCTGAAAAATTTGAGCAATAGCTTTGAACTTTAAAATGCATTATAAAAATGATTTTTCAAGCTTAAGTAAAAATATTTATTTCCTTTAAGACCATTGACTGTTTAAAGCAAATATAATAAATGTGTATTGTGGAATTAAATTTATGATAAGAGCAAAAATGTTTGGTGATGAAATAAATAAAATTACTTATTTGTGAATATTATTATAATATGATATAATATAATATTTAATGTTATTCTGTTATGTATTATTCTAATGATATTCCTGTGCAGTTTTGACGTTAAGCTTGTGAGATTCTCATAAAAACATTGAGACTGTAAGACTTCTTTTTCTTTTATTGGGAACAGTTTGTATGATTGAAATATTTTTTTCTTCCTTAAATATTTGGAAAAATGTATTGTGAGTTTAACTCTGCTAGGAGATTTAATTGTGTCAAAGATTTTAGTTAACAGATTCAATTTATTTAATACGTATCAAACTTCAATGATTTATTTCTTCATTTGTCAGCTTCAGTAAGCTATGGATTTTATTACTGTTTTTGAGAAATTATCGAATTTATTTTTCTAAAAGTTATTCATCACATTTTATATTATCTTTATGATGTCAAATCTGCAGTATTGCCCTATTTTCTATTGTCTTTTGATTTTTTTCTGTGTGTGTATCCTGTGTTTTTTTTATTTACTTTTTTATATTTTTGGATCTTATATTTCTGTTTTTATATTTGTTTCTTCTCCCTACTATATTTCTTAGATTTTATTTGCTGTTCTTTTTCTTGTTTCTTGAAGTGGAAGCTTTAATGGATAATAAAAGTTACATAGCTTGCCCTATCTTCTCTATGTAAGAACACCTATGTTTTGTGTGTTTCTTATTGGAATCATTTGCTCTTTTAGTGTAATGCAATTGGGATATGCTGTCTCATGGCTAATTTAAAAAATTTAATGGTGATGTTAAAAAATTATGCAAGTATATTTTAAACATAATTTTTGTCTTAAAATGTATAAATGTAAATATAATTATTAGCTGTACTGTGTTGAGTAGTGTCTCCTCATAACTCAGGCAGACCTGAAACCTGTGACTGTGACCTTATTTGTAAATAAGATCTTTGTAGATGTCATCTTATTAAGATAAGGTCATATGAATATCCTTATAAGAAGATGGAAATTCAGACACACACAAAAAAAGGAGGACATGAAAAGATGGAGGCAGAGAATGAAGCGATGCGTTTACCAGCCAAGGAACACAAAAGACTGTGTAACCACTAGAAGCTACAAGAGAGATATGGAGCAGATGTTTCCTCAGAGCCTCCAAAAGGGAATCAATTCTGCCTGTTCATTACCTTGATATCAGACTTTGAAACTCTGAAACTGTGCGAGCATACTTTTATTGTTTTAAGCTACCCAGTTTGTGGCAACTCTCAGAAACTAAAAAAACTAGATAATCCCTTAATATGGAAGGAATGAATCTTTTGTTCAATTTGGGTTCACTGTTTAGAATTTCAGAGTCTTTTGTCTGTTTTTTTCTTTCTTAAATTGCAGTTTCCAGTTTCAAAAGGAAACATTTCAAAAGGTGTAACATTTGTGAAGCAATCTGGATGCAGGATTTATGAAATGTTTACAGTTGATCCACCTAATCCTCTATTGTTATCTTGTTCACAACTATTTTTAAAGCAATTTTAAATGACATACTTACATTTATCTAATATTAAATACTTCAACATCATTTTTATAAAAACAACCATCTTTGTTTTGCATTAATTTTTTTTGATCTTCACAATAGTTACTCAAGCAAATTAAGGCTTGAAGTAAATACAACTGAGTTTTGCTAAACATTCTATAGAGAGAGCTGGGTGGTTGCCAGCATCTCCCTGCTGTGAGTATCCCTCATTGCAACTCACAGCAGAATGGGGAGGAATTATGAACCCAGAAATCGCTTGTTGAGAAAAGATAAATCTATTTTGGTTTACTTGGACTTTATCATTTTACTTTATTGTTCTTCCTTTTTTTCAACAATCAATCTTTTAGCAAACTGCCTATGGGACAGTTAGGGTAGAAAGAAAGAAGGGAGGTTAGTGAAAGTAGGACAGAGAAGGAAAAACATGCCGATAGGTGATCTCCTATGCCATTTATTAATGTCAAATTTTAAATTCCAGCCTATCTCTCTCAAGCCATTTATCTTCTGATCTACTTTCCTCAGTTGCTGGGTGATATCAAGCAAGAAACACAAGCTACATTTTATTGATATAACAGAAACAAAAAAGCAAGGATGGTGAATTGCTTCCATGAGATCATAAACTCCAAATATGTACCAGATAAGTTGGGAATATTCTGCATTATACCTTTTATTTTCTCTAATATAGATTTGATGAGGTAAAAGTTTCCTAAGATCAGTGGATATGCCTTTTGTTAAACAAGTTAATAAATAATAACTAAAATACATTTAGAGATTAATATGTGCTGGCAAATTATTATTATTATTATTTAACTGACTAATGTTTGATGTAAATAATAACAGGCATCCCAGCTAATCTGGTATGGCTGTGTCCCCACCCAAATCTCATCTTGAATTGTAGGTCCCATAATCCCCATGTGTTGTGGGAGGGACTTAGTGGGAGGTAATTGAATCATGAGGGTTGTTTCCTCCAGGCTAGTCTCCTGACAGTGAGTGAGTTCTCAGGAGATCTGATGGGCTTATAAGGGTCTTACCCCTTTGTTTGGCTCTCATTCATCCCCTTCCTGCTGCCCTATGAAGAAAGACATGCTTGCTTCGCCTTTTGCCATGATTGTAAGTTTGTGAGGCCTCCCAGCCTGCTAAACTGTAAGTCAATTGCACCTCTTTCCTTTATAAAATACCCAGTCTTGGGGGTATGTCCTTATAGTAGCATGAGAACAGACTAACACACCAGTTTTACAGATAATTGAAAGGTGTTAGTCATTTACCTGTTCTCACTCAGTTTAAGATATTGAGCTATAATATAAATCAATAATGTGTGCATATGACCATTATTCTATATGTCTTCTCATGCAGATTCAAATGGTGCTAAGCACAAGGCAATGCTCATTGAATATTAATTAACATATGTAGTAGATTCAATAGTAGCCCTCCAAAAGATATGTTTCTGTCTTAATCCACAGAACCTGTGAATGTTATCTTATATCAAAAACAAACAAACGAACAAGCAAAAGGTAATTAAATAGAGGAGTTTGAAATGAGGAGATTATTTTAGATTATCTGTGTGGGTCCTGAATCCAATGACAAGTATTCTCCCTCTCTTTTTTTTTTTTTTTTTGCATTTTAGGTTTTGGGGTACATGTGAAGAACATGCAAGATTGTTGCATAGGTACACACGTGCCAGTGTGATTTGCTGCCTTCCTCCCCTTCACCTATAGCTGGCATTTCTCCCTGTGCTATCTGTCCCCAACTCCCCACCCTGCACTGCCCCTCCCCTATTTCCCCCTAACAGACCCCAGTGTGTAGTGCTCCCCTCCCTTTGCCCATGTGTTCTCATTGTTCATGATAAGTATTCTTTAAGAGAATTCCTTAAGACTCATAGAGGAGAAGACAGACAGAAGAGGAGGAGGCAGTGTGACCACAGAGGCTAAGACTGAAATGATGTGGCACAAGTCAAGAAATACCTGTAGTGACAGAAGCTGGAAGAAGTAAAGTATGGATTCTCTCCTAGAGCCTCCAAAGAAAGTGTGGTCCTGAGGACATCTGTTCTCCATAACTGTAAGAAAATAAATTTCTGTTTTTCTAAGCCACCCAGCTAGACTTAATTAGTTACAACAGAAAATTAATGGAATATAGGAGATTAAGAATTTTTTAAAAAAAGAATGGAAGAAGTAGATTGAGAAGTAGGAGAGAAATCTATAACTATTATAATTAAAATATTGCATAAAAATTTCAAACCTCTGGTTTCTAATTAATAAATTTATCTTTCTACATTTGAGATATTCACTGATAATAAATTTACAGGTATTTAAAAAAATCTTGTTTATTTTAAATCAATAATTTCCTGAAAGACACATGCAAAATGTTCTAAATCAAAGTGAATTAATAATAATCACCTGAGTGAAATCTTACATAAGAATGCTATTCCTTGAGCAAGTTTGCTTTTTAACACTGAGTTAAAAGATTTAAAGTCTGTATTGTTCCTCTGAGGTATTTTGTTTGGATTTTTATCCTGAAATTTTGGAGTAAAAGAGAAGTGTCTAATGGGAGAAGACTGTAAATCCCCTTCATCTGACAGGCAAACCCAAAACAAATGTTATTTTTAAAAGCAAAATTTATTTCTGCATCCTATTGGTAAAGCAGATAAGAAATTAGAATTAAACATGAATCTTTTTGGAAGACGTAAGCGCATTTTTACGTAAATTTTAGCTTTTCAAAACTGATGAGAGTAGGAAATGAGAACACATTTGTCTGAAGCATGCTTTCAAAATATAAATCAACACATTATAGTACTGCTTAAAAGCCCTCAACATCTTCTAATTATTTTTTAAAATAAAATCTATTACTTATGTTTGCTGAAAGTAGCCTACATGATCAAATCCTTGAATAACTCATTTTTATTTGTTCATTTGTTTTTGTGATAAATTTTACATACTGTGAAGTATAGTGTATAAATTTGTAAAGCTGACAAATGAAACCAACAATATAAAGAATGTATAAAAGATGATTATAATTCCAGAAAATTCCTTTGCTCCTGTATCCCTTATAATACCAGTGCCCACAAAACAATGCTGTTCTTGTTCTAATCATAATAAGTTAGAGTTTCCTCTTGTTGATATTCATGTAAAGGAATCCTACAGTTGTTTTTTGGCTTTGGTTTCCTCTATTAAGTATGATACTTTTCAGATTCATCTATGCTGTTTCACATGAAATTAGTTTATTTTAAAAATCATATTTAACCGCAAGAATGTACCACATGCACTTATTCATTATTATGTTGAGGATGACTGGTTGTTTCAGTGTTTAGGTATACAATTTAGTTACCCAAATTTTGAGTATTTGGCTCTTAAATTTGGAATACTAATTCCTTAGAAAGATATATGTACACAAATATTGTTTTTTCTAAGCCAGCCTTTTCATTCTTAAATATTGTCTTTTGATGAGCTAAAGTTTTAATTTGATGAAATACAGGTAATCAGCTACTTTTAACAGTACATTTTTTGGTTTCACTCAGGTGTGCTTGACTACTGCAAGGCCTTTCAAATATTCTTCTATGTTTTTTTCTAGGACATTTATAGTTTTAGTTTTTATGTGTATCACTCATTGTAAAATAACTATGGTGTGTGATGGGAGGTAGGGGTTGAAGTCTACTTTTACTTTTTTTCCATAAATTTGTTCTGTTGTTTCAGATCATCTATTTAAAACGTATTTTATTTTCCTCCATTGAATTTATTTGGCACTTTATTTGTAAAACAATGAACTGTGTACATGTGGGTGTTACTTCTGGTCTTTTTATTCATTGTCATTAACTTTTTAAAAATTTAATCCAATACCATAGTGTCCTGATTAGTATAACTTTTTAATAAGTATTGACATCTGATAATGCCAATCTTATAAACTTGCTCTCTTTTTCTGAAGATTAGTCTGCCTATTCTAAGTCCTTTGCACTTTCCCTATGTATGTTAGAATCAGATAGCAAAATTCCACCAACAAAAATGCCTGTTGAGAATTTAATTAAACCTGCATTGGCTTTAAAGCTCAATTTAGTTAGAATTGGTGATACATTTTTGTAATTTTAACTGTAAAAGTCTTGCATATCTTTTGTTAAATTTACTTTCTTCAGCTAATAATGGCCCTTTGTGTTGGGAGACTAGTGCAATAAAATAGGGACAAAATGGAAGGAATTGTCAGTAAGTACATTTTTAAATTAACATTTATCACTGTTAATTATGTAAAAGTCATGTGACTCCCAATCAAGAAACAAAGTTATAAACATGCATTATCTTCAGAACTTGTAACCAGCTTAATATATTTAGTTCTACGTAAACAATATTCCCATTAGGTAAACTTTTGTGTAATAAAACAATGCTTTTATGTTAACTCTCTGAAATAACTGAGAGAATATTTTCTATTCAAATTATTTTTCATGAATCATAAAGTTACTCTAATTGAACAACTATACCGTAAAATGCTGTGGTTTGGATCAAGCAAGGGTTTCCTTTTGAATCCCAGCCTGTCTGTTGTCATCTGAGTTTAAATCCTCTCACTTGCAGTAATACATGGAAAAGTGGATATTTTTAAATTGCATATTGAGAGATTAGATGCAGAATTTTAGAACACCAAGAATCAATCAAGTTTCATTGTAGATGCTCCTTTGTAAACTGCCTTCATCAATTAGGTCAATAAACAATTTACCTATAAGTCTTAGTCCATTCTGTACTGCACAACAGAATACTACAGACTGGGAAATTCATAAACAATAATTCATTTGGCCTAACAGTTGTGGAAGCTGGAAGTCCAAAATTGAGGAATGGCACCTTGTGAGATCCTTCTTGTTGTGTCAAAACATGGTAGAAGATATCACATGATCATCTACCCCAAAAGCTAAAATGAAATTAAAAAATGTGTAGGGAAAAAAATAATAAAATAAAATAAAATATTGGAAAAGAAATGAATAAAAATATGCCTCCCTTGTGTTAAAAAAATAGATATCACATGACGAGAAAACAAGAGAAGGCTGAATTGACTCTCATAACAAACCCAGTCTGAAGATAACAAAACCACTCCTGTAATAAGGGCATTAATCCACTCATTATGGCAGAGTCATTACATCCTAATCACCTATTAAATGTTCCACCTCTCAACATTGTTGCATTTGGGATTAAGTTACCAACACATGATCTTTGAGACACATTCAAATCATCCACCATATAAATTTTTACTGCTTAATTTATTCACAATTCTCTCTAACTAAAGATGTTCCTCAGCATTTGAAAATTGTAAATGCAATATAAACATAAATTTTCAATTGCTACAGAACAGCAGTATTATCCACTTTAATCTGCATCTGAACATTTATAGATGATGATACAGTTAGAGAAAATGATAGTAGCTTCATTCAAGTGATGATCTTTTTAAAGTCTCTCGAAAGCTTTGGAATGCTTTAAGACGCTTTGGAAATTCAGCCAATGATAGAAATTGCCTTTATATCCTTTATGTTTCTTCTGAATTAACAGTAGGAGTTCCCTGTCAGACTCATCTCATGCAAATGGTGGCATATATAATTTCAACCATTTATTCAAAAAGCATGTATGACTTACTTACTTTGTGTCAGGCTACAAATGCCACTTGCCCTCTAGTTGCTTGGAAATTAGTAAGAACATACATAAAACAACTTAGCAAACCACAGATTAAACAAAAGGATAGTAGTGACAGGAGGAAAATAAAGTTCTAAGATTGATTTTCTGACAGAACAGCAATTCTTTAGATGCTTATCCCACGTATGTCTGAGATAAGAACTGAGTAACAGGAAGGAGCTGAAATATTTAGGTCTGAGTAACTGTAATTTTGGCAGAAGAGATAGCTGTTACAAAGGTTCTGAGCTTGAAACACACATGATATATTGTTTTTCAGGTACAGAAAGGTGGTTAATGAGGACGAAGCATAGTACCAGTGGGAAATAGTTTTACCATATGGCATGGCAGAGATAGGCCAGGAACATAATCATGTTAGATGTACTATCTCAGTTAAGGGATTTAAAGTATATTCTAATTTTTTTAGAAAACACTGGAGGGCTTTAAATCAAACTACTTTTAAATAAAGAGCTAGGTGTTGGTTGACAAAGATTAGTGAGTTTGAGAAATCCTGAAATTTAAACATAATAATTTTATTTTTTAATGTTATTTGATTGAGACAGAGTCTTACTCTGTCACCCAGGCTGGAGCACAGTGGCGTGAGCTCTGCTTACTGCAACCTCTGCCTCCTTGGTTCAAGCAATTCTCTTGCCTCAGCCTCTTGAGTACCTGGGATTACAGGTGCAGGCCACCATGCATGGCTAATTTATGTACGTATTTATTTTTTTTTAGTAGAGTCAGGGTTTCACCATGTTGGTCAGGCTGATCTGGAATGCCTGACCTCAGGATCCACCCTCCTTGGCCTCCCAAAGTGCTGGGTTTATGGGTGTGAGCCACCACATCCAGATAACATAATAATTATTTAAGTCAGAATAGGCCAGATGATGGTTCAGTAAAAAAAAACTATCCTCTAATATCTCTGGCCAAATGAATTTATTGTCTTTGCTTTGGACCTAGGTATGTTGATTCACCTCCATCTGGGCAATGCTTGTACTCAGGCAAAATAAAAAAAAAAGAAATTGGTGAATTATGTACTGGCTCCTGGAGTTTCTGCTCAGAAGTGATATATGTCATTTCCACTCACTTTTTTTTCATGAAAGGAAATTCCATAACCAAGCTGGGGGTTTATGCAACACAGAAGTAATAATCTTTCACCAAGATAGGACAAAAAGTATTTTTAAACAATATAGTGTACCAAATAATACATCATGTCACCAATGTGCTTCAATAACTAATCATACTGCAATTCTCAAGCTGATACTCTTTATGGTATCATATATTGAAAACAACATATTTTAGTAGCTTTACTGAAGTTATATTTCTACAACTAATACAAATACACAAACAGAAACATTATAGGCAATATCATAATTCTAAAAAATCTGTCACACAAAAATACTAATATTATAGAATTTTAAAAAATGATGAGGATTACCTACTTTATACTCTCCAGGAATCTTGGTTGAGATAATTAAAGATGAGATTTGAGAAAATGGGAAATAAAAATAAAAATAATGTTAATATAGAACAAAAATAAAGTGAGAAAGAAAATATGGCAGAGAAATATCAATGTCTTCAACATCTATTATTTGTTTTCCAGTGTGATAGAGCTGTTGATCTGGGGCTAGGCACATGGCAACCCAGAATGGTAAATGTATTTCTCAGAACTTTTAGCAAGGAATTGTGGATGTATGACAGAATTTTAGTCAATGAGAAGTAAGTGGCAGTATCTCACAGTGGCTTTTATAAGCCTTTCTTAAAAAACCAACAAATCAACCAAACAAACAAACAAAAAAACAAAGAAATGAACAAACCAAAAAAACCCCACAAAACTATTCCATTTACAGTTTTTAATTTTTATTTTTTATTCCTTGATTCTACTACCTTCCACCTTCCATAGAGGTGCTTTCCTGAACCCTGAGAGTAAGAGACACAAAATTAGGAATGATAGGGCAGTGAGCTAGGGATAGCATGGTCCTTGCAGATAAAAGTTTTGGAGGATTTTCTTCTGAACTCATGCTTATTTGAGAGCAAAATAAGCAACTATCTTTTATTTTGGAACTTCATTGCTCTCTTCAGAAAGAAAGCAAAGAAACAACTTGATGTCAGCAATATATATTACTGCTTCATGGGGAAAAAAATGGTGTCAAAAACTGGTCTCAATCCTCAACTGTTTTCCTTACTCAAGGATGAAAGGTACAGACTATGAGGTTAGAGGTTCTTTTAGTTTTAACTGCTGAGATAAACACCCAATTTAAGAAAGTTTTTTTTTTTTAATGGTAGGTTCTGAGGTACATGTGCAGGTCATGCAGGGTTGTTGCATAGGTGCATAAATAACCAGGTGGTTTGCTGCCTCTATTACCCCTATGACTGTATCCAGCATTTTTCCCCATGTTATCCCTCCCCACTTCTCACTGTCCCTCCCCTAGCCTCCC
Organism: Callithrix jacchus; assembly: GCF_049354715.1. Classification (NCBI taxonomy): domain Eukaryota; kingdom Metazoa; phylum Chordata; class Mammalia; order Primates; family Cebidae; genus Callithrix; species Callithrix jacchus. The sequence goes on from NC_133504.1 coordinate 79,695,736, forward strand.
CAACTGCCCCAGTGTGTGATGCTCCTCTCTGTGAGTCCATATGTTCTCATTGTTCAACAGCCACCTATGAATGAGAACATGTGGTGTTTGGTTTTCTGTTCTTGTGTCAGTTTGCTGAGAATGATGGTTTCCAGATTCATCCAAGTCCCTACAAAGGACACAAACTCATCATTTTTTATGGCTGTGTAGTATTCCACAGTGTATATGTGCCACATTTTCTTTATCCAGTCTATCATTGATGGGCATTTGTGTTGATTCCAGGTCTTTGCTATTGTACACAAGGCTGCAATGAACATATGTGTGCATGTGTCTTTACAGTAGAACTATTTATGGTTCTTTGGGTATATACCCCATAATGAATTGCTGGGTCAAATGGAATTTCTATTTCTAGATCCTTGAGATATTGCCACACTGTCTTCCACAATGGTTGAAGTAATGTACACACCCACCAACTGTGTAAGAGTGTTCCTATTTCTCCACATCCTCTCCAGCATCTGTTGTCTACATATTTTTTTAATAATTGTCATTTTAACTGGAGTGAGATGGTATCTCAATGTGGTTTTGATTTGCATTTCTATAATGACCAGTGATGAGCATTTTTTTTCAAATATTTGTTGGTCTCCTATATGTCTTCTTTTGAAAAGTGTCTGTTCATATTCTTCGCCCACTTTTGAATGGGGTTGTGTGTTTTTTTCTTGTATTTCTGTTTTCATTCTTTTAGATTCTGGATATTAGCCTTTTGTCTGATGGGTAGACTGCAAAATTTTTTTCCCATTCTGTTGGTTGCTGGTTTGCTCTAATGATGGTTTCTTTTGCTGTACAGAAGCTCTGGAGTTTAATTAAATCCCATTTGTTTATCTTGTTTTTTGTTGCCATTGCTTTTGGTGATTTAGTCATGAAGTCCTTGCCTATGCCCATGTCCTGGATGGTTTTGCCTATGTTTTCTTCTAGTGTTTTTATGGTGTTAGGTTTTGTGTTTAAATATTTAATCCATCTGAAGTTAATTTTAGTGTAAGGTGACAGGAAGGGCTCCAGTTTCTGCTTTCTGCACTTTGCTAGCCAGTTTTCCCAACACCATTTATTAAACATGGAGCCTTTTCCCATTGCTTGTTTTTGTCAGGTTTGTCAAAGATCAGATGGTTGTAGATGTATGGGGTTGCTTCTGAGGCCTCTGTTCTGTTCCATTGGTCTATGTCTCTGTTTGGGTTCCAGTACTATGCTGTTTTGATTATTGTAACCTTGTAGTATAGTTTGAAGTTTGGCAGCATGATGGCTCTGGCTTTGTTTTTTTGTTTGTTTGTTTGTTTGTTTGTTTAGGATTGTCTTGGCAATGCAGGCTCTCTTGTGATTCCATGTGAAGTTTAATGTGTTTTTTTTCTAGTTCTGTGAAGAAGGTCATTGGTAGCTTGATTGGGATAGCATTGAATCTATAAATTACTTTGGGCAGTATGGCCATTCTCATGATAATTGATTCTTCCTAATCATGAGCATGGAATGTTTTTCCATCTGTTTGTGTCCTTTCTTATTTCGTTGAGTAGTGTTTTGTAGTTCTTTTTGAAGAGGTCCTTCACATCCTTTGTTTGTTGTATTCCTAGGTATTTTATTCTCTTTGTAGCAATTGTGCTACAAAAAAATGACAGTTTTGCTCTTGATTTGGCTCTCTTTAAGTCTGTTATTGGTGTATAGAAATGCTTGTGATTTCTGCACATTGATTTTGTATACTGAGACTTTGCTGAAGTTGCTTATTAGTTTCAGAAGATTTTGGGCTGAGACAATGGGGTCTTCTAAATATACAATAATGTCATCTGTAAATAGAGACAGTTTGGCTTCCTCATTTACTAATTGAATACTCTTTATTTCTTTTTCTTGCCTGATTGCTCTGGCTAGAACTTCCAATAGTATATTGAATTTGAGTGGTAAGAGAGGGCATCCTTCTCTGGTGCCTGATTTCGAAGGGAATTCTTCCAGCTTTTGCCCATTCAGTATGATATTGGCTGTAGGTTTTTCATAAATAGCTTTTATATTTTATGATGAGTTCATTGATACCTAGTTTATTGAGAGTTTTTAGCATGAAGGGCTGTTGAATTTTGTCAAAGGCCTTCTCTGCATCTATTGAAATAATCATGTGGTTTTTGTCTTTGGTTCCTTTTATGTGATGGATTATGTTTATGGACCTGACAGTTTTATCTTGACACAGAATTAAAATGAAATACTTTGTCATTTAAAATAGTCATAGCAATCATTGGCTTTTTAAATGTAAGTTTTTATGTATTTGAAATATAAATGACAGATTAGAGAAATACCAAATTTACTTCATGATTTACAATTCTATGATTCAGACTTCATGATTGACAGTTCTCTGCTTCAGAGTCATGAATCACCAGTCTTTTATTAATCTTATTCAATTCATCAGGGCCTGAAAATGGAAGGAAAAAAAGGAACTAGCAAATGCCTACGAATAGCCTATCTGGTTGATTATAAATAGAATATATTGAGAGGTAATATTATTCTCATTTTGGTTCTCAGTGGACATATTTTTATTTGTACCAGTAGAATGAAATAATAGGGCTTGTGTGAAGCAGTATAGTCCCCTGACAATAAGATGTGACATTTTGTCAAAGTAATGGGAGAACTGAAAAGAAATGGAAAGATTCCATAGAAAGCGACTAGCTTTAGCTCTTAGTTATTCTGGATTTCTTAACATTTATTTGGAAAGTTGGTATAGCTAAAATGTACATTTCTCAGTTTTTTTTCTTCTGACCATAATTGCAGTGACTAGAGGTTGGTTAACTCCAACTTTAGCCAACTTATTACCTCTGATATAGGAACCAAATAGTAAACCTCGTCCCTTTTAAATGTATCCCTAGTGCCTTCTTGAATATTGTTCAACAATTTTTTGAGTTGCAGGTCAGCTTATTGATAACAAAAGATAAAAATTTCAAAATTCAAGATTAAAATGTTTTATTTTGGTGTTTTACACACACACGCACACAAACACACCATATTTTCAGAGTTTTTCCAAGTATACATACTTTTATTGTGTACTTCTACGCAATCAGGAGGAATAAATTTAGAAAAAACAAAACAAAATTTAAAATATATATTTTTTCTATTGTATCTAGGAGAAATTTAGTCCCTGGAAAGAAAAGGGAGAATACCTTGTGACAATTCACTTCATTTGGGGTACCAATGTATGATGAGGTTATTGCTGCCATTGTTTCTCTTCAATCTCCAGTCTCCTATTGGTCTTCTTCCTTCCTGTTAATTCCTTCTCCTTTACATTTTCTTTCTCTCCATCTTTTCTTTTCTAACCCTGTCCTTCTCCTCTTGCTTCTTCTTTTTCTCCTTTTGCCCTTTTCCCTTCTCTTTTCCTGTCTCACTCTGCTCCCAGTAGATTCTCTTTCCCTGCCACTTCCATTTCCTTCTCCCTGCTGTTTTATCATTTCTATCACTCCTTCTTTTCCAGTTCTCTCCTAATCTCTTCTTTCTTTATTTATAAGAAGGGTAAAAGCATTCTAAGATTATGACAATCTGATTAATGACATGCTGGCCTTGATATTTTCTGTGAATCTACAGTGCATAATTCTGACAACTGGCTTTGTGCCTTATTTTTTATCTCCTTAGAAATAAACTTTGAATGATTATTGGTATAACATATTTCCCAGACAGAGCACTAAGAGATGGAAATTAGAAAATTAAAAAAAAATAGGGATATAGGTTTGTCCCAACACCCACATCTGTTCATAGTGTTTTCTACAATATTTTTATTATTTTGTTCTTAAATATATATTTTGGCACACAATCTTTGTGTATGAAGTTAATGATTTTATAAGGCTTGTCCCTTGGGTCCCCCATAGCTTCAGGCAACTGCTTCATTTTCTGAGGTCTAACAAAACTTTCTCTTTCCTGCTTTTTTCCTTTTAGATTTTTATGGGTTTATAAGTCTAGTGTTTGTTCTACTCTTACTGAATCTTAATAAATTTAACACTTCCTTATTAATATGCACACATATTCTCTAATCTTCCTCTATGGGCTAAAACAAATCTATTGTAAAAAACAGAAAACCTCTCAATCCCAGAACACTTTTTTTTCAACAGTTGTTCTAAAATAATAGAATATGTGAAAATACATGTTAGAAACTTTAAAAGATGCCTTATCTAAATTGTGAATGTTACATACGAAAACAAAGCAATGGATTAAAAAGAGGATGGGACAAATTATTAGTGTGCAGAAATGCCAAGCCTTAAACACAAATTTTAGAACTCATGATTGATACTCATCATCATTCAATTTTCAGCATTTTTGTCCTATTAAATGACAGGGTCTTGTCCTCAGCTGAATCTTAGAATACTGATGATTGTGGTAGGTTTAGCAGACTGGCTTACTGAAAATATGGGACAAGAGTCTGCTGGCGTATCTTCCTTTAACATCAACGCTGGGAAACTAAACACTTCATGTTTCTAGCTTATAGCAAAGATTCTGGTTATAATTTTAGTTTTAAGATTCAGATTTACCACATACTTGGTTTTGAAGATGGATTAAGTGTGGGAACACACAGTACTTCATGAGATCCATTTTGCCAGTTCAGATCTTGCAGCAAACTGGAGCTGACCATTCTGATAGTAACCTTCTGATCTTGCCTGATAGTAACCTTCACAGCTTGCCTATTCTGGGAGCCCAACCTTTGATAATGTCTTGATGAAACTCCCATTTACTGGCCTTGAAAAAAATTAGTTTCTTTTTAAGCAAAGTTCAATAATGTTATCCTTGGAGGTATTCTAGAGGCAGAAGCTATTATATATTTTTCCAGTCCTTATAACAACTTTGTAGGCAGCTCATTCTTCTTAAAGTAACTTGAAATATTTTTTATCTCTGTAACTTAGATCCAATCTTGAGGATTCATAGCTTACAACAAATTCTAATACCAAACATTGTCAAGTGTATCTAAGAAAATCAAGATCCACTTGACAATTGGAATCTGGAAAATCAAGATATTAATTGGGCTTCAATGAGTTAAAGATTAATTACCATTGAAAAGTGGAATGCAGTAGTCTGTGATTTGCTGTGTCAAAAGTTACTGTATTTATCACCTGTGGTCATTTGACATAAATTGAATATTGAATGCATGACGTTGGTACAACAAGTGGCAGTTGCCACAGGACAATAAATATTTCTGGGCAAAGTGTCTTTTTCTCATCACACTGGAGTACTGGAGAAAGTAATAAATTTGGAGTTAACTTGACTCAGGACATATCAGAGAATGAGAATTTCCATGACTTATTTAATAACATTTTGTTGAGCCTGTTGACTCAATGTACCTTAAAACAGATGTGTGACTTTGTTGATTCCTAAAACAATTCATAGCAATGTAAAGTTTTAAAATAAGGATTAAGGGATTGATTAGCAAAGATTAGAAAGGTTTGAAAAATTTCAAAAGCTCTGAACTCTCGAATGCTCCTTTGTATCTCCAATGCTAGCAGAAACAGAATCCTGCCCATTATATAAGGAAAGTCCTGCTTTCTCTAGAGATACTGCTATAGTCATTACCTTGCAAGAAAATTCCAATTGCCATGGTACACCTTCCTCTCAATCATTTCCTTGACTTATTACTAGAGACAGAATGTTGCATGCCCCATGGAGTTAATAAAAAATTAAACCCAGGAGACAAAAGGGTTACAATGTCAATAAAATTTCAAGATTTGATTAATGTGTATTAATGATCCTGATCTTGGGAAATATGTATGGCAAGTAAGTTTTGTGGTACTAAATGAGGAAGGGAGAATATAATTTAGGTGGAAATTATTTTTAATGCAATAGACTTGCCAATGATTCTGGGTTAAATGTGCAAAGTTGAAAATCTCGGATTCATATCATTTGTGTGATTACTAAACAGAATCTTGGACTCAGTGATGGCTTACGGAGAATGAGTAAAAAGACAAATAATTCTTAGGTAAAATGAATATTAAATGATTCAATAAGTTAGATAAAGTTGGTACAGTAGATTTGTCAAGATCTACTTGCACAACCATTTCCTAAATACATCTACTAGGAAAGTTCTCAAAAAAGACTTTTACCAAGGCATTGAGAACACATGAGAAAGGAAGCAATTGTGTCCTTTAAAAAGGATAACAAAAAGGGAAGGTATCAATAAAGATTGGATATATCCCTGTGGATAAAATAGGGTCCCTAAATTTAATAGTGGTCCCTAAATTTAACAGTGGTCCCTATACCACTGTGGATAAAATAGGGTCTCTAAATTTAATACAGATATTAGAATATTTGTGAAGAAAAATTCAGGCAATAGTACTTAATTTTTCTTTTAATAGAGACAGGGTCTCACTACTCACAAAAGCAATCATATTTAATTGGTCACAGAAAAGCAGAAATGATTGCCATTCAATGTAGCAGAGCAAAATAGGAATTAAAAATGATTGGAGCTCCTGGATCATGAATTGTTGGGCCATCTTCTAAGGTCTTTTTGTTCTGTATAACATCATATCTCTAAATCTTGTGAACCCAGCCTGATAGGAGTCACAGTGACGGAAAGTCTCTGCCTCTCGCTTAATCCTCAACTTCAGCCAGGTTATACATTCCAAGTCTTTTGGTGAGACAAGATGTTTTGAAGGAGGACCCTGAAATTATCTGACAAGTACACATCATAACTATTTTTTTGATAGTTACTATAAGCACCAGAGTGTTCTTCAGAAAATGATTGCTTACTTGGGAAGGGAAAATATGTAGAACTTTTTGGGAGAATAATGTAGACACGGGCTTAAGTTAATAGTTCTTGGTAAGTTAGAAGACCAATGAGGATCAATTGCATAAATAGGCTTTGGGGTTTAGGTAATAAATAAAGTTCTGTCTAAAATGATTTAAAAATTAGTATGGCATTTATACGAATCCATTTATTTTTCAAATTTTCCAAGCTCATGGGTATGGTGTGATTTTTCAGAAATTGGTAGACTCTCGTTTTTTTTTTCTTTTGACTTTCACATGTCTGGGACTTGGCTTATATAAGAAAGGAAGTAATTTCCTGAATTAATACTCTGACAAAATTTAAACTAGATTCATCAGGATCTACTTGCACAACCATTTCCTAAATACGTTTACTAGGACAGTTATCAAAGAACTTTGGGACATCCTTTGGGAATAGCAGGAATTAATGTCACCTTCTAAAACTTGGCAGATGAAATGTTGGTGATTTCAATTGTGTTTATATTTTACTTGTCTGTTTTCTTGAGACAGAACATGATCAATGGCAAATATTTATTTTAAGTTTAATCAGCTGATATTTCATTGCTTGCTACTAACTCATATATGTTCTTTGTATTGAGATAAATCAATATAACCCCTGCCATCTGGCATCTGGCAATAATATTTAAATTATTCATACAGAAATATTAGAAGCAGTTTGTTTCACCTACTAAGTGCAGAAGTACAAATTCAGCATCTTTCTTTAACTCTTAGGCTTGACATCCTACTTTGGTCTTCTGGAATCTAGATTATCTCTCCATCTCATAATATTTTACCGCCAGTTCATGGCAGTGAATATAGCATAATGTCAGAATCTGGGGGCAGGAAGTAGCAGAGTCAGAAAGACACATGCAAGAGCATAAGAGATAAATCCCATAAATAGGTAAGGTTCTGTCCACTAAGTGAATGTTCTGAGTGCAGTGGTTTGCATGTTTGGAATATCCTCTAAATGTGTAAAAGTTTTTGTACCTCTCATTTCTTTTCAATTTTAAGAAAGAACAAGCCTCATATATGTCATTTCCAATACCTGCAACTCCTCTTCACTTTCTCCTCCTTTTCTTCTTACTTTCCTTTTTGTTTTGGAGGCATTGTATGTCATATTTGGCTACACTGCTCTTATGAATTTACTCTAGTTTTTTAATGATGTCAGACTAAGCAAAGTATCTCAGCTCCTTTAAGATGGACAGCAATAGAATGTTGTCCAGCTGGTCTAGACTGGGGAGGAAGAGAAGACTTCCCAGCTGATTTAACCAGGAAAGCAAGTACACCTGGTACTAAGCACATAGAATCTGGTATACTGGATAGCGGTGCTACAAAGTGTTTGTGATACATTGAAATGCAGTGTAAACTTTAGGCAATCCTGAAGAGGGGGATTGCATCTTAGAACTTTTGAGTAAAGCAATTGTGTTGTATTTTCGTGTGGCAAATAAGAATGTCTTCGAGACTGCAAACCAGGCACTGGTATGTCCAGTGACCATGTGGTCTGCAATGTTCGTCATAAACAATGGGGAAGCTTATCCACTTAGTGGGTAGATCGTGCTCAGAAATACTCCATCATCTGAAGATCTATTTATACAATATTGAACTCAAGCTAGTCTTAAAAACACAAGAACATTTTTTACTGAGAATTCCGATGTACTGTCAATTCTCTCTCATTCCACATCTGTGGCCTAACAGGATATTCACTTTGGCAGGTTGGCTCATTTGTGATTGCTTCTTCATGACATGCTGGAAGCTGCATGCATTTTCTAAAGCAATACTGTGTCTCTAAGGGTATCCTCAAAAGACAACTGCAAGAGGAGCGCATCTGTGGCACAACTTTGATTGGTTCACATGATCGTTCGCTCTGCCTGAAAGTAGATATGACATGAGGTAAAATCCTATACCATTAACCTGATGGGTTGACCACATACTCAGGGATTTGAAAGAACAGATTGTGGAATGACTGAGAAGAAATATAGGGATGTACCTTTGCTACAATACAACATATTTGTTCTTCATGTGAATGCTTACTGATCAGTTAACACTATAGATCTGGCTCTAAGTAAACAAATGAATGCTTATCAGTTGGTTCACACTATAGATCTAGCTCTAAATAATCAGATAAAGTGGTGATCTATGTTTAGGATCAGGTTAACCTCTATTCCCACTATTTATTTAATGGCTCATAATTACAATGGCCATGATAGTAAACATGGAGATTATGTATGAGTTCAGAAACACATAATGTGACATATCTTTGCTTAGTGACCAGTCTGCTGGAGAAAAATGATTAATCCCTAATGTCACATTATAGGCTAGAGAGAACAGTCAGCTACTGGTGGTATATCAATTACACTGTACAATTTTTACCATGATGGAGGCAGTTATTTTTTCCCACTGGGACAGGTACTTATTCTTTCAGTAGATTTGCCTTACTGCATGTTATGGTTCTGCTTGCACTTACTGTCATCACTGCATTTATCTGTATGCTTTATGAATTGACATTGGATCAGACAATACTATCCACTTTTTATTCAAAGACTGGAGGCAATGAAATTATTTTAGGAAATCTTGACAAGTCTTATCATAACCTTCATTATTTAGAAGTGGCTGGGGTTTTTGGAAAATAATATAACCTCTTGAAAACTCAATGACAATTTTGGTCATGAGGCAACAATTTGTGAGAACAGCTTGCTGACTTACAAGGTGCAAACTACTCAACTGTTTTTCACATAGCCATGAGTCCTAGAAAAAGGATAGAAGTGGAAATGACCACTCTTAGTACTGTATCTAGTGACTCTCAAGCCACGAAACAATTACTGAGGGAGAGAGTCATTGTTTTGGCTGTTGCCAGCCCTGATCATAAAAGAAAACAGCTGCTATACAGGAGGACAGGGAAGGTATGTCTGGAACCCAGGAACTCTGGAGTTTTCCAAGAATTGTCATATCCAGTAATAAAAGTTAGTGAAAGATTTCAAAAACATAATCCAAAGAAGGCCACAAAGGACTCACATCTTTCAGGAATAAATGTTTTGTTCTTCTCACCAAGTAAAGGCATCTGAGAATGAAGGAACATGTAATTATAATGGTGAACATAAGTTATAAGTACCAGCTATGATAAGCTTTTGTGATAGGATGCAGAAACAAGGTGTACAGGAGTGTCGTGACCACCCATATTTCTTTATTTTTCTCTCAGAATTTCACAAGAGAAAGAGAAAGGAAAGGGGAAAAGGATAATATGTATTGTATAATATAATTAAACAATTACTGTGTTGTGTAATTGTGTAATGAGATCACAAATTGTGGGATAACAAGAACAGACTGTGACTGAAGTAGGTGTGGGCAGGTTTAATATTCTTCAGAGATGAATGTAGTAACAGGGAAATTGGGTCTTTCTTTCTAGAAAGAGTATGAGAGTGTTATTTTATAAGGTATGGTTGCAGTATATTAAGCTGGAACATGTTGTTATTACTTTTGTTGTCACTGTACAGATTAAGTGTGGAAGAAGTGTGTGGGTCCACATTGAACATCTATAGATTTTCACAGTGGCACGTGGGTCAGATGGGCTCTCCTCTGTTACGACCTACTTTTGATGTGTCATCTTTCACCACAAAGCCCAGAAAGGTAAAAGCTTCCCATATATTTTTGGATCTTGAATTGCACATGTATGGTGTGTATTCCTTCAATCATATGCACTTAGACAACACGTGAGTTTGGAAGCTAGTGATAAGAGGAGATAAGCATCTGCATATGGGTCATTTCGTTTGCTGGAGGATGTAGGCTGGCCAGTGTGATTCTGAGACCAGTAGTTTTGGTATTACCTTCCTTAACTCTGAATTATAGTTTAGATGGTGTGTTCCTGGAGCCAACAGTAGTTGCTTCTCCACCTTCCTAATTGTTAAAATCTGGAATTACTTTTAAATGTGAACATATTGAATAAAATTAAGTGCAAGAACTCAAATGACTGGATCTTTTTTGCATGTTGCTTTAACACTTTGCTTTTCAGTGGGTGGCACGAGATGAGTTTCTTATGTTCCCACTCTTTGTATTTTTCCTGAAATTTTATTTGCCTCATATTTATTTGTTTAGGTAACATTTTACCAAGTGTTGATGCAGCTAAGAGATTTACCAATAGTATACCCTGATCAAAACTTCTGAATATTATACTATAATTATCGCAAATGTCCATTGCTTTAGAAAATTGTTACTTTTATGAGAAAAAACACATTCACTTTTAAAATTATGCTTTAAAAATCCAACTTTAGCTGGCTTATTTCCACAATAATTGTATTAAAATAAAAAGACAGTTTGTCCTCTGTATGGTATGATACCTATATTTAAATATAATTGTGTGATATAACAGTGGTTTTACATGTTTCAGCTTTAATTTTCTTGTGGATTACGGACCCGTGAAGTTTACAGCATATAAAAATATAACGTGTATTCTACAAAAGAAAATTACTGTCATTTCAAGAATTTTTGTTCAACATTCAGGTCATAAACTTAGACTGAGAGTCTTAAAAATGTTTTTTATTACTTTAACAAACATTCTCACATTCTTATTAAGCAACAATCCCTGTTTCTCCTAATTTAGAAATCCATAAAAATGTCTTGTATATATGTAGTAAACAGAATTGATTAAAAGTTCATGATTTATTTTTCTGAAGTTGTGTGATAGGAAGTGTTCTTATTTTAAATAAAATTATTTTTATATTCAATATTTAGGTAGGTAATAACATTTTCAATTTGACTCTAAGTGTGGAGTAAAAAATGATTTTGCTTTGCTGTAGACTATTGAAAATTAAATGACTTTTTAATGTCATTTTTATGACTATCTGTAAATGATCTAATCTTTAGATTTTTATTGAAATACTCAGAAACTGCCCAATTAGATGGATCACTGACCTATTCTGGTTTGAAACTTTTATACATTTTTGTCCTTACTGTTAATTTTGGTACTTCCTCTAGAGCTCTTTTTGTAGGTAGGGGGCAGTCATGGTCTCTGTCAATGAAGTGAATCTAGACAAGTTACCGGTACTCAGATTTCTCACATATATGTGTTTAAAATATATTACACTGAAAACTTAACTTATGCGATAAACGTTTTCACCTATCAAGAAAACATATTAGAATAGAACCTAACCCCAACACTGTGCTAAAATAGAGCAATAGAACAACACTGAGATGGAAAATACTTATGCCCCTGTAATGTCTTCATAAGGCCTGTCACAAAGTATATGTTCAATAATTATGTACTGAAAGTTTATAAGAGCTATCTTTGCAAATTATAGTCCCTTCCTTAATGCTTATGATCACCATATGAATAAAGTAAACCACTGATGAGTATGATTATTTCTTGAGTCTATCAAGTAGTTCCTTTCATGAAGTAAGTGCCCAGTGATTTATTGTTGACAACAAATAGCAAAAATACATACAACTTTCACTTATCTTTGTCTCATATCAACAGAATATTTTAGTTTTTGATATAATCCAATTAATTTTCTAAAATAGCCATATGAACATCACTTAAGCCTTTGCAGAATCTAAAGATACAAGAAAATGTAAAAATACACTAGCCTAAAATAGCAATCTTATATTTACAAAACGATACTTATGCCATGTGTCATTTACATATATATGTAGACAAACACATACATACACATCTGTGTGTTATAGATACTTGTGTTAGTAAACACATGCACATTCACAGATTCATACATATAAAACAATACACACAAGTTATGAAAATATGTTAATTCTATATTCCAAAAATTAGCAACTCTCGTGAAATAATTTAATAATATGAAAAGCAAAAGTATTTACACTGGCTTTCCTGTCATATGTCAAAAAGCATAAAATGTTATATATAACATTTAATTTATATATCTGTATACTATACGTAAGTCGCAGATTAAAATTATTATATGTAAATGGACATAAAACATTAAGGCAGAAAAATATGAGTAAAAGAGGACATTAGAAAATAATGTTGGCTTAAAAAGTCACATGCCTGTAATCCCAGCACATTAGAAGCCCAAGGCAGGTGGATCAGTTGAGGTCAGGAGTTCAAGACTAGCCTGGCCAACATGGCAAAACCTCATCTCTACAAAAAATGCAAATATTAACCAGTCATGGTGGCAGGCACCTTTAGTTCCAGCTACTCGGGAGGCTGAGGCAGGAGAATTGCTTGAACTCAGGAGGCAGAGGTTGCAGTGAGCTGAGATCATGCTAATGCACTCCAGCCTGGGCAACAGAACAACACTATCTCAAAATAAATAAAGAAATAATAAAAAATTACAATGAAAGACATTAGTAATGTCATATTCAGAACAAATGTTACCTATGTGTTATTATTTGCTTTCTATACATTGAAAAACTTAATCATGCATAATTATTAGTGTGGAGTTGAAGTTAACAATGTTTATGTTGATGTAAAACTGGAAATAATGAGGATTTACACTATTAAAATTAAAAGGTACCATGAAATTTCTGTTTGTTTGGTTTTACTTTTTGGGAATTGGCTTTGGAGAATACATAATTTCTGATAATTTTTTTTTTATAAAATAAAAGTATGTAAGTCTTGGCAAATATTGTGAGCTGATAAACAGTTTGGTGAATCATTTTTGGTTTTGGTTATATCAGAAAGTTGAAATATTACATATCAGATGCTAAAAGGACTTTTTTGGAGACAGGTCTTAAGGGATTAAATTGTTTTAATTATGGTATTCAATCAATGGAATATTTCTTCTTTCTAAAACATTTCTGCAATGAGAGAACAAATTGTCTCATCAGTAAACTCAGTCTGTAAAGAACTCTTTAGTTGAGTATGTATTTAAATCACATAATCGATGGAAGTGGGCAATTATCTGCATTCTTCATTGATCAATTTATACTTGAATTGTGAAAAATCAAAATAAATTAGGCAAATATTCTAATAAATTAAAATATTGTCTCTGTTTACAATTGTTTTTTGTTTCAGAGGAAATATTCCTGCCACCTGTCACCTTTTGGCAAATTCCTCATTTTAGACAAATCGTCATTCTTAAATTTAAAATAAATAAACCAAGGATGAAGAAGAAATTCACAACTGATAATGAGTTTGAATTTTCTTTTGAACTAATAAAAACTACATTTTAATGTTTTTTTAATTTATTAAAAAGAAGAACATCCTCTCATATATGACAATATAGAGGAACCTAGGACATTAAGTGAAATAAGCCAGTCACAAAAGGAAAAATACTGCAAGACTCTACTTATTAGAAATATCTAAGGTAGTTAAACTTAAAGAAACAGAGGGTAGAATGCTGGTTGTCAGGGGCCAGTGGGAGGGGGAAATGGAGAAGTGCTGATCAATGGGTATAAAGATTTAGTTATGCCAGAGGAGTAAGTTCTAGAGATCTGCTGTTCATCATTGTGTCTGACATTAACAGTCCTGTATTGTGCAATTTAAAAATGATTAAGAAGGTTATCTTGTTTGTTTTGCCACAATAAAATAAAGTAAAATAATTTAAAAGTGTGAAGTAACCTGGCACATATGATGTTAAAGGCTTAAATGAAAGAAAAAATATATATCATTAAACAGGGTAACTAGCAATTGATCAAGCTGCTTTTTATTTTTTCATTTTATTTATATTTTTTTGAGACAGAGTCTTACTCTGTCACTCAGGCTGGAGTGCAATGGTGTGATCTCAGCTCACTGCAACCTCCACCTCCAGAGTTCAGCCAGTCCTTGTGCCTTAGCCTCCCAAGTAGCTGGATTAGAGGCTCCCACTACCACGCCCAGATAATTTTTGTATTTTTAGTAATGACAGGGCTTTACCATTGTCCAGGCTGGTCTCAAACTCCTAACCTCAACTGATTCACCTACCTTGGCCTCCCAAAGTCCTAGGATTACAGGCATGAGCCAGGTCTTGCTTATTTTGCTCTTCTTCCCATAATACTTTTGTATGAGACTCCTATCTGAACTTTAAAATGTACAGGCAATGACTTTTTAAAATCTTTGTGTTTACAGCATTTAGCAAGGGAGCTATTATATGATTATGAAAATAAAAGTTTATTTTCAGAATCCTTATTGGTAAAGAATTGGAACAAAGAAGTAAAAGATAATAGTGATGTGAGCTATAGTATTTAATTATGTAGATGATAACAGATAACACTGAAAAGCTATCTGTAAATAGTTTTTTCTTTGTTGTATCTGAAGGTATTCATTATGAGGCATAAGGTTTACAACATACAGAATTTTTTCTCATAAAGCCGATACTAATTATAGCGATGATTTCCATCAATCTTCTATTTTTCTCTTACTTTCAGTCCATATTTAATATCATCCCTCGGTAATTTTACTGACAATGTCAATTTCATATGTTATTTTTCTGCTTTAAAACTTTAAATGTCTCATTTTCTGAGAGATTGAGTGTAAATTTTTATTAAAATTTTTAAAATCTTGGGCAACCTATTTCCTCCAGTCTTCGTCAATTGTCTGTAGTAATCCTATATGCAAATTAAGATCCTTACTTTCCCTGACCATTGTCTACACATTGCCATCCCTGAGGCTTAGTTTCTGCCATTTTTCCTTCAGGAAACTGTTCTTGATTACCAAGGATCTACATAAGCCCTTTGACTTTCTACAGAACTTCTTGTTTGCACACTACTTTGTCACTCATCATATAATGATGGAAGTGGTTTTCTTTCTAATTCCATGACATATTTCTTGATTGTATTTCAAATAGAAGGGAGAGAGAGTTTTTTTTTTAATGCCCACTAACTTACTGTATCTTTTGTATAGTCAGTATCGGTAAATATAAATGTTTTCCCTAAGAACCTCCTTTACTTCCTCTTTGTAATTTTTTTCCAAAATTATTCTTTCCATGTGGAAGTTTGGGTGTGCACCATTAGATTTCTTCTAAAATCAAGTTGAATTAAATCTCAGCCACGGATTAAATTAGAACCTCTGCCACTTTCACTGTTTTGAAAAAATGTGTGCAAGCCCTTTTGGGAGGAATTTGAAAAAAAAGTTTAAGATTGAGTGTCATTTAGGGAAGATTCAAAATATAAGTGAAATAATCATATGAGGGTTTTTTTTTTTTTTTTTTTTTTTTAAAGAATATCTTGGCCAGGTGCGGTGGCTCAAGCCTGTAATCCCAACACTTTGGGAGGCCGAGGCGGGTGGATCACGAGGTCAAGAAATCGAGACCATCCTGGTCAACATGGTGAAACCCCGTCTCTACTAAAAAAATACAAAAAATTAGCTGGGCATGGTGGTGCGTGCCTGTAATCCCAGCTACTTGGGAGGCTGAGGCAGGAGAATTGCCTGAACCCAGGAGGCGGAGGTTGCAGTGAGCCGAGATCGAGCGATTGCACTCCAGCCTGGGTAACAAGAGCGAAACTCCGTCTCAAAAAAAAAAAAAAAAAAAAAAAAAAAAGAATATCTTGTAATTGGTGGGATAAGTGAAAAATCTGTAGGGCAAGCTGGCAGGCTGGAGAAGCAGGTAGGAGCTGATGTGTAGTCTTGAGTCTGAAGGCTAAAAATTCAGGCAGAATTTCTATGTTGCAGTTGAGAGGCAGAATTATTCTTCTTTGAGAACCTTTCATTTTTTTTCTCGAATGGCTTTCAAGTGATTGGATGAGCCATTCACATTATGGAAGCTCATCTGCTTTTCTTAAATTCAACTGATTCTAAATATTAATGACGTCTAACAAATACACTAACATTTAGACTAGTGTTTGACCAAACAACTGGTGATCGCAGACTAGTCCAACTCACACATAAAATTAACCATCACAACTAGGGAATCAAGAAAAATATGCAGAGAAGTTGACAACTTAGAAGATCCTTAAAAGGGTGGTTAAAATATGGGAGTGGAAGAACATGGGCTGGCATTTCATTGAAAATTAATGGCAGAAACAAAAATATGGCAAACACCAAAATATCCAGTCACATAATGAAATTCCTTTGTGCTAATGATTATAAATCAATACCACTCCTTTTCAAGGCAAGCTACCCAGATAACTGAAGAAAGACAAGGCAAAATAATATACATAATAAAATCATAAAACCTTGAAAATTAAAAATACATTCGTAATCATTTATTTTAAAATGTCATTTAGTCCTGAATTTCTAAATTATCCACCTGTCATTTTGATATTTAGTTTCTTCTTATTTTCAGTTTAGACATAGTTCTCTTGTGGGGAGAATAATTTGGGATTTGTATATGCTCTCTAGAACATTCTACACTTCTCAGGATAGCAATGTTATTGTAATTAGAGTAGGTTTCCACATTTCTTGACTACGATCCAGGTTCTATCACTTATTGAAACTGTGAGAATGTGTGCAGTAGATAACCTGTCTATGTCTCCAGGAATGGCATGTGTAACATGGGAATAAGAATCCCTACCTGCCAACAATGTATTAGAAATGCCTGAGACAGTCCAGGCAAAGCACTAGCATCTTGCCTATATAATAATCTAGGCCAGTTATTATTATAAAAATATAACAACGTTATGAAAAATATGGCAATTATCCAAAAATAGTAGTATAACAATATTATGATGTTCACCCAGTGGGGTAGAAGATTAGATACAGCTAATTTTGCTATCACAAGACAAACCTTTTGATAATTATTCCCTTAAGTATTTTCTTTTCTTCTCTAAAGAATTTTAACTCATTCAATTATTATTCACAAGGTAGTATGTAAATTTTTATAATTCTGGTCACTAATTTAGGACACCCTACATTTGCTAATGTCCTTTTTGGAACATGTTGCCTAGAAATTGGTGTTTTCGAGATATGCTGATCAGAGCACAGAATTCAAAAGAACTCTATTTTCTTGAAAAAAATATCTTATTTCTACTCATGTCTCCTAAATTTGCTTTAGATATTTTTTACAGTAAATTGATGGGTCCATTGAATTTATAATCAACTTCAACTCGCAGGTCCTTTTCAATTTATCAGTAGTTGCTGTGTACTTAATGTATTGAAACCAAAACAGAAATTTTTTTTATCCGTATACAGCTCTACTATACTTATTACCTATTAGAGACCATGGTTACTGAATGTCCATGTCATTACCAATTCTGATTCTATTAACTTATTAAACTTTAATCCACTTGGTGGCAGTCACAGTTTGATAAATAAAAGCCTTCTATATCTTTGGGCATTTTAAACCTTTCCATTAGTAGAGGATCACATTTAAGTCCCTCAGAACGCCATTACAGACACCCTCTCTAGACAGATGCTGATATATTTAGGCCAATTCTTGGTCAGATTGTTAGAGTAGGTATTAACTTATCTAAATCTATTGTAATGTACTTCTCAACTATCTTTCTCGAACAGCAGAATATCACAAAATGTGTTTTCCAGGTCTCTGCCAAATAGGATTTCTAATTTAGGGAACTCCAAAGAAAGGAACTGTGTTAGTTTTATGATGATTAGTTCGTAGTGATTTTGTATGTACCACCCAATGATATTCACTGCCTTCAATGTTTTCTCAATCATGTGATGAAATACAGAGTAGGCTTATAGAGTAGAAGGCAATATCTATGATAACTTAGGGAATGAAACATTAACGGCTAATCAGAAGAGGTTGCTAGATACTCAAGAAAACAATTGCTTTTTCTTTTTTCTGAATGACAGCTAGCAAGTAGTTTCATTTAAATTATGGAATTTGAGTGGACGTAATGTCTTCTCTTGAAGGACCAAGATTTTTGTTTGTTAGTTTGAGACAGAGTTCTTGCTGTGTTGCCCATACTGGTCTTGAACTGTGGGGCTCAAGAAATTCTCCTGCTTCAGCCTCCCAAATACCTGGGTTATATGTGCACACCATAATGCTTGGCCAGAACCAAGAGTTTTAAGTGTCTCCTCCAAGTTCTCTCATTCTCTTTCTATCTATTCTTAATGTGGAGAATTGCAATGTTTTAGAGAATGGCAGAGACTGAAGCTGTATGAACACTTTTCTGAATCAGGACTAGCTAAAAGCAGCTGGTTCTTCAGGAATACCTACTATAAACTGCTACGTGAAGGAGAATTAAACTTATTCTATGTTTTGTCCTTTGTATATTTTTGAGTTTATTTGATTTAGCAGTTAAGCCAACCAAATTAACTCAGCTTGAATTCCTTCTGTAATTTACATACAGAAAGATTTTTAGCCCATGCTGAAAGAGCTTTAATAATGAAAAAAATTAAATAACACACTTAGCCAATGCAGAACTCTGTAAGAAAGTTCATCTTTGCTTAGCTAGAATGTTTCCCTGAAGAGACTTCATTAAATCCTGTCCTTTCACAGAATCACTCTTTAAATCTTTGCATAATAAATAAGAGTATTGTTTTCTTTATCAATGATGTGTGGGTGCCTCACTTAAATACCTGCAAAATTAAAGCATCTCTGTCTTCTAGGAGAAGCAAGCCAGGAAGTGTTTTTATATTACAATTACCACGTTTCAGATATGGTAATTGTGATTTTGCATCTCAATGAAGTGACAATCTACTCAAAATAATCTGCAGCAACCTTACTGGAATACCATGAAGCAGAAAAGGGCATGTGCTGGCCATCTTTGGGGACTGTTTCGGCCAACAGTGAGGGAATAGCCGATGTCTGTATATCACAGTGGTAGACACGATCTGCTTCCCTTCCACCCATCAGCTCCACACCCACCTGATGAACCACACTGTTTTTTTTTTTTTAATTCAAAGTTATACAAACTATTAATCATTATCTTTCTACTTAGAACATCTCAGAAGCTCTCCCATTGTTAATCAAGAGGATCCCAAACTAAAATACCCTGCTAAAGCTAAAGTCTGGGGAAGGGTATACTTATTTGGTCGCCTAACCTTTTAGTTGAATGACCAACTCATTAAACATACCTCCATTTCTTTATTAAAGAAGATCCAAACACTATTATGTTTTCTTAGATATTATTCTAAACTTTTCCTCGTGTCCTTATATTACTCCTAATAATACTCTGACATTTTCCCCTAACTTTCTGGCCCAAGATTACTGGTCATTTTTTCCTTCATACTTGAGAGGTTCAGGAGGCATTAAGATCACCTTCACTTCTGAAAGAAATTGCAAGTTTGGGGGATCCCCAAGAATATCTGCAAGTTTGATAAATCAGTAGAAAAATTTACAGAACTCACTAAAAACTGCTTTACTTGTGGTTATGGTTTAATTACAGAAAATAACTCAGATTGAAATTAGCAGAAGAAGAAATGCATAGGAAAACATGAGTTGTTTTCTCCCAGGGGAGTTGTAAACAGTGGTAACTTCTCACAGCAGTCACATGTGACAGAGTTTTAATAAGTCCTGATCACGTAGATGTGATTGCCCAGGTGGCTGCCCTTAGTATGCAATACCTTTGGTGGTTGACCTGATATCAAGTGGCCCAAAGACCCCATAACAAATAATAATGTTAGCCTAGACTATCTTGTGCATCCAAAGTCCTCATCAAATATCACGTTGTTAGAGTAGTTGAAGGCTCCCACTAAACAAAGCCTCCAAGGGAAGACATTTTAAGGATCACCTCACAGAATAGATAGCCTCCCAGAAGCAAAGGGTAAAAGCCGAAACTCTCTTTGGGTAAGTTTATTACCACAATAATTAACTCTGAACTTCGGATATGATTTAGTAAGAGCACATAAGAAAACATTATAGAAGTACATTTATCATTTAGTTATTAATTCAACTGACAACTCTTCAACACTTACTAAGTACTCTGACTTTCTGTTTTTTCTATAAGCTGTTCTGTACCCTGCATGACCTTTTGACCTCAGTTTTCCTTATTTTTCTTTCCTGGTTTATTATCTCGGGTATAAAGTTTTCCATTGCCTTAAGTGAGAATACATGACCCGTGATCCTATTAGAAGGACGTCTATCCCAGTTGTCAATGCCTAACTTATGGAATTCTATTGGCGTTAATTTGCCTGGCACATGACTGACACTATTTTCAATGCAATATTGCCTAATGCTACCCTTCTTATCTGCTATTACGTTCCACCTCTTTACTCCCCACCCAATCCAATTTCCACCATTTTCACTTCCAAACACTCCTGCAATATTTTACAGACACTGCTGCCTAAGGGATTTTTGCAGGAGTTACTCTTTTTGAAGTTTTATTCCACATGTATCTGTTTGGCACCTTTTCTCAACTTTTTCATGTCTTTACTGAAAAGTCATCTTCTCCAGGAGACCTATATAATGCTCTACCTGGAACTGAAAAACTCTTCTTTCAATCTTCCTATCTCTTTCCCCTGCCTTATTATTATTACTTTTTTACTTAACATAAAATTCATCATGTAATTATAATGTTTGTTAACTCTCTCTTCTTTCTTGGTGTAGGTATCAAATGTCAGGATATTTTGTATATTTTGTTCACCATTTTATCCTGAACAGTTAGAATAAAACTTGATTTGATAGTAGATGCTCAATAGGTATCTGTTCAATAAGCATATAAATAAATGGACAAAATTTAATGTATTTTCACATAAAATGTGCTGCTCTTAAACAATATATTTCTTCTTTTTATTCAGTTGGATACTTCAATGTGTGTCATAAAGTTAATGTCTTTTCATTCATCCCCTTTAGCCACAACTTTGAAAGTTTTAGTTTTGTGAACTGTACTTGAGGCAGAGCAATCTAGCTCAGGTTTTGAAGTCAGCAAGATGTAGATTTGTATTTTAGTTTTTCCACTACCAGCTGAATGATCCAGTACAGTTAAAAAATTTCCTCTAAGACTCAATTTAATTAGCTTTAAGTATATATAATATCTACTTCACAGAGTTGTTGTTAGAGTTAAGTGCCACACAATATTTTCATAATAAACTTGTTCTTTTTATTTGCTTTCCTCTGGTATATTTTTAGACATCGATTTCATTATTTAGCTGTGTCCTCAATACCTTGGCTACATTTTTTCAACAAACTTAAATCTTGCTTTTAATCTCTCTCTCCAGATGATTGCTACAGTTTCTCAACTTGACAACAGTGAGTATATTGAATAAAATATATTATTAATGTTTTCCTCATAAGTCCATTTGGCTTCTAGTTGCCAGTTCTTCTTTTTCAAACTATTAATCTTATATGTCTCATCAGGATTCTTTTCCCCTTTCAGAAAAACATGTAATCAAATTTTCCCATTTTCATTGTTTTGATGTATATTCATTTTCTCATAATTACTCAAAGATTTATCATCATATTCAAACAATCCCATCTACAGTTACTTATAGTCTCTTCTAATAACATTCTTCCCAGCCAGGAGACTTGACCTCATATAGAGCAGTGAGAAACATTTTAATAATCATTTTTCTAAGCTTAGTTTTCAATTTACTTACTAATTTTCCCTTCTACCCTTTCTGGAAAACAGAAACAATATGGTGTCATATATTTTTGCAATGTTATCCATTAACTTCACACCATCAACCCCAGGCAGTGAGCCTATCCATTTGTTGTTAACTTTGTTCTCAAGTATTTAACAAAAGCAATCTTCGAATTTTTAAAAATTATTGTAAACCTCAGCTAATGCTATTCTTATAATTCTCTGATACTAATTTTCATATTGATTTTTGTTTTATTTCATCTTATTAAATGTTATTTTCACATCAATGTAAATATTCTCCTAGAATTTAATTTGCACAAAGTTTAGTGGCAAATGAAATAAATTTTTAAGATAAATCTTAATTTTGTTCCTCACAAATAACTACCTAGCCAGAAATACTTTCTCTGAGAGCATTCCAGATGGCTTGAATAATGGTCCACTCTGAGATGTGAATTAGTACATTGTTTCTACCCTAAGTTTTAGAAGTCTGTCTTCTAAAGTCTAGAATAAATTATTCACTATACTCAATCTTCAATTTTGTGGCTATCAAAAATCTGTGATGACAAAATTACTTTCTCTCTCAGTTGCCACTTCTTCCTCACCAAGTTATTTCTTCTTGTTCATCACTGTGAAGTCATGAGAAATGAATTAGTAAATAATTCTTCATTGTACCACAGAAGACCTTTTCTCATTGTTTCCCCACTAAAATACATTGCTCAAAATACTTTATTTCCAAACTAAAATAGTAGGTTATATGTAGTTATTCTTAAGTATTCAGTTGGTTTCAAGCATTTTTAAATGATGGAATTATACCAGGGACCCCCATAATGACTTGTAGATGATTCTGGTGGTAACGTTTGAAATTGGTTGCATTTCCTAAGCTTGGAAAAATAAAACTTTCAACAAAATGGGAATTTTTCAACAAATATCTGGAGAGATGGGCTATCATAATAACTATAGTAGCTTGCCTCTAAATCTGTATTAGGAAAACATTACGGATACATTCTTGATAGCTGAATTTTTAAATATATTTCCTTAGTAATAACACTGTTTGTCTCTTTGAATCTTTCTTAAACCTTGTATTAAGTATGGCAAAGAACATTGTAACAGATGACATAATAAGATTGCTCTCAATTTCAATCAAAACACTCTCAATTTCACTCTCTGGTTCCACAATTTTATATTCTTCTCCAAATTGATTTTTTTATGGAATCAATTTATTTCAAAGTGCTTTTTGTATCAGTGATTACATTCATGATGTTCTGAAATAAACATGTTTAATAACCATGTTTAATTTTATTTTTACTGAGATGTATGTGTGATCAAAACATTTGGAATTCGCTGATTTAGTTATTGCTGCATTGGTGCGAGTTCTGTGGAAAGAGTACAAAGCAAGTGTTCTTCCTCAAAATTAATCACTCAGCCCTCTATCTACCTCTTTTCTTTGTGTCACAACCATGTTGGTTTCGCTGAGCTGCCTTGTAAAGTTTATTAAGTGCATGCATTCCTCTGTACTACATTGAAGTTTCAGCAAAATTTAAAACACCGGAACACTCCCTTCTTGAAAATTTATCTTCCTTTGCTTTTTTTGTCATCACAATCTCTTGATTTTCATTTTAGATTCATATTCTCTCTCTTCTTTATACACATATCCCTTATGTTTTATTTTCCTGTGATTTGCTTAGGTTCTGATGCTCTTGCCATTGTATGTACTCTTTCTGGTGGTTTTGTAAGCACTACAGGAGTTTCAAATACCTTGTAAATTCCACTAACCCTCAAGTCATCTTTTCAATAACATTTTCTCTTCATACTTTTCTCTCTGATTCTGTGAGTTAAACAACCAGTGATTACCCAAGCCTTACATCTGAGAGTCACAGCTAACCATCTTGTTCTCATTGGATTCTATGTTCAATTTGCCATAAATTGTTATATATTCTACACTCTGAATACCTCTCGCATTCATTTTCTTACCTAATTTTCAACTGACATCACATTAATTCAAAATTCATCCATTTTTACCTGAATCACTGATTTAACCTTCTAATGAATTTCATCCTCATTGTGTCCTGTGGAGCAGATTTATGCTTTCCAATTTCAGCTGGGCCCTCAAAATTGTTTGGCAATCCTTTTACTTCTCAGTCAAGTGAATCTTGATTTTATAGCCCTGACCTATGCACTAGTATGAACATTGCTCTCTTTCTTACCCTGTCAAGTCATGATTTTTAGGCATCTGAAAATGACACTATGCAAGTAACCATATGGAAATTCATAAGCTTCTTTCTCTATGCCAAATTGATCTGTTGTCTTGCTCCTGCTACCATTTGCTCATGCCTGTGAGCAGCTTGCAAGAAGCCTCACCATTGTTCCATCCTAAAATGCCAACACCCCTACTAAGTTGTTTTTAGAAAATCTGAGAAATTCTCATCTTTGGGTTATTGGAATGATTCTGATCTTGCTGGAGGAAGAGAGAAGGCCTTCTCCCAACCTAATGCTACGCTTCATTGTGCCAGCTCCCAAGTGTAATATCCAACATCCCTCTAACAGAACCTTGAAAGTTTCTGACCCTCACTCCTTAACCAGTGATGCCTTCATTCAGTCATGCTACCACAAATGAAGTGGACTTCTATGAACTCTTTATTAGAGTTCATTCTTTATTATTTTTTTCTAGTATTTTACCCTCCCCATTCTATTACTTTAGAAAAAAATCTCTTCTTTAACAGATATAAAATAAAGAGTGGCCTTCATTTTAACGAAATCAGTAGATAGTGGGACACGTAGGGAGGGATGGAAGGAGGAAGCATACTGTCAACTTTTGAACAGAAGTAGGGAGCAAAAATATTCTTTGTCACCATTATCTGAATTTGTCTTCTTTGTGGGCTTTCCTTGGCTTGTACTCTGAATGTGAAATGTTCTATTCTAAGTCTACTTGTCTTTCTTTGATGCCTATGCCTATTCATCTTTTTTTTTGTAACTGTAAGTTGATGCTATTGCTTCCAACTTCTCAGAGAAAAACTAGTTCCTCATTTATTCATTTGTTCAATAAGCCTCCCTTTGGAGCTAGAAATACCCTTTTCTCCAAGAAGCTTACAGTGTAATAGAGGAAACAGGAAAAAAATAATAACATTAAGTGATTATATTGCTGCTGTCAAAATCCACAGAGAACACAGGGAGCTCAGCGAAGGGAGAGCAAAATTCTATTAGAGATGGAAATGGAGGTTTCATAAAGAAATTGAAATTTCAGAAGTCTGTATTTATTTCTCCCACCCATATCATAAGATTGTTTTGAGAATTAAAGGTTACAAAATATGTGGTGCCAGTTTGTAACATTTAAACCTTAAGTGGTTTTATAAGTGTGTGTGTGTGTGTGTGTGTGTGTGTGTGTGTGTGTGTGAGAGAGAGAGAGAGAGAGAGAGACAGACAGACAGAAGAGAGAGAGAGCCTTAAAACTCGTTTTAATGGTGTGGTCATGACTGAGGTTCTGGTCCAAGATTTTTAATTTACACTAACAAGTACATGATTGATAGGTTAGAGAAATATCACTTCAGACATTGATAAGCAATAGGAAGTAAAGTATTACCCTCAAAGGCCATCAACATCTCTTATTGAAGTCATTAACCTTTAAAAAGAGAGACAATTTTAGATGTTTGTTTATTGTTTTCAGAATGTTGTGCCCATCCTGCCTCAAGATCACACTACTGAAATGTTCTGATACATAGCATCTATTATCTTTTTGAGTGAAGGTGTATTAGCCTCAGTTTGGTTAGGAAACCAGAACTGCTCTAAGGATTGTAAAAATAAAGTAGTTAATATAGAAGCTGAGGATATGGGAATGTGAGAAGGAAGTGGGGCGTGGTTTAATTAGTGAGTAGAGGGATGGTCATGTAGGAGAGGAGTGTCAAGAACCAGTCACTGCTGACATTAGCTTGAAGCACTGGACAAGAAGACTCCAGTGTTGGCTGAGAAATCACTGCAAGTGTCAGTCTTTAACAGAGAAGCAGGGACATCAGGGAGATAGCTGAGAAGCCCTGGTGTGTGGCCATGATGACCTCCTGAGGGAACTATACCTTCTAAATATGCCCTGGTTCCTTTTACTGTTAAAGGCTAACCTGGAATTATATTTAGGAAAGAGTATTCTTGAAAACATAGTTCCTGACTTCTCTGCAATCTAGAGGAGTCCTTAAAAGTGGGTACCAATGGTGAAAAGCAGAAAACTGGACAACTAGTAATCCAGCAAGTGTGAACAATGTGTTGTAGGCCAGACACGAGATTTGTTACTTCATACTGTTTAATAAAAAGATGATAAAATTAATTTTATAGTTAAAAGGTAAAATTTTCAACTATAAAATGTTTAAAAGTGAAAAGTTTAACTACATTTAAATTTGACATAGTGTTTCATTGTAGCCTAAGAATTTTGAAATGGAATGGTAAATAAAGAATATTATGTTTTCTTCACCCTGCAAAAAATCAAACACAAACAAATAAGGCAAACTGCTTTTATTTATAGCAGTTCCACTTGTTTAATAAGCAGTTACTATATGTAGTGCTAAGCCAAGTCCAATGCCATAAACTAGTCAAAATACATTATTTTTAATACGCTCTGTATTTCCACTGGTAGATCAGTAATACTTTTCTTATAAAAATTCTGCCTTTGGGGCATCAAGCTTTTCCAGCTTTAAATAAGACAAAATTGATTTTGTTACAGCAGCCTACATTTTTGTGTAGACCTATGTTAAGATACTTTTTTAATTAAATGTCAAATCCAGCTTGGCACTGGAAACATAGTGCATGCTTGATGTTTGAGGAAACGCTGTCAGCTTGTCTCTCCCTGTCAAATTGCCAGCTGCCTCATAGTGATTAGTTTAGGCTAAGGGATCACTGTTGGGCAAAACTTTGTGTCACAAATGGCGCAATGCTGTGTGACTTGGGGGAAGATGTGAGACAACCTATTTGTCTTTGAGAGATTGAATTTTATGCTTTTAATTATTTAAGGTTATTTTAGGTGCTTTTCTTGTAGATGTAACAATAAATCAGAAATCCTATTCAGAGAAAGACATAAAAAGGAAAGTCAAAATCCTTCTAAGTAGTAATTTCTATGAATCTTAGCATCAGGTGCTATAGTTGGAGTAGAAGATTGATATTATATTTGCCATAGCAATATTTTATACTACTCCTTTTTACATCTTGAGAAATTCAAACCATAAAGTAATTGGTAGTCAAGACACTGGGACTCTGCCTCTGTTCTTTAGAGCGACTCACTCCTTGGGGTAATGTTTTTTGCAAGATTGTGCAGTCCTGTAACAAATTAGAAACCAGAAGCAATTACGCAGGTAATTAAAACTTCCCACTTTCCCCCAAATAAATAAACTAAAAGAAAAAGAGAAGAAACATGGTTGGCATTTTTCCTACTTCCAGAGGAGAAGTCACTGCAGTCACTATTAATATAGCCAGAAAAAACACAGGGTGGTTTTTGAAACTAACACTAGCAACATAAAGATGAGAGGGGAATTCGTTCACGAAGGCAATTTCCAGTAGCAGTTTGAAGCCTTTCTTGGGTAACAGCAGCCAAGCCATTTCCAGGACGGATTTGAAGAACTACTGTTGTCTTAGAGACTTATTTTTTCTAGATACTAACATGGGTACATCAAGTTTCTTTTGATTATAATTTGCTTTGTTTCTTTTTTTCATCATTGTGCTTTCAACCTTTCTATATTCTTATGCATCTCTACTGAACAGAATACTATTACCCAATAGTATTAAATCTCATGTGATAATACTTGGGTTTTACTGACACATTCAGTTCATTTACATTTACATTTAATTTAATTACTAGTATATTTGTATTTTTCTTTATTATCTAATTTTGAGTTTTGTAATTGTTTTATTTGGCCCATATTATTTCTTTACTGTTTTACCGCCTTCGGGATTGATTCTTTTTATTCTTTCTATTATTTTTTTTTCCTTCTACTTTGGAATATATTTATCTGCTTTAGAATGTTCCAAAGATTACAATGTAAATATTAAACTTACCTAATTCTAAAGTGAATGAATACCTTTATCCTGCTCCCAGAAAATATAAAATGTGTACTCATTCATCTTTGTAAGTGTTATGAAATCATATTTTTTTGCTCTGCAATATACTATAATTATTGTATATAGTCAGTATTTGTTTAGATTTACTCACATTTTTACCCTTTTCTATGGTTTTCCTTTCTTCTGTTCTCACACATCTTTTACTTAGACTAATTTGCTTCTTTTCATGCTTAGGGATTTTATACTTTTGCATAGTGCTAGAATTTCTTTGCAAGAATCTGCTGCTGGTAAACAGCTGGATTTTGTTTGTCAGTGAAAGGTCTTTATTTGTACATGTGCCACCCATAATACTTCTCTGAAAGTCTTTGTTAATTCCACCAATAACATTTATTGAAATCATAGCATAAGACAAAATGAAAGATTCTACTTCATACCCTACCCCATATTCTTTTCCTATCCCCAGCCTCATCTTTCACCATAAGGATACTGTGTAGACACCCCAGCTTGCAGGTCTAAGTTCTGTTTACAAAATAAATCTTCATTTGAGGGGTGAGGCCAAAGCAAGGCCAGCAAGGAGCCTGTAACAATGCTGGGCCCAGGGCAAGGATCCTGATTACCTGGGTCTGAGGTTACAGCTATTTATTTTGTAATATCTCTTGAAAAATGCTTTTACAGTGTGGATTTATAAGTTCACAAGTTCTGCTCCTCCGTCTTCAGGAGTCTATCATGGCTGTCCAGAAGCCAGCTCTTAGACTCATGTAACTTACTTGAAGATAATCTAGTCCTTTTATCTGACAATTTTAAAGACTTTCCATTTGTCTTTGACTTTCTGAAGTTTCGCTCTGTTGTGTCTAGTATGAACCTCTTTTTATTTATTTTATGTGAAGTTTATTGGGCTTTCTGAATCTGAGAATTAGTGACATTCATTAGTTCTGCAATATCCTCAGCCATTGTTTCTATAAATTTTACCTCTAACCCATTTTATGTATTCCACAACTGTGCATTTGTTGAGTGCTTAACATGTGCCAAGCACAGTTCTAGGTGCTAG
Source organism: Callithrix jacchus (assembly GCF_049354715.1). Lineage (NCBI taxonomy): Eukaryota > Metazoa > Chordata > Mammalia > Primates > Cebidae > Callithrix > Callithrix jacchus. Next base: position 79,724,852 of record NC_133504.1, read on the forward strand.
GTACTAGGGATATATATCATCAATACAGTCAAAAAATCTCTATTCTAGTGGTTCTAGACAATGCAAGTACCAAAGTAAGCAAAACCCATAGCATTTACAAGACTGTTAGTAGTTATTAAGAAAAAAAATAATGAAAGAGGGAAGAGGGCGGAGCGTGTCAAAGGCATAGTTGAGAAGGCCTCAATGACAAAGTGATGCTTGTGCAAATACATGGAGGAAGAAAGGAAGTGAGCTTCGTGTACATTTGGGAAAAGAGATCTCAGAAACAGGATTCACAAGCATCCTGATGTGAGAAGCTTGATACGTTCACAGATATGTAAGGAAGCTTAACAGGCTTGTGCAGGATACTATTTGCATTTCTTTAATCCTTCTAAGAATAGCAAATTAAGGTCATCATACATAGGAGAAAACAATGGGTTTCTTCATTTTTAATTAAGAGGTACATTAAACACAGCATACCCTATTGTAATAGATATGTGCTGCAATTGCTGATACATATGCTATGCACACTTAATGATTATATTCATTTTGGTTGTATAAATGAAACTTCATTGCTTCAGAATAGCTAGTGGTTTAACCATATGAACACAGAACAATGTGTTTTATTTCTCAATGATTTTGAATAATCTTAAGAGATTTAATACCATCAAGTAAAAGTCCTATTGTCTAAAAAAATACTTTTAACATTCAATTAACACAATTAGAAAACTATTTTGAAGTGAAAATTTGAGAATAATTTTTCCTCCCTTGGGTAGAAATGCATATTCTTTTTTGAAATTTAGTTTCTATTTTTCAATAAAATCTAATGCTGAGGTAACTTACAAGCTGTATAGAATCTGCATCAAATCTTGCACGGCTGTTCATAAGTAGTGTTTCATTAGCTTACTCATCGTAAATGTAGTTGGTGCCAATGAAAATAAAAATGAACTGCATTCATGGAAAAATATTATCTTAAGAATTGTCAACTACAATTACATTTGTTTCAGATCATTTGTGCAAATAATTTATGAGATCTTTAGATAAGTGAGATAAAAGAGGATTCTTCAGGTTAAGACTATTTAATCAAATGGATACCCCTTTTCTCACCTGGGGACATGCTTTTCCTAGAATCATAATAGAGGATGCAAGAAGTTTCTGTTCTTATTGCTTTACTAAAGACTTGCCTTTGCAAAGACACCATCTTGCCAGCTCTGGTCATGCTCCTAGAATTTTCTGCACTTTTTTTATTGGCCTTTTCGTGGACATATTCATGTTTAGGGATTTCATACTGCACCAGCACTTTTCCTTATGGTAACAGCCCTCTAATAACTATCTGTATTCAAGATTTTTCTCCTCTTCCTAGGACCTATATAAATAACTGCTTACAGGTCATCTCAATTTTGGTGGTTCAAAGTTGTCTCATATTTAGCCCATCAAATTTATTTTATTGAAAAAAATCCCTTTTCTTTTTCTGTGTTCTTTATTTCAGTGAATGCCATTACCAGCTGCCATGAAACTTGACTGTAATATATCTTGAAGCCTGTTTTATCTACCTATCTATATTAATATGCACACATCTTTTTCAGAGAATCACTTTCTATTTCACTTTAATGGCTTTAAGATAGAATGAATATACCATACAATTCACCCACTTAGAGTTTATAATTTAATCACTTTTATCATGTTCACAGTTGTGTATCCCTCACCACAATAAATTTAGACACCTTTATTACCCCCCAAATACTGAAATGTCACCTACCAATCCATCCTTGCACAACTGCCCTAGATAACCATAAGTCTAGGTTTTTCTCTATAGATTCATCTTATAAATAGAGTAAGAAAATATTGACCATTTGTGACTAACTTCTTTCACTTCACATGTTTTCAGTGTTCATTCATATTGCAGCATGTATCAGTACTTCATACTTGTTTTATGGTCAAATAATTTATCATTGTATAGATATACCATTTCTTGTTTATCTATTTGTTGATTTATAGACATTTGGTTTACTTCTACTTTTTGACTATTTTGAATAATGTTGCTAAAAGCATTTATGTACAAGTTTTTTGTGTGGACATATGTTTCATTTCTCTTGAGTAGATACCTGTGAGTGGAATTGTGAAATCATATGGTAGTTCTATGTCAAACCATTTGAGGTACTGCCAGAAGGTTTTCCAAAGTGGCCGCAACATTTTACATTCTTACTAGCAATGCATGAGTGTTTCATTTCTCCATATCCTTCTAACACTTGTTACTTTTTACCTTTTATAGTATAGTCATTATAGTGACTGTGCAGCGTTTTCTCATTGTGGTTTTGATTTGCATTTGCATAATGACTGATGATATTGAACACATTTTTCTGTACTTGTCATTTGTACATCTCATTTGTAGTAATTTGTATTCAGATCCTTTGCCCATTTAAAGAATCATCTTTATATATCTTTTTATTAGTAAGTTGTAACAGTTCTTTATATATTCCAGAGGCAAGAATCTTCTACAAAAACCAGTCTGAGATGGCCTCTTTCTATTGGCCCTGAGGATGTTTATTTCTTCATTTAGGCTGAGACTTGTTAACTCAAAAGTCCACTCGTGCCAAACTCAAAGTTTTGCACATCAGTTATTTTAAAAATTGCCCAAACAAGCTGATTTTTAGCCATTTACAGACTGTCTGCTTTGCATATCCCATAAAACCTTGCCTCACATCTGCTAGCAATAGATAAGCTCAGCCCTATAAAAATACCATGCTGCTGTTGCTTTTTGGAGCTCTGTAACCTAGAGTTTTCCTTCCTAGTGACCAGAAAGTTTCCTTGCCTTTTTCTGCTTCTGTGTAGGAACCATCACTTCTTAGTCAGCATAGCCCAACATAGTTGTGTGTGTCATTGCCACCTCATGGTCATATATTTCTCCTTGATCAGCCTCCCAAGTCCCTTTAAACCACTGTAGTATCTTATCAGATATGTGATTTGCAAAATTTCCCCATGATGTGGGTTGTCTCTTTATTTTTTGGATAGTGTCCCTTGAAATGCAAAATTTTTAGTTTTGGTAATATTCAGTTTACCTTTTTGTTGTTGTTGATTTTGTTTTTGGTGTCATTTCTAATAATCCATTGCCTGATCCAAGGTCAATAATATTTATATCTATGTTTTCCTCTAAGGGTTCTACAGTTTTAGCTCTTACATTTAGACATTTATCCACTTTGAGTTAAATTTTACACATGGTGTAAGTTCAGCAAACTTCATTCTTTGCATGTGAATATCTAGTTGTCCCAGGGCCACTTGCTGAATTTTTTATAGATATCTTATAGTGGCATCTTTTTATCTACTCTTATTACAGTTATTCTAGTTCATTTTACCATTTTTTTCTGAATTATATGAATCAGTCCCCCAATTCACTAATTTTTTTTTTCATTTATTTTCTGTACTATGGCCTGATCCTTTTCAAATAAGAATTTAATTCTGTCCTTCTCTTATTTAAAGCTTAAAACATTAAGTTTTATGATTTCAAGTAAAGTATAAATATCTTAACATGGCACACACATTTTGTCTTTTTTATCACACTTGCCCTTTGTGCTACAACCATATTTTTAGTATGCCATGTGTACCCTTCTCAATTCCATGCCTTTTCAGATACTGCTTCTTCCTGGAAAACTCTCAGTGTCCCAGTGTTCTAGATTACCCATCAAAGCTCTGAGAAAATCTTCCTTAAGCAGTGTAAGACTATAATTTTTTCTCACAGATATAGAACTTGCTCCTATCATGGTGTTTATGATAGTATACTGTAATCACCTGATGATTGTCTTTCTTCCTCTAGTTTGTAAATTCACTGAATTCAAAGGTTACCTTCTTCACTATGGGCTGAGTACAGTATTAGGTAAAAAGTAAACATTAAATTAATAATTACCATGTTTAATTACTTACATTAAAAAATCAATAAGAAAATATTATTGAGTATTTTAGTCCAATTTTGAAAAGGCATGACAGTGAGTTACTGTAGGTATACGATTATAGGTTATTTAATGAAGAATAAGATTTCTACCTTTAAGCAGTTTATTGGCCATGCTAGAGGTAATCCTATGAAGTACAATAATCCATTTACATATATCCAAGTAAACATTAGAGAAAAAAAATTCTAAAGAAGTTCTCCAGAGAAGTTTACTTTTAAACTTCTCAGAAACTCATTACTAGTCTCTCTTTTAAAATTTTAAACATGTTTGCTTTCTTGGGTGTATATTGTGTTATTTCCATGAAAATAAAATCTAGCTTATTTAGTATGTAAAACAGACAAACTGTATGCAAAACACATTTAGTTCTATTCAATTCTGCAAAGTTTTGCTATTTCCTTCATAACTAATTACCATTCTAAGTGGTGCAGATATACAGTTTTTGCTCCTGCATAAGCTTAGATTATTGGGAGGCAGCAAGACATGGAATTAGATAATTTCAGTGAAATATAGTAATTGAAATTATTTCATTTGTAGGCAAAATAGTGGGGCCCAGGCTTGCTTAAATATCTATGAATCTATGATATATTTGAACAAATGAAAAGCAAAATAATTATTTTCAGCAGTTGCATAGTAATAAATAAATAAATAAAACAAAATATGACTATAATGATTATAACTATTTTTTTATGATTAGTAACAGACAAATGTCGCACCTCCAAAAAGTCTCTCATAGTAGATTAAGCGTAGTACCTCAAAAGCGATAGTGGTAACAAAGGTCATAGTAAATCCTTATTGCCATGTTCAGTAATTAAATCTCATAATTCTTTATTGTGTGGATTAACATTAGGCAATATCATACATTATGGACTGGCCGTTTGCCATTTACTTTAGTTATTTTATACCATAAAGTGGAAATTAACCAGAAATTGAATGATGGCAAAACCTTAATAGCTTTAGTAGTTTAATGTTATTCAAGTAATTATATAAAAGAAGTCTCTGAAAAAAAATCTATAGTTTACAAAATTTAATTGTTTCAAGACATTTATTTTTTGGGTGGTCTCCAATATTGCAAAGGCATTTTTACAAGAATGTATGTTTGGGAAATTCCAAAAGAGCCAGGGTAATTTCCTTTTCTTTTAGTATCCTTGAACTTAGAACAATCAATTTAAGTTGCTTTTGGATTAATATTGAAGCTGCTATTTTCTGTGGAAAATTCACAACTGTATTGTAACTATCATTTACCTTTACAGGAATAATTCATTTAAAAAACAGTATAACTTTAGAGAGGCAGTAATGTCATATTTAGGGAACAGGCATAAGTAATGTCATTCCCTATGCCTGTGTGTAGGCTTTGGGACAGCAAATGTTTTCCTTCATTACAACCTGAACAATGATTTAAATAAATAGTATTGCCCCAGGAAATAAAACTAACATGTAGGAACTTTACACAATGCATGTTGCCAGCCAACAGCAGTGCACGTATAAAAGGATGCAGAATCAACTGGATATCATCTTGATACTAGTACCCCAGCAGAGAGCTAATTGGAGAGCTAGTTGGTGCACTGATACAGATTTCCCTGCCACAGCCTATTACTGCTTTACACTTTTCCTTAGCCAAATGACTATTTCCTATTTCCAAAGACTACAGCTTGTGATTAGCAGCATCTTTTATCATGTCACATTCTAAAGACTGACTTGAGGAAACTATTAAAAAATTTAGATATTTATATAAAAATAATGCTGCAGGAAGTTAATAAGAAATAGGATAAGGTGATAGCCCCATCAAGGTTATTCCACAAATTAATTCCACAAAGAAATAATTTCAATACATTTTAGGATGTTTCAGATAAAAAATAGAGTTATAAAGATAATAAAATAATAGAGATATAAAGAAATAAAGATAGAGACAGATATCTAGTAATTCATAATTTTCAAATAATCTCATGCTAAAAGCGGTTCCCATAGTTTAAAAAATAATTTCTTTATAAAAAAATAAAAATACAAACCACACTAAGAGAGAAAAATACTCTCATTTACATATCCATTAAAGGACTTGTATCCAGAATATATAAATAACTTCCAACATTCAATAATAAAGAACAACCTAATATAAAATCAATGAATTATATGCATATACATTTCATCACAGAAGATAAACAGAAGTACATAAAAAGATGCTCAATCATTAAAGAAATGAAAATTTTGAATAATGAGATACTACTCTACTTAGAATGTCTAAAATTTTAAAAAGACAAACTACACCAAGTGTTTGTAAACATGTAAAAAAGTGTTAACTCTCATACACTATTGGTGAAAATACAAAATGCCAAAACTACTTGGGAGAATACTTTGGCAATTCTGTAAAAAATTAAGTGGATATATACTATATGACCTGTCATTTCACTCTTAGGTGCTTACCTCAAAAAAATGAATACATGTGTACATATAAAGATTTCTATGTAAATATTCATAGCAGCTCTATTTGTAACAGTCAAAAACAAGTGAATGGATAAACAAGTTTTAGTATATCCGTACAATGCAATATAAAGACGTAAACTATTCATGCATGCAAATTAATGGATATCAAAATAACTAAGTTATTTTGTTATATACAATTAGAGAAAATTAAAAAAAATTATTATAGTTACACAAAGATGATCACTGGTTGTCTGGAAATGGAATTAAGTTGGAGAGGAAGATGAGAAAAGGAGAAAGGAAGATTATAAGAGAACTTGAGGAAATTTTGAGAGTAGTAATGGATATGCATATATATCTCAACTTTGATGAAGTGTCTATACATATCGTTGGTCTATTTTATATGAGGTAGTTATATATATCTTATATTTATTCATATTTATATTTAATCTTGATTGTGTTGAGAGTTTCAACAACTTATCAAGTTCTGTGCATTAAGTATATGCTTTTTAATTTTTATCAGACATATAGTTCTACCTACATTTAGACTAAATATTCTTTTTCATAATTTTCAAAATGGTTTCTATGTGACATATTTTTAATGGATGTTTTGTCTTTATTTGTGGGTTCAATTATGTCTTGGTAACAAAAAACTTATCTCCACATGATAAACTCAAAAAATACATTATTCTTGCAGGAATTTTATTAGTGATTTAGTTCCTCAGTAGTTTAACTTCAGAAACCTGTTAGGTCTTTGGAGTTTTCTTCCTCTCTCTAGAGCACGGATTGTCAAAATTTTTCTATAAAGGGAAAGATTTCCATAAAGATAAATATTTTAGGCTTTGCAGGTTGTATAAGATCTTGATTCCTTTTTTCTTCTCCTTCCTTTTCCTCTTATCTTCCACCTTTCTTTTTTCCTTCACAATCATTTAAAAATGTACAGACCATTCATTCTTAGTTTCTTGGGAATTCAAAAGTAAGCCACAAGCTAGATTTCCTTTTCAGGCCATAGAATGCTCACCCCTATCCTTTGGGATCATGGCTCACACATGGACATGTTTGGTGAAATCTTTTTTCCTGCTACCACTCCATGCTTACTTTATGTCACCACCTGATGGTTCTCTGGGGTCCTGACTTGAGCCTTTTCTACCACTGTTCTTTTCTCCTGCAGAGCAGCTTCCCCTAGATAGCTGGTGAGCTCTGCTTATCCCTTTGTTCTCTGTTTTATTCCTTGTTTCTCACCTTGCTATAATGAAATGCCTGAGAGTGTGTAATTTCAAAGAAAAGAGGTTTCACTGGTTCAGGGTTCTCCAGACTGTATAGGAAGCATGGCAGCATCTGCTTCTTGGGAGGCCTCGGGGAGCTTTTATTCATAGTGGAAAGCAAAGTAAGAGCAGGAGCCTTACATGGCGGGAGCAGGAGCAAGAAAAAGAATGGGGAGGTGCCACACACTTTCAAACAACCAGACCTCATGGAAACTCACTCACTATAAAGTACCAAGGGGGGATGGTGCTGAACCATTCATGAGAACTCTGCCATCATGAACCAGCCACCTCTCACCAGGTCTTTCTTCCAACACTGGGGATTACAGTTTTACATGAGATTTGGGTGAGGACATAGAGCCAAACCATATTATCTGCCCAGTTAATTCTTTTCACACTTCAGCTAGGGACTCACAATAGTGTAAGCAGAATGAACTAGTCTTAATTCTGAACTAGTCTTTTAATACTGAACTAGTCAAATCTTTAATGAAGCCCCCTATTCAACGTTACATGAACAAGAGTTGTTTACCTCTGCACACTCAAATGCTATCTTACACTCTATTTGCTTTCTAGTTCACTTAAATATACATTTCTAGATGTTTTCCAGACCTTGTGCTGAATCTGATTCCGTAGCTGCTATAGTAATGCAATTATCACACTCCACATGGCATTTTATTTACCCCATATTTATCTTAGAATTTGCCATTTATGACACTAAAGTTCATCTTTCATCTGAAGGTAGGAAACTCACTGTCTTCAGCTTTAGACTTTTTCATCTGAATATTGACATAATAGAAGTACTTAGATGCTGACAGTTTAGTAACTTTTTTTCCCAGTTTTTCTAGGTCCTCTTGTCTCTCCAAGCAGAGAATACACTTGCCAAAAGGGTAAATAGATGAAAACAGATTCATGTAACAATCAATATAATTGGAGACACCATTCCCTGAGACCCTCATGTGCTATTGCTGAAACCTTAACGTTATCCAAGAAACTTCCTCTTTGATGTTCTGAGGTCCTCATTCTCTACTTCTTTCTTTATTTTGGACCTTTCTCCTTTCTCCTTTCTTCCCCCCCCACACATAATGTAACAGGTATGTCATATGAAGCTGAATCCCTGTTACTGATGGCAGTTGCTGTTTTACCTGGAGCTTCCACATGTTCTTGAAAACAGCAGAAACTGCAAATCTTGGACTGAGCAGAGAATACACATTTTATAGCACATTACAATATCAGCATGACCTTTGTTACGCAACTTAATTCCACGAAACTTAAAAAGATGATTAATAAGTGTCATATTGTAGGCATACATACACATCCTCAATATTAAAGAGATAAGCACAAAACCCTCATGGTCATCATATATCTCTCTGTTGTTATACTCTCCTAGGCCAAAGTTTGAATTTTCTTGGACTGAGCAGAGAATACACACTTTACATAGCACATCACAACATCAGCATGACCTTTGTTACATTTATAATTCCACATAACTTAAAAAGATGATTAATAAGTGAATTTTCTTACATTATAATTATTCAACCCCAAATGCAATGAATCCCCTGGATATGAAAGGAAATCATTGGGGCTATTCAAGTACAATACATTATTAATCACTTCAATGCTAGTGATCAATTTCTTTCTTTTTAAAATAACTGCAGGAACATGGTACATGCCACACTTAATTTGACTATAATTCTTGTTTCTGTGGGGAAGACCTGTCTTCTATAATGGGTATCTGTCAAAACTTAAGCTGGTGGTAAGTTTCAAAGAATCCCTTTAGCATGATGTCATGGAGGCAATCACCAATTACATGAAAACTGAACATGTTCATGTATAACGAATACTACTGGGTAAAAAAACAAGTACATGAAATTCTAAAAACATATCTGGATTCTATTTAAAAGCGTTACCCATTTTCAGTGTAAAAATGTCTGAACCCTATGTAAACGTTATTACTCTTGATTGGAGATATGCTGATGAAATATTAGAAGAAAGCACAAACAGCCTAAAATGAAACTATGCTGTTAATGAAAGAAATTACTGAAGAAAGTAAGCAATTTGGAAATTTTAAAAAATGCTACAGAACTAATCAAATAGAATACAAGTAATCAATAATTATAATGAACTGGACAGAGACCAGTAGTTAGACTTACATGTTTTCCTTATACCCACACATTCCTCCAATTCTACTAAATTTAAAAAATGGTTGTCGGGTTACAGATAGGACATTTAAACATAGGTATAATATGCCTATAATCTCTGAAACTCATGTTTAGTTATAATCAACTTCATATTTGTTACTTTTTCAGGAGTTTTATAATTAGACTCATTAAGTGTTTTACATTTCAAGTAGAGGTTATAATTGTGTTTCAATAAAACAACTATGTAAGTAAAATAGCTGATATTGCTACATATGTGCTATAGATTGTTTTTCTGTGTGATGTATATAAATATATATACATATATAAATACACTGTTATATATATATATATATATATCATATCCATGTTCATTTTAGTATTCTCGTATGAGTATAAATGGAAGTGAAGATCACTTCTCATGTTTTCAGGTGAGAAAAAATATATTCAAAATAATTTTGAGTCATCAATCTGCAATAATACTTAGAAACTGAGACTGTAGAATGTAGTTCAATGAGAATTTTAAAACAGTGCTATCAAATTCATTATTCATTTGGAATTTTTAGTGTTGTCATGTATTATACACATGGAAATTCAAATAGATTGGGAGCAATGAACTGGTTTTTGGCTTCTTGGTATAGTTTTCAACAAATACACACATACATCAACACTTTCCCTCCATACACACACACACACACACACACACACACACACAAACTTTTTTCAGAGTCACAAATTGTGTTTAATGTCAGTAGTGATAATAATTAGAGTAGAAGAGTAGACACTTCAGTTTTGAAACTAAGGTCTAAAGTTATCTGAGAATCGAATGGTTCAATTGAAAACTTGGTACTTTTGAAATTCATTACATTATCAGACCACTGAAAGTAAGAAAAGAGTAAAGCATTAGTCCAAGAGGCGCAGTAAAGCAACAGAAGACAACTTGGTATTATAGCTAGTGGGCTGATGGTTATTTTTATTAATAAATGTTTAAAGTACCCATTACAGATATTACTGAATATAGCATTCACTGAAACTCAACTTCTTGCCATTCTCATAAATATGTGTCTGATTTTTCTTTAGAAGATAGTTTAAATATACCTAGATTTTGGTACTATGATGGCGAGGTAGAAGATAACACTTAATATTTCCTTTATTGTTTTAGTAGTTTTCAAGACAGAATAAGAAGTCAAAATAAATTGTTTTTTAGATGTACTTCTTACATTGTAATAGATTTTAACTTAGTTTTAGAAGGGATGTGAAATTGGAGAGATTTACACAGATGATTTATTCAAACTTTAATATTAGATTTACAAATCAATTTAGAATGATCTGACAGCATAAACTGCTCCAGAAAAACTTATGTATTTAAAGGCTTTCATTGGGTCATGCATTTTTGTTTCCATGTAGTTATGCCATTTGCTGTTGAGGAAAAGGAATCCAGTTATTCCTCTTCATATTTGTCCTGAATAAATATTCAAACTACCCAAAAAACCAGGTGACATGGATGAACCTATATAGCCAAAGTTTACCATTTTTATTAGTATAACTTGCAAAAATAATAATATTTATATGTTTGTACTGATATTCAGAATTATCATTGTGCTGCATGATCAGAAAGATTTAGGAGGGAATCTCTACTCATCTAAATACTCTTAGGGGAGGTTTTGAGCACTGAGAAAAATCAGGAGTAAGTTATAAGTATTTCTTTCTTTCTTTCTTTCTTTCTTTCTTTCTTTCTTTCTTTCTTTCTTTCTCTCTCTCTCTCTCTCTCTCTCTCTCTCTCTCTCTCTCTCTCTCTCTCTCTCTCTTTCTTTCTTTCTTTCTTTCGAGACGGAGTTTTGCTCTTGTTACCCAGGTTGGAGTGCAATGGCACGATCTTGGCTCACCGCAACCTCTGCCTACTGGGTTCAGGCAATTCTCCTGCCTCAGCCTCCCGAGTAGCTGGGACTACAGGCACGCGCCACCATGCCCAGCTAATTTTTTGTATTTTTAGAAGAGACGGGGTTTAAAGTATTTCTTTTTAAAACAAGTCATATAAATGTTTGCAAGCATTTTTCCAATTCCTTTGATAGCGACTTGCAGTTCCTTCAGTTGATATATCCTCACTTGGAGCTGACAAATTCTGCTCACGGATTGGCTAGGACAGATGTGTTCCTAGTTTCTACAGACAAATTTGCATTTCTGTTAACATGTTCATCAAAGAAAGAAGTCAACTGGTAATGTTAAGTTCTATGTTGTTCCAGTGAAATGAATGGTAAGAAAACATAATAATTTGCTTAAGTTAAATCGATGTAGCACACTGGTAGTAATGACCAACAGGTTACTAATGCCTCACTTCTGAGTTTTAATTGATTTACTTGGCTGGAATTTTAATCGTAATCATGACAACTTTAATAAAACATGCTTGAATTGCAATGACACAGACAAACATACAAAGATTTATATCTCTTAAAATGTACAGTACTTAATGTTCCAGATCTTGTCCAAAAAAAAAAAAAATGCAACTGCAACAGTGAAACAGCCAAAGCACTAACATAAATAACTCCATTTTTGTTTAAGGGGCCTCCTACAAGTAGACTAGGATAATTTTAGAGCACTGAGATAATCTGAAAAAACAATCATGTAGTTTTTGAAACTAACTCTGAAGTTAAAAGAGATGTATGTAAACAACTGACTACATTTTGTTAAAAATTTATAGGAGTACTGTGACCTGACCAAGAACAAAGAAGTTCCCAACCTCCTTCAACCATTGTTGGCATCCAGATGTCTGTGGTCATCAGTTACCTCTTGATCTCAACCTCCTCATCTTCCCCCTGTCCTTAACATTAAAAAGAGCCTGAAATCTGTGCTGACTTAAGATGGTTCTTTAGGACATTAGTGTACCATCTTATTGGTTTACTGGCTATCCAAAATGAAGTTGCCTTAACTCCTCCATAACTCCTCGCCTTAACTCCTTGTCTCTCAATTTATTGGCTGTTGTCTGGCAAGCAGAATGAATTTGGTCTCTCAAATCACATTCTTGACACACTTCTGATTCCTACAACATTTTTAATGCTTCAATTCCCTCCCCCAGCATGAGGCATCAGCTGATTTCATTTGTCAGTTCTTATACCTAGGCTTGATCTCTAAATGTTGGTGTACTCTAAGTCTCAGTCTTAAACTTTCTTTCTCTTCTCTCTGTTTTTGCTTTCTTCATAGATTATCTCCTTTAGTGCCTTTATACTGATGACTCTCAAATTAACACCCAGCTCTCATCACTCATATGAAACTTCAACTGCCTAGTAGGATGTTTAAAAAACATCCTAAATTTTACTAACCAAAATATAATCTTGATATTTATTCTTAACATCAACATGTTTCTCCTACAGTGTTCCCTTTCTTGGTAAATATCATCACTATTCTTGCTCTTTGAAGTTATATAAACATGATATATCATTTTAACTCATTTTTATGACATCAATAACCTAAATTACATCTAGGCTTTCATGCATATGCATTGTCAAATTGAAAACAAAAAGGGACTTAGGAAAGGACAGACTTGATTCAAAAGGATTATTGCATGATGGGGCAAAGGGGAGAGGGCTATTTCCAACAGGAAGTTCACTCTGATCATGAGCTCTGCAAGCATCTAAAGGGCTAGGCAAAAGAGGTTTCTCTTTTATGGGGAGGAGTAAACAAGGCTAGGAAGAATGGTGTGTGGAGAAGTGGGAGCAAAGAGTGGCACATGGGTATAGTAAATCAGAGAATGTTTTATTCTGAAGCCAGTCGATTTTCAGGAAGGGTTGCATGTTGGATGTTGGCTCAGGCTGAAGGTATATCAAAGTTTAAAGGTCCAGGGAAGGAAAAATAACCTTAACCAAATTTTGGTTAGCAAGTATTTTGAACTGATTGATCAGTAAGGACAAAAGATTTAATTATTTAAGGGGCAAAGAAAAGGGAATTTAGAAGGTCTGTGTCTGGCCTTTTCACAGGTAACTAGGGATACTACCTGTGATTCTTACCAAAGTCTTATAGGAAAGGGCATTTCATTGTAGTAAACCATTACCTAGAATGCTAAAGGGTGGGAGAATTTCTTCAACATTTCTGTTTGTAGAAGCAGAGGACTCAGCTAAAATTCAACATGGCCTACATCTGTTCTTCGTTGAACAGAATTATCTTTTACAGATTATTTATGCCATGATTAAATACAAATACTTTTCATTTTTTAAAGATTTCATTTACAATGAAATCTTAATTTCTTCCCATTATTTTTCCAGTACTCTCTGATTAGAAATCTATTTCTCTGAATTCATTTTAGAATTCAACTCATGTTCGGTATGCTGTAAGCCCCCGGGCATGTGTGTTCCTCAAAATATTTACGTTATTTTCCAGTACTGGAACTTTAGTGCTGTGAAAGTGGACATCTATCTTCAGAGAAGAAATTTGTCTGACACAGAAACAATAATATTTGAGTAAATTTCTCAACTTCTTCTTTTCTTGATGCATTTTGACAGATACTCATTTAAGTCACTGATTATAGAAGAATAATGAAGCCAAGCTTTTGTGGAAATTATGTGACTTTTATACGCTGGATTTATTATTTCTAGGCATATCTTACATTTTCTATTACTTTAAAAATGAATTATAAATTATGTTATTTTATGCATAATCATAATAATGCCCCTAATTTTTATGTTGTGTCTATTAAAGATTTTTCTACTGTTAATAATTCTAAAAGGCATATTTGCACTGCACTTTGTCTATTATTTTTTTGCTCATGTTGTGGCAATGTTCACAATATAACAGTTTTCATTGAAGATTATCCTTTTCTTCACTTTTGGGGGTCGAAACAAAATATGTCATTTCCAGTCTGCAGTGTTTTGACTGATTCTAAATGACCAGAAAATAAGGAATATTTCTCTTTTTTCACCTTCCTAAAAATGTAGGAATTTTAAATAGTCAAAAGGAATTCTGCCATAAACAAGTCTGCTGACTTTTGAATGGATGTACCGTGTGGAGACAATAATTAATGCTGGAATAACAATTCTTCCTTTCTGGTATACTCAATTTAATAGTATTATTCAATGTGTGTTATCATTTAAAACTTCTGGATTATTGCTTGTACATAAATGTGGAATAAGGGAAGAAATATGACATGCCCAAATTATCTGGGACTGTATATAAAGGACCATCTACCTAAAGGTTGCTATCTTAAGAGTATAACTAAAAGTGAAATATTTACCCCAAGAGTTTGTCATACTCAGGTTTGATTTGACCCAATGTTGATGAAAAAGGCCCGATCAGGTAGATGAATTTCAGTTGTAAGAGAATAAAACATGGGGACAGGTACCATGGCTCACATTTGTAATCCCAGAACTTTAGGAAGCCAAGGTGGGAGGATCACTTAAGAACAGGAGTTCAAGATCAGCCAGAGCAACATGGTAAAACCCATCTCAACAAAAAGAATAAAAATTATCTGGTTTAGGTGGCCTGTGCCTGTGGTCTCAGATTATTGGAAGGCTGAAGTGGGAAGATCACTTGAACCTAGAAGTGGAGGCTGTAGTGAACCATGCTTGCACCACTGCACTCCAGTTTGTAAGACGGAGCAAGATCTTACCTTTTTTTTTTAAAAAAAAAAAGTAAAGTGGACAATGTTAAAATGAGGTAAGAAAGGACATCATGGCAATAGGAAGTTAGGCCTCTTGAGCAGAATGGTATCTGGCTCTTAGGTGTGTGGAGTATCCCATCCAATATTGAAAGTCAAGGTTGAGAAGAGTAGTGTAGATGCCAGAGTACAGCCAAGTGGTCCAACATTTCAGCCATGAAGATGGAGGATAATTGTGGATCTAAACAGGACTCTTGATCAAACTTGCAGAGATTGAAGGAAAGGAGCATGAATTTCATGAAGCAACTCTAGAATCTTGCAAGTTGCAGCCTGTGGATAGATTTTTTATCTGGTCACGTCTGTGTAGAACCTAAGTGAGATTAATGTCACAATATAGGGACCCAATTCCTGCAGCCATTTGAGGCTACAAAAATCTTACTTGGTTCAATGGTCACATAAATCTGGAAAGCATCCTTATCAAGCTTGAAAAAATCATAATTCTTAATTAATATTTTAAATTCACAATTAATACTTCAATTAAAATTTATATAAATAAATTCTATATAGGTATACATGAGATTCCTGCTTGTGATCATGAATATATTTCATTATACTTTGTTTTTTGCTTAATCATTGTGCATAGTTTTTCACCACGATAATGATGAAATTCACCTCGAGTTTTCATGTTTATTTCCATTATTTCTTGATAAGAATAAAGTTAAGTTTATAATTACTGATTGCAAATTTTATCCTATGATTTGAACTTTGCCTGTGGACATGTTTCCTTCAACTAGCAAAGTGTTGAAAGTTTTAAGAGAATGTCCTTAGGCAGGTCATGCACTCTTTAGTTTTCCAGAGTCCCCAGTCATTCCTGTTTGTGTTAAATTAGCTGCTTTGTGCGTTTATAAAGCCTGCCTAGCTTCAAAAGTCATTCACATTTTACACCTCAGCTTTATAAATGTGAATTGCTATGAAAGTTATGCACTACAAAGAACAATGATTATTGCGTGCTTACTTCTGAAAATCAATTTTATGTAGCACTAAATAAAACATCTGACAAATTACATGTCTACAATAAAGTTGCAGTTAGTTTTTGAATTAAGTAGGAAATTCTTTACCTAAATAAAACTTCGTTAGATAAATGTTTGTCTCTACTGTATTGCCATATTGGTTAATGTTCCTGTCCCTGTTTGCTTTTGTCTGATCAGAGTAACTCACATTCATTTAGTAAATTTTAAAAGTATGGAATAAAATGAAGATGTAGAAAAACTCACCCTTAATAACATCATATAGAAGGAACTAATACTAGAATCACTGCATATTTTTTGCATACTTTATACAACTTTTAAAATTGAGTTTATAAAACACTGTGTGTGTATGTACTTATACATTTTCATTGAAAACTGAAACAAATGGGAATGTGTATATTTAAATTGACATTCTTCAAAATATGAAAGGACAATTGTGAATATATAATATATATTATATAATTATAATATATATGATTATAAATTTATAATTTATATACATATAAATTATGTATGTAAATTATATATATAAATAATTTTAAATAATTTTAAATGTATGTAAATTATATATATAAATAATTTTAAATATTATATGTATAAATATACATATAATATATAAAATAAAAAATATATAAAATATAAAATAAAATTTATATATATACATTTGTAATTATAAATTATAATATATAATTATAATATATATTACATTATTGAATATAAATAGATGTTTATTTTATATAATTAATATATAAATAGCTTAACTTGTAATTCAAAGCAATTTAAGACATTGGTATTATTTATATGTAACATATATATATATATATATACACAGAGAGAAACATTATCATATAAATAATATCCATATTTGAGTTTCTATCTCGAGTAATTACCTAGAGTAGATTAATTTTAGTAGGTAAGTACAGTGACTATATTAGAAAATTATCTTTGCTTATTTATCTTTTTAAATTACGGCATCATGAGGACAGTTTAAAATTTATTTAAATTAAAGAATTAACATTCTATGACATTCCTCACATGATGGTACAAAGATTTCAGTTCAAATAAATAAGAGTAGACCTGGAACCAGACGTTAGTTCACTTTTGAACTATATTCTTCACTACCAAAACTTTATGTGTTTTATATTACATATATAAAAATAGGTTTGTTCTACTAGAAAATGTTTGAGACTTAAATTCTGAAGGTTTAAAATATCAACAATAAAAAAGGTTTGTGTAACCATGAAGTATGCCATATCTTTTGTTGGCAGCTATCTGCATTACAGTCAGAAAAATCTCCTACAGAGATCTTGTCAAGACAACTAAAATCTATTAATAATGATAAAACCATAAATAATTTCCTTGTCTGGAATAGTGGTCTCTAATATAGAATATTGCTTCAATGGGGCACAAAAAGAGACACTAGAACTGTTGTTTATACTTAATTTCCCCATAAGAATAAGAGAGGAATTAGGTTTCACTAACATTTCATTCACAGATAGAAATGAGTACTTATATATAGCACATTGTCAGATGATCATGTCTATACAGTGGCTTCTGCCTCTGGTGACCCAGCTGTAAGCAGGGCAGAATTATTATTGTTCATGTCTTTTTTTTTTTTTTAAAGACAGGGTTTAACCATGATGATCACGCTGGTCTTGAACTCCTGACCTCAGGCGATCCGCCTGCCTTGGCTTCCAACGTGCTTTGATTACAGGCATGAGCCACCACACCCGGCCATGTCTTACCACTCTTGTTTGTTTTCAGCAGATTTTGACATGTCACAGTTCATCTGTGCCAAAGTTAGTGGGTTTATCAATTATTTTGTCTTTGTTACTTGTCTTTTCCAAAATGGATAAGTAGATTAAATATTTCTGAACATGAACTCTGAATTCAAAAATAAAAGTAGTAATGAAATATGGGACCAAACACAGTGACAAAACTATCATTTTTATATCTCTTCAATAACCAGAATATCAAATAAAAATAAGAGCAATCTATTCACAGGTATAAAGAAGGTGGTCAAAAAATGTAACATTATATAGAATCTATATTTACACTTTGTTACAAATCAACTTCGTTCTGAGACATATTTTCCCTGAGATGTTTGTGGATTATACTGGCACATTTATTTAAAATATGCCCATACAAATGTTGGTAACATGTGCTTATAATTTTGATTTATGAACAGTTCATTTTGTGTTTCCTATCTATATAACGTCTGGAGCTCCCTTTCTTGTTCTGAATCTCAAGTGCCTGAAACAGTGTCTGAAACATAATAGGAACTCAGTGAATATTTATTAAGGAAATGAATAAGTGTTATACATAGGAACAAAAATTATTAGTATTTTGCCTAACAATATAAATCTTAAAGAGAAATGAGCATATATATACATAAAATCATTACTGCACTGTCAGTGTGAGATGCATATTCTACTAATGTTATGTAAAACTGACAAAATTAGCCTCACAGCTTGGAAAATTAAATCTAGACATAATTAACCAGGCATGTCATTTGAATGTATCCAATCTAACTATACTTGGATTTGTATCCTGGTAGAATACTTCTTGATTCCATAACTTAATGGTTGTGAAGCCAGGGTATTAGAGGAGCTGGAAAAGAGGAACATAGCGCTAGAAATAGAATGGCACACGGTTAGTGAGAAGATGAGATAATGAAAACTTCCTTGTAGGGGAGAAGGAGTGAGAGGGTTTGGCCACAGTATGAGAAAATATTAAAAACAAGTAGAGCAGGTTCAGTTTGATCCACTGAGGAAAGAAGGGGACTTCAATTGTTCGCTTTAGGCTGACACTATTCTAGAGACTTAGTAACCTCTCCATATAAAAGCCGCATTTTCATCAATCAATAAGAACAAGACAGATATGCTGCTCCTGAGCCTGATTTAATTATTTAAATTCCTTTCACATCACTCTAATTTTCCAAAAGCAATTTCCCACCTCTGCTTTTATTTCTAGTTCCCTTTTTTTCTGTAATGTTAACAGAAACTTTATAGAACACTTGTTGATAATACCCACTGATCTCTTCCTTTCATTGTTTTCAACAGCAGTATAATATATTATGTTCAGTTGTTTCTAAAAGAAGCTTTTGGTATTAATAGCATATTCTATATTTTATTGGTAACATACAAAATGAGAATCTGTTTCATTTATTAGAAATTTCAGTTGTAGCGTCACATTTATAAGCCAAATTCAATTTTTACTTTATAAAGTCACTCAAGTTTCAAAAAGCTTAGCAAATCAAGAATAGCTTTAGGATACCACACAGTGCATTCCTAAAGAAAAATAGAATACCTAGAGCCAGTTTTATTTTCTCCTTGAAAAACGCTGATTAAACTTGACAAATTTTTAGTTCCCAAGAATGAAGTTTAATGTTGTGTGGTATTGTCAACCAATTAAAAGTGAACTCTAAGCTCATTTATTCATAAACAATACATGTTTGTCATCCTACCTGCTAATGTCACATTGGCAGATAAAAGAAGCAGGGGTTCTGTACTCAATCTGGCAGGAGAGGTAAGTGATAAATAAGCAGGCACAGTACATTATTATTTATAAATGAGGTACCAAGACTTTTCTCAGGTGAGGACAATTGTTTTCCTCTGTTAAGAATTGAGTTTTCATCAATCCACTTCAACAAATATGAGTGCATTGATATATATGAAGCTTCAGGAAAGACATGAAGATATTAAAAAAAAAAAAAAACCTGACAAACACTGACCCTAGGGAGATTGCTGAACAGTGTCTATAGCTATTTAAAACAGTTGTCTGATATTTGTGATTTGCCATAAAATATTAAATTTAGCTTTTAACTTATTGTGCATTATTCTATTTAATAAGAACCGAATTTTTATCTTTTTAAGGTAAGTTACCCAGATAAAAAAACAAATTTATTTTCAAATAGAAGGAATTTTATTTAGAATTTTTTTTTCAGAAAAGTGTTTTCTCACATTGCTAATAAGGAAATAAAATTACTATGAATTCAATAATTCTTAAAATAAATGTGTGTTATTATTCAGAGGATAACTGCTACACACTTGAAGTATATCTATCTTAAGCCACATTTAGCTACACTACAGCACTGTCATGCATGTACGGTTATTATGGCACATTGTTTAAAAAGCCTGTTGCCTAAACTAGAAGACATCATCATATATGAATTATCTAGTGGTGATAGAAAAATTCACAGAGTTAAATTTATATAAAGCTTCAAATGTGCAAAAGATATGTGTGTATGCATAATACACACATTTACATATGACATATGCATATGTATATGTATATGTGTATATGTATATATTTACTTTTATTTTATGTAGAGGTAGTTTTTTGATGTTTCACCCAGGCTGGAGTGATTCTAGCTCACTGTAGCCTTGAACTCATTGGCTCAAGTGATCCTCTCACTTCAGTCTCCTGAGAAGCTATGCTACAAGCATGCCACACCATGTCCAGCTAATATTTTAATTTTTTTATAGAGATAGGGTCTCACTATGTGGCCCAGGCTGGTCTCAAAATCAAGTGATTGTGTTGCACCTCAGCCTTCACAATTGTTGGAATTACAGGCATGAGCCACTGTACCTGATCTTACGTTTCTATTTTTATGAGGCTATATATGTGAAAATAATTTTAATTATAAACTCTAATTTTATTTATTTATTTTTTCTTATTTTTTTATTGCATTTTAGGTTTTGGGGTACGTGTGCAGAGCATGCAAGACAGTTGCATAGGTACATACATGGCAGTGTGTTCTGTTTGCTTTCACCCCTTCGCGCACATTTGGCGTTTCTCCCCAGGCTATCCCTCCCCACCTCCCCCTCCCACTGGCCTTCCCCTTTTCCCCCCCAATAGACCCCAGTGTTTAGTACTCCCCTCTCTGTGTCCATGTGTTCTCATTTTTCATCACCCGCCTATGAGTGAGAATATGCGGTGTTTCATTTTCTGTTCTTGTGTCAGTTTGCTGAGAGTGATGTTCTCCAGATTCATCCAAGTCCCTACAAACGACACGAACTCATCATTCCTGATTGCTGCATAATATTCCATGGTGTATATGTGCTACATTTTCCCAATCCAGTCTATCATCAATGGGCATTTGGGTTGATTCCAGGTCTTTGCTATTGTAAACAGTGCTGCAATAAACATTCGTGTGCATGTGTCCTTATAGTAGAACGATTTATAGTCCTTTGGGTATATACCCAGTAATGGGATTGCTGGGTCAAATGGAATTTCTATTTCTAAGGCCTTGAGGAATCGCCACACTGTCTTCCACAATGGTTGAACTAATTTACACTCCCACCAACAGTGTAAAAGTGTTCCTTTTTCTCCACATCCTCTCCAGCATCTGTTGTCTCCAGATTTTTTAATGATCGCCATTCTAACTGGCGTGAGGTGGTATCTCAATGTGGTTTTGATTTGCATCTCTCTGATGACCAGTGACGATGAGCATTTTTTCATATGATTGTTGATTCTGTTAATTACTTTGGGCAGTAGAGCCATTTTCACGATATTAATTCTTTCTAACCATGAACATGGAATGTTTCTTCATCTGATTGTGTCCTCTCTGATTTCGTTGAGCAGTAGGTTGTAGTTCTCCATGAAGAGGTCTCTTACATTCCTTGTGAGTTGTATTCCAAGGTATTGTATTCTTTTTGTAGCAATTGTGAATGGCAGTTTGTTCTTGATTTGGCTTTCTTTAAGGCTGTTATTGGTGTAGAGGAATGCTTCTGATTTTTGCACATTGATTTTATATCCTGAGACTTTGCTGAAGTTGCTTATCAGTTTCAGGAGTTTTTGGGCTGAGGCGATGGGGTCTTCTAGGTATACTATCATGTCATCTGCAAATAGACACAATTTGGCTTCCACCTTTCCTATTTGAATACCCTTTATTTCTTTTTCTTGCCTGATTGCTGTGGCGAAAACTTCCAGTACTATATTGAATAGGAGTGGTGAAAGAGGGCATCCTTGTCTAGTGCCAGATTTCAAAGGAGATGCTTCCAGTTTTTGCCCATTCAGTATGATATTGGCTGTTGGTTTGTTGTAAATAGCTTTTATTACTTTGAGATACGTTCTGTCTATACCGAGTTTATTGAGGGTTTTTAGCATAAAGGGCTGTTGTATTTTGTCAAATGCCTTCTCTGCGTCAATTGAGATAATCATGTGGTTTTTGTTTTTGGTTCTGTTTATGTGGTGAATTAGGTTTATAGACTTGCGTATGTTGAACCAGCCTTGCATCCCCGGGATGAATCCTACTTGATCGTGATGAATAAGTTTTTTGATTTGCTGTTGCAATCGGCTTGCCAATATTTTATTGAAGATTTTTGCATGTATGTTCATCATGGATATTGGCCTGAAGTTTTCTTTTCTTGTTGGGTCTCTGCTGGGTTTTGGTATCAGGATGATGTTGGTCTCATAAAATGATTTGGGAAGGATTCCCTCTTTTTGGATTATTTGGAATAGTTTTAGAAGGAATGGTACCAGCTCCTCTTTGTGTGTCTGGTAGAATTCGGCTGTGAACCCATTTGGACCTGGACTTTTTGTCTGGTAGGCTCTTAATTGCTGCCTCGACTTCTGACCTTGTTATTGGTCTATTCATAGTTTCAGCTTCCTCCTGGTTTAGGCTTGGGAGGACACAGGAGTCCAGGAATTTATCCATTTCTTCCAGGTTTCCTAGTTTATGTGCATAGAGTTGTTTGTAATATTCTCTGATGATGGTTTGAATTTCTGTGGAGTCTGTGGTGATTTCCCCTTTATCATTTTTTATTGCATCTATTTGATTGTTCTCTCTTTTCTTTGTAATCAGTCTGGCTAGTGGTCTGTCTATTTTGTTGATCTTTTCATAAAACCAGCTCTTGGATTTATTGATTTTTTGAAGGGTTTTTCGTGTCTCAATCTCCTTCAGTTCAGCTCTTATCTTAGTTATTTCTTGTCTTCTGCTGGGGTTTGAGTTTTTTTGATCTTGCTCCTCTAGCTCTTTCAATTTTGTCGATAGGGTGTCAATTTTGGATATCTCCATTCTCCTCATATGGACACTTATTGCTATATACTTTCCTCTAGAGACTGCTTTAAATGTGTTCCAGAGATTCTGGCATGTTGTGTCTTTATTCTCCCTGGTTTCGAAGACCTTTATTTCTGCCTTCATTTCATTGTTCACCCAGTCAACATTCAAGAGCCAGTTGTTCAGTTTCCATGAAGCTGTGTGGTTCTGGGTCTGTTTCTGAATTCTGAGTTCTAACTTGATTGCACTATGGTCTGAGAGGCTGTTTGTTATGATTTCAGTTGTTTTGCATTTGCTGAGCAGTGCTTTACTTCCAATTATGTGGTCAATTTTAGAGTAGGTGTGATGTGGTGCTGTGAAGAATGTATATTCTGTGGATTTGGGGTGGAGAGTTCTGTAAATGTCTATCAGGTTTGCTTGCTCCAGGTCTGAGTTCAAGCCCTGGATATCCTGGTTGATTTTCTGTCTGGTTGATCTGTCTAATATTGACAGTGGAGTGTTAAAGTCTCCCATTATTATTGTGTGGGAGTCTAAGTCTCTTTGTAAGTCATTAAGAACTTGCCTTATGTATCTGGGTGCTCCTGTATTGGGTCCATATATGTTTAGGATTGTTAGCTCTTCTTGCTGTATCGATCCTTTTACCATTATGTAATGGCCTTCTTTGTCTCTTTTGATCTTTGTTGCTTTAAAGTCTATTTTATCAGAGATGAGAATTGCAACTCCTGCTTTTTTTTTGCTCTCCATTTGCTTGGTAAATCTTCCTCAATCCCTTTATTTTGACGATTATGTGCCTTGGGGTTTCTCTTCTTGTGGAATATCTTTGTGGTGTTCTCTGTAGTTCCTGTATTTGAGTGTTGACCTGTCTTGCTAGGTTGGGGAAATTTTCCTGGATGATGTCCTGAAGAGTATTTTCCAGCTTGGATTCATTCTCTTCGTCCCCTTCTGGTACACCTATCAAACGTAGGTTAGGTCCTTTCACATAGTCCCACATTTCTTGGAGACTTTGTTCATTCCTTTTTGCGCTTTTTTCTCTGATCTTGGTTTCTCGTTTTATTTCATCGAGTTGATCTTCGACTTCAGATATTCTTTCTTCTGCTTGGTAAACTCTAATTTTAACACTGTGACACAAATAGAATGTATACCATTTTAATGATGTAGAAACTAAGAATTAGAATGCTTTGGAGACTTCCAAATATCACATATCTGTGAGAGCAGATCAGATTGACTCTGATGTTATTTGTTATCTATTATTTAAATTATTATTACTTTCTCATGCTGAGTTGATACTCATATATCTTGAAAAAGTCTTTAAAAGTCAATTATATTTGTTTCTAAATTATGTTTTACTATTCATTTCATAATGCTCACATTTATTGCCTTCATTATATTTGAGGATTGAGGAAGGAGGACAGCTATTTTTTTTAATTGAACAAAAGAAGAAACTAATATATTTATCTCTGGATATAAGTACTTTGAATTTTTTGATGACAGATGAAACCCTAAATGGACACTAAGAGGTGTTCTATGCTTTCTCAGCCTACCTTCAAGCCATGAGATTCCGTACACTGACTTGATTTGATATGCTGAACAGTACTGGTAATGTTGAAATAGAAAGTTTTAAATTTTGGTTTGGGGAGTTTAGTGGTCATTGGCTTAAAACAGATGTTATTTGTGAATCATAGTGCATTTTTTAACAGAGACTCTAGGCACTTCTGAGCTGGATGGAAGATATATGGATAATCACTGTGAATTTAGTCTACCCCTATTCATCCTGAATTTCAAATGAACCTTTAACCACGTAGTATGTTGTGTTGTCATCTCTTCAACTTTGCAATAGCCCTTAAGTTATGAGGTTATTCTTTAATAGATTTAACAGATTGTAAAATGAAAAGATTATCTGGACCAATTAGACAGTGTCTAGTAGCCTGAGGGCAACCCATGTCTTCCTGCTAGAAAAAAAAAAATGGAAATAGCAAGTGACTTTCCTCAGGAGCATATTTCTAAAAGTCTGATTGATTGCATGTTTGACTACTCCTACCTGCCATGGGCTGAGAAGAGCCTGGAAAGGACTCATTCAGAGCAATTAATGGTAAAATCAACAGAGTGAAATAATAGAGAAAAATCCCAATTTAATAGTTTGGAAAATTAGTTATTTTTATAAAATGTATTTGTAATTACAAATGTAATAGGTTAAAAACAAAACAGAACAACACATGTTCCTCTGTGGGCATGCTGCTCACAGGTTGTTTGTTTGAGTGTTTGGAGTAAAATGTTGGAAGTAAACCTTGCTTTTGTTTCCAGAAGAAAATCTGCAGGTAGAGGAAAATGGTGTTCTTTTGTGGAGTACTTGTGAGTCTAAGTCAGACCTTGTTTCTCACTCCAACCTTAATTCTGCCTTCTCGGAACACTGCTCTCTCCCCATTTACAGTGCTCTGTTTTTCCAATAGGAAAGCCTT
Source organism: Callithrix jacchus (assembly GCF_049354715.1). Classification (NCBI taxonomy): domain Eukaryota; kingdom Metazoa; phylum Chordata; class Mammalia; order Primates; family Cebidae; genus Callithrix; species Callithrix jacchus. The sequence continues at coordinate 79,750,658 of NC_133504.1, forward strand.
CTCTGATACAATACCGTAAATTCCTTCCTGATCTAGAAGGCCCACTCCATATGCACATGCTCTATGTGGATATTTCTGGTATACCACATTAAGGATAATGACTTTATCACTATGGGAGAGCCTCTTTGTATGAAAATAATTCTCACTTTATCAAGGTGAAATCCTTTAACTTAAAATTTCACACCTCGTTTTCCAGTTTTAAAGGATATAATTGCTGCTTCATTATGACACTAAAAAGAATCAAATGAGTATATTAATAGTTAAATGTCATAAAATAAAAGACCACCACTGGCTAGGGAATACTATTTGGGCATGTGGTTTTGGCTAATTTTATTTAGAATTTTGTTGTAACTAATATTCACTGATTTATTTTCTTGTGTTAGATCCTGAAAAATATTTTCACACAAACCCATCTGATAAGCTCATATGAAAATGAACAAATGGAAGCTAAGGCACAATCCTTTTCTCATAGTATGGTTAATCTCATAATCCCAAATCGACAGGGATGTCGAGCAACTAAAACTCTCATAAATTGTTAATGGGTATATAAAATGCCATAATCACTTGTAAAATAGTTTAGTTTCATCTACTAAGTATCAATATATTCATATCTTCTGAACCAGAAATACTATGCCTAGATATAAACTCAGGTGATATTAATTACACATCCAACAGGGGACCTATGTTTACTATTAAAATTAGTGCTATGAGAAGATAAGCTGAACAGATATTGTGTTCCATTCTGGCTTCAGCATTTTTGAACATCTATTTTTAAGAGCCATTTCTGAGAAAGTCAATGAGCCTTTTCTGAAAGTCACAGTGGTACCTCAAAAATGTGAGCTTTGTGTAGTTACAGCACTTAGCATGGGGCTTGTATATTTATTTAAGGAATAAAAGTTTGCAAATATTGGAAACCATAAATCAGAACAAGATCTTTAGAAGTCAAGCAATCAGCGTATGTGATCTAATATCTTTTCCAAAGTTATGTGATTAAGCATCTATCTGAGCTTGCATGGGATTAACTAATACTTGATTATGAGAAATGTCTTCAGTAATCAGTAATCACATTTTTTGCTTTAATAAAGTTGTTTACTAAAACTAACTTTCCATAGTCCAAAATAATGGAATCCATCCTCATATTAAGTTTTATTATGAAAATTCACACTTTTAGAATGTATTTTTTCTGAAAAACTACCTAAAATTTTGTTATGTGAGTAACATAACCAAAATTTTATTTCAATGTTGCTTTGATTATTCATTCAATGTATATTTTATTTTACCTATTTATTGAGCTGCAATGAAAAGTGGAAATGTATTCAATCTTTCCCTCTCTTTTCCTTCCTAAGAGCTTGTGTACACTGAAAATGTATTATTTATAAAATTTATGACAGTGTCTCTTGATCCACAGGTGAGATACATACTTGAAGTTCTTCATCTATTTAAGCAAAGTACTTAAATAGATATGCACAGTATAACCTTTAATCTGATAAGCCCAATATGAGTAATTTTTCATGACTTTAGATGAGAGTGCTAAAATACAGTTTTCCTCTCTCCTCTGGAGAGTGCTTTACATTACCTTTAAATCCTAGAAACACTGCATTCATTTTGCTGCCATGATTTTAGGACAAATACGACTGGCAAGGAATATAGAACCAAGAAAGTCATTCACACATATGCAGACACATACACACCTAAACGCATACCTCAGGTATAGAGTTCTTATAGTGAATCTATTGGCATTTTCAATAATGTGGGGAAATAATTTCCTTGTATATTTTACTAGTTTGATTTCACTTGTAAAAACTGTTTTTCAATCTAAAAGCTATAACTGATATAGTATTTATTACCAGTAATGGGGTTTCACAAGTGACTCGAAAATACTGAATTTCCTGAGTTCTGTTGGAACATAACAGGTGAGAAATGTAGAATATTTATTTAGTCACTAATGAATGGTTAAATGATTGCTGTTTTTACTGTGGACATTAGATCATGTGCCTACCCAGGCTTCAATGTTAGGGGAAGTGTGTTAATAAGTTAGAATGCTGGAATCTCTACAACTGAAGAGACAAGCTAGTGGAGTCAGGCAAAGAAAGAAATAAAAGACATCCAAATTGGTAAAGAGGACAGATCCTGTATCTAGAACGACCTAGATTCCACCAAAGAATTCTCAGAGTTGATAAATCTTCAGTAAAGTTGCAGGATGCAAAAGCAACATACAAAAACCAATAGTCTTTTAGTGCACCAATAATGATCTAGCTGAGATGGAAATCAAGAAGACAATCCCATTTACAATAGCTAACAATAAAATAAAATAAATAACTAAAATATATTTTATCAAGGAGGTGAAAGATCTCTACAAGGAAAACTACAAAACACTGATGAAACAAATTGAAGATGATAAAAACCAAAGGAAAAACATCCCATGCTCATGGATTTGAAGAATTAAGAAAATTGAAATGACCATACTGGCCAAGTCAATCTACAGATTCAATGCAATCTCTATCAAAATAATGACATCATTTGTCACAGAATTAGTAAAACAATTCTGAAATTCATATGGCACCAAAAAAGAGTCCAAATAGCAAAAATATTCATGAGCAAAAGAACAATCCTGGATGCATTGCATTACCTGACTTCAAATTATATTACTAGGCTGTTGAAACCAAGCAGAATGATACTGATATAAGAACAGACACATAGGTTAATGGAACAGAATAGAGAATGAAGAAATAAACCACTTATTCACAACCAAAGGATATTTTATAAGTCCAAGAACATGCACTGGGGAAAAACACCCTCTTCAACAAATGATGCTGGGAAAATTGAATAGTCGTGTGCAGAAGATGAAAACTGGACCCCTGCCTTTTACCAAAAATTAACTCAATGTGGATTAAGGACTTACATGTAGGACCTAAAATTGTAAACATTTTGAAGAAGACCTCTTTTGGATATTGGTCTAGGCAAAGAATTTATGACTAAGATTTTAATTTCTCTCTTTCTAATGAGAGAAAATATTTGCAAACCATTTATATGATAAGGGAATACAAGAAGCTTCAACAACTCAAAAAGAAAAAAAAACCTCTCTCAGTAAAAAGAGAGCAAACAACATGAATAAACATTTTTAAAAAGAAAACATAGAAATGGCCAGTAGATATGTGAAAAATTTCTCCACAATACTGATCAACAGAAACATGCAAATCAAAACTATGATGAGATATTATCTTACCCCAGTTAGAATAACTATCAATAAAAAGACAAAAAAATGTCAAGAATGCAAGGAAAAGGGAACTCTTATACATTGTTGGTGAGATGTATTTAATATAGCCTTTATGTAAAACAGTATGGAGAGTTCTCAAAAAACTAAAAATATAACTACTGTTCAATCTAGTGTACTACTGGATATTTTCCCAAAGGAAAAGAAAGAAATATATCAAAAATAGACTTGCACTTACATGTTTATTGTAGCACGGGAGCAAAGATATGGAATCAGTCCAAGCATTTATCAATGGATGGTTGGATTAGAAATATGGTACATATGTACAATGGATTACTATTCAGTCATAAAAAACAATTAAATCATGTTTCTCTGAAGCAACATGGATGAATGGAACTGGAAGTCATTATCTAAAATGATACAAGCCAGGCACAGACAGCCAAATACCAAATGTCTTCATGCATAAATGGATGCTAATAAATGAGATTACCGGGACATAGAAAGTGAAATGATAGATAATCAAGACTTGGTTGGGGGGTTAGAAGGAGGGAGGATCATGGGAAATTGGTTAGTGGGTACAATTCATGTTATTTGGGTGATGGATACCCTAAAAGCTCTAACTTGACAGCTATGCAATCTACACATGTAACAAAATTGCACAGGTATCCAACATATTTGTACAAAAAGAATAAGGCAAACTTTTATTGCAACTGTCCTCTGAAAAAATGAAATATTCTATTTGTGTTGGGAAAGAAAAAATACCACAGACTGGATAATTTACAAACAATAAAAAGTTATTTTCTCAAAGTTTTGGAGACTCGGAAGTCTAGCATCGAAATGTCAGTGGGTGTGATGTTTCACGAGGGTCCTTTATCTTCTTCCAAAATGGTACCTCGCTTCTGCATTCTTCACAGGGGATGAACATTGTGTCCTTACATGGAGCAAGGTGGAAAGGCAAAAGGGATGAATGACAAAAAAGCCTAAAACTGCATAAAGCCTTTTTTATAAAGGCCTTAATGCCATTCACAAGGGAGCAGACCCCATGATTTAATCACCTAGAAACCACACCTTTTAATACTGTTGCATTGGAGATTAAGTTTCAGTGAGAATTGTGGAGGGAGCACAAACATTCAAACCATGGCAAGAAAGAAAAAAAAATTGTTGGCAAGACTTATTCTTTTGCTTAGTAAATTTGCAATCCAAATTTACTAAGAGTCTGATAATTTGGATACTTGAATAGTCAGACAAGCTTAATTCCCTACAGTGGGCAGGTGATAAGATTAATTGTGAAGTGAGAAACCTAGTAGGAGAAAGTACAGGAGATTAAGAAATACATGACTCCATTGATGTCATCCAAGATCATTATCCTAAGATAATGTAGCTCAATAAAGTAGCTGACTGCTCACATTGTAGAAAGGCAACAAACAATATGAAATTGGAACAAGGATATAAATATGCCTGTTTTTCTCAATCTAATAATTATTTCAAATTGTTCTAGGGGAAGATCACTCTGAAAAGATCCAGGTGAATGATCAGCACACAGAAGATCAATGCAATTAACTAAGAGATAAAAGCTTCCAATGCTAGTTCTAGGCTCAAAGACTATGATTAAATATAATCTCTGGTTTTGATTAGTAGACTGTGGAATTGGCTAGATATAAATAGGGATAGAGCCATTTGCAATTTTAAATAAGTTATATTTATTTAAAAATATAACCTTGCTCATTGACGACTAATGATTGCTCAATTGAGTACATCCTAAACTCCTAAATTTGCACTAACAGAAAGTGGGATGATAAAAAAATAAGGCCCCATTAGGATGGCCTCTCTAATGTTGATTTTTGGCATTCCCATGAAATAAAGTCTACAAAAGTTTTTCTCAATGTTGACAGATAGGGATCCATTAAGAAAATCAATAAAGAAGTTCCTCACCAAAATTAGAACCAATGCTACCAAGTTGGCCATTTAAGGAATTCTATTTGATTTCTTAAGCAGAAATTGCTTGAGGTTTTTTTCCGGGAGGAGATGTGCATCAGTCATTACCACGTATTGTTTCCCGTTTTTCTCATGATGGAAGGAAAAACGTTATTGAATAGTATTAAAGTACATGAGAATTATATAACTTATTTATTCTATCTACTAGGGTATCAAGAGTTCAATGCAGAACTGATGGGACTGCCATTAACCAAAAATGCTAGTCTCAGATTACAATAAATTTATGTCTGGGAGGTAGCCTAAACTTTTCAAGGGAAGAGGGCTATTACATATGTTTGGGAAGTAGGATACAGTTGGAAATTAGGCAAAGAGGTGAAGCATACTTGACACCTTTGCTTGCTGTCCTGGCATGCATTATTCTTACCCTCTTCCTAACAACTCCTATTTTCATTGAAGATCTTTTTGCTTTGAGAGAGATCGGCCTAGCTTTTGCCTCCAGAGTTTGAACAGGTCATTTGGTTTACTATTATAAACGTTGTTAAAACTTCCATAGTCCTAGAGGAGCCTTTGAAAGCTTCTCATTGCCTTACTGGAGTTCTTTGTATTTGGCCCTTTCATTTCTTGTAATCCTTTCAAATATAACCTAATGAAAGTCAGCTACTCATGTAAATGTTACATTTTAGCACTACAGAAAAAAATCATTTGGTGAAGGAGATCAGATTTATTGTTAAAACACGAAGATGTCATTATATATACATATTATGTCCTCTGAATGGCTACATATATTCAAAAGGCAACTATAAAAAACTTTACTCTAATTAAATTATTTCCAAGCATCTTTTCTTAAGAGGAACTCCAAAACTGAATTCAAGATACAAATAAATATTTAAACAACTTGATTCTTTTAAAATTTAAATATGTATATTATGAAAAACAATTCTCAGAGATATCATTATATAAATCCTTTTTTGTAACATTCTTTTCAGTCCTTTCCTAGGATTTTATAAAAATAGGAATATAATATAGGATTTATGTGCTCTGTAAAAATAAAATAGAAATATTTTTGTAATATCGTCCCAGAAGAAGAATTTTTTTTTTGTTATTTATTTTGCTTCCAGTGGTTGAACTTAGTTTACTATAAAACATGGTGGTGGACATGGTCCCCGAACATTGCAAAGTATTTGAGTTTGAGGAACGTTTTAATTTTTTTATTGAATGATAAAATGTTTCTTTTTCTAATCTATGAATCAGAATATGCCCTGTGATTTCTTGATGCTTTCTAGCTAGCTTTTGGTGTAATTGCTCAGTTTTACTTCAGGGATATATATCCAATGATTTCTCCTGTGAATCACAGTAGCACCAGTTAAAAGCATCCATGGGGCCCATTCTCGTCTCTTTTCCCACCTCCCATGGTAATGATTAGAGCCTAGAGCCAACAGTGACTTCAAAAGTCACTGTGTGCTTGGATCTTCTCAGCAGGAACCTGAAGACACACTGAGCATTTGGTCATTCAGTTCCTATTACAATTCCTCTGAATTTCAACTGGCAGAAGATGAAACACTAATGTTTACCTAGATTATATTTAAGTAGTTACTCTGTGATGTACTTGAAAGAAAAGTGCCAAAATAAAATCTTCTAGGGAAAGACTTTATTCTACTATTCACATACATGAGATCTGGGTATGTAGCATGAAGATTGTTAACATAGGGCGCCCAGTTTTCTTTCTTTTTCACAGAAAGGACAGAAGATTAACATAAAAACATACCCTATGAGAAGCCTGGTATGAATTCATATAGAGAGTGAAAGCAAGTGATTTTACCAAATGGGCAACGTCGCCACAGCACACAGCTTCAAGCACAGTGAGCAGGAGTTGATTGGCTGCAACCACATCTTGCTTTTTTTGTTCACTGGCCCTATGCCAACTGTATTGCTTTAGATTATGTTCAGAATAGAGAAAAGAACACAAGATATCCTGCGGGGATGGATGACTGTGGAGCACATTCTCTTATTCTGATCTTTTTCTGGTCTCATAATCAAGAAAGAGGTTAAGTTACCTGTCCAAGGTCACAAAGAGAGTAAATGGCAGCCCATGATTTGAATGCTGGCAGTCTTTCCTCATGATGTGTTAACTATTATCTCTATATATTATGTTATAATTCTTCTCGTTGAAAAATTCCATCACATATGACAATATTTTAATATAGCAATAGCAAAGCATAGATGAAAATAGTTTTCATGTCAAGGAAATAGATCCTCAATAAGATACTGTTGTTCACTTCGTGTTTGTATTTTGCTATTGGATGAGCATTGCAACAGTAAAGAAGAACTAATTATTTACTTATAGGAAGGGTATCCAAGTTCATAGTTTTGTTGTGTCGACCAAAACGGAGTTTTCTGACTTTTGTGGATAAAAATCTCATGTTTTGCATTTCAATTATGTGGTTTTTGCATGTAATCTTTCTGAAACTAAAACTTCAAAAATTAGTTTATTTTGCAAATGATAATGGCTTTCTAAATTAAAATTCTATTTTGTTATCAAATGTTTCTTTGAACTGGAGACTATTACTTTGATTTTTTTCTATCAAAAATCATAGTAATTAAAGTCATGGTTTGAAATCTGCGAATAAATTTCTGCAGTTCAAAATGATTCAAAGAATAAAGAATATATAAAATTTGGAATACCAGATTGTTTTATTAACATGTCACTGCAGACAGTGAACTACGAAAAGCTTCAGCTATCCTGTGCAATTAATAAAATAGTACAACTGTTAAAGACACACTGTGGTCACCAGACAGTGCTGCCTGCATTTTCCAGAGGAGGCAAACAATTGTGTGTGGAATTCAATCATGGAAAGCTCTCTCGATTTAAAGAAAGTGTCACAATATTGTTCCATGACATGAATTTCCTCTTTTTTAAGTGCTCCACATGTGTCACTCATTCCTTTTGAGGCTCTGCTGTGCTGTCTTTTCCTTTGTTTCCCAAGCTGTTACTCCGTTCTTGGATCTGTCAGCTGGAATGTGTGTTATGTGAGGTTAATTAAAATCAATAATAAATTATAAATTGAGGTGCAAAAATCAGGGTGATAATGAATGAGAGGAACGTCAAACCATTGAAAGCAGTATATAGCACACCTAAAAGATGGCAAAATGTCAAAGATTAGAGCAGCTCCTTGTGGGAAGTGTTAAAACTTTAGAGTAAAGATGATCTCTACTATTTGGGTCCAATTATACTCATGAATATAAAATTCAGAAATCATTTTTATAAACACAGTCAAAGTGCTACTAGGTTATTGAGATCATGTAAGGGAGCATATAAAGTAAAAACAAATAATAATCGTATAACTCTGCAACTGACAAGTGTGTTTATCTTCAGTTTTAATATTAGTTTAACAAGACATTCATGGCAAAAACATTGAATTTTATATTCCCTTGTCTTTATATTTATATATATATATTTATATTCACTTGTCTTTCCTATATCCTTCAAAACAAAGAAATATACTTATTTTCTGGAAGTATGGTGTTTGATTTAAGTTGCTTCAATGGCTTAAAAAATGAAATTACATAACAGTACATCAATGCTTTTGATACTTATATGTTTATTATTTCATAATAAACAGATATTGTAGAATTCTGTGAGTTCAGGTCAATGCCTATGGTTAAAATTAATTATAGAAATTCAGTGATCCAAGTGCTGAGCTTCTCACTATGGTGATTAAAGCCAGAAGTCAAATTAATCAAAAAGAAATAAATTTAGAATTCAGTTCTTCAAATACAGTAACCGTATGTTGAGTATGATATAGTGCCATATGGCTAGTGGCTAATGTATTGAAGAGTGAAGATGCAGAACATGTCCATCATGGCAGAGGGTTTTATGGGACAGTGAACTTAATTAATTCATAGTGGTTATACATGACTTTGGTAAATAATATAAGTCAAAGTATTTGTCTTATCTAATTATATATGTTAACAATGTGGATATATTCTGATAAATGTGTTTTTAGTCCTTAGACCTGCAAAATGTAAGACACCAAAAAATTAGGGTTTATCATAAATGTTTCAGTTTTGAACAGAATAGTATAGATATATGTATGCTTTCTTATTAAACTAACTAAAAAATATTCTGAAATTTTTTTCTAACATTAGTAAACTTTAGGAGAGAAAAGTCAAGCAATGACCATAGGTTTGTGAGTATATACTGTGTTGAGAATGTAACATCTTATTCTCTGTGACTGAAAGAACATGGCATAGTACAGAACAAAGTCTTTAGACTCCAACAGCATATAATCTAGTTACAGATATGACATATATTAAAAATGTATACAGAAAATATTTGGTTGTAGGGCATTTTATGAGACAGATAATAGGGTCTGAAAACCAAGGAAACCTTCATGGAAAACATAGAATTTGGTGAATCTTGATAATAGGAATAATAAGAATAATCGCTGGCAAATTCTCCATATCAGTACATTGACTTTCCAGTATTTTGACTGTACATTGACAGTACATTGACTATCCAGTATTTTTCAATTTCAAAAATTGAAAAAAAATTAAAATTTATCCAGTCAATATTCTCAGTTCTATCAGACACAATATTTTTATTTTTAAGTACTTTTAAAAATAATACTTATTATTTTTTTGGGTATGCCTGCTATTAGTTTTTCTTTTCTTTTTTTTATTATACTTTAAGTTCTGGGGTACATGTGCAGATCATGCAGGATTGTTACATAGGTATATATGTACCATGGTGGTTTGCTGCATCCATCCCCCGTCACCTACATTAGGTATTTCTTCTAATGTTATCCCTCCCCAATCCCCCCACCCCCTGCTATCCCTCCCCTAGCCCTCCTACCCCCAAAGAGGCCCCAGTGGGTAATGTTCTGCTCCATGTGTCCATGTGTTCTCATTGTTCAACATCCACTTAAGAGTGAGAACATGTGGTGTTTGGTTTTCTGTTCTTGTGTCATTTTGCTGAGAATGATGGTTTCCAGCTTCATCCATGTCCCTGCAAAGGACATAAACTCATCCTTTTTTAAGGCTGCATAGTATTCCATTGTGTATATGTGCCACATTTTCTTTATCCAGTCTATCATTGATGGGCATTTGAGTTGGTTCCAAGTCTTTGCTAATGTAAACAGTGCCACAGTGAACATACATGTTCATGTGCCTTTATAATAGAATGACTTGTAATCCTTTGGGTATATACAGAGTAGTGAGATTGCTGGGTCAAATGGTATTTCTATTTCTAGATTCTTGAGGAATCACCACACTGTCTTCCACAATGATTGAACTAATTTACACTCCCACCAACAGTGTAAAAGCCTTATTTCTCCATATCCTCTCCAGCATCTGTCTCCAGATGTTTTAATGATTGTCATTCTAACTGGTGTGAGATGGTATCTCAATGGAGTTTTGATTTGAATTTCTCTAATGACCAGTGATGATGAGCTTTTATTCATATGTTTGTTGGCTAAATAATGTCTTCTTTTGAAAAGTGTCTGTTCATATACTTGCCTACTTTTTGATGAGGTTGTTTGTTTTTTTCTTGTAAAATTGTTTAAATTCTTTGTAAATTCTGGATATTAGCCCTTTGTCAGATAGGTAGACTGCCAATTTTTTTCCCCATTCTATTAGTTGTCAGTTTATTCTAATGTTAGTTTCTTTTGCTGTGCAGAAGCTTTTAAGTTTAATTAGATCCCATTTGTCTATTTTGGCTTTTGTTGCCGTTGCTTTTGGTATTTTAGTCATGAAGTCCTTGCCTATGCCTATGTCCTTAATGGTATTGCCTATGTGTTTTCTTCTAGAGTCTTTATGGTGTTAGGTCTATGTTTAAATCTTTAATCCATCAGGAATTAATTTTTGTATAAGGTGTAAGGAAGGGGTCCAGTTTCAGCTATATGCATATGGCTAGCCAGTTTTCCCAACACCATTTATTAAATAGGGAGTCTTTTCCCCAAGCTTGTTTTTCTCAGGTTTGTCAAAGATCAGATGGTTGTAGGTGTGTGGCATTACTTCAGAGGCCCCTGTTCTGTTCCATTGGTCTATATCTCTGTTTTGGTACCATGCTGTTTTGATTCCTGTAGTCTTATAGTGTAGTTTGACATCAGGTAGTGTGATTCCTCCAGCTTTGTTTTTTGTTTTGTTTTTGTTTTTGCACAGGATTGTCTTGGCTATGTGGGCTCTTTTTGGTTCCATATGAAGTTTAAGGTATGTTTTTCCAGTTCTGTGAAGAAGGTCAGTGGTAGCTTGATGGAGATAGCATTGAATCTTTAAATTACTTTGGGGAGTATGGCCATTTTTACGATATTGATTCTTCCTAACCATGAGCATGGAACGTTTTTAAACTAACATTTTTTAATGCCCCCTGACCAAGACAGTCTTAACATTCTCCACATCTTGATGAAAGTTTAAATGAGATTCTTCCTGACTCTAGGCCCCTGACCTCTCTTTTCTTAGAGTGTTTACTTAAAAAAACTTGTAATCACAATTTTTTTCTCTATCTTTTTCAAATGCAGAATTTTACAAATGAGGAGTGTTTTGCCTGTCTTACAACTTAGGGATGTCTTTCTTAAGAACCTGAGGACTATCCCACTGAAAGGTAAACATAGAACTGATTTTTCCAGTTTCTGTGGGAAGGTAGAAGCCTAACTTCAATAAATGAGAACAGATGGCCTAATTACATTGACCAACCTGTTCTCTAATATCTTCTGGTACTTTATTACTAGCTAAAAAAGTACTGGAAGACATTTAAAAAGTTGGATTCAATCTCTATCCTCTATTACAACAGTCTTCAATAAAGTCTTCTTTGTCCAGTGCAACTTTACTTAGAGATCCCATATTAATCTCGTCTTGCTGCTGTAACAAATTACCACAAACTTAGTGGCCTAAAACAACACAAATTTATGATCTTACAATTCTTGCATTCATATGTCCAAAATGGGTCTCACTTGCCTAAGTCTAGCAGGCTGCATTATTTTTGGAAACTCTATGGGATGATTTTTTTTCCTGGCCTTTTCCAAATTTTAGAGTTTGCTGGCATTCCTTGGTTTTTGGACCCTTTCTTTCTCTTTAAAGCAAGCAACAGCATCAGTCTCACCTGTATGTCCATCATCACATCTTCTGTAATTCTGACTCTGATGCATTTCTCTTTCACTTATTAGGGTTTTGTAATAACACTGGAAACAACTGGCTAATCCAGGATGATCACTTCTTCTGAAAATCCGTAACTCAGTTACATCTGTCAAGTTCCTTTTGCCATATTAGGTAATGCAATCACACGTTCTAGATATTAGAATATGGACATCTTTTTTTGGAGAGGGATGGCATTGCTCTGGCAACCATACATCCTTAAATATTCTGACCTAAAATTAAGATAATTTGAAAGACCTACAAACATACTTTTTGTCAAGATAATTCCATGACTTTGATAAAGAAAACGCAATGTTTAGCAAATAATATGTATGTACACACAATATTAGATGTAATCATGTTTCCACTTAAAATTTTCTGGACTTATACTGGTGCACCGGTGATATGTATTCAGTAGAAATGACACTTCAAGTACTCTTGAACCATCCTGTTTTCACTTTAGTATTCAATACATTGCATGAGATATTTGACATTTTATTATAAAATATGTTATATAACTTTGTCAAACTGTAGGCTAATGGAAGTGTTCTGAACACACTGAAAACAGGTTAGGCTAAACTACAATGTGTGGTAGGTTAGGTGTATTATATGAATGTATTGATTTATAATATTTTCAACTTACAATGGGTTTATTGAAAAATGACCATATTGTAAGGCAAGGGACATATCTATTTTAAATGTAAATGATTCATCAGGAAAAGCTTAAAATTAAAGTAGCCAAATGGTTCTGCTGACTTGTAGTAAATAAATCTGAAGATAAGTAAAGAAAATAAAAAGTGTATTATTTTAATTTTTACATTTCTAATTTAAGTAAAGGTTAACTAGATATATTCGTATATACAAACATATACATATAAATGAAAAAAATTATCATGAATGGGAAAGCTAGAAACATGTGGTGTTATATCAGTAACTTAAATGCCATAAACCTTCTCCAGCAGTAGTGCAGTTTTTACAAAATGGTAAACAATCCTCAGGAAAAAATAACAGTACAACCATACCTCAATAGTCAAGTTGCCTTCATTTCTGGAAAGCTTATTATACACTAAAACCATACAAAACTTGATATTTCATGTGTGAAATGAAATAATATTTTAGTCTCAGATAATTAAAACCAGTTTTTTGTCTACATAAATGCATGGTCAGAATGCCAAAACTTATGTGCGATATATAGTAATACTTCACTGTGCAATATGTTATGAGATAATGTGAATCTATGGTGCCTATGCTTTCAATACCAGTAGCATACCTCCCATAACAAACATGCACAGGCTTCTCAAATGTTTTTAAAACAACCTGATGGCAATACCTCCAACCTTTGAGAGTCAGCAATCTTTCCAACTTTCTAATTTATAGGGGAAGCCACTGCAATTATCATTAATCAACTGATAACTGACATTTGGAGATTTAATATAGGGGCCATATTTGGTGTTGGAGATACATTACAGAACCAAATTTACCAAAAATTTCTTTATCAAAAAGATTTGTGTGTGTGTGTGTGTGTGTGTGTGTGTGTGGAGTGACAACAAATAATTTATAACATAGAAAAGCAAATTGTGTAATATATTAGAAATTGATGTTTTCAGCACAATCTATTTATTAAATAATATTTATTATATGCTTATTTCAAGACAGACACAAAAGAATGCTTGAGAGAAGGCAATGCCATGTAAAGCATGTAAAATGTTTGTAATTCATGTTTTTCTGCAGTGGAGCAATGAGACTCTGAGCATGGGAATGAATCTGATCTGCATTTTAAGAAAATCAAGGAGAGTTGGTAAGAGATTGTAGAAAGTACAGAAGGCAATAGTTAAGGATAGAGTAGATGAGAAAACATAGTGATAAATAAATTATCACTTGGCAGCAGAGATATATCAGACTATAGTAATGGAGACAGATAGGAGTAAATGATCTTAACAGATAGAGGTAGAATTAATAAGAGTCATTGAAGGATTAGATCTCGAAGGCTGTGGAAGAAGGCACTTTCAGGATTGACTTGGTTTCTGAATTGAGTGATTCATTGACATTTATTGATACAGAGTTGTAGGGACTTTAATCTGTGGGGAAAAAAATCTCAAATATTATTTTATTTGCCAGGATTTCAGAGTTGAAGTCTGCATATTTAAATTTCTTTGAATAATGTGAATTGAATAACCATATTCAATTAAATTTATTCGTGATATAAATAAACTCAGAGAACAGAAGGGATTGATTTTTCATCACTATTTATGACAATAGAAACAACTTTATATTTTGTCTCAGCTTTTCTCTAGAAAGTTCCTGGAAAATTTCTGACAGAGAATAACACTAAAACTCTTAGTTCCAACAACATTTGGTACCTCTTATTTTATTCTTCAAAACCCAGAAGATAAAAAAGCAAATAAATGAGGAGTAATGATGGTTTTGAGATGTGTTTTTTAAAAAGTTTTTTGCACAAATTATAAATCTAGTAAGCAGCTTCACATGTTGTTTTTTTAGATTAATCCTATGCACTGCTAAGTTTAAATATACTTAGAAGTCAATAGCATAATTTCTTTCATTGAACAAAATATTCTGATGACAGAAAAGAGCAAACACACTCAGGTTACCGAGAACTTACGATACCACATTTTTATAACCTTCAAGACAGATGATTTTACAAAAGTTTAGTCCATTAAATGAAACACAAAGGACCCCAAATTGAAAAGGAAGTGTTGCAACTCCAAGAATTGAATCTCATGAGTTTGCATATACCTTCCTTATGATTGTTTACTATGTTCAAATGTTGGCAATAACAAGAAACTATCAGTTAACAAAACTAATAGGTTGCATTATGGCACCACCTAATTTTGGTAGTGCCTCTTCAACCCACCCAAGTAGAATGGACTACTATCCAGCTGTATGGCTGGTCCTAATTTGGATTTGAGGAACAATTCTGCCTCAGGTTGGATGGATTATAAAGATGTCCATATCCCCAGTTCACTGTTAAAAATACATCCCCCTGTTGCCAACTTGCTTTTTTTTTCTTCTGTCTGCCCCGCCGCCCTGCCAAACACAGCTCACTAAGAAATATAGCCAAAGGCCTGTCCCAGGCCAAAACACACTCTTATCTTTGCCCCTATTTTATCTTCATAAACTGACTCCATAGCATCAAAAGGAACATAAAGAGTCTGTAGCTTTCTTGGTGAAGCCTAGCACCTCAAGCAGATTTAAAGCAAGGGTCTTTACCTTGGGCACTAGACTAGTCTTCATCTAAATTACACTTTCTCTAGATTTACATCTCTTATTAATTATTCGAATCCCCTTAGCTTTTATATTCCCCACAACTTCTCTGTAAAAATCTCAATAGTAGAAATAAACTATCTGTTCTACGTAAACAATGGCAAGTTATCTACATTCAAACCTCTTGGAAGCTATTTTTACTAAAATTTAATGTACTAATAGATCTATTATTACTGCTTATGTATTTATGTGACCAATGTCTCTTAAATACAAAAAAGCTATTAGATCCAGAAGCAAAAATTGAATTAGCTTATAAATGTAAATTAGTGCATACAAAAAAAAAATAAAAGCATTGAAAAATAATGTCACAAGACTGTTAAAATTAGTTTAGAAATTATTGTTTTAGTCATAATATTGACTTATTTTAAGACCTAGAACACCTTCCTAATCTGGAACATCTTATAGCATTATTTAGGGTATAAAACTTAATAATTTTTTTTTTTTTTGAGACAGAGTTTTGCTCTGTCTTGCCCAGGCATGAAGTTGGCTCACTGCAGCCTCCGACTACAGGTTTCAAGTGATTCTCCTGCCTCAGCCTCTTGAGTAGCTGCGTCTACAGGCAGGTGTCACCACACCCGGCTAATTTTGTATTTTTAATAGAGACAGGGTTTTACCATGTTGGCCAGACTGGTCTCAAACTCCTGACCTCAGGTGATCCACCCACCTCTCAAACTCCTCACCTCAGGTGATCCACCCACCTCGGCCTTCAAAAGTGCTGGGACTACAGGTATGAGCCACTGCATTCAGCAACACTTACTAACTTTTATAGCTTTGTAAAATAACTTATTTATAATAACACAATTAAAAAATACATTTTAGTTTATTTAGTTATATTAAGGTCCACAATATGTCTAAATACATGGAATTCATTTTGTATCACAGGTCCTCCATTCATGCTAAAAAAATTTATTGTATACATAGAAATAGCAGAAGTTCGTTCTGCTCATTTCAAAACTTGAATTTCAATATTAAGAGTTTATATGTGTGTGTGTTTGTTAATGTATTTTAAGAGATTACAGTCTCTAAAAACAATTTTGTTAATGTTATTTTTCTCTTTGATATAACAATCAGTATCTACCATAATGAATATGTGTTCTTTATTTTATATTTCATTTGTCTGTTGATCCTTTTTTATTATAATCTAGTTATACAAAATATCTGAACAGCCTATGCTTAGTAGCAAATATATGTTGTCCATCGTGTTCCTCAAATTAGCATTTCTAGCAACAAATTTATTGTGTTAAACAAAGGGGGATGGAATAGATACGTTTCTGAATGAGCTGCCCAGAAAACGGTCTCACTTATGGCCAAAAGTCTTGTAAAGCGCCATATTGATTTTGTTATAAGAAACATTTGATATTCTGAAAAGAAATCAATAAGAGGCCCAAATAATTTAGATACTATCTCTCAAATCAATATTAGCGTATATTACTTTCCATTAGCTATTTGATATGACATTACTTTCCATTAGCTATTTGATATAACTCTACATTTTGTGATTTACATTATTATTTATATAGTTGCTTATAAATATTAAAAACGGATCTCCTC
This sequence comes from Callithrix jacchus, assembly GCF_049354715.1. Classification (NCBI taxonomy): domain Eukaryota; kingdom Metazoa; phylum Chordata; class Mammalia; order Primates; family Cebidae; genus Callithrix; species Callithrix jacchus. The sequence goes on from NC_133504.1 coordinate 79,767,768, forward strand.
ACATTAGTTTTTAAACCATAGCTAGTTAAATTGACTTTGGTTCTGACATGTAAAATAAGAACTTTTTTCATTTTTGCCTTGTCTTTTAATGCATCTCTTTCAAAATAAGAAAATAATGTATCTATACATGTATAATTTCAAATGTTTTTATTACCTCAAAGAAAATTTTAAAGTTCAGTAGCATTTGTAAGGGAAAAACAAATTAAAAGAAACCCAATTAGTTACAATCATACAAAATTTACTTTAAAATGACCAAAATGCATTTTATTAATGTTTATATATTTAGTATTTAGCAATCATAATAATTGACTATGATTATGAAATATTTGTTTTGTTAAGCAAAACAGAGTGCAGTTGTGTTAATACAAACTTGTTTAATTAAGCAAAAAAGAATGCAATCCTTAGTGCAGAAATTTGCAATCACTTGGGATTTGACTGTTTTAAATATCGTAGTCTTAGACAACTCATTTATTTGAGGATTAGTTTTCTAAGTCAATTCCTTGTAATTGCTAAGGTATGTTAACACATAGCTTTAAAACATATATCTAATTTTCTCAAGTATGCATATTTATGTTTAGATAAGTAAGACAAACTTACCAGATCATACAATTTTAATTGAATCCCTGCCTAAAGATTAGCTCTTAAAAGAAGTTAACAGTGTCAGTTTACACATGAATAAATAAAAATTGAAAAAAATAAAAATCAATATTGATGTTTAATTTTATAATATATTCCTTTTTTAGTGAGTAACTGAGCTACATGGAATGGGGGCATTGAATTCGCCCATGTGTAGATCTGAATCATAACAGTACTCTATAACCCTGGACAAGTCCTTTAGCTTTAGAGACCATGTTTTCTATTCTATAAGTGTTATTAATAATACTACTTTCCTCAGAGGGTCATTGTGGAGATTTAATAAAATAATGCAACAGTAAGTTTTTAGAATATAATCTGATAAATGGCAAATTATTATTCTTAAATTATTTCACTTTTTAAAGTAAAACCTATTTTTCACAATTTCAGAAATTGCTATTTCTATTATAATGATCTACCATAGCTTTCTAATAGGCTATCTATTAATCATCAGATGATAGGTTTTCTTCTTGGGAATGATTTTCAAACAGAATGATAGAAATTTAAAGGTAGAGTCTTATAAAGATGATAACATAGGAATCAGAACTACTTGTTAAAATAATTATTTGTATTATATAGTTGTATCATCTTAGTGAGTTGGGGTGGGGTTGGGGGACAGTTGGGCTGAAAGTGGATTAACTGAGGCCAATTTTCCCTCATCTTTGTTACCCAGATTCCAGGGAAAGATCAATTACTCTGGACAGAAGGACCCCTTGCATAAAGTGGCTGCTTCAACTGCTCTGACCACAGCACTTTCACTGACTACAACTCTAGACACAGTAACTATTTGGGCACACCACAATAAACTGACAGGCACCTTCCACTCCCTGTGAGTCTCTTCTTGCCCTTAGACAAAACATAGCTGACAATATGTTAACAGTGTGTGCATGTGTATAAGATAGATAGGTACTAATAGATGAAGTGAATTTAAAATTTTTTAACTTCCTAAGTATTTATTTCTTAATTTTTAAATTGAAACTAAAAATCTCTGTGTTAGGTTACTCTGATTTTGCCTCAAAAGCATGTTTTGTGTGCGTGTGTGTGTGTGTGTGTATGTGTGTGCATGTGCATATGTGTATTTTCCTTTTCTGTGAATCACAGTTGTTCCTGAAAACATCTAAATTAATTTTTAAAATATATATTAAACATTTGCTCATCAAATATGTAACTTTAAAGTTTTAAGTGTAAAGGGAAAACTTTCATTTTAAACTTTGAGAAGTAGAATATACTCCGAGTTTAAAAGATTATGAAACCAAAATATATGAGTCAAAGACGGTTAGAGTAATTGATGGAAGAGAATAATAATTAATAGAAAGAAATGGGAAACTGCATAGGAATGTTTAAATAGAAAAACATGAAGCAAATTATAAACCATATTTGATAAACAATGACAAGAACACAGGAAATATAGGAACACTGCAGTATGCCTGAATAGCATTCTTCTAGTCTGTATCCCTTTCAGTGCATCTAAAGGAAACGACTTTAATAGTAAAAAGCTCATATTTTTTCTTATGTTTAGGCTGTTAAAAATACCAGTTTTGGGGAACACATTTTTCACAGACTTCACCATATCTATATTTTCTTACAAACAATTTCTAGACTATCTGATTGTCATTAGTAATCTTGTTGTCTCAATCACATGAGGTAGTACCTTATATGTAGTCTTACAATATGTAAATAGCATATTAAAATGGATTATCTGGGTATTTTATTGAGGCCAGGGGGCTTCTACATAGGAATTCATAGCTACACCTATGTTTTATTAGTAAATACTAAAATGGCAAAAACAGAATATGTCACTTTCTGTGTAATTACAATAATATGATTTTGGGTTGGCTGGAAGATGAGAGGCTTTAAATGCCAAACTTGTGCTAAAGATTAAGCCTCTCTAAAGCTTCTGCTTTAAGGAGAGATATGTGTTCTAATCATTTTACATTGGGAGAAATTCTCACTGGAGCTGACATTTCAATACCATTCAATTAATTTTGTTGATTAAGAAGTTTCCTCACCCAGAGCCAAAATTTACCTTTCTAGAACTCTTATCAAGTAACTCTAATCAAATTTTCCAACTAAATTATCTGTATTTTGTGGGAATTATGAGAACAAAATATAGTTTAGGTATTTGGAAATGTATACAATTATAAAATAATGCCACTCATAATTTTTATTTAGAGATAACTAGATAATCACTGTTAAAATTTTGAGGGATTTTTCAGATTTGTATACAGTTGAGACTATATACACATACATGCATGTAAATTTATGTATGTTTTTAACTTTAATATTATGAAAATAAGCATTTCCACATTGTATGTTTTGTGAATATGCTTTTAAGTATTGCGTAATAATCAGTAACATTGATAAGCTCCACAGTTTGCTCATTTTTAAGTTCCATTTCTGCTTATGCTATTTCAGGACAGGGCAGTGCAGATAACTTTTGCTTAACAATTAGTTTTTTCAGAATAGGCTACTGTTTCATTACACTTTAAATTCTATAGCAAATGTTCTCATTGCACCACAGTTGTTTCTTCAGGAACCTCGGACATATAATTCAATAGCATTTTGAATTTGACTTAAGGATATCATCTAGTGTAATAACTAGATTGAAACAAACAAATAGAATAAGAGATACAGGTTGGGAGTTGGCAATAAAAAGATACAATGCAGAAATAATATTGGTACTGTGAATTATAATCATTATGGTCTATGCACTTCCTGTAAATTTTGTGAAATAATAAATTTAATATATGATAAATAATTGGTGGTTGTAAACTTTGTCTAAATAAATTAAAATATTCAGCACATGTATTGTTTAGGATATTTTGGAAACAATTTTAATCAATGAGATAATCATTATTTGTTTTCATAAACGTCTAAATGTGTACTCTTAGATGAAATTTTGGCAATCCTGCTGAAACCACTTTTAAGCAGAAGAGGAATTAAACATTTAAAAAATCAAATAAATTTTAAATATTACTAAAAGGTAGTTTTATCATTTTAGTAAAACATTGTTTACCTGACAAATAGTAGAAGGTTAGAATATACTCCTGTCAATCAGGAATAACAGCTTAATGACTAGTTAGATGGACCAATTTCAAATCTCAATAGCATATATCACAAAACATAAATGAATCACATATCTAATGGATAAAATATTACTGAATGCAAAAAAACTAATATTTTTCCACAAATACTTATTGAATATCATTACATTTACACAACTATAATGTGTATTGGGTAGAGTCAAAGAAGACATTCATTTTTTTACTAAATATATACACATATACACTTACATATATCCATAAAACTATCTTAAATGGGCTTATAAATTACTCACCATAGAAGAAAAACAATACTGCCAAAAATATATTAAAGAATAGTTTTTTAAATTGATTTTCTTGAATTTTCTGTGGAGAAAATGTTACATTTAGCAAGGTTATGATAGCTTGCATATTTTATTTTTGTATATTTTTTCTTCTTGTTTTTGAAATTCTTAATATCATAAGGTATACAGTTCAGTATGATTTTGCATAATATAATGATACTGATAAGAATGTTAACAATGCTTTTTTCTGATAATCCAAATCACTTTTTATTATAATCCATTCAGTATGTCAGTTCATTTATTAAATTTGTCATTCTTATTAGTTCTAAAACTTTAAGTTTGTTTTCTAAGAATTTCAATTTCATTTTCATTAAAATCATTTTTTAATTAAGTGCTTTTCTAATTCTTTCATTAAATCTGTCATAATATAACTATCTATTTTGGTTGTTTGACTAGGTCTCCACCTTTAAGCAACTGAGTCCACTTGTTTATGTCATAATCTTTGTCTGCTAGTAAAGAGTTACTTCAAATTATTGTTTGGTTTTGTCTGTTTAGGTTTTGGGGCAGCGGAAGCTTGGATGATATTGAAAGAAAAGATTATTATTTTCTTGACTTTTGGAGACAATGAGCTTCAATAAACTTTATCCAAGGCCACAAGACTGGAATGATAATTTCTTACCTGTGTTCTAAAGAGATTCACTTGGTTCAATTCCACTCACCTTCAGGCAGTTTCTGACCTGGCCTCTCACCTTCAAGTTTCACTAGGGAAGGATTCTTTTTATCCCCAAGCCAATAAGTCCTGGAATTCCCTCCAGCTTTACACCCTGGAGGTCTGCACAGGTACTCTAACCTCAGTAACTATAGCAACTATAACAAATCTTTCTATGGCAACTCAATTACATTATTACCTAGATACAGTGTAAGGTGACAAGACTTCCATTTATTTAGACTGGCAGTTGGTAATCTCATTGCACATCAAGTTTTGCTTGAGAAAGTCACAGAAGGATAAAAAGCTATAATTGTTGGCACATAGATGAACAAATTTGCACTTCAATTTGCCATGCTTGATATAAATTGTGAATACACGTGAAAGGCTTCTGCTTCCTGGGGAGACAATAAAGTTTTTCAAGAAAGACATTTACTTGAAAACACTTAAATAAACAGAACTGAGATTTATGTGGGTCTGCTGGGACTCAGAAATTCTGCAGAAGTATTATGAGGCAGGATACAGAAAATGAGGTAACAAAAGACTGAAGATAAAGACACCTCTCTGGCTTACCTAAAATGAATGACTCTTTTCCTATATTTTTTTGAACAACTCTATAATTATGAATAACTTTGAACTATTGATGTCAAAAGAATCTTAGAATATAAGCACTAGATAAATGGTGATTGACAGAAAAAAAATTTAAGTATGTGACTGTTAGAAGAGTTAATTTCTTTGTCTAGCATTGTGGTCTTTTTACTGCTTTAAAAGCTGGTCTGTTTTACTGATCTATTTTTCTTGTCTTTAAAACAGAGCCTGGTATTGACATTATTGTAGTCTAAAACATTGTGGTCAATAATTACATCAATAGTCAAAACCAAAGCTAATTTTCTTTTTAATAAAAGGTACATTTAAAGAAATGTTTTTCTTCCATTTATACATCAGAATATTATAAAGTAGTGGGGTTTAACATCAGTTTCATAAGTTCTACACCAAAACATACTAATTTCATTCATTTAAGTATCTATCTTTCCATTTTTCACAAAAATAATAAAATCAGGGAACAAAATTGATTACCCTTTGTGTTCCAGACACTAAGTGTGTAACATATATTTACTCAAACAACTCTGTGAAATAAACGTTATCATTATCTTTCCATTGCAGATATGGAAACTGAGGGACAAAGAGATTAAGTAACATACCCAAGTTCATGTGGCCAGAAATGGAAGAATTGATATTTATTTTTATTTCTATTTTAAATTCTCATCACTTAGGTATTAAGCCAAGCATTCATTAGCTACTTTTCCTGATGCTCTCCCTCTTCCTCATCACCGTTATGCAGCAATGAAAGGGGACAAGATCATGTCCTTAGCAGGAACATGGATGGAGCTGGAGGCCATTATATTCAGCAAACGAATGCAGGAGCTGGAGATGCAGCAAGGAAGACAGCTATGACCACTGCTCCAAAGTACTTATGAGAACAGACTCAAAATTAACATGTGAACGAATAGATAATGACAGTGATAAGATCACAGAGGGGATAATACAGAGGATATATTAGAGAACTATTTGAACGTATCTAAATGGCAGAGGGGAATTCTCACTGAAGCTTTTTTTGGTGGGGTGACATTTAATCTAAAATCTGAGTAACAGTAGGAGGACTGTCTTTCCAAATGATTTGGAAAAGCATTGCAAGCAGAAAGGAAAACACATGCTAATAAAATTTTAAAATACCTGGCATATTTGAAGAATAATAACAAAATAAACAGATGTGGTTAATACTAATGAGTGAGGAGTCTTAGTGAGTGAGGCAAGATGCTATCTCAGACAAGGTCCTATAGATAACAGTCAAGAGTATGGAAAATTCTCTTATTCAATAATGAGCCATCAGAGAGTTTTAAGCAAGGTCTTGTACTGATCTGATTCACATTTTTGGAAGATGACACATGATCATAATCCAAAACTCAGTTTACTACAGGAGGCAGGCCAGTAGCCTAATGAGTCATGTGGGTTTGATGTACACAAATGGCAATGTACTGAACTGAAGGGCCCATTCTTTTTCTAAAGACATTCAAATTAATTTAAGTAAAGCATCTCCTAGCTAGATATGGCCTTCATAGATCCAGTTTGTGGTACTTGTCTAGGTATCATTTAGAAAATGAGTTGTGTAGGAGGCTATTTCAATAATGTAGGCACAAGATGATGCAATCTTGTTAGATTATTGGCAATAGAAATGGTAAGTGTGAGTATTTTAGATATATTTTGAAGTTGGAACCAATAAAACTTAGGCAAAATATGGAGAGAAGGTAGAGAAAAATAATGTGATTAAGTTTAAATCCAAGGCTTTTGGACTGAATATCTAGCTGATGATATCATTTTGTAAGATTGAAAATAATGGAGAAGAAACTTGGCTTTGAAGAATATATTAGAGATCAAAGGCTTTGATCAAAGGCTTGGAAATTTTTCAAATTTCCAAGAGGACATTTCAAGCAGTTCAAGACATAGACATGTCTAGAAGTCAGAGATGTTAGTGCTAGAATATAACTTGTGAGTCATCTTTTTGGAAATATTGTTTATGCAGTGGGACCAGATGAGATCTTCTGAAGAGATGCCGTTGGTATCAAGAACGCCAGCATTGACAGAAAATGTAGAGGAGGTATGTGCAGAAAAGGATACTGGAAAGGAGAAGCCAGGGTTTAGAAAGAAAACAAACAAAGAAACAGTAAAATCTGAGGTAAGAAATCAAGAAAAGAAAATATTTCAAGAATAAGAAACAGTCAACCTTAATCAAAGATTTGAATAATCTTCTATAGTGAAAACCAAGGAGTACCAATGGATTTGGCAACATAGTGGTTTTTGGTAACTTTGACAATGGGAGTTACAGTTGAGTGAAGAGGACATAAATTAGAATGATGTAAACTAAAAAGTGAAAAGACTAGGATGTACAGATACACAGATAGAGGATTTACAGACAGAGTACACTCACCTCTTTAAGAAGTTTTATTCTGAAAAGGAGGAGAGAAATGGGGGATAACTGGAAGGGTATTTATGGTTGAAGAGAAGTTTTATTTTGTCTTCGTTTTAACAAAATAAGACTGAAATTGTGTTTTTACAGAATAATATTGGAACATTAGCATATTGGACAAGGGAAGAATTTTGCATAGTAAAACAAGGATTGACATTGTTAAGGTGAGAGGGAATGTATAAAGAGCACACAGAACAGAATCCATTTTGAGAGCTGTAGGGATATTTCTGTGTGTGTAATAAGAAAAAAATAGACGTTTACACATTTACTTATATTGTTATATTTAGTGGTAGAAGATGAAGGAGTCTGTTTAAATTGCTTCCATCATCTCAGTGTGGTATAAAGACATCGTCATCAAATGAGGATGGTAGGGGGCACTGGATAATTTAGAAGAGGAGACTTTGTGAAATTCCCTTCTAGCGTGTGGGGAAGTAGAACTGCTTAGGAAGTGTAGTAGGATTGTCAAGAAGTATTCTTTTGAGCATTGCGGTAATGAATTCAAGAGAGATGTCCACATGGTTTTATGGTTTTCTCTACCATTTTAGATGGCTCTGTGCACAAAATAAAAAGTAGATTCGTGGGTTGACCTAACATATTAGTTTCCTAGGGATGCCATAACAAAGGACCAAAAACTGTGTGATATGGAACAATATAAATTTATTGTCTCTCAGTTCTGGGGGCCAGAAGTGAAAAATCAAGGTGTAAATAGTGCTGTGCTCTCTCTGAAAACTGTAGGGCATCCTTTTCTTGCCTCGTTTTTTAGCAATTGTTGCTGATTTAAAGCTTGCAGCTGCATAAATCCAGTCTCTACCTTTGCAGTCACATAGCATTGTCTCTGCATGCTGTCTTCACATGGCTGTCTTCTCACAAAGGCACTAGTTATATCGGACTGGGACCCACTCTACCCCAATGTGACCTCATTTTAAATTATTACACTTGCAGTTAATCTATGTCCAAATAAGTTCACACTCTGAAGTTCAGAGGTCTAGGACTTCAAAACATCCTTCTTGAGGGGCACACAATTCAGCCCATAACTTTAGAGTTGGTGGTTTTTGCCAAGTAAGACCGAAGAAAGGGAAAAAGTTAAGCATTTTCTTGTAATGCCAGGAAAGTAAGGTATGTTTTTGGAACACCCTTTCCTCATGCAGTGAGACCTTTAGTCTCAATGATCTTTCATGTACATTTCAACCTTAACATTATATGATGTGTCCATCTGAATTCTGAACTTAAACTTCATTTTAGCATTAGGGTGGTAAATCTTACTTAGCATTTTAGATAATATGAGACATTTTAAAGTTTTTTTTTCTTGATCTACTTACACAACACAAAATAAAATGAACACGTAGATTCAGCTATTTTAGGAAGATTTCAAAAAGATAAAAGGTGATCACTGGGACCATGGGTTCTAAAATATTTAGTTGGTGCATATAAATTCATAGATATTCATTATATTATTAATGTTATACCATGCTTAATAAAAAAAATCTGAAAGAAAATAAAACAAGTGGCTGAATTTGGGGTCTGTGGGCTAACTGCAGCTTACCGTAGGACTGATACTACTAAGCTTATCTATATGAAAAAGATATAATATCTTACATATCATTGATGGATGTAATTAGTGGCTTATTAGAAATGTCACTCAATTGTTATATAGAACTAAAATAGTTTATTATTATAATTTTTATAATTTCAATATCTACAGAGTAAGAAAACAAAATGTTGCAGTTCAAAAGCACATCAAATGCTGTGAGGTGCTTAATTTTCCAAGTCTGTACCTTGCTTCTAGTTCTGCTTCTAATTTTAAATTATCCAGCTTGCTGAATATCTTCATTCTGCAGGATTTTATTAAGCCTTTTGGATTACATATTGCCTTTCATCTCAGGAAAAAAATGCATATGTGCTTTTTGATGGATCTGTTATTCAAATGACAATGCTATTTGGTTTACTACATTGCATAAAACTTATATTTCAAAATATTATAAAATATTTCATTGAAATGTAATAGAAAATTAAAAATGCAAGGTAAGTGCTTTTTCTGTCCACACAATAAAGTGAAATTGACATTTTCTACAGGATAAGAAAGACTCATTTTATTTTTCAGGCCCTCCAGTAATCTTTAAGACCAAATACCTTAACAGATGGAATTAAAATGCTTACATATAATTACTAAACCTTTCAATTGAAAATTATCCCTCTGTTGTAATTTTTAAAATATTATTATTGTAAAGATAATACAAATTCATGAGAAAAATGCAGAATCTAAATGTTTCTATGTCTTGTATGACTGTTATAATCTAGGTCAATCTCTATTCTCCTTTTCTCTATTTAAAGAACTAAAGAAAGCTTTAAATACGCATTTTGAAACAAAGAAGTACACTACTGTAGCATCTGATTCTTGCATTTTGTTGTTTCCTGAGCTGCTCTAGAGACCAATCTGCATGGAATTCCTAAGTTTTATTTGACTTTTTATCGTGTGATAAATTTGTGAAATGTAGGTTGCTACCTTTGATCATCAACTCACAGATATATATAGTCACATTTATGCAATTCTTTAAATATAACTAAAGGACATATACATTTTTATTATATATATTTTTATTACATAGAAATAATATTTAAAATAATGGATTAGTATTATTACTATGTTATTTATTGCATGCATACAATAAACAACCAGTTATTAGCATAATTGACACTTTTTTGAAAGTATTACTGTATATGAGAATATTTAATATAGAGTTCTTATTAAGAATTTATATTCTAGTTGAAGAGAAAGCAATAAATTGTTATAAAACTATGATTTTGGTCTCAGATACAGAGCTAAATTCAGATCCTGATTTTCATCATTTGCTATCAGTGAGACACCGGGTTTTGTATTTTTCAGGAGAAATCCAAATTAAATTAGCTCAAACATAAAGGAAATTATTAATTCAAATACCTCTTAGGGGTAACATTTATTTCATTAACTACTCAATCTAGGAGCTCAAAAAAATTAGGCCAAGTTTCATGACGTGTATTAGTTCTGTTTTCCTCCATGTATGGACTTCCTTCTGCATGAAGTTTTGTCTTCAATGCCCAGAAAAACGGTCCCTAGTAGTTTTAACATACAATGTACGTACATGTGGGATAAAAATGTTGAGCTATCTCTCTCTATCCTCATTTTACATCTGAGAGAGGAGTCCGGTTAGCCTCAAGGGGGTTTACATGTCCTCCCACATGGCAGGAGGGTATTGATATTCATGATGGCTTGTCTAGTGGAATGAGAGAGTGGACATCACCAGAGGAAACACAGTTGTTGTTAGTGAACAAAAGGGAAGGATATGAAGAAATGATGAGAATTTTAAAATAACACAAGTCCAACTACATGACCCAATTTTAGCTTTTAACTTTTTTTTTTTTCTAAGACAGAGTCTCACTCTGTTGCCCATGCTGGAGTGCAGTGGTGCTATCTCAGCTCACTGCAACCTCTGCCTCCCAGGTTCAAGCAGTTCTCCTGCCTCATCTTTCTGAGTAGCTGGAACTACAGGAGTGTGCCACTACACCTGGCTAATTTTTGGTATTTTTAGTAGAGATGGGGTTTCACCATGTTGGCCAAGCTAGTCTTGACCTCCTGACCTCACATGATTCACCCACTTCAGCCTCCCAAAGTGCCAGGATTAAAGACATAAGCCACTATGCTTGGCCTAGCTTTATAACTTTAAAATATCAATAATAATATCTATCTGATTAACATAAAGGTATGTGAAGTGTTAACTTGCTATCTGGGACATAGTTACTGCTCATTAATGACATATATGTATAAAAAATATTTTGTTACATAAAATAACATATTATAATGATTATATTTCTTTTATTGTATACATAATATATGGTTTCTAATAATTTATTATATAATATATATTATAAATTATTATAAGATTATAATTATTAGATTATAATTATTAATATATTTTAAAAGTGACTGTTAATACTGACTTAATGCATATAAATATGTACCAAGCACTTGTGCTTAGCAATGGAGAAATAAAAATAAATCACAGTTCCTTTCTTCACAACATTAGATTAATTTGAATATATTTTTCTACTTGTATACACATACATAGATCCTTGAACATGGGGAAAGGGAACAGATAATAGGTACTTAACAAGAGGACATTATGCAAGATGCTGTATTTGACCTATGATGGTTATATGGAAATTCAGCAAGAGACTTTGATTCTAAAATTCTAGACCAGGGACATCTTCAAAGAGAAGACAATTAAGTGGAACTTAAACCACACACAGGAGTATTTTAGGTGGAGGTAGTGGGAAGGATATATCAGCATGAGCAATGGCTAGAGGTATGAATAGATGTGGCATGTTTAGGAAGTTAAGAGCATGTATTAGTTTTCTATTGCTTCATGGAGTAGTCACCACAAATTTATTTTATTCTATTTTATTTTAGTGATGGCGTCTTGCTATATTGCCCAAGCTGTCTTCAAATTCCTGGGTTTAAGTGATCCTTCTGCCTCAATCTCCCAAATAGCTTGGATTAAAGACATGAATAATCACATCTGGCTCACTACAACTTTGTAGCTTAAAGCAAAAACAATTTTAAAAAAATGTTTATTCTCATGTTTCCATGGGCCAGGTGTCTGGGAATGGTTTGACTAGTCCCTCAGGTCATGAACTTCCAAGGCTAGAATCAACAGGCTAAGAGTAAAAATAATCCTCAAGTAACAGGACTTCACAGTACCTTTTGAGATGCATTCTCATCTGGAGGTTGGACTGAGGAAGGATCCATTTCCAAGCTTATCTGGGCTGTTGGAAAAATTTGTTTTCTGTGGCTGTTTGACTGTGGTCCTGTTTTCTTACTAATGATTGTCCAAGAGCTACTGTCCACTCCTGGAAACAGCCCACAGTCCTTGCCAAGTGGCCCTTTTCACAGACCCTCTCACAATACAGCAGCTTCCTTCTTCAGAGACAAAAGGGAGAGTCTCTCTGCAGTCTGATGGATGGAGCCTTCTATAATGTAACATAACAATTAAGGTGGCTTCACATCACTTTTGCCATATAACACAATCTAATAAAAGCTCAGACAGGCCGGGCGCGATGGCCCACACCTGTAAGACCAGCACTTTGGGAGGCCGAGGTGGGTGGATCACGAAGTCAAGAGATGGAGACCATCCTGGTCAACATGGTGAAACCCCGTCTACTAAAAATACAAAAAATTAGCTAGGCATGGTGGCACATGCCTGTAGTCCCAGCTACTCGGGAGGCTGAGGCAGGAGAATTGCCTGAACCCAGGAGGCGGAGGTTGCTGTGAGCTGAGATCGCGCCATTGCACTCCAGCCTGGGTAACAAGAGCGAAACTCCGTCTCAAAAAAAAAAAAAAAAAAAAAAAAAACCTCAGACATCCCGTCATAGTTGCTATATCTTATTGGTTAAAAACAACTCACAGATTTACCCTCACACAACAAGAGGTAATTATATAGAAGCATGGAACATTTGAAATCATCATGAAATATGTTCACTGTAGAGCAATTCAAGTATAAAGTTTGAGAAGAATTGGTTACAAGACTAGAGAAGAAACAAATAGAAGCCATATTATGGAAGGTCTTGGATTTTTGCAAACAGATTCTAACATTATTTCCTAGGAAACTGAGTATCATTGAAAATGTTTAAACAGGTAAAGTGACATAGTTATATCTGTGTTTGGAAAAGATGACAGTGCTGAGAAAATGAAGAAAGAACTGGAGTAGGGAGAAAGGAGAGACAGAGAGAGGAAATAAAAGGCAGGGGTCATGAACAGCATACTGAGCCTAAATATCACAAAATGTTCACATTTAATAAATAAAATTTCCTTTAGATATTTATATATTAGAGTATTATTGATATATTGAAAACATTTTACTTAATAAAGACAAAGTTTAAAATTATTTGAACATTCTGACTCTGCATGGGATCCCTTTGGCTCTGAATATCAGCAGTACACATATCGAACCCATTTGTATTTTCTGTATTTAGACTTGGGAAATTATTTTGCAACTGAAGATACTTTACCTTTGAAATTCAGGATTAAACACAAATATTGTGTGTGAATTTCCACATTGCTCCTTTAATTCAGATAACATTTCATTTTGCCTTCAAAGGCTAATGTTCTTTTGTTTTGCATATGCTGTGAGGCCTAATGCTGACAGCAAAGCTGAATACTAAAACCATCTGTCAGGACCCAGGGGATTTTGCCATTATTCACTGCTTCCTCATGGTGTAAGGTCAATAATACAACAAGGTATATTTCAATAAATATGCAGTGAGAAGATAAATTGTCTCAAAGTAGGAACTACCAGCTGTCAATACAATTAATGACAAAAGAGCAGAGAAGTAGCTTTGAGGGAATACAGATCCATTTGGGAATTGATTTCCTTGGTTCTAAGCTTTGTTCTGCAGAACGTCTATCAGCTGAAAAGAAGCATGTGTTAAAAGCGGCATCTTTTAAAAATATTGTCATTCCACACACGATCTCTCAAACACTATTGTTACAGAATCTATGTATGTTTCATTATTGACAAATACAAGATGGGACATATATATATATATTCCTACAAATAGAAAAATAACCCATTGTGTTTTAAAGGAAGAAAGAAAAGTGCTTTAGCCATCTGTGGTGCTTGCTATAGGTATTGTATACTGTCAGTGGACTATTGACTGCTGAGATAATTAATTCGGAATGAACTAAGTTTAATGGCTTTCAAGAATAAGAAAGCAGGGTGAAACATGTCACAACCCACATTATATACACAGTTTTTGTCCAGAGATGCAATATCTATTGAATTATTTTGAGGTAGATTCACATTTCTAAGAAGAAATAATGAAAAAAATGTAAGATTAAAGAATTATACACCTTATGAATAATGAAACACCTTAAGTATTAACAATCTAATGATGTCTTAATCCCTTTTTTAAATTTTTCCTTGAAAATAATTCGTATTATTGGTGCAACCCCATATATTTTCCCCTTTTTAGGAAATATGGTAAGCAAATACTTTTTCGCTATTCCTTTTTACAAATAATAGTTCATTTGTTTTCAGTGACAAATACTTTCAAAGGAATGAACATATCCCAGTAAGGTATTTAGAAGTGGCATGGCACCGCTGCTTAGAAATGTGATTTGTTTAGTCATTAATAGGAACAGTTTTAGGGTCTCCTGAAGCTAGTTTGTCTAGGCCACTATTCTCTAAGTTTGGGTTTCCTAATGACAAAAATTAAAACAAAAGGCTTAGTTTTCCCTGTTGAAAATAAGGGAAGAGACGGGGTGCAGTGGCTCATTCCTGTAATTCCAGCTCTCTGGGAGGCCAAAATGGACAGATTGCTTAAGGTCAGGAGTTTAAAACCAGCCTGGCAACATGGTCAAACCCTATCTCTACTAAAATACAAAAGTTAGCTAGGGGTGTTGGCAGGTGCATGTAATCCCAGCTACTGGGAGTGCTGAGGCAAGAGAACCAGTGAGCTGAGATGGGCCATTGCACTCCAGCCTAGGCGACGGTGGGAGACTCCGTCTCAAAAACAAACAAACAAAATTCTTACTTTGCTACTTATATTGTGTATGTGATCTTGAGCAATTAAACCTCACTATGTCCAACTTTCCTCATCTATGAAAAGGGCATATATCAGGAGTGTGGGAAGTAGAGAGAAATATGTAAGTGAAGCACAGAGGATTTTAGGGCAATGAAATTACCTATGATACTTCCATACTGATGAATATGTGTTGTTGAACATTTGCCCAAAACCACAGTGTGTACAACACCATAAATGAACCCAATGTAAACTATGGACTGTGAGTAATTATGTATCAATGTAGTTTCATCAAGTCTAACAAATGTACCACTCTGGAGGGGGATGTTAATGATGGGGGAGGCTATGCATGTGGAGAGGAAGAGGACATGTGGAATCTTTATACTTTTCTTTCTCAAATTTTCTTTGAACCTAAGACTACTCTTAAAAAAAAAGTCTTCTTAGAAAGGGCATGAAATACATCCATCATTTGTTTTACTGGAAAGATACTATGAGGTGGTGAACTTAAATAAGTCAGTCATAATAGCATATTTCATGAGTAGTAACTGGTTTTGTTAATAGCTATTATGGTGACCTAAACCCTAAAGGGAATTTTTAAGAGGAATTCTAGAATTTTTTTTTTAGTAATGTAAAATATTATTAAACTAAACATTTAGTCTCCGAAAGTGACTGTTTCGAAGAAAAAGGAATTCATCCAAAAATATATATATTGAGTTATTAAGAATTATATTACTTACTTAAAGTCATAATTTCTTTGAAAGTGGCTTGACCTCTGATGACTCGTTTAACCTAGAGAAAATAAATCCAATTTGAGACTGGGCAAACTTTAAGATAATCACACAAGTTTCTTACTTAAAACTAATGTGTGAAATCCTGCATTTTCCTGAGGTAGAAGAAATTCCTCCTATACTAATTAGTCTTAACCAGCCTAACAAATAACTCCAACTTATAAAATATTACTAAATAGTAAGGGCTAACCCTATAAAAATCGCTTAAGAGATATAGTATCAATTTAAAAACTATGACATAATGTAGATACATTTGAAGATAATATAAATAGTGTTTAGTTCCTTTGAAATGATTTTTCTAGGCCATTGTTAAATTCCCTATAGATTGTTTACTTTGTTTCACTCATGGAGACTTCTGTAACAGCTATTCAAGAAAGATTTTGGATAAATGCCTTTCTGTTTTCTTTCTTTCTTTCTTTTTTTGACAGTCTTGCTCTGTTGTCAGGCTGGAGTGCAGTGGCACAGTCTCAGCTCACTGCCACCTCCCTCTTCCAGGTTCAAGTGATTCTCCTGAGTCTGCCTCCTGAGTAGCTGGGACTACAGGCAGGCGCCACCATGCCCAGCTAATTTTTGTGTTTTTAGTATAGGCTTGATTTCATCATGTTGGCCAGGATGGTCTGGATCTCCTGACTTGGTGATCTGCCTGCCTTAGGCTCCCAAAGTGCTGGTATTACAGGCATAAGCCACCACACCAAGCCCAAAATGCCTTTTTAGAAAAATTACAACCATAAGCATTAACACAGGATGTCAGTCTCACTCAGAGCCCTGAAAAACGGTGGTTCAAGTGAGAATGCCTGAAGTCGAAGATTTATTAGCTTTATATTAGGTTCTCTCCCTATTTATTCTCCTTTTTTACCCAGCCTAAAATCCATTGTCAATAATTATAATAATTGCCTTATAAATATCCCCTTTCTTTTCTCTTCATTTATAATATTAATTTGATCAAGCCATAACCTTGGTACATTCAGTTCTATCTGATCCCACAGAGCTAAGCAGGTCTGAAAAAAACCACATTATCAAACTAATTAGTCTTACTTTAAAGTCATAGTTTTGTGATTTAAGTTGGCCCTTAGTACAGCCTGGAATCACACAGTATTTTCCTATTCCAATGACTACCTTCCTTTCCTAGACAGCAATTTCATACATTCTCTTTCTTCCTCAACCCTATAGTGTCTAACATCTTCACTCACAGCTGACCTAGTCTTCTCCTTTATTAAGAATATGGAAAACATTAGAAGAGCTCCAAAAATATTCAGCTACTTACCAGCATCTGTACCTGTACTTCTTTAAAATCCTACAGTCCAACTTCTCTTCTTCCCTTTCCCAGGAGGAAAGGAAAGGAACTTTTCCTCCCTGTTACTATGGGGAACTTGTTCCTAGGCAAAGACTAATGACCTGATGTGGGAGTAGCACTTCACCTTTTTTTTAACCTCTTCAAGATCCAAACTCCAACAATTACCCCTTAATTCTATAATATCAGCTTTCACTGTGTCTGCAGTTTATGACTCCAATGCTGACTTCTTCCTAGATTCCAGATACTTACTTCCAGCTACCTACTTAAAGTCTATGCTTGGAAGAGTAATAGCCATTTAAATTTTATCATCATCCTCCCTACTCAAAACTTTTACCTAATGCAATATCCCCATCTCTGTTAGGGCAACACCATCTTTCTAGAAGTTCACGGCCACGTGGCGAAAGTTGCCTGAGACTATCTTTCTCTTCCAAAGGATGTCCAGCCATTTAGCACATCTTATTGGCCTTGTCTTCAAACTAGACTCAGAATTAAACTGATTACCACCATCTTCACTGCTATAATCCTAGCTTACACTTCTCTTTCTTGGATTAATGCAGTAGTCTGCTCATACTTCCCTTTTCTGACTTCTGCTTATTTTATTTTATTTTATAAGTACCAGTGAGTCAGTTATGGTGGCACATGCCTGTAGTCCCAGGCTACTTGGGAGAATGAGGTAGGAGGATCCCTAGAGTTGAAAAGTTCCAGTGTAGCCTGGGCAACAAAGTGAGACTCCCATCTCATTAAAAAAAAATAAATAAAATGTTAAAATCAGGTCATGCCATTTCATTGCTTAAAATACTCTACTTTCTATCTATTTTTGAGAGAGAGAGAGAGAGAGAGAGAGAGAGAGAGAGAGAGAGAGAGAGAGAGAGAGAGAACATAGCCCAATTACCTGCAAGATCCTAGACAACATGAACTGAATGCCTTTCAGAGATGAGCCCTGTTTTCCCACTTATTCTATCTCAGACCCTCAGGCTTTGTTCTCTGAGTCAGATACCTTTCATTTCAAGAACTTTGCACTTGCTGTTTGTTTTTTGCCTGAAAATCTTTTCATACAGATATTCATTCCTTTGCTTTCTTTATATTTTTTTGCTCAAATGTAACCTTTTCTGACAATTTTCTTTAAAATCCTACAGTTCAACTTTTCTTTTTCCCTTTCCAAGGTTGGTATTCCTCCATAACAAACTTATCACCCTGTAACATGCTATATATATATATACACACACACACACACACAAATACAAATTTGTTATTATTATTATTACTATTATTTCTTTATTGTCTGTCTCCACTCATTCTGTTATAAATTCCATGCAGGCAGACATTTTTGTCTATTTCCTTCCTTGCAGTTTCTACAGCATTTAGATTTTTTTGTTTTTGTTTTTGTTTTTTGGGACGGAGTTTCGCTCTTGTTACCCAGGCTGGAGTGCAATGGCACGATCTCGGCTCACCACAACCTCTGCCTCCTGGGTTCAGGCAATTCTCCTGCCTCAGCCTCCTGAGTAGCTGGGATTACAGGCATGCGCCACCATGCCCAGCTAATTTGTTGTATTTTTAGCAGAGACGGGGTTTCACCATTTTGACTGGGATGGTCTCACTCTCTTGACCTCCTGATCCACCGGCCCTGGCCTCCCAAAGTGCTGGGATTTGACACTTTACATATTAAAAGAAGTTTAAAAGCCTAACTTAATGACTGAAAGAAAAATGTTATCAATGATAAATGAAAAAATAAAGTTAGATGCTTACTGCATACCAACACCAAATTTAATTCTGGATGGATTAAAAAGCTTATTGTTTTTAAAAATGTACAAAGCTAGAGAAAATTAAAAATATATTGTCCATCACATTACTGACTGGCTCAGGATCTTCTCTGAATAAAAGCAAAAGAAAAAATTTGAAATTAAAAAAATATTTTAAAGAGATAGAAAATATAATGTAGAAAATTATCAATAGACATGACTACCTCCAAATATCTATAAAGAACTTAAACAAAATTTAAAACTAAACCTTTAAAATAAAAAGGATCAACAAGTTTTTAATAACCTTAAGGAAAATACAATAACAACAACAACAAAAAACCAAAATGAGTGAATATAGGAGATTAATAGTAAATTCAGAAACAGATATTTATGACTCCTGGAAGAAGGATGTAGGCTGAGTGTTAATTTTTGCCATTGTTCTAGGAAACCACATTTGCAACATTATTAACAGCCTGTTTTGCTGTACCCTTCTGTAGTGAGTTGAATATTGCCATCCCCCACCCACCCAGCTCAGCCCCGAAACTGATAGGTCTATCCTGATGAATCTGTGAATATGACCTTGTTTGGAAAAACTTCTTTGCAGATATAATTAAAGTAAGGATCCTAAGATGAGATAATCCTGGATTAGCGTGGGCCTAAAATCCAGTGATAAGTGTCATAAAGAGAAATGGGATTTGAAGGGACACACAGAGGAGAAAGTGAGGTAAAGATGGAAGTAGAGACTGAATTTATTCAAAACAAGCCAAGGAACAGTCGAGCCACTAGAAGCTGGGAGAGGGAGGAAGGGGTTCCTCACTAGAGCATTCAGAGGGAGCACAGATCTGTTGCTACCTTGATTTCAGACATCAGGACTCCAGAAATAAAAGAAAATAAATTTATATTGTTTTAAACCACCCAATTTGTAGTTATTTCTTATGGTGAACACAGAAAACAAAAACATTGTCCCAGACCTGAATGGATCAGAAAACAAAACATATTCATACACAAACACGTAGGCACACACATACACAAAAATACACACTGTTTATAGACTGAAGTAAAAAAAAAGGCATCAAATTGTTTTAACTAGAATTACAGTTTTTTCAAGAGAATGTGATTATTTTTCTGCGTGTTTGCTGGTAACATATCAAAAAATATGTATTGCCAGAGAATTTTCCCTGGGTCTTTTATGTTTCTGCACATTTTGTGTGTAAGCCATTGAATGTCCTTCTTTTCAACTACTTTTTCAAAGGTAGTCGAATAGCCAACAGCTTTGAAAAGTAGAGATAATGCCACCTGCTAGAAGAAAGAAAAAGCATATTTACTGCTCATTATGATTGGATTCCTCAGCTCAGAGCTCCTCTTCTATAATTAACCTACTGTGTGTGTGTGTGTGCAAGTGTCATCTTTCTTCTGGACCTCTTTATGTGGCCCTGTGGTAACTGAGGCTTGTGACAACAGCACAAATAGTGATGCACTTGCTGTTGCAATTGCTGTGAGTAATGAACTATCCATCTCTGATTCGGGGCTGTCATATCTTCTGGCAGAATCCATAGAATTGTGGCAGGCTAACCGGTTAGCATACAAGTAGTGTAAAACCTCAACAATTTGCTCTGTTTTTCAGACAGTCTCCATATTATGTATGATTGTCAGACATGCATCTCTGGTCTTTGTCCCCTCAGTTCATAGCTAACACTTGTAACAACCAGCTGGGCCTCATTCCCCAGTGTGCTCATGATGTCTCATATTGAGTATATTCCAAAATTGAACTGAAATTTTTGCCTTCAACTCCTTTTTATCCTATTTTTGAAACCTGTCAATATGATCACCATTTTCACAACTTGAGTAGTATATCATTCTTCCTTCTTCTGCTTCAATAAAATAAACTAATATTTCCTGTCAGTGTTACTGTCAAAATTGCTTGCGTATCCTTCTGTCTTATATTATCTCTGCTTTTGTGTTAGTCTGAGTCATTCGAGAAAAACACATGAAAATGGGATTAAACATGAAAGAATATTTTTAGGCAAAGCACCATGTGAGAGAAAATAGAAGAGATCTAGAATAGCTGGAGAATCATCAAACCAGGATGTAAAATTGCTCTTGAATGACAGAGAAAAGAAATAAAGATTGAATGGGAACTCCTGAAAATACCATGCAGTCTAAGGGATGTTGAGCAAGCCCTGGGTGATCTCAAGCCTAAACCAACTCTCAGAGGATATTCATGTCTCTCAGGAATGAACCTGTCTTCGTATTCCTGCTTTCATGTTAATATTCCTGAAGGCGGTCCAGAAGAAACACAGATAAAGATTGATATAAATGCCGTTAATCACTTTTTCTTTTTAGAGTTCTGTGAAATGCTTTCTGTTGGTTGCCACAGTACTCATGCAAATTCTTATGTCTTAATAGTAATAGTATTTGGCATTATTTAGAAATTCCCTGTGCTAATTAGTCATGAACTTTATTACTAGAATTATGCTCCTACAGTACAAATCTGACCATTTGGAATAAACTATCAAAATTGTCTTATTCCCTAATTCTATCCCTCATTGTCCCATGTCTTTAGTAGAATGTGCCTACCTCATCATTCTAAGCAAAAATATCCTGAGCTCTGTTTCTAAATTCAAGGAGTTAATTAGACATAGCAATAACATTTTTCCTGATGTTTGGTGACTTAAGCAAAACTTGGTAAGTAGAGTTAGGAGTTTTCTCTGGCAATTTCCTCTGCCTGGCATTAAAAATCTCTTTGTTAGGGGCCCAAGTTCTTCTCACCTTTTTTCCTACTTCATTCTTCTCAGGCTTTCTTATTTTGATGTTAAAATCTCTGCAACTGGCATGTCTCACAACTTAATTAGATCTGCAGACAGTTCTGATGACAAATCTGGTACTCATTGGAGCAATTAAACTCACATGTATAGGGCTTGGGACTTAAGAACACATGGGATTACTGGTACAATCTCATGGTTTAAAGCTATACTTTTCATGAATTTTATGTGAGTCATACTTATAGACACCTGCTTACATTTATTACTCAAAGTTTATAGATAGATAGAAAATATATATAATATATATGAGAGCACTGCACATTTACAGATTTTTCATTTTTTACCTTTTAGTGTTTTCCTTTTTCTCTGTCATTTAATTTTATAGGTTCTGTTTTATCAAAATCTTAATTATCCTAATTCACGATCATCTAAAGAATTAAAAAATAAATGTAATTGTATTCAGTGTTTTCACATTTTGATTATAATTTTATTAAAAATTAAATTAGTCCCCAAGCAGTGGCTCATGCCTGTAATTCCAGCACTTTGGGAGACTGAGGCAGGTGGATATCGAGGTCAAGAGATCAAAACCATCCTGGCCAACATTGTGAAACCCCATCTCTACTAAAAATGCAAAAATTAGATGGGCATGATGACATGTGCCTGTAGCTCCAGCTACTCAGGAGGCTAAGGCAGAAGAATTGCTTGAACCAGGAGGTGGAGGTTGCAGTGAGCCCAGATCTTGTCACTCTACTCCAGGATTGCAGTGCAAAATACAAACATCAGATATTTTCTGTTATGAATTAATGTGCTTGTCAATTATACTGAGACTTTGTCTCAAAAAAAAAAAGAAAATTAAACTAAATGTAAAGGTAAATAAAATTATTTATTTTATTTATATTTTCAAAACAGTATTTTTGCCAAAATATTCAAAATCATATTTTAAAGTTAAAATATATAAATTCTAACTAAATAACCAAATGAAAATAAATAATTTACAAACCATTGTTTTATTTAATGTTTGGCATTTAAATTAAGTTTTATGAAATACTTTCCTACAAATGTAACTTTATAATTTAATAAACATTACTTTTCCAAAGTAAAAATTGGTACTATATTATAGGTAAATTTATGTGTCACCGTAACTGTGTCCTGATTCTGAGTGTTTCTGTGAGGGCATTTCTGGTTGAGGTTAATATAGGAAACAGTAGACTGTAAAAGAGACTGCTCTCCCTAAGGTGGGTTGTCCTCAATCAATCAATTGCAGGCCTGAATAGAACAAAAGGCTGACCCTCTTCTGGGTAAGAATAATTCTTTCTGCCTAAGTTCTTTTGAACTGGGCCATTAGCTTTTTCTTGCCCTGAGTCTCAACTGCAACATTGGCTCATCCTGGGTTTTCAGCCTGCTGGCCTTCAGACTGAAACTCTGCCATCAGCTTTCCTCTGTCTCCAGGTTGCCCACTCACCCTGCAGGCCTTGTGAATTGTCAGTGATATGGGTTGGCTGTGTCCCCACCTGAATCTCACCTTGAATTCCCACATGCTGTGGGAGGAAACCGGTGGAAGGTAATTAAGTGATGGGAGTGAAACTTACTCATGCTATTCTTGTGTTAGTGAATAAGTCTCATGTGATCTGACAGTTTTATAAAGAGGAGTTTCCTCTCACAAGTTCTCTCTCCTCTTTTTGCCTGCTGCCATCCACGTAAGACGTGACTTCTTCCTCCACGCCTTCCACCATGATCGTGAGGCTTCCCCAGCTATTGGAACTGCAAGTCCATCAAACCTCTCTTCCCAGTCTTGGGTATGTCTTTATCACTGGTGTCAAAATGGACTAATACAGTCAGGCTCTATAATTATGTGAGCCAATTCCTTATAATACATTTCTTTATATAGAAACATATATTTACATGCATAAATGTGCAAATATTTATATAGTATTAAATATACTTATACTTTATACTATAAATAAAAATATTTACACATTTGTACATAAATATATATTATGTACATGTATATTTATATGTAATATAAATATATAATCTAATATAATATTGTATCTTTACATATAACATATATAACTAATAAACATTTTAGTCATAATCCATACATATTATGTCTAAATTATTATATACATAGACATACACACATACTTAAGAATAAAATGAATTTGTTATTATTGGACACATTTCCTCAGTCACTGCATGCCATTATGATACTGTGCTATGAGTAATATGAGTACTTCTGGTTTACTAATTAAGACACCAACAAAATGAGAAAGTGGATCCTTGAAACTACTGGGAGACTATGCTTATTTGTTCAAGAATCAATTACATCCTTGCTACCTGAGAGAAAGAATTTGGCAACTTAACTAATTTGTCTTTTATCTGAGTACTTCTATTATGCAATTCCTTTCTGCAATGCAAAATACTATTTGTCATCAACACTGACATCAACACGACCTGCAAACCTTCACGACATTCAGATGTACTTGTGTTTTTTAATGAAGACTTAGAATAACATATATGGGAAAACATTTCTTTGGACTTTAACAATGAACTTTATGTCACAGGAGCAGATATGTGGACTTTATGTGAATGCTGGCTGGTGAGACCCAAGTGACATAATGGTGTGTACATAGGTTTATATGCTCACAACTTCCGAAGCCCTTAAAAATGTTAAGTATAAATCAGAGTTTCCTCTTGCCTGTTTGTCAAAATGATATTGATAGAATTAGCCAATATATTTACCAGATTTGTTGGAATTTAATATTAACTTCAGTGTTAATCTGTATGTTCTTCCTATAGAAGAAAAAGTAGACCTATTTGGGGTAGACATTGGTAATGTTTGTGCTTCAATAGTGAACAACATACATGATTTATATCCTGTATTTACCACAATGTAATGATGTATACTCATATGTTAAAGTGATAATTACTCAATGAGTTTGTGATAGGGACTGTATAGTAAAAACCTAAGGTCCAAAAGACATTTTAATTTATAGGGCATGGATCACTGCTTTAACTGAGAGAGTGAATTGTGATGAAAGTTAACTTTCACTAAATACATATATTAATCTTAAGAAGGGTAATTTCCCAAATAACAGGATTCCCTTTTTATGTAAAGATGGCCACATGTTATGAGAATGAGTATTTAAGAATATATCTGAACAACAAATATGAGTTACTCATGGCTGTTGTCTTATATTTGAGCTTTATTGTTATACCCTTTGTATTTGGATCAGTGAAAATCAATGAGAGCCTGAGTAAGAAATTATGGAGTGCATATCAATGGGACGAGGGTCCAGAATAATATTAATAGTTCATAATCAAGCAAACAAAACTGAGGTGCACTGGTCAGAAAACAGTTTGAATAGAATAATTAAAGCAGTTATTACAGAGTTTCCACTGCAAAGGCTGCACCCTTACTACATGTAATTGAATCATAACGCATGTTTTCATCTCTCTGTATCCTTCTGAAGCATCATTGTTCTCTGGAGATTGGCTGTGCCAGCAAATGTTTAATCATACCCCTTGGACAAAAATGGATTCAAATAGGTTAACAAAACCTTTATTATTAACTTGGGAATCTTAGCAAAAGTTTCTGAGACAGAATCATCTTCAAATATCAACAAATAAGTAAATTTTATTTATTTGTTTCTGAGACAGAATCATCTTCAAATATCAACAAATAAGTAGAGTTTATTGAATAAAATAAACTCTAGAACTACATCAATAATTTGGAAATGATGAGTCAAATATAACACATTTAATATGTATAAATGTAGAGTCTGATGCTACGGTATAAGAAAGAGCTACAAAATCGAAGAGAGGACAATGGCTCAATACAAAGCATTATATATGATTTAGGTATTTAAATTTCTAATAAACTCAGTGTGAATCATCAGTAACAGATGGCTGGCAAATATGCTAATAAAATTTCAAAATAGTTTAATAGAAGTGTAACATCTAGAATGAAGGCAACAATGTGTTTAGTTTTTAGAGTTTTAGACCAGCACTTTAAAGGTATAGTGACAAAGTAGAAAACATTTACATGACAATTATAGGAATAATGAGAGTAAATAAAACCTAGGGATATTTACGTTGTAAAAGACAAAACTCACAGTTGTCTGTTACTATGTGAAAAATTATAGAAAAAAAGTGGGTTAGAATTGCTCTGTAGATCTTACATTCTTTTTAGATAAGTTGGTCAAAAACCAAACTTTGAGTAAGTGGCATTTTATCAGAGAGGTGAAGTAGGTGATGGATTGAGCAGAATAAACATCTAGGAGAAATACATCTTGTTTGAGGGAACAGCAACTGCTCAGTGTTGAGATCAGAATGAAAAAAATACTAAGATCATAGACCCATGTACATGTGTCACATATAACATGTTTGCATATATACACACACACACACACACATATATATATACACATATATGAATACACACACACACATACACACACACACACACACACACACACTGATATATTCAACCATATATATTCTTTAAACAAATCATTTCACCTATGGGCAGTTGAGAGACTTTGGTTAGAGAGACATCTTCAAAGCAGAAGAAAGACGACAGGAAGCATTTTAGCAATGAAATCTCTTCAAACTAATCAGTGCTGCTTTCTTAAAGGGTGGTTCAGTGAATGCAGTTAATCTTTTAAATTGTTTTCCGGATTGTATCATTGAAAATAAATTATACTACATTATTTAACTGAAAGTTAGAGTTGTAATGACTGTTGTAAGCTTTTTCCACATATATTTAAGCAAAATGATTATGATTCAAGTTTATTTTCTATATGAAATAAGAAGAAAAAATAATAAATGCCATTAAAGAGCTGACTCTTTAAAGACAGATTTATTTCAGTTTATCTGCAAATATTCTCTCATTTATGATAAATTTGCTTATCATTGACTTTGCTAAATTAACCTTGTTGCTAGTATTGTCTTGTTTTCTTTGCTCCCAGAATATTATTTCAGGATTGTGTGTGTATGTGTGTGTGTGTTGTGTGTTATATTCCAAAAGTACCCTTTTGTTGATTATAATTTTCTGAGGACAATCTTAAAGATTATGTCAGATCCCATCTCAAATGTGAGTATTGCACTTAATTTGATTAAATTAAAAAATTAAAATTTATTAGATGTGATGATAGAAAGAAAGCAAATATGTAGTAAAGCAAACACTCAAACTAAAAAAAAGCTTTTATTCATAAAATACAAATAAATCCTTAAAGTCATATGACACTTTATTACAAAGCAGGTTCATATATATTTTTAATTTAATCTTCACATTAAAGAATTTGGTTGGATAGGTATTATGTATATTATTTTGAAAATCAGATTCATAAATACTCAGCAACTTTACAAAGTTACTAGAAAAGTCAGAATTTCCAGCTCAGCATCGTTTACACTTCAGTTGACCAGTTTCCAGAAAGATTTTGCTAAAAAACTCAATAAACTGATCAATTAAGAATAGAGAATGACCTATGCAAACCAGATGAATTTGTAATAACATATATCAATTACTACAGCATTCAATACTGTAACTTTTGTATTTTTTTAAAGCTCTTTGGATTTTCAGACCCTGGATTCCAGTCCATTGTCTTTCAATCTGTAATTTTAATTTCTTTTCCTGTTTCACATTTTATGCTGTGACACTCCATGTTCAACAGGGTATTTTCTTGTTCCTCTTTAAGTCTACATACTCCCATTTCAGGATTTCAAATTTCTGTTTCCATAATTCACCTGGTTTACCAAATTTCAGTGTTTTTTTCTGAGCAGACTATATCATCTGTGGATGTAGGCGTATTTGTGGGGGACAGGAATAAGAGAAGCCTGGCAATGTTTACAAAAGCAATTTGTTGAAATGCAATAAGAGACGCAAACTAAAAATAAGTAAGAAGCAGCTTTGCCAGCACTGAGAAAAAATATTTAAAATCTAAGGATTTTCAGGGAAACTGATTGACCTCTTCTAAGATCTCATTAACACATTTTTGAAATTCAAGGATAAATAGCTGAGAAAATTAACACGGCATTATTAGCAGGTGGAGAAGAAAAAAGGAACTGGAGCATAAGAAACCCCATCAAGACCAAAGGGCATCAAGATACAAGTTTTGTGGGAACATGGAACTGTCTATTTAATTCACTGATCCAGTGGTGGCGCTGACACACATGCTAGCAGGCAGTAGTTCCTTAATAAATATGGATATAAGTGCTGTGAAAATAAAAGACTAGAGAGGAGGACTCTTACTGACAGTGCATATTATGGATATTCTCAAAGACTTTTTCATTAATTTCTATTTTCTTCAAAATATAGTCACAGTGTTCAAAATGACTAGTTTAGGAATGAACTTGTCCAGTGTATTATTCTTCCTTCCTCTAACTGAACATAACCATCTAGTTCTGTGACAATGTCAAAAACAAAATTGAATCTGGCAAGGGTAAACTTGAAAAAAAGAGAATTGAATGATAAATAACATGTGATTTACTTCTTGACTGGATTATATTAGTATTGATTTTCTTTGTGTTTAAAGCAAAATGTTTTATGCCTCTTCAAGTTTATTCTTTCTAGTTCATTAATTGTTGATGGAATACACTAAATACCAACCATAATTTGATTACAGCACAGATCTCCTATTATCGATGGCAATTCTGAGATTATCAGAATAAAAATGAAGTGTTTAGAAAAGACCAGTTAATCGTTGTGCCTAAGGGATATTCAGATGCAATTTTTTACAAGATTGCTTTGACAACTAAATGTTTTTGATTTTTATATTGTACTTATTATTAACTAAAGTTATGACTTTGGCTTTTTTGAGACAAAGACATTTTGCTTTAGTGTAGTGTTATAATTGGCCCAGTTACAGCACATGTGCATTCTTTAGCTTGGAAACATGAGGAACCTAATAGTTCCACTGGTTTAAAAAAAATTTTTTTTAAATTTATTATTTATTTTTTAGACAAAGTCTCACTCTTTTGCCCAGCCTGGAGTACAGTGGTACAAACTTGGCTCACTGCAGCCTCTGCCTCTCTGGTTCAAGCGATTCTCCTATCTCAGCCTCCAGAATGGGATTACAGGAATGCGCCACCATGCTGGGCTAATTTTTGTGTTTTTAGTATAGACAGGGTTTCGCTATTTTGGTCAGGCTGATCTTGAACTTCTGACCTCAGGTGATGCGCCCGCCTAGGCCTCCCAAAGTGCTGGGATTACAGGTCTGAGACACTGTGCCCAGCCCACTTGGTTTTATCCAAAGGCTAAAAGATATGTTCTTCTGAGGATATTGAATGCTAATAGAAACAAGAAAAGATTTCATTTTTGTCTGATTGTTTTGTTAAATAACTGTTTCACGTCTGTATTTTGCACAAAACTAGGGTTTCAGCTTCAGAGAACTATCACTGGGTCAAAATACACATCATATTTTCTTTTTTGTAATTTTACCTTTTCTGAAAACATAGCCACAGTCAAGCACCTATGACTTTCCAAATTACTAAAAGCACATATTTTCATTTCAAACAAACATTTTTTGCTTAAAAATTTTGGATTTTAATTTTGTTCTATTTTCAAAGTGTGAAACAAAGCAGGAAATGTAAGAAGCCATGCTTGCTCTTTTCTGCTTGTACCCCTGACTCCATGACAATGTGCTGCTCTCCAGAGGGATGCTTTGAAAACAAAACAGGATAGAGCACCTGATTCCTCACATCTTTTCCCCGAGTCACTCTATTCCTTAAAAGATAAACGACCCTCGTCACTGTCTTTTTCTGCACATAAGATGTCTGATGGGGTTGGTTATGCTTCTGTAATGTATAACCAGATGTATTCTTACACCTATACTTTGATGTATTTCTGCTTCAATGTAATTTCTGAGCAAGTTTGATGTGATGTTACATGTACTGAGCCCCCACCTACCGTATATAAACAGTGGGCTGAAATACTGTGCTGGGATAGTCCCATATAAACGTTTCTGGGTTATAGGATTTACTCTCTAGTCCTTAGTAAGACTTCTAAATAAAACTAACTTTAGTTCTTTAAAGCTGTGCAAAGGCCTGTAATCCCAGCACTTTGGGAGGCCGAGGCAGGTGGATCACGAGGTCAAGAGATTGAGACCATCCTGGTCAACATGGTGAAACCCCGTCTCTACTAAAAATACAAAAAATTAGCTGGGCATGGTGGCGCATGCCTGTAATCCCAGCTACTCAGGAGGCTGAGGTAGGAGAATTGTCTGAACCCAGGACGCGGAGGTTGCGGTGAGCCGAGATCATGCCATTGCACTCCAGCCTGGGTAACAAGAGTAAAACTCTGTCTCAAAAAAAAAAAAAAAAAAAAAAAAAAAGCTTTGCCAAGTTTCTTTTTTAGTTGGCAAATGTTTTGCAAAAGAAGGACTTTAAAATAGGTGGTGACCAAGGTGTATGCTGAAGAAAAAAGAGGGAAAATATTAGAAAAAAATTGTTCACTATTATAATTCTTTAAGCCAGTAGAAGTATAGTAATAATAATTTTAAATTCTACAAATGCCTGGGCTATGGGCTGGCTCAGAGGGTGTGGCTAACCTCCACTTCCTAAGCAGAACAGCAGGGTTCATGCAGGGAACTGTGGACAAGCCACAGGGATGTCTGTTTTGGGCAGAAGAAAGAGATTATGCCCTGAAGTTATATTGGTGGTAGCCATGGGATGGGCATTTTGAGGACCTCAGTTCCACTGCAGCCTGCGGATAGGTACAGTGTTTATCTAAACTGAAAACCAGATGCCCTGGAATATAGGGAGGAGGTGATAGGAAAGCAGACTGCATTCCTGCTCCCTCAGGATGAGGAGCTGATGCAATCCTCTTCCCCATCCACTGCCATGGAGACCTTAGTGCATTCCACCACAAGCTCTCCAAGAAACTGTCAGGGCCATGCTTCTGCTCGTCATCAGGGTATCAGAGGATGATTTTACTCTTACTTATAAATGCTACCTACTAGATTACAAACCAAACAAAATCCTGCTGATAGAAGGGCATCGTGCCAGATAGGCTTCCTGAGACCCCAGCCCTTCCATCCCTCGCAGAAGATAGTGACCCGAGTCACATGCCCAATAGATTGCTACAACAATCAGCATTGGAGAAGCCCCACTCAAAAGTTACCTAAAGCCAAGGAACTCATATAGAGCACTGAGCTTCTGAAAACACCCACAAACTATCATAAATAACATACATTACAGTTACACCCTCAAGGGAGAAAATAATAGAAAATTTAAAAATCTCATCTAATGAAAACAAATTCAAAAATAAGAAGTGGCTCCATCTCCAGATGAGAATGACTCAGAGTAAGAATTCCAGTTGTACAATATGACAGAGTCTTTTGCCAACCCTAAGGATGGCACTGTTGCTACAGAATAGCAATGCATACTAACCAAACTGAAAATTCCAAAATGACAGATGAATAATTAAAAATATGAATTGCAAGGAAGCTAGTTGAGATCCAAGAGAAAGTTTTAAAACAATATGTAGAAAAACAATTCAGGATATGAAAGATGAGACAGATTATGCATATATATATATATATGATCTTAATGTATATGTATATATTATTTTATGTTAAAAACCAAACAGAAAAAACAAACATAATGTCTAGAAATAAAAAAAAATGCTGAAGGAACTTGAAAATACAGATGAAAACTTTAAACAGAGACTAATTTGGGCATGGTGGCTCACACCTATAATTGTAGCACTTTGGGAGGCCAAGGCAGGAGGATTGAGTCTAGCATTTTAAGAGTAGCCTTGGCAACATATTGAGATCTTATCTCTACAAATATATTTTAAAAATTAGCTGGGCACAGTGGAACGCCTGTAGTCCAAGCTAGTCAGGAGGCTAAGGAACGGTTCCCTTTGCAAGAAGAATTTAGGGAGAATATAAATGGGCCACGATGAGCTAGAAAATGAAACCATTTTGCTACAGCAAAGTTAAATTCTTCAAATACATAAAACCTAGAAATGAAATCCAAATCACTACCAAACAAATGTAGCATCAGGTTCATGATGATAAAATTGAGGTTATGGCATCAGATCAAACTGAGAGTGTAGTCTTAAGACCCTCGGTTAAGATCTCTAAAGGGTTTAAGTGGCCTTACTTATCCAAAATATAGAAAGCCTGTCTGGAAACAAGGAAGAAAATAGCTTTTTATCAAATGAAGTTGTCTATTATCTGATACATAGAAAGCCCACAATTTTTTTAAGAGTTTTATAAGTAAATGCGACCCAAATTGAAATAAAGGGACTGAGAAAATTGCATAAAAGCCTCTGTACCTTCCATTTTCTATGGACAGGAATCAGATTGAGAAATAAACTCAGTTTTTCTTACAGAAGAGGGAGCACATCTCAGAGGAGGAACCTGGAGTCTAGAGGGTAAAGTGAAGATCTGAGAAGACAAGAGGATGGATGAAGGAATCACTGTAATGATACAGTAGAGAATAGTGAACTGGAAACCACTTCCAGGAAGATAACTAGACGTTATCCTTAGAGAAGAGATCCTGGCAGCATTTGTCTAGAATTTCATCATACCAATGAACCAATGACTGCTTTGTGTCTGTCACTTACTTCCTCCGCAGTCGTGTTGTTCCTATCTCACCACTGTATGTTAGGAGTGTATGTTTCTAGGGGGACAAATACAGATAACTTAGCTTACTAGACACCAGAGGAACGTCATCTAGACACAGATCAATAGAGACCATGGGATCCTACACTTCAAGTTTGATAGTGTAATTTAAAAAGGTTTTTGAGGATTCTGGGGTGGAAGTGAGCACATATTTTTTGGAGGAAAAATGTGAACAATTGTGACCAGGAGTACTAGGACCTCAATACTTTGAAGTTCCTTTCATTAACAGGTGGAATCTATTTATCCACCACTTGAACCTGGATTAGCCATGTGACTTGCTTTGGCCAAAGTCTCTTTAGGCAGTCTAATGTAAGCAGGTGCTAAAAAGTGCTGTATCAAGATTTACATCTTGTGGCTTTTGAAGTTCTCCTTCCACTTTTTGAACAGCCTGGTCTAGGCTCCTGCGAGACAAGGTTGCCCAGGATGTGGCCTTCTCACAGTAATCAGCCTCAGGAAAACCTGGCAGTGGACTGCAGGCATGAGTAATCCCAGGAAAACTTTAACAGAGAAAACAATCAGTGAAACTGAGCTCATATTTTCATCGACAATATTAAGACATTAAAAATGGCATGTTTTGAGCAAAGATGTTTTAGAGTGGCTTTTTATATAGCAAAAGCTAACTAATTCAACACCATCCTGGGTTTCAAATTGTCATCATTTGGCTACATTTTCTTCCAAAAATTTTCTGCAAAAGGTAAAATAAAATAAAACATGACAAGTTAATATAAACCAAGAATCCTTTTTCCTTCTCTACTAAGAAGTAACCACTATCACAAATTTACTTTGAATTACTTCCATCCATATTACATGTTTAAGCTTTTACAAATACAAACTATTATTTTATAGTTTTAAACTTTTACAAAAATGATATACAGTACACTTTTTCTTAGTAAAGAAAACTAATATGCCTTGCAACTATAGACATTCATTTTTTATTTTTTGGTGAACATTAAAAATCAATAATTTACAAAGACACACAATGGTTGGTAGAAATCTGAGAAACAAAAATACATAAAATCTGGTTTCCTTGAACCACTAGTATGATAGAGCAGCTATAATTGTCCTATTTAAAAATATTAATCACTCTTCTAATTAAAATTTTGTGATTCTTTTTTATTTTACAAAGAATAAACATGAAAGTGTTTACAATGACCTCAGAGGTTCTTTGTGGCATTTCCTCTTCTTACCTCTCTCACTTCAACTTCTACGATTTTTATCCGTCCTTACTCAAACAATAAATAATGGAAGTCTGCACATAAATTCCCTAGCCTCCTACCCTTCAAATGGGCATTTTTGGGAGCCATTCTGTACACGTCTCAAATTCTGGTGGAACCACATCCACATTGCTCACAACAGTGACCTCAGTTATCCACCTCTTTAAATAATCTTGGCCCCCCTCTCTAGCTCACTCTGCCTGCTCCATCATTCATGTTTTCCTGAATTACCTCCCATATAAATTTAATTTTCTTGTACAAGGTGTCTATCTTATCTTTGTCACTTTTTCATATGTGACACTACTGCAGAATCTATCATCAAGCCAGGAACAGAAATATATAATTAAGACTCACCAGACAAAGAGAGGCTATTTCTATTTCATGGAGTGACTTACTATGATATGAAGGTTCAGGGAACTTGTAATTATCTGAAACCTTCCAAAGCCTTCACTGAAATTTGTCATCTGACACCCTCCTACTCAATCCCTGAATTTGAACGTTTACTTTACTCTTTTTTTTCTCTAGCATCCCTTGTCAGCTCTGAATTAAAATCTATTCAGAATCTGACCATTTCTCATTGTCTTTGTGGCAGACACCCTCATCAGAAATAAGCAAGCATCATTATCTCTTCCTTGGAAATGGCAATAGAATCCTACCTAATATTTTTATAACCATGTCTCTTTATAGAATGCATTTTATAGGAGAGCAAGAATGATCAAACAAAATTCAGATAATTTCAAACATCTTATTCTTAATGATCTACAGAGTTTTTCTATCTTCATTTAAATGAAAATCCTTACAATAACCCCACCTTTTATTTTACCTGTATGATCCTGATCCTGCTTTCCCCCTGGTTTATTTTTTTATGCCTTACCTTCTGCTCACTAGGCTATTGATACACATTACATGCAGACACATTTCCTTCTTAGCAACTTTGTGCTCTTAGTTTCCTCTATGTAGACTATTCTTCCTTCATTTTGCTGTGTGGCTTCATTCCTAACTCGTTTCAGCTTTCTGCTCTATCTTACCAAAGGGACATGAAAATATTCTGCTCAATTTTCTGCCCTGGGAAGCATAATTGACGGTCCCAAATTGTTCCACTACTTTATTTGGGTCAAGGCTAAGTTTCCTGTGGGCTGCTCTGAGCCAATGACTGATGTTGGTGGGGGTAGAAAGTCTGGTCCACTCCCGAAGAACAAAAAAACTCCTTAAACAGGTGACTTTGGCTCAAGGATTCCCTGTCTGTCTGTATGAAAATTTTAACGAATTGTATTGTGGTATAATATTCTACCTATTTAATTTTCTTACTTGGCCCTGTCCTTCATAGGTAATCTCAAAACTCTTTCCACCTTCTCGAACTCTGCCTGTTTATCCTTCATAGGCATTTCCCCCAATAAGTCCCCTATTCATTTAATCTCAACTTGGTGCCTGCTTTAGGAGGTGAGTGTGGGTATTCCCCAGTCATTTTCAGTGAAACATCATCCCATCTTTATCCAGTTTATTTAGCTTCGCTTCAGTTTTCCTTTCCTATCAGCATAGATGTTAATTTTCTATTTATTCCTACCCCCCATATACAGAATGCAATATCTTTGAAGGCAGATGATTTATCTATTTTTTTATTTTCATAATATAGTATTTGTACTGGTGCCTTTCATGTAGTTGGCTATAAATATCTATTGAACGAATAAGCACATGAAAAAGAGACCTAAAAGAGCTGCAGATTCTGCATATGTTGAAATACAATAATGACATCAGGTTCTGTGTTGCTAAACAGACCTGTTGCTAAATAATAGAAAAATAATTCTAAACATATCATAAAAACCTTTGGTTATCTGATAATGGTTGTTGTAATAATTTAAAATTTTGAACTTTTAAATTATTCTAAAACTCTCCAACACAGCTAGAATAGTCTACCAATTAACCCTAGCATTTTTGAAACCTATTAAAATGATGTAAATAGTAACCACCAAATTCCTCAGTTTATTTTAATTAATTTGCACTTCATTCCAGGTGACCACAGATATGTCTATTTTTTCAGTATGTGCCATGGAATACCAACTACTTTCTCTAATGCTAATGAATTCTTTACTGACTTCAAATTCAATCAGATGAGTTGATCAATTTCAAATACTCCTCCCCAGAACCTTTTTTTTCCTTAAAGAGCTAGATGCCTGAAACCACTGCTGAAGTAAATTACTACAGTAGTCATTCATTCTTCCCACTATAAGTCAATAGACTCTACTCTCACAAGTTTTTATTCATTTATTTTGAGACAGAGTCACATTCTGTCTCCCAGGATAGAGTGTAGTGACATGATCTCGGCTCACTGCAAACTCCGCCTCCTGGGTTCAAGAGATTCTCCTACCTCAGGCTCCTGAGTAGCTTGGATTAGAGGAGTGCGCCACCAGGCCCAGTTAATTTTTGTATTTCTGGTAGAGATGGGTTTCGCCATGTTGGCTAGGCTGGTCTCTAACTCCTGACCTCAAGCGATCAGCCCTCCTTGGCCTCTCAAAGTGCTTGGATTACAGGCGTGAGCCACCACTCCTGGCACACATTCACAAGTTTAAACAGGAGGATTCATTAAGATATTAATAAGCATCCAGGAACAACTCTCAGACCACATCACAGGACTAGTTGGTTAAGCAACTAATGCTGTGGATTTCACTGCTTCAGTCACAATTAGGAAAGAAATACCATTTTTGCTAATCTCATAAATTCACTGCTTGGCTCCTGTGTGCTCCAGCAATTTGGGTTCGCTATTCCTGCTGGTTTGATGACATGGCTTACTTCTGAGTCACAGTCTCATGCAGGTGTGTGAAATTGGCAGAACCTAAATCAGATCTCTGCAAGCTAGTGGAAAACATATTTGGGAATATTTTTCTCAAAATATTTTTCATCAGAAAATATTTTCAATTTGAGAAAATGAGATTCACAATAAGGGAGTTGCTGAAATGTACAAACGATCCTTGATAGTTTTTGGACAGCTGTTAATTATAGATTTACACTAAAATTTGTACCTAATATATAATGATACATTAGTACTTATAAAGAGCTTACTATGTGCAAGTTTGTTTTATGAACTCTAGCAATTTATTTTATCATTACATCTCCCCTGTGTAATTGATATCATTATTTACCATATATTAGAAATGAAACTGAAGCATATTGACATATTAAGAAATTTGTCCAAGGTCACAGTGATTGTATGGGGCACAGCTGAGATTCAGATGCAGGCAGTGGTTCTGAAGTCCAGACTCTCAGTTTTAACTAATATATAATATGTATATTAACAACATTAGCAAAACAATATGGAAAAGGCAAGAGAAGTAAAAATAAATTGAGTACAATATAAGAATAAAACTGTTACAGAAAATAATACTATGATGGCTAATAAAAATGAAGTATTATCATCATGGAAGGAACTATTATGTGATCAATTCATATTTCATTGAGCCCAATACTCTTATACATTATCTACATATATCATATAAATATTAAAGAAATTGCCTTGGACATCAATTTCTTTGAAAGTTCATTCACTGATTCTTTAAATGCATATTTCAAATTCACATCAAGCTGCCCCATACTACTGTCACAATAGTTACAGTACTTAACTGTAATATTTTTTCTTTCTTTTTTTTTTTAGTGTGTTAGAATCAGAACAGGTGCCCTGCTGGACATACCCTCAATGGTGCATCTAGCATTGGTCACACTCAGCCATTCAATATGAGTTCGTGTCATTTGTAGGGACATGGATGAATCTGGAGAACATCATTCTCAGCAAACTGACACAAGAACAGAAAATGAAATACCGCATATTCTCACTCATAGGCAGGTGATGAAAAATGAGAACACATGAACACAGGGAGGGGAGTACTAAACACTGGGGTCTATTGGCGGGAAAAGGGGAGGGCCAGCGGGCGGGGGGGGAGCTGGGGAGGGATAGCCTGGGGAGAAATGCCAAATGTGGGTGAAGGGGAGAAAGGAAGCAAAACACACTGCCATGTGTGTACCTATGCAACTGTCTTGCATGTTCTGCACATGTACCCAAAAACCTAAAATGCAATAAAAAATTAAAAAAAAATTTAAATAAAATACTTGTTAAATATAATCAAAATGTCTGCTATTAAATCCTCAAGAATTATTAAGTGATCGTGAGCACTCTCTGTCCTTAGAAATTTCTAATACGTGGTTTAAAAAATAAGCAAACTAACATTCTTCTCCACAATAAAACATGTTATAATCTCCTTTCTTATACTTTTCCTCCTATTAAACCAACAGAGAGTAAAGTTCTTTCAAAGAGATAAAAAAGTGCTACAAATTGTAACGATCCTTAATCAAAGCAGAAGATAATGAAATTTTGCTAGACAGAAATATATTCACTCCATGAGTTAAAATAACAAGATAAAAAGAGAAAAAAAGAAAAATGAAAACTATTCAAAGGGTTCTGAATTTAAGATAGAAAAAAGCTGTCATTAGAAGATTAAATATACCTTTGAAATAAAAGTCATTTAAAATCAGTCTCAATTAGGTTAAATTGCACTTGATGTGATTTCCTTTCTCTAAAAACTTCTGATATTAGCTTCTCTATTTGATTTGACTATGTGTTTTGCATATGAATATATTCATGTGTTACACTGTCTGGATTAATTTAAATTTGATTTAACTTGGTTAACACTAATAGTCTGTTTTGACAAATTAAAAAAACTTTAAAAGAATTAAAGAGAGTAAAAGCTCATGAAGATTTTACACCCATGAGAAACATATTTTATTGGCTGGAAGATGGTATTAAAATTTAGCAGATAAAATGGTTCCTGTAGACATTTTTATTGTAATATATATAAGAAATAAGCAAGGATGAAAACTTAGGACCAAAGACCAATCACAACAATACTGTACATCAGTGGTCCTCGATCTTTTTGGCACCAGGGACAGGTTTCATGGAAGACAATTTTTCCACGGGCTAGGTAGGAAAATAGGAGGGCAGTGAGGGGAGATGATTTCAGGAAGATTCAAGCACATTACATTTATTGTGCACCTTATTTCTATTATAATTACATTGTAATATATAATAAAATAATTATACAACTCACCATAGTGCAGAATCTGTGGGAGCCCTGACCTTGTTTTCCTGCAGCTAGATGGTCCCATCTGGGGGTTCTGGGAGACAGTGACAGGTCATCAGTTATTCGATTCTCATAAGGAGCACGCAGCCTAGATCCCTCACATGCACAATTCACAACAGGGTTCACTCTCCTATGAGAATCTAATGTTGCAGCTGATCTGACCAGAGGTGGAGCTCAGGTGGTAATGCAGGTAATGGGGAGTGGCTGTAAATACAGAAGAAGCTTTTTTGCTTACTGGACATTCACCTCCTAATGAGCAACCCAGTTCCTAACAGGCAATGGACGGATAGCCTGGGGGTTGGGGAACCCTGCTGTGTATTATAAGGAGAACTATCTTCAGATTTTAAAACAACGCTTATCTTCTTTTGAGATGAGATGCTATGCATTTGATGCTATCAATTTCACCTGAATCAATTGATAAGAAAGAGCAAGAGGTCCAGCAAAAGCAATTGGAAAGTATGATATTGCAATATGCATACAAACTGCAGGGAGACTGTGTCCCTATACTGAAGTCTAGAATGAAGCTAACTAATTACACAAAACACTGCCAAATAGGTCAGTGCTTGCTCTCATTGAGTTCCTCTTCCAAGGAGTATATTTGAATATAGTGCTCTCTGAGCAACTTCTCTCAAAATAGGAGAGACAGGATGGGGAAGATATACTTACTCCAAGAGTTTTCTCCTTGATTTTCTAATTATGTAAGCCTCTCTTCACTTCCAATCTATGTGGAGGAATATGCTAGGATACATTAAGATCCAGAGTAACACCTTATCAGGAGGGTGAAAAAAAGTGTTGTTCTCCAATAGTGTATGTCTGGCAAATACTGAGACTATTGGAAAGAATGAATTGACTGGTTCAGTAGTGTATATTTGCCTGATCTAAAAGAAATTCTATTAAATTCCTATGCTGGAGATGAGGATAATATACCAACACAGGAAAACAGGTGTGGAATTAAGAGACTCTCATGCTAAACTACATACTGAGTGTGGAGTCACGAGAAGAAAAGAATATCACCATGAATGCTGCCTATTCTTAGTGCTTCTTGTATGTTTCAAAATAGCTGGAAAATAAGAATTCAAATGTGTCCAACACAAATAAAAGATATATGCCTGAGGTGACAAATGTCTTAAGTACCCCGATTTAATTATTGCACATTGTATATAGGTATCAAAATATTGCATGTACTCTAAAAATACGTATGACCATTGTCTTTCCATATTAAAACAATTAAGCCTTTTCTCTGACCTGAGTCGAAAATGGACTTTTTACTACATTGTAATT
Organism: Callithrix jacchus; assembly: GCF_049354715.1. Taxonomy (NCBI): domain Eukaryota; kingdom Metazoa; phylum Chordata; class Mammalia; order Primates; family Cebidae; genus Callithrix; species Callithrix jacchus. Next base: position 79,807,846 of record NC_133504.1, read on the forward strand.
TCCCTTTGACTTCATTTATGGTTATTTTAGGCAAACAAAATTTTTAAAAATTAGAAAAAAATAACGAAAGCATGCTTTCATCATTAGTACAAATACAAATTGTGTGTGTGTGTGTGTGTGTGTGCCTCAGACAGAGAGAGAGAGAGAGAGAGAGAGAGAGAGAGAGAGAGAGAAATCCTTATTCTATTTCAGAAATATTAATTCAAAGCCTTTTTTTTGTTTAATAGATAAGGTCTTACACTGTCATCCAGATTGAAGTGATCATTGTAACCTAGAAATCCTGGGCTCAAGGGATCCTCCCACCTCAGCCTCCTGAGTAGGCAGGACCATACGTGTATACCACCATGCCCAGTTGATTATTTTTTGTAGCAATTGGGTCTTACTCTGTTGCCCAGACTGGCTGCAAACTCTCAGATTCAATCAATTCTCCCAGCTTAGCTTCCCAATGTGTTGGGGTTACAGACATGAGCCAATGTGCCCAGCCCGAAAGCATTTTAAATAAATGAGCTCAGTTAAATTTCTTTCACAGTCATTTATATCAGGTGTTGACTTCGATTTAGATTTTAAAAAGTGGTAAATGGTATATACTTCGTATTTTACTTTGCCTTGTTTGAGTTGTATGTATGTGTTTGCAAGAGTTTTGAGTATGGTGTATGTTTTAGGAATTTAAAGAGAGCTTTTTGAATAGGTATATGCAAAGGAAAGCTTAAAAAATTGTTTCAGTATACGTTCATGGATAATTTATTCTACAGAATATATTTTTATAATCTTACCAAATAAGCAAATTAAAATATGCAGCAATGATTAGATATGATATCATCCCCATATACCAGTTTTTCCTTTACTTATATTTCCTATCTACCATTTTAATTTTCAGATAAATCGTAATAGGATTTCTAGCCTGATGGACTGCTCTGTGGCTATTCCAACCAGAAAGAGGCAGGTGGTTAGTGAATTCTATGTCTACTTTTTAAATGAGTCGCTTTCAATGAACCTCATTAGGCACGCTTTCTGAATATAATAGGCATTGCTTACTTTTAAGCTTAAGTGGGACTCTTGCTATATATTTCTTCTTAAAGCTTTTAAAGTATATATTTTTGTTTGATATTTTTCAAATAATCATGTAAACTGAATAACAATTTAAATTACTACAATTGACAATATATTTTATAAGCTTATAGTTTTGTTAATATGGTGATCCAAACCAAAAAAACACAGCTGCTTAATTTATACTACTGGCCAACTTCTGGGCACTTAAATATATCAGCAAACCATAAAACTGCAAAAATTAAATTTAAATAATGCTATGTTCTAGAGTTGATGATAAATTTATGCAATTCAGCCTAGTGTAACTACAATTGAATTGACAATTACTTTAACTGCCTTCATTTTCATCATTTACACCATATTTGAAATACCGCAGGACAGAAGATAGATTTTAGCTTGGGTAATTCATATCAACGGGAAAATGAAAATTGTTTCATGACGTTCAGGAACTAGTTACATAGTGAAAATTCTAATTAAAATAGAAGAAATTAAGCTATTATTGGTGAGTAACACAGACAGAAAAATCTTAACCAGATTCTATTCTAATGTTATTTTTTTAATCCTTTTATTCAGGTCCTAAAAAAATACTAAAACGAGTAAGTTAAATGTCATTCAATAGACTAGTGAGCCTTAAAGCCTTCTTATTTAGACTATTTGGTATCTATGAACAAATCTAGATTTTGAGTCTTGAAAAAATAATTTTGACCCTTCAATGCCTGATTCAGGATTTTATGGGAAATGTTTTGATTACTCTGACTCTAAGAAATAGAGAGTCCTAAGACTGAAACAAATAGTCTATTCAGAAATTAGGCCACTATACATGGTTCCTAGCAGCCTTCATGCTACACTTGGCAAGCCCAGTCTCTTTATATTCTCCATCCAGTATCTGGAATAATGCTTTTAATATAAAAACCTTGACAACATGAGGTCCCTATTTAAAACATTGCATACTCTAAACCATGGCCTCCAAATCCTGCAACATCTGTTTCTGGTGTTCCACTTAATCTTTATTACATTCTGATTTCTCTCATTCTCATTGCAGTCTGCCACATTAGCACTTTTATTTCTTTGAAACAATACACACATTCCCGCCTTCAGTGTTTTAGCACTTGCTGCTCACTTTGCCCGAAGCACTCATTTTGCCAGGTATCTAGAGAACTGACATGCTCATTTTCCTCAGCTTTCTGATTGCATGTCATATCTGAGAGGTTTTCTTTTATTACTCTGTATAACTGATGCATTAGCCTCTCCCATTCTTAAATTACTTACCCAGTTCTATTCCTTTTTACGTGACTATAATTAACTGACATTTCTGTTTATTATTTTTCCCTCCCCTCTGGGATATAATTTGCATGTGTCCAGAAACTTAGCTTTAGTGTTAGCACTTGTATCCACTGTACGTGTTTGATACGTGAATGCTTGCGAAATATTTCTGAAATAAAGAAAATAATTGAGTGCCTAAGTAAATAAAATGGTAATAAATTAATTTTCAATAGTCCATGCAAGGGGCACTAAAATGACATTTAAAATGAACCTAAGAAAAATTTTTTTTTTAATAATACATTTTATTGCACTTTAGGTTCTGGGGTACATGGGCAGACCATGCAGGATTGTTGCATAGGTACATACTTGGCAATGTGGTTTGTTGCCTCTATCCCTGTCATCTATATCTGGCATTTCTCCCCATGTTATCCCTCCGCAACTCCCTACCCCCACTATCCCTCCCCTAGTCCCCCTCAACAGACCCCAGTGTGTGATGCTTCCCTTCCTGTGTCCATGTGTTTTCACTGTTCAACACTCGCCTATGATGTTTGATTTTCTGTTCTTGTGTCAGTTTGCTGAGAATGATGATTTCCAGATTCGCCCATGTCCCAACAAAGGACACAGACTCATCATTTTTTATGGCCACATGGTATTCCATGGTGTATATGTGCCATATTTTCCTTGTCCAGTCTATCATCAATGGGCATTTGGGTTGGTTCCAGGTCTTTGCTATCATAAAGAGTGCCACGGTGAACATATGTGTCTATATGATAGAATGATTTATAATCCTTTGGGTATGTATACAGTAATGGGATTGCTGAGTCAAATGAAATTTTATTCTAGGTCCTTGAGGAATTGCCACACTGTCTTCCACAATGGTTGAACTAATTTACACTCCCACTAACAGTGTAAAAGTGTTCCTTTTTCTCACATCCTCTCCAGCATCTGTTGTCTCCAGATTTTTTAATGATCACCATTCTAACTGGTGTGAGATGGAATCTCAATGTGGTTTTGATTTGCATTTCTCTAATGACCAGTGATGATGAGCATTTATTAATATGTTTGTTGGCCGCAAATTTGCTTCTTTTGAAGTGTCTGTTCATATCTTCACCCACTTTTGAATTTTTTTTTTTTCTAGTAAATCTGCTTTAGGTCTTTGTAGATTCTGAATATTAGCCCTTTGTCAGATCGGTATAGTGCCAAAATTTTTTTCCCATTCTGTTGGTTGTTGGTTTACTGTGACGTTTGTTTCTTTTGTTGTGCAGAAGTTCTTAAGTTTAATTAGGTCCCATTTGTCTATTTTCGCTTTTGTTGCCATTGCTTTTGGTGTTTTAGTCATGAAGTCCTTGCCTGAGCCTATGTCCTGAATGGTTTTGCCAAGGTTTTCTTCTAGGGTTTATATGGTGTTAGTTCTTATGTTTAAATCTTTAACCCATCTGGAGTTAATTTTTGTGTAAAGTGTTAGGAAGTGGTCCAGTTGTGGCTTCCTGCATATGGCTATCCAGTTTTCCCAAAACTCAGGATACAAAATCAATGTACAGAAATAACAAACATTCCTGTACACCAATAGCAGACAAACAGAGAGCCAAATAATGAGTGAACTCCCATTCACAGTTGATATGAAGAGAATAAAATACCTAGGAATACAACTAACAACAGAGGTAAAAGATCTCTTCAAGGAGAACTACAAACCACTGATCAAGGAAATAAGAGAGGACACAAACAGATGGAGAAACATTCCATGCTCATGGTTAGGAAGAATCAATATTGTGAAAATGGCCATACTGCCCAAAATAATTTATAGATTCAATGCTATCTTCATCAAACTACCATTAACCTTCTTCACAGAACTGGAAAAAAGTACTTTGAATTTTGTATGGAACCAAAAGAGAGACTGCATAGCAAAGACCATCCTAAGCAAAAAGAAAGAAGCTGGAGGCATCATGCTACCTGACCTCAAACTATACTACAAGGCTACAGTAATCATAACAGTGTGGCACTGGGACCAAAACAGAGATATAGACCAATGGAACAGAACAGAGGCCTCAGAAGCAATGCAACACATCTACAACCATCTGATCTTTGACAAACATGACAAAAATGAGCAATGGGGAAAGGACTCCCTGTCTAATAAATGGTGTTGGGAAATCTGACTGGTTTTGATTTCAATTTCTCTAATAATCAGTAAGGTTTATATATATGCCACATAACAAGTTTTCATCAAGCATGGACCACATATAAGACAGTAGACTCATAAAATTAGAATGGAGCTGCCCTATACAAGTGTACCATTTTAAAATATTTTGTAACTTTTTTTACTGTACCTTGTCCATGTTGTTTAGATACACAAATATCATTGTGATACAAATGCCTAATGTATTCATTACAATAATATGCTGTAAAGGTTTGTAGCCTATGGACAATAGGCATACCATATAACCTAGGTGTGTAGTAGGCTACACCATCTAGGATTGTGTAAACACGTTTGATGCTGTTTGCATAATGATGAAATTGCTTAATGACAAATTCCCAGAGTGCATCCTTATTGTTAAGCAATGCATGACTGTCCATTCTCACATATATACATTTTTCTTCTTCAGTAAATTTTTGTACTGTATAAATAATTCATTAAGAATCACAACTCTACTGTGAAAATAGAAATAGAATTTCTTATGTGTTTTTTGTTATAATAAAATTACTTTTTGACATTGGGTTTTTAACGGCACTGTCAAGTAATGTTAATAATTGGATTATTTCCCAGGCTTATCTGGTTTAATATGCATCTTCCAACCTCAACATAGAAATAATTCTAATTCTTACTGAAGCAATTAATCAGAAAAACATAAGTAATTTTCACTGAAACCAGTTCCATACCTATCACTGCAAGCTATATTACAGATAAGGCTTGATAGTGATAGTATCATAACTATGGTGATACTAATGATCTAAATGAGTAAACAGAAAATCAAGAGAAATGCCAAAGTTATCTTTTCCTTGAAAAATGGGAGACTTGGAAACACCAGACTCACACTAGAAACTGAAGAAGAAGGAGGACAGGATAAGGGTAACCCATATGTGACATCTTACATTAGGAAAACACTTTTCTACAATTGAAAAAAATATTCATCTACTAATAGTTCTAACTAGTTTATTACCTAGAATTTCTTGTTTGAAAGCTGCCATAGATCTTTTTACAGCAAGTCATGACATCATTATAGAGAATTGTTTTCTAGCATGTGTCTCAAGGTAGATTTTGGGTAGAGAAAGATGAGAAGTTAATAAAGTAAATATACAATTAGGTGTTTTGTTTTCACACGCTTGAGTAGGTTTTATTTCTCTTTAATGTCAGGTTTAAATGTTAAGACTTGTTTAGATATTCATACAATTACTTCAGAGTTAGTAGATTAATGCCAGTGGTCTGCATTGTTTTGTTTTGTTTTACTCTGCATTTCCAGAGAAAGGTTCCAACTTGTCCTTTATCTACATCAGAATAAAAATTAGTCATAGCCTACTTGTTATCAAAATACTGCAATCTATGAAACTTAAAAACATTTATAGTAGGAAAATGGAAATGGAGGAGTATGATCAGCTTATTTAGAATACATGAAACTTTATTCCATGGGCACATATTGCACTTTTCAGCATGCATCAATTAGTGAACATGATTCTGCTAATTTTTTATGTGTTAATATGCTAATATGAAAGTTCTGCAAGCTATATGAAATTTTATAATTCTTTAAAAACTGCAAATAGAAAATACAGAAAAAAACTGCAAATAGGAAAGCCTATTTTCCTTTTTGGAAAGAAAAGTGCTTAATGAATTTGTGAAGTTTTGTCTATAGATGAGAAAACATGCACTGACAGAATTTAGAGAAAATTGTCATAAATAGCAAATTTCCTTTCATTATTAAAATGTATGGCTTTATACATAACATCAAAGCAAATGGGTGGAGAGTCTGCTTTCTTGTCTGTCTCAAAAATTTGTTAGAGATGGATTGTTTGATGTCTTTGGAAACATTATAGCTAATTTACTGAATGTTGATTTCATCAATTTGATTCTGAACAGTTCCTGAGAGACCGTTAAAGTGACCATTAATATTATACAAACCATTTTCTCATGCAGATTTTCTTTCATTTTATCTCCAAATATATGAAGAAATTTAGGCTTCTACCTACCTCAAAAAACATAAGGAATTATGTTTTGTAGGTTTGAATCAACATTTGGAGGCTGAATTAGAGTAGGAGACTATAATGATGTGATTCAATGTGTGAGTGTTAATTTTTAAAAGTTGTGTGAATATTTTTCCTGTATATGGCAAAAAAAGAGCTGTCATAGAAACTAAATTGCATGATATTGACAAGAGCAAAGAACACTATGCAGTATTTACTTCTGACAAGAAGCATAATATTAATGTCCTTAATATACCTTTCTCAGAGATCCCTTTCTATTGAATGCACAAATTCATGGATGTCATTGTGAGGGTAGCCATTGCTGGTATTTTTTTCTTTTACTTAATTGGTACTGAAGTGAGTTCACTTGCTACTACAAGTGAAAAAGAACAGAAATGAGTTTCCTATATTTATTTTTGGTGGCTCTTAATATGTGTTAGTTTGCTAAGGATAATGGCCTCCTACTCCATCCATGTCCCTGCAACGAACATGACCTTGTTCTTTTTTAAGGGCTATTTAACATTCCATGGTGTATATGCACCACTTTTTTTTTTTTTTTTTTACCCAGTCTATCATTGATGAGCATCTAGACAGATTCTATGTCTTTGCTATTGTGAATAGTGCTGCAGTGAGCATACCCATGTGTGTGTTTGTGTGTGTGTGTTTTTAATAGAACCATGTCTATGTATTTTGTTATACACCAGTAAACAGTATTTCTGTCTTTAAGTCTTTGAGGTATTGCAACACTTTTCCACAGTGGTTGAATTAATTTACACTCCCACCAACAGTGTATAACCCACCAATAGTGTATGAGTGTTTCTTTTTCTCTGCAACCTAGCCAGCATCTGTTATTTTTTCACTTTTTAATAATAGCCATTCTGACTGGGTTTGATTTCAATTTCTCTAATGATTGGTAAGGTTGATCCTTATGCACATATATACACATATATTTGTGTGTGTATCTTCTTTTGAAAAGTGACTTTTCATGTTCCTTGCCCACTTTTCAGTGGGGTTGTTTGTTTAAGTTCCTTACAGATGCTGGATATCACATCTTTGTTAGATACATGGTTTACAAAAATTGTCTCCCATTCTGTAGGGAGTCTGTTTACTCTGTTGATAGTTTCTTCTGATGTGCAGAAGCTCTCTAGTCTAATTAGATCCATTTGTTAATTTTTGCTTTTGTTGAAATTGCTTTTCACATCTTTGTCATAAAGTTTTGCCTGTGCCTACGTCCTGAATAGTATTGCCTAAGTTGTCTTCCAGGGTTTTTATACTTTTGGGTTTTACATTTAAGTCTTTAATTCATCTTCAGTTAATTCTTGTATATGGTGTCAGGAAGGGGTCCAGTTTCAATCTTCTGCAAATGGCTAGCCACTCATCCCAGAACCATTTATTGAATAGGGAGTCTTTACCCCGTTCCTTGTTTTTGTCAGGTTTGTCAAAGATCAGGTGGCTGTAGGTGTGTGGTCTTATTTCTCAGTTCTCCCTTCTGTTCCACTGGTCTATGTGTTCATTTTTGTACCAGTACCATGTTTTTTTGGGTTTTCTAGCTCTGTAGTATAGTTTGAAGTTGCGTAGCATAATGCCTTCAGCTTTTTTCTTTTTTCTTAAAATTGTCCTGCCTAATTGGACTTTTTTTTTGGTTCCATATGAATTTTAAAATACTTTATTTCTAATTCTGTGAAGAATGTCCATAGTAGTTTAAAAGGCATAGCATTTCTGAATCTATAAATTGCTTTGGACAGTATGGCCATTTTAACAATATTGATTCTTCTTATCCCTAAGCATGGAATATTTTTCATTTATTTGTATCATTTCTGATTTCTTTAAGCAGTGGTTTGTAGTTCTTGTAGAGATCTTGCCCTCCCTAATTAATTGCATTCCTAGGTATTTTATTTTTGTGACAATTATGAATGGGTGTACGTACCTGATCTGGCTCTCAGCTTTACTGTTGTTGCAGTATAGCAATGCTAGTAATTTTTGTACACTAATTTTGTGTCCTGAGGCTGCTGAAGTTGTTTCTTAGCTTGAGAAGCTTTTGGGCTGAGACTGTGGGGTTTTCTAGATATAAGATTATATTACCTGCAAACAAGGATAGTTTGATTTTCACTCTTACTATTTGGATGTTCTTTATTTTTTCTCTTGCCTGATTGTGCTGGCCAGGACTTCCAATAGTATGTGGAATAGGAATGGGGAGAGAGGGCATCCTTGTATTGTGCCAATTTTCAAGAGGAATGCTTTCAGCTTTTACTTACTCAGTATGATGTTCGCTGCAGGTTAGTCATATATAGATTTTATTATTTTGAGATATGTTCTTTTAACACCTAGTGTATTGAGAGTTTAAAACATAAATGGATGTTGAAATTTATTGAAAACCTTTTATGCATCTAGTAAGATAATCATGTTATTTTTGTCTTTTGTTTATGTGATACATTTATTGATTTGCATGTTTTGAACCAATCTTGCATCCTGGGAATGAAGCCTACTTGATTGTGGTGCAAAAGCTTTTTGATATGCTGCTGTATTTGGTTTACCAGTATTTTGTTAAAGATGTTTGCATCAGAGTTTACCAAGGATATTGGCTTGAAGTTTTCTGTCTTCTGTTTTGTCTCTGCCAGGTTTTGGTGTCAAGTTGATGTTGGCCTCATAGAATGAGTTAGGGTGAAGTCCTTCCTCAATTTTTGGGAATAGTTTTGGTAGGAATGGTACCAGCTCTTCCTTGTACATTTGATAAAGTTCAGCTGTGAATCCATCTGGTTCCAGGTGCTTTTGTTTCGTTTTTTTTTTTTTTTTGTTGTTGTTGTTGGCTGATAGGCTATTTATTACTGCTTCAACTTCAGAACTCATTATTGGTCTGTTCAGGGATTCAGCTTCTTCCTGGTTCATTCTTGTGAGGTTGTATGTGTTTAGGAATTTACCCAATTCTTATAGATTTTCCAGTGTATGTGCATAGAGGTGTTCATAATATTATCTGATGGTTATTTGTATTTCTGTAGCATTAGTGGTAATATCCCCCTTGTCATTTCTGCTTGTATTTAGCTCCCTTACAGTCTATTTATTTTATTTATGTTTTCAAAGAATAAACTGCTGGATTCATTGCTCTTCTGAATGTGTGTGTGTTTGTGTCTGTGCGTGTGTGTGTGTGTGTGTGTGTGTGTGTTTCCTTCAGATCAACCCTGCTTTTGGTTATTTTTTGTCTTCTGTTCACTTTGGGGTTTGTTTGCTCTTGTTTCTCTAATTATTTCAGTTGTGATGTTAGGTTGTTAACTTGAGAACTTTCTACTATTTTGATGCAGGTATTTTGTGCTATTCATCTTCCTCTTAATACTGCCTTAACTGCATCCCAGAGATTATGGTATGTTCTACCTTTATTCTCACTGGTTTCAAATAACTTCTTGATTTCTGCTTTAATTTCATTATTGACCAAAAAGTCATTTATGAGCAGGTTATTTCATTTCCATGTAATAGTATGATTTTGAAGGAATATCTTTGTCTTGATTTCAAATTTGATTGGGCTGTGGTCTGAGAAACTGTTTCTTATGATATCAGATCTTTTGCATTTGCTGAGGAGTGTTTTACTTTGTATGAAAGATCAATTTTAGAGTATGTGCCATGTGGCAATAAGAAGAATGAATATTCTGTTGTGTTTGGGTGGAGAGGTCTGTAGATATTTATCAGGTCCATTTGATTCAGTTTAGGTTCTGAATATCATTGTTGATTTTCTGTGCCAATCATCAGTCTCATATTGTGAGTGGAGTATTAAATTCTCTCACCATTATTGTGTGGGAGTCCATGTCTCTTTGAAGGTTTCTAAGTACTTTCTTTATGAATCTCTGTGCTCCTGTGTTGGGTGCATATGTATTTAGGATAATTAGATCTTTTTGTTGAATTGAACCTTTTACTATTATGTAATGACCTTCTTTGCCTTTTATGATGTTTGTTGGTTTAAAGTCTGTTTTGTCAGAAACTAGGATTGCACCCCCTGCTTTTCTTTGTTTTCCATTTGCTTGGTAGATTTTCCTCCATCCTTTATTTTGAGCTTCTGTGTGCCATTGCATGTGAGATGGGCATCTTGAAGCCAGATTACCAATGGGTCTTGCTTCTTTATCCAGCTTGCTACTGAGTGTCTTTTTTTTTTTTTTTTTTTTTTTTTTTTGTGAGACGGGGTTTCACTCGTGTTACCCAGGCTGGAGTGCAATAGCGTGATCTCGGCTCACCGCAAGCTCCGCCTCCTGGGTTCAGGCAATTCTCCTGCCTCAGCCTCCTGAGTAGCTGGGATTACAGGCACACGCCACTGTGTCCAGCTATTTTTTTTTTTTTTTGTATTTTTAATAGAGACAGGGCTTCACCATGTTGCCCAGGATGGTCTCGATCTTTTGACCTAGTGATCCACCCGCCTTGGCCTCCCAAAGTGCTGGGATTACAGGCTTGAGCCACCGTGCCCGGCCCTGTGTGTCTTTTATTTGGAGCATTTAGCCCATTTACATATAAGGTTAGTAATGATATGTGTGGATTAGATCCTGTAATCTTGATTTTTGGCTGGTAATTTTTCAGATATGATTATGTGATTTCTTTATAGGGTCACTAGTCTGTGTTCTTAAGTTTATTTATTTATTTATTTTTTGTAGTGGCTGATGATAGTTTTTCCTTTCTATATTTAGTAATTTTTTTTTAAAAAACTCTTATAAGGCAGGTCTGGTGGTAATAAATTCCCTCAGCATTTACCTCACACCCTTAAAAAAGAACCCTTATCCCACTCATGATGACTCTGCCTTTATGACATAATCATTTTAAAGGGCCCTACATCTTAATACAATTATACTGATGAGTGAATTTCAACATATGAATTTTAAGGGACACATTCAGACCGTAGCGCTTCCCCAGCTGTGAAACAGATGTGCTTCTAAACTATAATATGATCAATGGATGAGATAATGTAAAATCTTCATTTTTAATTATCCTAAAGAGAGGTTAAATAGTGGATAATTTTGCATTTTTGATAATTTTGCATTCTCTATATGGCCAATAGAAACTGTGAGATAATGAGTCTATATCGTTGTACTTACATATCCTTAGACATGGGTGTAGTTGTTGAGTGACAAAGCTCGATATATTTACTTGTTGGTTTTATTGAAAAGTATAAATCCCAAATTGGTATTTACAAACAGTATTCACCCAACAGAAAAAGATCCATTCAGCAAACATGTTTTAATAGACCACTAAATACAAAACAAGAAAAATATATAACAGAGGGAATGTCACTCTAGTTGTATCTGGGAAGAGTATACACAAGCAATCTTAGCTTGGGCAAAGATATTTCAAAACAGAAAACAGTAAGCAAAAAGGCCCTGACTCAAATCACAGTGGTTGCTAGGTTACTGGTCATTCATACATTTGCTCTCAAATCAATTTCTTGCCCTTCCTCTGCTTTACTCGCAATTGCATGGGGCTGACCAAGTAGCTGTAGCAATTGGGAAGCAGAGGGAGGTATTGGGGTTGGAGAAACAAAAAAGCCATCATGTATCTTCCTCCATTTTTTTTTCTGTCTGTATCCCTGGTAGAGGCTATGTTTCCTCTCTGTTTCTAGTTCCCATTACACTCCTCTGTTTTAACAGTTCCCTCCTGGTGGCTCAGACTCCTGGTATGTGATAAATCTCAGGGGATAGTAATGGTCACTTTCTCATGCAAAACTCTGGATTGTCTCACTATATCTTATTGCTTGCTTTTTTTTATCTCTTCTAAGAATCTTGCTACAGTTCTTCATAACAAATTTCTTGCAATGAAATTTATGATCTAGGCTTTTTTTTCCCGATTGAACCCTAGTGATAGAGTTTACCTGAGTAAATAAGCAGGAAATGAGTTATAAAATAATAAGCTATTGTTAAGGAAAGGGAGAAAAATGGTGGATAGGAAGCAGAACAAACTCACAGCTCCCACTGGGAGAGAAAACATGTGGAGACTCAGAGCGTGAACTTTTGCTCTGAGAACTACTATGGCAACATACCAGGAAAGCTGAGATACTCCATATATCCTTTGAAGGAGGGGGATTGCTGCTGCTGGCTCCATGGGACAGCCAAGGAACTGTGAGTCGATGTATCTTCTTAGTTGAAAGACTTGTACTCTGGGGCACGTTCTCAGCCTTGCTCATCTGCTGCCTGGAAATAAACTTGGTGTCATTGGGGGAGCATGGTGGAGTAAGACCAGTCTTTCGGGCTGCAGGCTGTGTGAGAGTTGGGTGAAGCATGTGGCTGATGGCTTTCTCCCACTTCCTTGGTGACCTCTGTGATGCAGCAGAGGCAGCCATAATACCTCTGGAAACAGAACTGCATTGGCCTGAGAACCACACCCCCATACACCACAGCTGCTGCAGCAAGCCCCACCCAAAAAGAGTCTGATCTCAGACACCCTTAACCCTGTGCCTACCTGACAGTTCTTCTCTATCCACCCTGGTAGTTGAAGACCAAGGACATAATGTCTTGAGAGCTCTATGACCTCACCCAATGCCTGGCCCTAGGGCAAGCTTGTATCCTATCTATACTACTGCAGTTGATGCACTCTTGAAAGTGCCACATCCCGGCTGGAGACTAACTGACACAAAACCAGCACACTTAGCAAAAATAAACCAAGGACCCTCACGGAATCTGTTTCACTCCTTTGCTTACTTCTACCAGAGCAGAAGCTGGTATCCATGGCTGAGAAACCTGAAGATGGATCAAATCACAGAACTCTGCAGACACTGCCCAGTATCAGTGTGGAGCCTGGTAGATCTGCTAAATTCCAGAAGAGAAGTAAAAATCACTTCAGATCGGCTCTCAGGAAGCCCCATCCCTAGAAGAAGGGGTAGAGAATCAAATCAAGGGAGCACCCCGTGGGACTAAAGAATCTGAACAGCAGCCTTGAGTCTCATATGTGACTTCTGACAGTCTACCTAAATGAGAAGGAACCAAAAAAAAAAAAAAAAAAAACAACAACAATTCTGGCAGCATGACAAAATAACATTCTTTAACACCCCCAAAAGATCACACTGGCTAACCAGCAATGGATCCAAACCAAGATAAAAATCTCTGAATTGCTATAAAAAAAATAATTCAGAAGGTTAGCTACTAAGCTTATCAAGGAGGCACCAGGGAAAGGCGAAGTCTAACTTAAAAAAAAATACAATAAAACAATGATACAGAATATAAATGGAAAAATCTCCAGTAAAATGGACAGCCTAAGTATGAAACAATCACAACTTCAGGAAATGAAGAGCATATCTAGTTAATTGCAAAATGCACTGGAAATTCTCAGCAATAGAATTAGAGAAGTAGACGAAAGAACTTGAGTGCTCCAAGCCAGGGCTTTCAAATTAACCCAATCTGACAAAGATAAAGAAAAAAGAATTTAAAAAATGAACAAAGCCTCCAAGAAGTGTGGGATGCTAAACCACCAAATCTAAGAACAATTGGAATAATTTGTGTTCCTGAGGAAGAAGGGAAATCTAAAAGTCTGAAAAATATATTAGAGGGAATAATAAAGGAAAACTTCTCTGGCCCCGCTGGAGATCTAGACATCCAAATATAAGAAGTTCAAAGAACACATAGGAAATTCATTTGCAAAAAGATCATTGCCTTGGTGTATAGCCATCAAGTTACCTAAAGTCAAAACTAAGGAAAGAATTGAAAGAATTGTGAGGAAAAACCATCAGATAACCTATAAAGGAAAACCTATCAAATTAACAGCAGACTTCTCAGCAGAAACCCTAAAAGATAGAAAGTATTAGGGTCCTATTGTTAACCTTCTTAAGCAAAATAATTAGCCTAGAATTATGTATCCAGCAAAACTAACTTTCATAAATGAAGGAAACATACAGTCTTTTTCAGACAAATGCTGACAGAATTCACTGCTACCAATCCAGCACTACAAGATCTGCTAAAAGGAGCTCCAGGTATTGAAACAAATCCTCAAAATACACCAAAATTGAACCTTCTCGAAGCATAAAACACACAGGCCCTGTAGAACCATGACAGAATGGAAAAAATAAGGCATTTGTGCAACAAATAGCATGATGAGTAAAATAGTATTTCATATTTTAATACCAAAGTTGAATGTAGATTGCCTAAATGCTCTACTTAAAAGATGCAGAATGGCAGAATGGATGAGAATTCACAAATCAAGTATCTGCTATCTTCAAGAAACTCACCTGACACAGAAAGACTCATATGAACTGAAGGTAAAGGAATGAGAAAAGATATTCCATGCAAATGAACGCCAAAAGCCAGCAGCAGTAGCTACTCTTACATAAGACAAACAAACTTTAAGGCAACATCACTTAAAACAGATGAAGAGAAACAGTATAAAATGATAAAAGAAATAATCCAGCAGGAAGATATCATAATTTCAAATATATATGCACCTAGTACTGATGCTCCAAATTTTATAAAACAGTTATGACTAGACCTAAGAAATGAGAGAGACAACAACATAATAATAGTGGGAGATTTCAATGTACCACTGATGCAGTAGACAGTTCATCAAGACAGAAAGTCAGCAAAGAAACAACAGACTTAAATTGCACCCTAGAACAAATGGACTTAGCCTATATTTAGATAATATTCTACCCAACAACTACAGAATATACATTATATTCATCAGCTCAAAGAACATTCTTCAAAATAGATGATATGGTAAGCCACAAAGCAATTGTCAATACATTTAAGAAAATTGAAATTATATTACATACTCTCTCAGATCACAGTGGAATAAAATTGGAAAGCAACTCTAAAAGGAGCCCTCAAGACCATGCAAATACATGAAAATTTAAAAAGCTGCTCCTGAATGATCATTGGGCCAAAAATGAAATCAAGATGGAAATTTAAAAATTATTTGAACCAAACAATAATAGTGACAAAATCTATCAAAACCACTGAGATACTACCAAAGCAGTGCTAAGAGTTAAGATCATAGCATTAAATACCTACATCAAAAAGTGTGAAAGGGCACAAATAGACAATCTAAGGTCACACCTCAAGAAACTATAGAAACAAGAACAAACCAAAACCAAAGTCAGCAGAAGAAAAAACTTGAGATTAGAGCAGAACTAAATTAAATAGTAACAAACAAAAAATACAAAAAATCAATAAAACAAAAAGCTGGTACTTTGATTGAAAACAGAAATAAAATTGATACACAGTTAACAAGATTAACCAAGAAGAAAAGAGATGATCCAAACAAACTCAACTAAAAACGAAATGGGAGATCTTACATTTGATACCACAGAAATAAAAAAGATAATTCAAGGATGCTATGAACACCTTTACATGAATAAATTAGAAAACCTAGAAGAGATGGATAAATTCCTGGAAATATCCAACCCTCCTAGATTAAATCAGGAAGAAATAGACACTCCGATCAAATCAATAACAAACAGCGAGTTTGAAATGCTAACTAAAAAGTAACTGATGAAAAGGTCCAGGACCAAACAGATTCAAAGCTGAATTCTATCAGAAATTCAAAAAATTGGTACCAATCATATTAACACTATTCCACAATATAGAGCAAGAGGGAATCCTCCCAAAGTCATTCCATGAAGCCAGTTTCACCATAATAGCAAACCCAGAAAAGGATATAACAAAAAAAGAAAACCACAGAGCAATATCTCTGATGAATATAGATGCAAAAAATACTCACCCAAATACTAACTAACCAAATCCAACAGCACATCAAAAAGATAATTCACAATGATCAAGCGGATTTAATACCAGGGATGGAGGGATGGTTTAATATTCACAATAAATGTGATACACCACATAAACAGAATTAAAATTAAAAATCACATAATCATCTCAATAGACACAGAAAAAGTACTTGACAAAATCCAGCATTCTTTTATGTTTAAAACCCTAAGCAAAGTTGGCATACAAGAGACATAAGGTAATAAAAGCAATCTATGGCAAAGCTATAGCCAATTTTATGCTGAATGGAGAAAAGCTGAAAGCATTCCCCCGGAGAAATGGAACAAAACAAGTATTACCACTTTTATTCAACATAGTACTGGAAGTCCTAGCCAGAGCAATCCAACAAGAGAAACACATTAAAGGCATCCAAATTGGTAAAGAGAAAGTCAAAGTGTCACTGTTTGCTGATGCCATAATTATATACCTAGAAAATCCTGATGACTCCTTCAAAAATTCCCTGGAATTGGTGAATGAATTAAGTGAAGTTTTAGGATGCAGAATTAATGTACACAAATCAGTAGCTCTGCTGCATACCAACAGCGACCAACCTGGGAATCAAATCAAGAACTCAACCCCTTTTATAATAGCTGCCAAAAAAAAAAAAAAACATATGAATATATCTAATGAAGGAAGTGAAAGACTTCTATGAGAAAAACTACAAAACACTGCTGAAAGCAATCACAGATAACACAAATAGAAGCACATCCCATGCTCATGGATGGATGGAATCAATATTGTGAAAAATGACCATATTGCCAAAAGCTATCTACCAATTCAATGCAATTCCCATCAAAATGCCACCATCAATCTTCACAGAGCTAGAAAAAGCAATTCTAAAATCCATATGGAACTAGAAAAGAACCCCAATAGCCAAAGCAAGACTATGCAAAAGGAACAAATCTGGAGGCATCACTTTACCTGACTTCAAACTATACTTCGAGTCCATAGTTGCTAAAACACATGGTGCTGGCATAAAAATAGGCAGATAGACCAATGGAACAGAATAGAGAACCCAGAAATAAACCTAAATACTTACAGCTGACTGATCTTCAACAAAGCAAATAAAACATAAAGTGGGGAAACATCCTGTCCAACAAATGGTGCTGAAACAACTGGCGAGCCATATGTAGAAGAATAACACTGGTTTCTCATCTCTCACCTTATACAAAATCAACTCAGGATGGATCAGAGACTCAAATCTAAGACCTGAAACCCTAAAACTTCTAGAAGATAACATCAGGAAAGCCCTTGTAGACATTGACTTAGACAAAGACTTCGTGACCAAGAACACAAAAGCAAATGCAACAAAAGCAAAGATAAACAGATGGGACTTAATTAAACTAAAAAGCTTCTGCACAGCCAAATAAATAATCAGCAGAATAAACAGAATGACCACAGAGTAGGAGAAAATCTTCACAATCTATATATCTGACAAAGGATGAATATCCAGAATCTACAAGGAACTCAAACAAATCAGCAACGAAGAAAAGCCACACAATCCCATGGAAAAGTGGGCTAAGGACGTGAATCAGCAATTCTGAAAGAAGATATGCAAATGGCCAATAAACATATGAAAAAATGCTCAGCATTACTATTATCAGGAAAATGCAGATCAAAACCACAACGTGATAACAGCTTACTCCTGCAAGAATGGCCATTAAAAAAATGTCTACGTGAATATCATGAAAATGAAACACTTTTACACCATTGGTGGGAATGTAAACTAGTATAATTGCTATAGAAAACAGTGTGGAAATTTCTTAAATAACAAAAGTTACATATACCATTTGATTCAGTAATCCCATTCCTGTCTAAAAAACCCAGAGGAAAAGAAGTCATGCAAAAAGAGATAGCTGCACATGCATGTTTACAGCAGCACAATTTGCAATTGCAAAAATATGGAGTCAGCCTAAATGCCCATCAATAAATGAGTGGATAAAGAAAATACGATGTGTGTGTGTATATATATGTATATATACACATATATATATTATATATGTGTTTGTGTGTGTATGCATATGAATGCTATATATGTTTGTATATATTCATCTGTGAATATATACATATATATGCATATGTGTGTGTGTGTGTATACACACATATACACACACACAATGGAATACTATTCAGCCATAAAAAGGAATGAAATAATGGCATTTGGAGCAACCTGGATGGAATTGGAAATGATTATTCTGAGTAAAATAACTCAGGAATGAAGAACCAAATATCATATGTTCTCATTCATAAGTGAGAATTTAGCTATGAGGATGCTGAGGCATAAGAATGATACAATGGACTTTGGGAACGCAGAGGAAAGGGTGGTAGGGGTTAGGGTTTGAGTGATAAAAGACTACACATTGGGTATAATGTACACTGCTTGAGTGAAATCTCAGAATTCACCACTAAATAAGTTATTCATGTGTGAAAAAATAGATTAAAATGATTTAGGAAAAAGGAAAAAAAACACTGCATAGTCATGTGGCAAATAAGCACATTTCATTCCATAATAAACAGCATTTATGAAGATAGACCCATAAAATTATGCTACTGTAGTTTTACTGTGTCTTTTCTAGTTTAAATACACAAATACTTAGCATTGGGTACAACTGCCTACAGTACTCAGTACAGTAACATGCTGTACAGGTGTGCAGCCTAGAAGCAATAGACTATACCATATAGCCTAGGTTTGTGGTGGGCTATGCTATCTAGATTTGTGTAAATATAATGTCACACAACAACAAAATTGCCTGATGATACATTTTTCAGTATGCATACTGCAGAAAGGTTGGTATTAACCTTTGCAGTTTCCATTTATGTGGTATATACCTTCTGTCCTCTCAAAAGTTTTACTCAAATGATGTACCTACTCCATAAATAAGAATAAGCATTTTCTCTCATCTTTTACAACACTGGTTTTTGTTAGTCTTCACTAATATGGAATTATCCTTCAGCCAAACAAAACAAAACCACCTGTTATTTGCATTTTCTTTGTTATTGGAGAAGCTGCACATGTTTTGCTACATTTATGTCTCTTCTTGGAATGGTTTGAATCTTCTGCTGATTTTCTACTGAACAGTCTTATTTTCTAGGAATTTGATAGTATTATTCTTGTTGAAAGTAAAGAATCTTTTCATTTCCTTTTTCTTTCTAAAAAATAATAACCTATTTTTTAGTTGCTTATGGAAATTCCAGATATTGCAATTCATTAAATATGTCTGAAAATCAGAAGAGAGGCGAGCATGGGAGTTCAAAGGAAATGAACAAAGTCATCCAGAGGCAGAAGATAGAGGAGAAAAATGGCTGAGGATAAATTTTTAATGTAAGCAAGTTAAGCAGGTAAGCAGACAGAGATAACTGGTAAGAAAAACATGAAAAGAATATAAATGAGAAAGATGAGAGGAAAAAAAAATAGTATTTACCAAAATATTTAGAGTAGAAATAAACCTTGAAAATTTTCAACTGGGCTTTGAATTAGAAGGTAATTGATACTGTTGGCAAAGACTTGGAAATGATGGAGGGAAATTCAGGAAATTCGGGAGAGGTACTAAAGTTTAAAAGCAGGAACTGCTAAATAAATTGTTAAATAAAAAGTGTTAAAGCAGAAAAAAACATGATATTTTTTTATTCCACTCAGAACTGTTTAATTTTGGGGGCATAATATTTGATGAGGCCAATTGTAGCAATATTCCAAGTTAGATCGACTCCCAGAAGCACAAAAAGAAAGACTCGTTGATGGTTCTAGTGATGTATACCAAAAGACCAGCCATGAATCCAGAAACTAGAAGAATGTCAGGCCATGGAGGAGTTACTAATGAGGAATAACTAGTTGGTCCAATGGTATGGGTACCATTGGGGTATACAATAAGAGGCATTTTATTATCTAAATCAAGGATGTGAGCAATGTTCATGACTGACATAGAGGGACAGGGGAAGGAGTAGGCATCACTGAAGATGGTTTCAAGAAAAATTCTGTCCTTTTGAGAACAAGGAGATGTATAAAGCCATCTGTGTAGAAGTTGAGTTTGAAGGAGAGTTTATTTGTAAAACGGAATGCAGATCCAGTGACCACAGTGGTGTGGGTTGTAAGCAACATCAGTAGGGGAGTGACAAATTCACTGGCTGAATGTGCAAATCAGTACAGAAAGAAGAGAGTATGACAATGGTTATAGTCATGATTACATTTTATCTCCTAATTGCTAGTTCTGAACCACTCAAAGTTACTCAATATATTCAAGGGCTGTCTTTGTAGCCTCTAATTAATATGAAGGCTTTGGATATTTTACACCGTGTAAGAGTTTTTATATTCATTTCTTTATCCCATCACTATTTCTTAAATGTCTATACACTTGAAGTGCAGGCAAATATTTGTATATGTGCTTATATAATCTTCCTCAGCCATTCTAAAGGGCTATATAGAAAATTTAGTACTCCTTTGTGAATTAGGCACTCAAAGTTACCATCAAAATTTAGGGAGATGATGTCAAAAATAGCTTTTCTATGTCAACTTTTTTTCTGTAGTTGACTAAAGAATTGATTTTTATATACCTATATATGTGCACAAAGAAACACATGAGAGGAAGAGAACATATGTTAATTATGAACTTTGGAACTCTATTTAATGGTGTAACATAAGAAAAATAAAACTAATTATAATTCAAGATTATCTACTGAACATCTTGGTACTTTCTAACTTGTGATGCCAAGTTGGTGATCCTCTTAACGCATCTTTTAACCAGACTTGTCTTCTTTTGGCCAAAATTTAGTGTCTGTAGAGAAGGCCAACTCTTCAAACCAAAATGGGTTTAATCAGGAAAAACTGCAGGTAAAAACTTTACAAACCCTTCCAAAAATAATTTGAAAAAGACTTGTATTTATAGACTTGCATTATTTTATGCTAATATTTCCTTCCACTGACTAATATAAATGATATTTGGCAGAGTTTCAGAGTACCACCAAAGCTTAAATTAAAGCATTTGGAGAATATTGTCTCTACTCATGCATGTGATTTCTAAACACTGTGAAATAATTAATCTGAACTGCTTCCAAAGATAAAAACATACAAGCAATGTATGAAACAAAATAAAATCCTAATCTTCTGTAGTTCTACCGCAGTGAGTTCTAGGTGGGAAAATCAAGCCTAACGTATAGTTGTTCACCTACAGATATCATTTACCCAAGTGTATATTATGTATGCAATTGGTTACAGAAGCCTGGTCACAAAAGCACAGGTGTTATCAGGTTGAAACAACTCTGTGTGTACTCTTTTCCAGTAATTCCATGTACCTCCTGGGCATGAATGTGAACTAACTAGGAAATTAGATCAGCTTTACTCTAAACAAAAATAAAAACTCCCGAAAGCATGCACAAGTTTATTTGAGTGAAAGGGAGTCAGATCATTCTGTCAAGTTCTTTTACATGTTGTGTTAGGGAAAGAACATAGTAAAGCTATAAATATAAAATAAGAAAGATAGAACTTAAGATCCCAAGAGAGATACATTTTAGCAGTTCTTGCTTTTATTTTTGTATATCTGAAGATGGAAATATTTTAGTGGTTCGTTTAGAAATATAAATGTATCTTTCTTTCTTAGGATAAACAAAATAAAAGTTTATTAAACTATTATTTTGTTTATCCTAAAAGAGATACATTTGTAGATCCTAAGAGAGAGATATTTTGACAGTTTTTACTTTTGTTATTTTTTTCTAACTTTATTATTGCTTAATAACTGTATTAGATAAATTTATTTTGGATATAAAGTGGTTTAACTATGTTTGCTCACAATGTGTAAAAATAACAGAAAACAAAGAAAAGAAGGGTAAGAAAAAGGAAAGAATATTAATACTTTCTGGATTAGACGTATTTCACACTTTGGTAAATATTTTATTCTGCAATTTTCTGAAATTCTTACTGATTCCACACTAATTTGCATGGAAAAAATGTCTTATTGAATTTGTTTTAAATGCCAACTATCCAAAATAGTATAATGATCTTTAAAATTTCATTTTTGGAGGCTGTAGGTAATAGCATAAATGTTTCCAGAAAGCTAGATAATTTTTTCCTTTTAATGTTGAAAAAAATGGTACGTAGTTTTGGAAGAGGAATATAAATATCAGACAGTATAATCTTCCTATCAGTTCTTCCTTTCCTTCTATATTCTAGATTATTGTCCATTAGCTATATGTTTTTTATGGGTGAGATGAAAAACTACCACGAACTTGGTGGCTTAAAACAACCTAACTTCATTCTCTAATAGTTCTGATGGCCAAGTAGCCAAACCCCAGGTGTTGGGAGAGCCATACTCTCTCTAGAGGCTCTAGAGGTGAATTGTTTCTATGGCTTTTCTGACTTTTGGTAGTTACTGACTTCCTTTACTTTTGGCTACATCACTCCAATTTCTGCTTCTGTCTTCACAACACCTAACCTGTTTCTGTCTCCTCCTCTATGTCTCTTATAAGAACCTTTGTTGCTCTTCTGGAAAATCCAGGATGATTTCTTTATCTCAAGACCCTTCAGTTAATTATAATGACAAAGACTCTTTTTCTAAATAAGGTAATATTCATGGATTCTTGGATTAACGTGTAAACGTATCTTTTGGGGGGCTACGAGTCAGCCCACTATATCTACCATCTGTAATACCAATCTGTGAAAAGAACTACTTAGTATTTTCTAAAATGACCTGCTTAAGCTATGATGCCAGGCTCTGTTTCACTGAGCCAAAATCTGTTTCTACATATTTTCCTCATAATTCCAGTTCTGCCATTTGGGTCTGTCCTATGTTCATTTTCTGTTGCCGTAACTGAATATCACAGATTGGGTAATTTATAAAAATAGAGGTGTATTTATTCCACCATACTAGTGACTGGGAAGTCCAAGAGTGTGGCACTGGTATCAAATGAGGACTTTGTTACTGTGGCAAAACATGGCAGAAAGCATTCACATAGTGAGAAGGCAAGAGTACATATATACATGTCCGTCAGGTCTCCCTTCCTGTTTTATAAGGCCACCAGTTCCACCTTGGAAGTCCCAAACTGATGACAATATCTAATCCTAATTACCTCCCAAAGAACCCATCTCCAATCAACATATAATTTGAAGATTAAATTTCTAGCCTAAAAAATTTGAAATTTGGGGGAGACATTCAATTCACAGCAGGGTCCCATTAAATAATTTACCATCTTCCTACAATATAATCCTCTAAATATTTGAAAATTTCTATTTTTTTATTGAAAAATTTTCATTAATTTTTCAATACTCCTGAATTGAATTTTCTGTATCTTCATTTCTGGGTATTTGTTTTTTATTTTAATCCTAATGAGTCATTCTGCCTCCTTCAAGTCTCACTTGAGGTTTACTAATAGGTAGAAAGAGTTTCTTACTATCACGTTAATCACAAAATGCCAGTTTATGATATAATAATACATTGCCTCTTGCAGTGCACTATTCCATTTCTATATTAATAGAAACATCAGGATGGATTATATGCAGTTTTCAATGGGCAGTTGAAATTAAAAGAATTTTTTTAACTTACTGCTATTTCTTCTATTCGTATTAAATTTCATGAGTAATTTATGACAGGTGTCATTCGTACTCTTGAGAGAGTTAGTTAAATCCAACAGAACTATTCATTTTTTTTCTCTAAAAATTGCATTGAGTGACCCCAGGGGCAGTGCAGAGTTACAAATAAAGTATCATCAGACAAAATCTACGGGCTGACAGAACACTGCAGAAGAAAGAACATACAAGCATACATAGGAAAATTGGTTTCTAATGGTGTAATAATTGATGAAGTGTGTTTATATAAATTTAGGGGAGACAATTTAGTAAATAATAAAATGGTTGTTGAAATATGTAATTATGTTACTGTTTATATTATTTCACTCGAAATCGATCCTCTTTTAGTCATTTAATTTCAATCCATACTAAGTATAAATCATAATTTAGGTTTTACAAATATCAAATCTGTCATTATTGTTACCATAAGTATATTAAAGATAATTTTGATTATTTCAGATTATCTGCATTAGTCTGTTTTCTCACACTGCTAATAAAGACATACCCAAGACTGCATAATTTATAAAGGAAAGCGATTAAATTGACTCAAAAGTTCCACATGGCTGGGGAGGCCTCACAATGATGGTGGGTGAGCAAGGGATGACTTACATGGCAGCAGGAAAGAAAGAGCTTGTGCAGGGGAACTCCCTTTACAAAACCATCTCATGAAACTTATTGAAATAAATATTGAAATAAACACTGACAAAAGGATAATGAGTCAAACACATTATAATTTTTTTAATTCATATAAATAAGGTCTAAAACAGCATTTCTGAGAAAAAGGCAGCTTTCCTACAAGAAGATCCTATGCTACACCCTTTCTATCCCTGGCTTCCTAGGTCTTTGAAGTCTTCTGTATTAAATCAGGGGGCGGGGGGAGTGGCCTGAAGAGTCAGAGAGTGGAGGTTTTTATGGGATAGTGCTAGAAGTAGGTCATGGCACTTATAGTCATTTCTCTTTTACTAGCATTCTGTCACATAGTCACACCAATGACCAGGGAGCCTGGGATACAGACAGAGAAGAGAAATTGGGTTTAGAGATGAGTTATCAACTCTGCCATGCCAGGCAAGATGCTTTATGGGAAAATCCTTTTAAAATAATTTTTTGGTTTTTAGAGAGTAATATAATCCAGATAATAAAACTTTATTATTCAGGAATCAGGTCTAGTTACATGATTAGTGAGACAAGTACAAAATGAAAATGTGAGCCCTCTTGTTCAAAACACAGAAAAAAGATCCCACTTAATGTAATAAAATATAAAAGATTTTACTTCAAAAATTCTTATAATACATACAAACATAAGAGAATAGTGATACATAGTTTTAATGACATATACTGTGTCAAATGAACCATATTGCTTCGGGGAAAAAAAAAAAAACAACTACGAGACAAATATATAAACTGAATTTTACAAACCATATAAATGGCAACCCAAACAGGCAAGATTTTAGGAACCATAATCTTGAAAGGCAGGAAGCCCATGAGATTAGCCCAAATTTGCCTCAGACTTTTTCTAGAATGCATTATAAAAATTGTAATTAAGGAAGAGTGTACCAAATCAGAGAACTAAAGGATCAAAAGGGACAGAGAACAAAAGGGACAGTTCAGGGCCGCCCAGTTCAGAAGCTAGGACAAGAAAGGCAAAAATCCAGAGAGAAAGAATTTCCAGGTCATGCAAATGACGTATATCCCAAGAAACAAAGCAGAAAACAGCAACTAGGGGGCTGAATTGTTGAGCAGGGATTTTAGCAGCTACGTAATCCTAAATGAAGAGTGAGTGAATTTCAAGCTTTACCTTAGAGGAATCACTTTAGGAAATACCTCAAGACTTCAGTTGAGACAATGGAAGGTCACTTCACGGGAGTAAAGGTTGTGTTCTATTGTGGTATATTGCCTAATATCATATTTAAACCATGTGTGATCTACTCCATGGAGAAATTTACATGGCCTCCAGGCAACAGCCAATGAGGAATTGAGTCCCTTGTCCAAGAGCCCAAAAGGACCTGAATTCTGCTACAATCACATGAGTAACCGTGGAAGTGGATCCTGCCCCAGGTAATCCTTGGGAGGACTGCTGCCCTGCCGACACGTGGAATTCAGCATGTGAGACTTTGAAGCAGAAAGTCCAGCTTAATCTTTCC
This sequence comes from Callithrix jacchus, assembly GCF_049354715.1. Classification (NCBI taxonomy): domain Eukaryota; kingdom Metazoa; phylum Chordata; class Mammalia; order Primates; family Cebidae; genus Callithrix; species Callithrix jacchus. The sequence goes on from NC_133504.1 coordinate 79,833,732, forward strand.
CAGATCTCTGGCCTGTATGAACTGTGAGATAAATGTTGTTGTTAAAACCAGTAAGTTTGGCAGTAGTTTGGTATTTGCGATAGATACCTAAAGTGGCTGTAATATGCATGAGAAACAGAGATAGATTATCCTTAACCAAGCCTTAAACGCAGTCGGCCAAGAATAAAACTGATCTGCTGGCACTCTATCTGGTAAAAATAAGAGACTAGAGACTCCAAAAAATTTTAATATGCAGTCTGGCATCTGTTCAAAATATTCAAGACATGACAAAACAGGAGAAAATGAGTGAAAAAGAAGGTTAAAAAAAAAAAAAGCAGAGCTGATAATAGAGACCAAGCGTTGATTCAGAATTCAGAGAGATTAAACAATGACTTTAAAATAATCAATATGGGTCATGTAAAGTATGCAGTTTGTCTGTAAAGCATGTAATAAAATTTAAAGTGCAACTTTAAGTTCTAAATGGACAATTTAGAAAGGAAGAAAAGTTGTAAAACATTGATTTAAGCTTTCAGTTCAAGAAGCTTGTTGAATAAAAGGCAAATTAAGCTCAAAGGAATTGTAGAGGTAAGAGAAAAAGCAATGAAATAGAGAATGTAAATTAGGTCCAGAAATAAATTCTTTGAAATTTTTAATTAATTTATAACTCCTTAACAAGTCTTATCAGAAAAAATAAACAGTGATAATGTAAGTTATCTATATCAGAATAAACAACAAAGCATCAACTTTGATCTCACAGATAAAAATAATAACTCATGACTAATATATGGCAATAAAGTTACAATTTTCACAATAATGGGCAAGTTCTCAAAATATACAACTCATGAAGATTAACATTAGAATAAATAGATAATCTGAAAGGTCTTACTAAAGAAATTGAATCTAAAATTAAATACCTACACACAAACACACATCTTGACACACTTTTAAACTCAGATGATTCAAAGGGAATTCTTCCAAATGTCTAAGAAAGGAATTATACCAATTTTACACAAATTCTTCCAAAGAGTAAGATTGGAAGTGCTTCCACATCATTTTCTTATTTTTTAATAACCTTGATACCAAAACTATATAAGAAAAAGCAAATTACAAGACAATATTTCTCATAAACACATACACAAGCCTATAAAAATATTCCCAAATCAAACCTCCAAATTAAAGTGATATATAACAACATGAATAGACAATTACCTAGTAAGTTTTATTTCATGAATATGAGGTTAATTTACTATTGAGAAATCAATAAAGTCATCACATTAACAGATTAAAAAAGAAAAATCGTATGATAATTTTTAGGCATAAACAAAGCCTTAAATAAAATATGAATAAAATTCAATTCCTGTTTATGATTAAAATCACTAGACAACTCTATACATAAAAAAGAAATTCATCTGCTAAACCCACACAAAGCATACAGCTAAGATTATATTTAATGATGAAATAGTTCATAGTTTCCCTTTAAGTATGGGAACAAGACAGATATACACCACCATCACTGCTAATGAACTTTACATGTTCTTGCCACTAAAATAGGGTATGAGAAATAGAATAAAACATGTAAGAATTGAAGAGGGAAAAGAAAAATATTTAGAAAATCCAATAGTATTATAAGCAATCTATTAGAATTAATTAGCAAATGGAACAAGATCGTAGAGCACAGGTTACCAAATGAATTTCTATACTAGCAACAACTAGAAATTGGAAAACAAAATAAAAATATTATTTACAATACCATGGGAATAATACATTACTTAGGGATAACTAACAAAATATGTACTGGATATCTATAAAGTATTACTGAAACACTGAATGAGACAAATAAAAAAAAGTGTATACTGTATTTATTGATTGAAAAATTAAGAAGTTTTAGGATACTAATCTCTCAAATTCTTCTACAGATTTAATGCAATTGCTATCAAGATCTTTGTAGGCATTTTTATGAAAATTTATAAGTTAATTCTAATATGTATATAAAAATGAAAATGACCCACAATAAACAAGTTAATTTTGAGGAAGAAGAAAATCTTTAGGGTACACCTTACTTGATACGAAGGGCTTAGAAATTAAGACAGTGTAGTATTGATTCAAGGACAAATTGATGTATGGTACAGAATTCAGAATCAGACCAACACATATACAGTGACATGATTAATGACATCACTGTGTATAATAGGCAAAAAGATATTCTTCATGGTAAATTTTGGTGGGTTTATAGAATGTCTACCAGGAAAAAAAATGAATTTTGACTCATCTACTGGAAGCTTAGTTTTAAGTGGCCCCAATTTAATCATAAAGACACAAAATAGGACAAATTGAAGAAAAAAATATTCTTTTTTAGAATATATTTTTCTTGTCTTATAAGGGCTAGATAAAAATTTTGCTAATTACAAAGAACGATAGCATAGGGGCAGTCAAATTAAAAGTCTCAGGCATTAGCATTTACTCAGAGATTCTGCAACCTGGAGATACATATTAGTTACCTGGAAAACATTTTAAAAATACATATTCTTTTCTTTGGGGACTTTTAAAAAGTTTTAACATTTATTTTTAAAAGTTAAATTAAATGGTATCTTTTTAAAAATTTTAACTTTTATTTTAGATGCGGGGGAAACGTGCAGATATATTCCATGAAAATAGTGCATGATGCTGAGGTTTGGAGTATGAATCCTGATACTCTGGTAGTGAGAATAGTACCTGATAGGTATTTTCTTAACCCACCGCACTAATCCCTCCACCCTCAAGGAGTCCACATTATCTATCGTTCCCATATTCATATGATATGCACATCCCATGGGTGCTCAATGCTTAGCTCCCACATGCCTAGAGCTGAAGTCTGGAATCCTGAACAAATTAATGCAAGAACAGAAAACCAAAAATACATATTCTTACTTCCTAAATAGGAAGGCTCAGATTCGGTAGCTATAGTACAAAAGTTGAGCATCTAAGTTCTTGATAAGCTCTAAAAATGTTCTACTATACACCAAGGATGTCCTTCTTTGGCATAAAGTTTTAGATAAAAATTATAGTATGAGGCAAGGAGTGTCTAGTCATTCTATGAGATTTCCTTGGGTCATATTCTACACTCCTAATTGGGGGATTCAACAAGGAATAAAAAACTAGATTCAAAAAAACTTACAAGAAAGTACTGCATACACTAATATGACTAAAAATTAGTATACATCTTCTGAAAATGAATATGACCCATGTGTTAAAAGTCATAACCTATGACTCAATAATTTTTTAAATTATACTACTTAACTATGACTAACTGATTTTATGTATATATATATATATTACATGGACTCATGGCCATTTTGACAGTCCAGAGTCTCTGCTATATTTTAAGTGCTGAATCCATGTGACTCATTATAATATGTACTTTTTTGAAGCAAAATGTTTCTAGATATGAATGGTAAGAGAAACAGACTATTAGATATATTACCAAAATATTATCAGTGTTTTCTTGAGCAATATGATTCCCGAATTTATACTTTGTTTTCTATCTATATTTATATTTATTTATCCAGTTTTCTAATAAAACAGCAATATGACTTCTATAATCAGAAAAAACTGTTAAAAGAAAATTAGAAAATTACATTTCACAAAAATCTTATTTGATAAAACTATTAAAATATCATACACACAAGAAGAAAAAGAACTACGTAAGTTGTTCCTCTGTGTGAAAAAGTGAAAGTGACTTTTGAGTTCTTCAGTTTCCATTTTTCAGAAACACTGAACTTTGACAGCAAAAGTGACTTTTGACTGGTTTATTTATAACATGGTACTCCCAGCTATAGAACCTCATATTTTCTAGGCCATTCTTATAAATTACCTCAAACTTGTTGTAGTAGGTTAAATAATGCTCCCATTCCCCAAAAAGTCCAGGTTCTAATCCCTGGAACTTTTGAATATATTACTTTACATGGCAAAAAGGACTTTGCATATAGTTAAGGATCCCAAGATGAGGAGAATATCCAGGAGTAGCCTATGGGCCCTTTGGGATCACAAGAATTCTCACAAGCAGCAGGCAAGAGGATAAGGGTCAGAGAAGATAATGTGACAACAGAAGCTGACTTGGTGAAGCAGATGTAATGATACTACTTTCACTTCTCTCTTTGAACGTGGAGGAAGGGGCTATAAACCAAGGAATGCAGGTGGCTTCTAGAAATTAGCAAAGGGAAGGCAATTGGCTCTCCTCTAGAGTCTCCAGAAAAAAACCTGTCCTGTTGATATCTGACTTTTAGACTAATAAAACTGATTTGGGGTCTCTGATCTTCATAAACATAAGATAAAACATTTGTGTTTTAATACATGTTTGTGGATTTGTTAAAGCAGCAATAGGAAATTAATACAGTTATTCAACCTCTTTTGTTTCTATGATCTTAAAAATGCATTAGAAATAATGCAATGTATGCCCATCCCTTATGTGAAATCTAATGAAATTGTACCTTGCACATACAAATATTAATTGTATAATATTGTATTTTTTGGTAGAGACATTCTGATGGGGGAGAAAATAAAGAAGTGTATGTGCTGCCTTCAAAACTATTAATGAAAAGTTTTAAGGCCACCTGAGATTTTAGTAAGCCTATATATGAAAACATTTTTATAGGGGGTTTGTCTAAATTGTTTGACTTTAACCATAAAATTATGATTCTGAGTCCTGGTAATCAGTAGAAAGTTTTGTATGTAAATAATCAGAAATTTTTGTTTGTAGATGTACTAATATTACAAAAATATAAAAATGAAACTTTGTTCAGTATCTTAGCTGGGAATCTTTGAATGTTACTTAATATTTTTGTGAAAAAGATATACAACTTGTATTCTTCTGAGTTGTTATAAGGAAATATTTTAGAGATGAGGACATCAGCCATCTATAGAGAGCTTTTGTTTCCATCTATAGACAATCTGGAACCTACATGTTGATGTATTTTATGGTATTGAGAACATCTGAATTATGTATCTTTGGTGTAGGAAAATGACTCTAAGCTGTATTACACTTATTACATTAAAAGTTATTTCCCTTAATTATATAATTTAAAACCGTAAACAATTTCTAGGATAACTGAAGTTATAAGTCCACGTAGAGTAATTCTTCAATGCTGGAGGGCAAGGATGAGGTTCCTACTTGGAAGTCTATGTGTTCATGGAAGAATGAATATCTCTAGGAAAAAAACTAAAAAAGACATGCTTTGGCAAATAAGGACCTGGTCATCTAATGTATGCAACAGCTGAACTAGCTTCCTGCATATTACAAAGGATGTGTATCTACTGTAGAATGTAATTTTTAATTAGAGAATTATTAAAAGAAATGCATCTTATATATGATTAAAAAATAATTTATAAAATAACTCAATGTCTTGTATTTAAATTTCTTATTTGATAGGCTCATTTTCCCTAAAATATTGATTTTTGTTGTTGTTGTTAAAATACATTCACTTCTTCATGTTATGGTCTTTCCTTTTATTGCCACTTTAAAAAATTATTTCTATTATGTAAAATCTTATCTATTATTAAAAATAATGAATATGTGTAACCAAATAATTCTACAGTTTCATCCTTTTAATCTACTATTATTAAAAGATGAAAGTAGCACAAAAGATAATTCACCTTAAGATAAAACAGCAAGTTGCTGTTTTCCCCCTGGCAGGCTGTCACTATTGCATTTCTGACAAACAGCGGGTATCTTATGTTTAATGAATTTTCTGATGGCAATCTAACACCTTTTCATTCACTGCCTTCATTGGAGACTAGCTGCTGATCATAGCTTTGGTATAGCAAAATAATTGTATTCAGCAAAATGGCCAACTAAAGGCAGATAGGTGGAACAGCTCCCCCCCATAGACTGAGACTACTGGCATACTGCTGACAGATCTTCTCGAGAGTGGATGGAGAGAGGACACAGAAGCTGGCAAGAAGGAGGAGAAAGCTGGGAACCCTACACAGAGATGAATTGTACCCAGACTTATTCCTGGCCACCAATGGCTCCAAGGAACAGGTGAGTTAAAATGGCAAAGAGCAACCTGCTCTCACCATGGGTCTCTGGACCACTGGCAGAAGAAGACCCATCAACCACCATAGGCATTCGAATTGGCAAGGAGAGCTGCTTAGAGAAGTGGTAGAGGAAGGAAGCCAGCTAATGTGGAGCTTAGAAGGTTTGGTGAAGAAGCATCTGTAGCAGAGTAAGGCCAGAAGTGGCCATCCTGCTAAGCTTGACTTGCTCCCATAGGAGATATTAGTGATAGAGGAACTGCTGGAACTGAACACTGCAGGGTGATCTTGTCTAACAGATAGGGCCAAACTGACCTGAGCACTCCCTGGTCTGTTGGCCTCTCTCAGAGCCCCAGCATGACCATGCCTACTTGCAGGGCAGCCTTGAGTGGTCTGGAGGCCTGTGTCATAGTTTCCGTGCTAGTGTACTGGGCAGGACTGGCAGAGAGCCCCTGTGGGGCAGCATCTATGTCCAGGCACCAGCCCACACACTCCCTCCCTATATTGCAGCTTTCCTCCTGGGCTCAGGACAACTCCCCAGGTTGCTCTGCTAGTGTATGTCTGTGCAGGTGGGTTTTGCTTTCCTGACACTGACAGTGCACTGGAGTCCGATCTACCTCCCCTTTGTTTCCAGAATGCCATTGCAGACAGAGGCTTGGAGGGTGCAGAGCCAGCAAGCCCCTCACCTGCAAGCACCCAACCCTTGTACTAATACTATGCAGAGAACAGTGGATCCTCCCTTGCCCTGAGCCATCATTCCTGCTTAAGGGGTGCAGAGAGGGTACCCAAACCTATGCCTGCCAGCGCCTGGCCCCTGAACCAACACCACCTTCAGCACAACTGTTCATGCAGTCTCCAGCAGAGGTCCCCAGCCACCCCCACCTTCCCCTCTAACCAAGCTGCAAGGGAGGCACGCATCCCAGAAACCACTAGCACTCTGCCACAGCTGCTACTACCGCTATTGTGCGAACTTGAAGATAGATCCTGCTGTCACTGCACTATAAAAGGCTTTGGCTGACACCATCCATTGGAGTGTAGTGATTTGGTGGTCTTGGAGCACCTCAGATTCCCCTAGCATAGTAGATTCCTAACCTTGAGGAGCCAGAGAGTAAAGTTGGGCCCAACATATGTTCCCCAGTTAAAATACACAGTTTAGGATTTGGGAGCAGAGTGTTGGTCCCCTAAAATCTTCCAGAAATGAATCCAGTCAACTGAATCCACCTTATACCACAGTCAAACCCTCAAGGCAATCAAATAGTATAAAAGCAAACAAACAAACAAAAAAACATCAAAAGGTCAGCAATGTCAAAGACTGAAGGAAGACAAGCCCACAAAAATGATAAGAATCAGCACAAAAACTCTGAAAACTCAAAAGACCAGAGGGCCTTTTTTTTTTTGCAAACAGCTGAATCATTTCTCCAGCAGTAGTTCTGAACTAGGTTGAGATGCTGAAATAACAGGAAATAAATTCAGACTAAGGATGGAAAAAAAGATCATTGAGCTAAAGGTATACAGTAAAACTCATGCCAACAAAGCTAAAAATCATGTTAAAATAATGCAGAAACAGACAGACAAAACAGGAGTGTAAAAAAAAAATGGAACCAACTTGATAAAGCTGAAAACAAACTACAAGAATTTCATAAAGCACTTACAAGAATTAGTATCAGAATAGACCAAGTAGAGGAAAGAATCTCAGAGCTTGATGGCTGTCTTTCTGAAATAAGACAGTCAGACAAGAATAGAGAAAAAAGAAGAGGAAGTGAACAAAACCTCAGAGAAATGGGGGATTATATAATGAGATCTAATGTATGACTCATCACTGTTCCTGAAAGAGATGGGGAGAATGGAAGCAACTCAGAAGACATATTTTAGGATATCATCCATGAGAACTTCCACAACATAGCTATAGAGGCCACTAATCAAATTCAGAATGTAGAGAATATATATATATATTTTCCAACCTGGAAGCACATAGATTCATAAAGCAGGTTCTTAGAGACCTTGAAAGAGACTTAGACTCCCTCATAATAATAGTGGGAGACATCAACACTCCACTGACAGCATTAGATAAATCACTGGGGCAGAAAATTAACAAAAGCATTCAAGACCTGAACTCAGCATTGGATCAAATAGATCTAATAGACATCTACAGAACTCTGCACCAGAAAACCATAGTATATACATTATTCTCATCAATAGATGGCACATACGATATAACCAATCTCATAATCAAAAGTAGAACACTCCTCAGCAAATGCAAAAGAACATAAATCATAGCAACCACTCTCTCATACTACAGCAAAGTTAAAAATCAAGACTAAGTATTTTACTCAAAGCCATACAATTACATGGAAATTGAATAACCTGCTCCTGAATGACTTATAGGTAAATAATGAAATTAAGTGAGAAATGAAGATGTTCTTTGAAAGTAATGAGAACAAAGATACAACATGGTACAATCTCTGGGACACACCTAACACAGGGTTAAGAGGAGATTTATGGCAGTAAATGCTCACTTCAAAAAGTTAGGAAGATCTCAATTTGACAACCAAATATCACAACTAAAAGAACTAGAGAAAGAAGAGTAAACTAATCCCAAGCTAGCAGAAGTCAAGAAATAACCAAATCAGAGCTGAACTGTTGGAGATTAAGACACAAAAAACACTCAAAAGATTAAATTTAGCAGCCTGTTTTCTGAAAATATTAATAAAACAAATAGATCATTACATAGACTAATAAGAAGTGGGAACAGATTTAAATAAACAATAAAAAACAATAGGGGCATATTACCATTGACTCCTCAGAAATACAAATAACCATCACACAATATTATGAACCCCTCTATGAACATCAGCTAGAAAATCTGGAAGAAATGAATAAATTCCTGGACATGGACATCCTTTCAAGACTGAACCTGGAAGAAACTGAATACCTAAGTATAACAATAATCAACTCTGAAATTGAATCAGTAATAAATAGCCTACCAACCAACAACAAAAAATCCCATGACAAAATGGATTTATAGTTGAATTGTACCAGATGTACAAAGTAGAGCTGGTACCATTCCTTCTGAAACTACTCAAAAAATTCTGGAGGAGAGATTCCTCCCTAACTCCTTCTATCATCCTGATACCACCTGACAGAGACACAATAAAAAAGAAAAATTCAGGCTAATGTCCTTCATAAACATTACTCAAACACCCTCAAAATACTGGCAAGCCAAATCCGACAACACTTCAAAAAGCTTTTCTACCATGATAAAGTAAGCTTTATCTCTAGGGTGCAAGGTTGGTTCAATGTATGCAAATCTGTAAACATTATTCATCATTTAAACAGAACTAAAGACAAGTCCACATGATTATCTCAATAGAAGCAGACAACATTTTCAAAAAAATTCAACACCCTTTCCTGTTAAGACTTCAACACAGTAACAGGGCTAGATTTCAACACACTACTGGCAGTATTAGATCACCAAGGCAGAAAATTAACAAAGATATTCAGAACCTGAACTCAACATTGGACCAAATGGATCTAATAGACTTCTATGGAACTTGCCACTACAAAACAATGGAATATACATTCTTTTCATTGCCACATGGCATGTAATCTAAAATTGATCATATAACTGGACATAAAAACAATCATCAGCAAGTGCAAAAGAACTGATATAATAAACACACTGTCAGACCACAATGAAATAAAAATAGAAATCAAGACTAAGACAATTGCTCAAAACCATGACATTACATTGAAATTAAATGACATCCTCCTGAATGACTTATGGGTAAATATTAGAATTAATTCAGAAATCAAGTTAATGAGAGCAAAGATACAACATGCCAAATTTTCTGTCACATAGCTTAGGAAACATTAACAGGAAAATTTAGACATGAAAAACCTTTCAAAAGATCAATGAACTCAGGAGTTGGTTTTTTGAAAGAAGTGATAAAATAGACCACTAGCTAGACAACCAAAGAAGAAAAGAGAAAAAATTCAAGCAAACACAATTAGAAATGATGAAGGGAAAGTTACTGTCGACTCCACATAAATAAAAATAACCACCAGAAACTACTATGAGCAATTCTATGCACATACACTAGCAAACCTAAAAGAAATGGATAAATTCTTGAACAGATACAGTCTCCCAAGACTGAACCAGGAAGAAATTGGTGTCCAGAACAAACAAATAACAAGCTTCAAAACTGAATCAGTAATAATTAGCCTACCAACCAAACAAAGCACTGGACCCTACAGATTCACAGCTGAATAATAACAGATGTACAAAATATAGCTGGTATCATTCCCAGTGAAACTATTCCAAAAAACTGAGGAGGATAAACTCCTTCCAAACTCACTGTATGAGGCCAGCATCATCCTGATATTGAAACCTGGCAGAGTCACAACAAGAAAATAAAACTTCAGGCCAATATTCTTTATGAACATTAATGCAAAAATCCTCAAAACAAAACCTTGCAAATTGAATTCAGCAGGACATCAAAATGCTGAATCTACCATGGTCAAGTAGGTTTCATCCCCAGGATGTAAGGCTCGTTGAACATAGACAAATCAATAAATGTGATCAAATAAATCAATAAATATTTTACCATATAAAGAGAACTAAAGACAAAACTCACATAATTATCTCAACAGAAACATAAAAGGCTTTTGATAAAATTCAGCACTTCTTTATATTACAAACTCTCAATAAACTGGATATTGATGAAACTTTTGAACAACAAAAAAGGAAGCAAAAGACACTGGGGTCTCCTTAAGGGTCGAGAGTAAGAGGAGGAGTAGGAACAGAAAAGATAACTATTGGGTACTAGGCTTAATACCTGAGTGATTAAATAATCTATACAACAAATCCCCATGACATGAGTTTACCTCTCTAACAAACCTTCATATGTAACCCTGAACTTAAAATAAAAGCTAAAAAATTGTTGTTTTTTTTTTTAAAGGAAGGAACAAAACCACAGTCAACATCACGTTGAATGGCCAAATCTGAAAGCATTACCCTTGAAAACCAGCAGGAGACAATGTTCTCTGTCACCATTCCTGTTACACATAGTATTAGAAGTCCTGACCAGGGCCGTCTGGCAAGAGAAAGAAATAAAGGGCTTCCAAATATAAGGAGAGGAAGTCAAAATATACATGTTTGCAGATGACATGATTCTATGTCTAGAACACCACATAGTCTCAGCCCAAAATCTCCTTGAGCTGATTAACAACTTCGTCAAACTCTCAAGATACAGAAATCATTGTGCAAAAGTCACTAACATTTTTATACATCAACAACGGTCAAGCTAAGAGCCAAATCAGGAATGTAATCTCATGCACAATTGCCACAAGAAGAATAAAATACATAACTGGGGAAGTGACAGATCTCTACAAGGAGAACTACAAAACACTGTTCAAAGAAATCAGATATGAAACAAACAAATAAAAAAACCTTCCATGGTCATGGATAGAAAGAATCAATGTCATTAAAATGGCCATATTGCCCAAACGAATTTACAAATTCAATGCTATTCCCATTAAATTACCATTGATATTCTTCACAGAACTAGAACAAAAACTGTTTTAAAGCTCATATGGAGCCAAAAATTAGCCCAAATAGCCAAGGCAGACTTACCAAAAGGACTAAAGCTGGAGGCATCATGCTACTTGACTTCAAAAACTATATTACAAGGCTACAGTAACCAAAACAGCATGACACTGGTATGAAAGCAGACACAAGACCAATGAAAAAGAATACAGAACCCAGAAATGAGGCCACACACCTACGACTATCTGCTCTTAAGAAAACTTGGCAAAAACAAGCAATGGGAAAAAGACTCACTATTCAATAACTGGTGCTGGAGGAACTGGCTAAACATATGCAGATGATTGAAACTGGACTCCTTCCTGACACCATATATAAAAACTAACTCATGATAGGTTAAAGGCTTAACTGTTAAATTCAAAACAATCAAAGTTCTGAAACACAACCTAGGCCATCCCATTCTGGCCATAGGAGCAGGGGCAAAGATTTTACGACAAAGTCACCAAAAGAAATTGCAACAAAAGCAAAACTTGATAAATGGGAGCTAAATAAACTAAAGAGAGAGCTTCTGCACAGCAAAAGAAACTGTCATCAAAGTGAACAGACACCCTATAGAATGGGAGAATAATTTTGCAAACTGTGCATATGACAAGCATCTATGAGAAACCTAGACCAACGTACAAGAAAAAACCAAACAACCTCATTAAAAAGTGGGGAAAGAATAGGAACAGACACTTTTCAAAAGAATGTGTACATGTAGCCAACAAGCACATGAAAAAAGCTCATCAGTGATTATTAGAGAAATGAAATAAAAACCGCAATTAGATGCCATCTCACGCCAGTCAGAATAGTTATGGTAAAAAGTCAAAAAATAAAGGATGTTGATAACACTGCAGAGAAAAAGAAATGCTTACAAACTGATGGTGGGACTGTAAGTTAGTTCAATCATTGTGGAAGACAGTGTGGTGATTCCTCAAAGACCTAAAAACAGCAATACTATTACTAAGTAAATACCTAAAGGAATATAAATCTTTCTTTCATAAAGATATATATGTTCATTGCAGCACTATTCACAATAGCAAAGACATGGAATCAACCTACATGCCCATCAGTGGTAGATAGGATAAAGAAAATGTGGTACAAATACACTATGAAATACCATGCAGCCATAAAAAATGAGATAATGCCACTTGCAGGAACATAAATGGAGCTTGAGACCATTAGCTTTAGGAAACTATCATAGGAACAGGACACCAAAACCAAATATTCTCATTTAAAAGTAGGAGCTAAATGATAAGAATAGATGGATACGCAGAGGGGAACAATAGACATTTAGGCCTGTTGGAGGTTGGAGGCTGGGAGGAGGAAAAGGAGCAGATAAAATAACTAATGGGTACTAGACTTAATACCTGGTGATGAAATAATCTCTACAAGGAATCCCCATGACAGAAGTTTACCTATATAACAAATCTGCAGATATAACCCTGAGGGGTGTGCAGAAGTTGGTGAAGGGTAACACTGAGAGAAATGACTGATGCAGGTGACAGGGGGATAGAGACAGCAAATCACCATGGCGCATGTGTACCTATTGCAACAATACTGCAAGATCTGCACATATACCCCAGACCTTAAAGTACAAGTGAAAAAACAAGATGCATATATATACATATATATATTTTTAACAAACAAAAAAAAGTTTAAAGAAAAGAATCAAGTCATATCTCTACATCCCTTTCTACTATTTTGAAATAGGCTACCATGTTTGTCACTTAGACAATTAGATAAATGAGAACTGTTTTGTTTATTGTTTTTGAGCGTCAGTTTTTGCACTACTTTAGCAAGCTGCACCTATTAAAAGACCGATCAATGTCTGCTGAATAGAAAACCTAAATTCTTTATGGAAAAATAACAACCTGAGAAGAAGGAATACACATATAAAATACATTGCCTTTAATTCCTTTTCTCATTTTCAAAGTTCACAGTCTGCTGGAAAATATTTTGTTAGAATGATGTATGTGTTTAATTTCATTCAGATAAGCAATACAAGAACTTTGAAATCTTGAGCATACTTTGTACATTACAACCTCACAAACTAGTTGTGATCTACGGTTTCACTTCTCTTTTAGGGAAATAAAAGTTTGTCTTTTTTATTCTTTGATTTACATTATTGATTGGGGCCATCTTAATTTTCATGTAACTGCATATATCTTCATCATGCCATAGAAAGTACTGTGTGCCTTACTTCTCCAAGGCTTTCACAGTTTCATCAGCCTTTTGTAATACATACTTCCAGTCAGGCAGCAACTGGAGATCAATGTGGAGAATAACAAGGACGTCGCAGGGCTGTAAAATCTCTTCTCTTGAGTACCATTCCTGCATTTGTTCCATGACAAGGAATTTATGAATACCCCTGTTGCGCTTTTATGACTCCGTAAGCTAGCCTAACCCTGTGCTATTAGGTTGGACAAAATTATCTATACTGCTTTCGTTTTGCTAAATTCCTGGCCCTGCCACAATTTTTTTTTCTCTTTGCTTAATACATATAGCTAACTAAACAAGCACACATCAGTTATAAACATCTTTAAAACACTTTGCTTGAAAAGTTATTCATAGGCTTAAAAATTAAAAAAGGTTTTATAAGAAGTCTTCCAAAATACTGCATTCTATCTGTAGCAGGAACAGCTATCTGTGAAGTTAAAAAAAAAAAAAAAGGTCCTTTTCCATGGCATAGAGTTATCCCAAACTGGCAACCAAACCATGATCAACATTTTCTAGGAATAAAAGGAGAACATAAAAAAATGCCTGTATTCCCCACCAAAGTGATTAATATGTGAATATGATTTCTCCACCTTCTCTCTTCTTGGTCTTGCTGCCTGGATGACAATGGACAACCTTGAAAGTCTCATGTTGCTAATGCTGAAAACTGTGAGGTTCAGTTCCTTAATGCTTGTCGGCAGCCGAATCCACTGCCCTTCCTCTTTCCTGCCACAGATCAGGAACATCTACTTTTTAATTTATGTGATTAAGAAGCAAATCTCTACTGCAGTAAGCCACAGGTGGCTCTACTGTTTACTGATGTATACACTACTGAATATATTATTCTAGTCAATATTTCTTTTACATAGTTAATGTAGGTCAATTAGGCACTAATATCCATCATATGCCAAGAAATCCTCATTATTTGGGGTTCCAATAATTCTGAATAATGATAGTTCAGTATTATCACAGTGGAAATTTATATTTCTAACTTCAATGAATAAATAAATTAATAAATACATTTAAAAAACCAGTTATCTAAGTGAATACTATTTTAAGAAGCCATATGTATACATTTATTAGAGCCAAGAAACAGAACACTCGGAGAAATGTAGTAATATGTGATACAGATTAATAAACTAGTGTCAAAGGCTTGAAGTCTGGCTTTGACATCAAGGTCTGCTGTTGTAGTTGGATGATTATGTATAGATCATTTAATTCCTCTACATTGTTATTCAAAAAATATCAATTGGTTCTACCTAAAAATGTGACTCAGCTTTGACACAGATCACTACTACCACTGATGGGTCTCAGATGAACCCAGCTATGCCGAACAAACTTTGGGTGATGACAGAAAGACATTCGATAGGGAAGAGTGACATACAGTTACTCATTCACAAAGTGACATTGGAGTAATCAACAGCATGGTATGGAAAAGGGGAGAGGGAAGGAGTTCAGGAACTCTACCACATACTTAAGCAGTTTGTTTCACTCCCATGGAATCCATGATAAAGCCCTCTGATTACCTTTCCACTCCCATTTCTGCATGATCCAAGCCCAAAACTCTGCTATTAGAGAAAATGCAGGCTCCTTGGTTTACTAATAATTTGTAGCTAGAAACCCATTATTAATAATAGAAAAATTAGCATCAATATTCTCTGCAGATGACAAAGCCTTTATAGAAGACAAGGAAAAGCCTGAACAGTGAGGAAAATTAAACTTTTCATCAGTGAAAGAATATTTAGGTTTCCCCTATCAGTGGAGTGAACAGATAATCAAATATTTGCGCTTTAGTCTATGGCTTTGCTGTATAGTTTGGCAAATGAACCCTAGATAATTACACAATAGAAACTCTCCTGTATGGTACAATCAGTTATGAATTTATGTGATAATTTTTAGGGAGAATTAGAATGAGTTAAGTGAAACGTGTGCGCGTGCACACACAGAGAGAGAGAGAGAGAACAAAAACAACTCAGATTTAGCTCACTGAAATTTTAAGGCAAAGGCCTTAGTTAGAATCATAGTACTGACTACCTGCTTGCATGAAAAGCGGAGGCATGTGGGTGGTGATGCCAAGCACTGCTGGGTTGAAGACGAAACAATTTTCTGGAACCCAATGAAATAGTTAATATAATCTTTAAAAGAAGAAGAAAACAAATCACCCAAATGTTAACAGGAATGAAATTCATTGAAAATCCCCTTGAGCTGAATTCCACAAGGACAAGGACCTACGGAATAGGGTGAGTGAATTACTTTAGATTTTTATCAGCAGCCTCCAGGTCTACAACTGGATAGTAGCAGATGTTATTCTGTTCTATTTTAGGTATTGCTTGTTGGTTAAAATATAAAATTCAGAGGACAAAATTAAAGGTATGAAACAGAAAACTCTCAGTTTTGCTATCCAGGCTCCCTAAATATATTTTTTCTGATTCTGGTATGTACTTTGCCGTACAGAAATGATTAAGAAAATTAATGTTACATATATAATATATTTGCCATCATCTTTAAAATTTTGTTATTTTTGACAATTAAAGTTAGGCTTAGTGGATTAAATACATTTTCACAGAAGTTAAATATGAGAATAAATATGCTCAGATTTTACTGGAAAAGTTTCTTGGATCAGGACGTGGTATGAAGGGATAGGAAAGGATATCATTACACAATTGTACATCTTTCCAACTTCACAAAATTTTCTTTTATTTGCTCCTCGACCCAGTTTTAAGCTTATGTGTACCTAAAAAGGAACATATCAATTGCCAGAACTTTTTACACAGCATATCTCTAAGGAAGTGTTGGGATGGGTGATAACATGGCCCACATAGCAACTTTAAGATCAGCTATGAACACTCTAATACAAAGCAGCAGAGCAAGAGTACTCTAATTTTTAACCTGTCAAATACCATGGCATCTGCCTATATTGGTTCAAGGGTTAGTATAGGTGCTACTGTTGTTATTTGCAGTTCTGTGGATGCATCATCCATCCACTGAATTAGACATCCTAGCTATAAAGGGGAAAGGTATAAGGAGATGGTCAGAGTGGTGCAGTACTGACATCAGCAGAATCCCATCCTCTTTGTTCACTTAGATCGCAGAACACCAAGAGCCACTTTACACTTTGGTAGAGAATTAGAGATTTTCTCCCTGAAGAAACTAAATAGCCCAAAAGTAAAATATATATAGCCCTTAGACCATTAGTTATACTCCAGTGCAATAGCAGTGTCACTGACAAATCACTACAGATTGAGACCTATTGGTAAACAAGTCTAAACTGTAAGTGCAGTTTCTCACCCACCTGTAAATGCTTCACTGTTAGAGTGGGTATCTAAGAATCATTAGATAAATAGTACTGAAAAATCAAGTAGTAAAAATTAAGAGGGAAAATAAAAAAATCAAGTAATGAAAAACATCGAGTAGTGAAAATAAAGATAATTTGCAATGAAAAATCAAGTAGTGAAAACAAAGAGAAAATAAAAATGATAATGAGACAAGGGAGTTATAATTGACCATATGATTTTTAGTAACATTTTATTTTAAAACTATTTATATGCAATTATTTAATTTAAACATTAAATGAAAATAATCATTCATAAACAAGTAGGGACAGGGAGAAAACACCATATGATATTAACTTAAATTTTGAGATTTTTCTTTAGAAGACACGTTCAATGGACATATGATTGATGTAGCTTTTCACATTTTAGTATTAGTTACATGCGCAAATCTGTATGTGGCTGACAATTTTTGAAAATGTAATCTCAATCCATTTATAAATTAGTGATTTTTAAACTATTCACTAAAAGGCAAAGATTGTTATTCATTAACAGATGCATTTTCTCTAATTATGTTTGAATTTATATCATGTCAAATGGCATTACTTTTAGGTAAGCATTTGATTTGTATTTGCAACCTAAAAAATTTAGTGAGTATCCAAAATATGAAATATTGATAGAGACTCTTGGTTTAAATCTCATAATTGGTTTTAGAAGGATCATATTATGGTGTTTTATGTTTACCTTTTTTTTTTTTTTTTTTTTGAGACAGAGTCTCACTCTGTTACCCAGGCTGGAGTGCAGTGGCTCCATCTCAGCTCATTGCAACCTCCCACTTCTGGATTCAAGCAATTCTGCCTCAGCCTCCCGAGTAGCTGAGTCTACAGGCATGCACCACCACACCTGGCTAATTTTTGTAATTTTAGTAGAAATAGAGTTTCACTATGTCAGCCAGTCTGGTCTCAAACTCCTGATATCAGGTGATCCACTGGCCTCTGTCTCCCAAACTGCTGGAATTTCAGTTGTGAGCCAGCGTGTCTGGCCTATGTTCACTTTTTAATAAGAGGAAAGAACAGAGGAAGAAAAACTGACATAGGTAGGTGTTAGAGGGCCCAAATCTTCTTTACTTGTCTTTTCTACAGAGACAAAAACCAAAAACTAAACCAAACCAAACCAAAATATTCTTTATTTACTCTAAGTGTCAAGAGTTCTCAACTTTTAATGATTCATTAGAAGAACTCAGAGAACTCAGAAAAGCTGTTTGAGGCATTTTGAAAAAAAAAAGTTTTCATAATTTTCCTCACATACCATTTTCCTTCTGTCTGAAAGCAATCTTCCCCTGTTCTATAGTTTCACAGTAGCTAAACGCATGCAGAATTAAGTGGAAGCATCACTCATAATTTAAGACATTTCTAACATCTTCATACTTGTTTAGGTGCCTTTTTACCTTTTCTCTATCTGTCGATACTAATGTTTATGTCTACTGTAGCACTTCAATGAAATTTTGTATTAAGAAAAACAAAACCTCTCTATAGACTTTGAGCTTTTTTAGCAAAATGGTAATGGTTTAAAATTTGTGCATTTACTGTTCCAGTAAACTACCTTGCATTTAGTACCTCCTTGATAACACACAATGAAATGAATTACTCAATTATGTTCTGTCGCATCAGAATTGTATCTGTTCATTATGTGAAACATCACATAGTGTTTGTATAATTATATCTCTAAAACCAAGTAAAAGTATAGATGGATAGTGTTGGACTAAAGTTAAATATGTACTAAAAGAACTCATATATATAAATTTAAAGACGTTTATTTTCGTGTTGGTGTTATATCAACCTGGCTAGGCTAGCACATTCGTCACAATTAGTTTTCTAATGTGTTTTCAGATAGGGTACGCTACAAGAGCTATTCTCTTCTGGAAGGTGGAATCTGGGAAGGAGATAGCAGCTACTTTGTAGCATACACCCACTTTGTTCCAGTTATTCAATCACCCATTAGTGTACTTGGTGCTGTGAGGTGATTTTGCAGATGTAAGTAGAATTGCAAAGAGGTTAATTCTGGCTTAATTCAAATAGATGTTACCTCAAGTGGTCCTGACCTAATCTCATTGGTGTCCCTTAAAGAGAGACTGGATGAGACATCAGACATCAGAGACTTTAAGCAACACCTGGGCTGTAATCCCCTTTTTTCCTCATGGATTCTCCCTTTCTGACTGCTCTGTGAACTCTGGGATATTGAGCTAGCCCTTACAATTGGGTAAGCAGATTACTTGTAATAAGTCATATATGTGCCTATATTTGTTTGTGTGTTTGTGTGAGTGTGCATGTGTGTGTATTTATATAACCTACCATTTCTGCTCTTTAGTTAAGCCCTAATTGATACAATTTTCACTGATATTTTGTAATAATATTCCACACACCTAGTACTTTATCTACTTGATATTTGGATAGATGTACTAAAGTACACATAGTATAGCAAAACAAATTCTTACTGCTGTGATCCTAATCTCAAATGCCCTCAGAGGTCAATCAGACACAATGGAGGTGTTGTGTTCTGTGGCCAACTGGGAAGAGCATTTTTATTCAAACAACATTTCACAGAGAAATCATGGACATTCAAAGAGAGTTAAATAATGTGTTTGTCAAAGTGCACCTGCCCAGCATCCTACACAAAGGCCATGCACCTCTAACTGCAGAAGTCAGACCTTCGTTCTTTCTCCATAACCAGCTTTATACCCTGCTGTGCTTACTATTGTACAAGGCTGCCTGCACCAGTGTTCTGTCCATTAGTTATAATCAGAAAACCACCCTTGATATACTGGAAGAGCAAACAGAAGAGGATAGAAAGAGTAATTTAGAAGGGCTCTGTAAAGTTTCCAGCTGAGATTTGTGTGTGTGAAACGGATCTATTAAGACCCTGTGTCCAATATTTGGTTTGGTGCATAGCAGAGACTTTCTGATTCATGATACACATTCACCTGTCCCTGAGATACATCAAAGATTTCAGATATAAGCCAGGCTTTTAAAAAATAAAGTGTAGAATCACAAAAGAGAATATATTAGATAACCACTGAAGCACGTGTCATTGTTGTATTTATATATTGTCATTTCACACACTTTTCATAAAATAGACTTTTTAAAGGTTCATATTTATAAAAGTATCATACAAGGGGGAAAGTTCTAATAATTGCTTTTCTTCTGTCTGTGTAGTTCATCTTGCTTAATTTTGGCTTATCACATTGTCAGCCATTAGCTGTCATATGTTTACCTTCAAATCCTCATCAGATTTTAACAGGGCATGAGAGCTTTATATCATTGCATGTTTATGTGGAAGATATTTAGGATTTGAAACAGATATAAATTAATCATGTATTTGAGATAGGGGCAAAAACAGAAACCTAAGCACTGCCATCTTATAGAGAAGCCACCTCGGCCGTGGGCAGAGGTGTAATTCTCGGAACTGTTATCGTACTGCAGTTCTCAGAGGAGTTACGGGTAAAAATTTCCATTGCTACCCCCTTCCCCTTGCAATAAACCAGTAACTTTAGCTTCTGTACAGACACCTTGACTTGCACACCCCTGGGCCCCCCGCCAACAAGGATGTGGTTTTGTAGCTTAAATGCCTTGCTCCCCTTGAGCTCGGGGCCATGGGTTGGAGAGCCATGAGTCCTCTGTGGCCGCCGGCAATAAAGACCCTGCAATTTGGCATACTTTTGTCTTGGTGTTGAATTTCCACTCGCTCGGTACAACATATTAGCAACTCTGAGATTCAGTTCTTACTTCCCACAGGGAGCATGTTCAATCTCTGTTGAATAAAAATGAATGAATAAGATAAAATTCTTTGGAGCCTTTGACTGTGTCATTATAACTTCAATGTGTCTGTGTGTGATCTCAGTTTATCAGAGAATACAGAGATGACAAATAATAAAAAAAATTTTCATTGATCATTGAATCAAGGCCTCTTTGATTGTATCCAGAAAGAAACACAAAAAAATGTGGTGTAGATGATCTAGAGTATTCTTTTTTTTCTATTCTTGTGCCAATGTTTAACCACTTTCTCATCTCTTGCACATAAAAGAAATACATAAAATATTCAGGCCAGTTAACGTTTAATTTTCACAGTTGATTAGGAAAAAGTGATTCAGTATATCAGTTCTTGAATCAATAGTTTTTAGAAGTGTTACTCATTCTGAAGAATTGTGAACTAAATCTTGCCTTAGAGTCACTGGTTACTTTAATCATTACTTTCAAATGTTCAAGTCAAATACAACAAATTTGCCTGGAAAAGGCTCATAGTTATTTGTTCCTTAAATATGCCGAGGTGATGGTATCATCTTTTTTGGAAAACGCACCCCGTTTTAAAATCCAAACATTTTTAATATCGATGATACATATTAGATGATTCTAGAATAACTTTAAATTTAAACTTCATAAACAGATGAATCATTTATGGTAACTATTTTGTATCATATTTTAAACTAATGTGCATATTCAAATATATACAAATTAGATACTCACAGTCTACCATATGCAGGCTTGTGAACAGAACCAATTCTTATTTACAGTAGCAAGTACAAGGTGGCTGTGTAATTATGCAGAAGATATTTTTAGGTAAATAAAATGAGCCAGATAATTTTGTTTCAATGTAGGAATCATGACCTTAGAAATATGGATTAACTTGTTCATTCTTTTAAATTTATAAACTTCCATAGATTTTTGGTCCATTTTTTATATGTTCTTATTGTTTTTAACCTTAATCGCTCATTATCTTCCTATCAATAGTACACATGCTTGTTTTAATGCATATCTTTTCAATTAACTTTTCTGTATTTGTATTTAAATATTCATACCAGTGTAAAAATAATAGTTATTTAGTTTTAAATTTACTCCTGTAATATGCACAATAAATCTCAATACTGACTTTTAGAATAAAGC
Source organism: Callithrix jacchus (assembly GCF_049354715.1). Taxonomy (NCBI): domain Eukaryota; kingdom Metazoa; phylum Chordata; class Mammalia; order Primates; family Cebidae; genus Callithrix; species Callithrix jacchus. The sequence continues at coordinate 79,855,724 of NC_133504.1, forward strand.
AACACTCCTGTTCTCTCTCCCTCTTCCTCTTCCTCTTTCTTCCTCTCCTTCATTCCTTTTTTCCTTTTTTCCTTTTTTCTCTCTTTATTTATTTATTTCTTTTTCTCTTTCTTTAAAAATAAAAATAAAAACAAACCCCCGTTCCTTCTTTTTCTGTTTTCTCCAAAGAGCCTCCCATCCAGGTGCTCAGTGCAAATAAATAAATAAATAAATAAATAAATAAATATCACTGGGCATGGTGGCTCACGCCTGTAATCCCAGCACTTTAGGAGGCCAAGATGGGTGGATCACGAGGTCAGGAGTTCAAGACCAGCCTGGCCAACATGGTGAAACCCCATCTTTTTTTTTTTAAAAAAAAAAAAGAGAGAGAGACCCAAGATGGCCTATCACTAGCAGCTCAGGCTTGTAGCTCACAGTGAAAGTGCAGAGAACGAGAGGATGCCACACTTTCAGACAAATTTTTGTTGCTCATGGACCAGGAGATTCCCAGTGAAGGAGCCCCACAGGTTGCCAGCGTGACTCTTGTGGCCAGCAGGGCGGTTTTGCAGGTGCCTCGGTGAGGCAGTTCTTGGTGCAGAATAAATGGGACTGGTTCCCCTTTTGACTGAAGTTTGGAGCTCTGGGAAGGCAGAGTCACCTATTCAGCTGATTGAAGGACAGACTCAAGAAGGAAGCCAGACTGGAGATTCCCGGGCAGAAAAGCACCATCAATCCTAACGTGCTGTTTTAGCCCGTGTAGTGGGTTGCTCAGATTCTGGAGCTGGGAATCAATAAATTGGACATCCACTCAGAAACTTAATTAGAATGTTGGTAATTACAAAGATGACAGATGGAAAAATTTTTAACGAAGGGAAGAAACCAGCCTAAAAAGGCTGAGAATACCCAAAATCAGAACGCCTCTCCCTCTACAGGGGATTACCGTTCCTCATCAGAAACGGAACAAGGCCTGATGGAGAAAGACTGTTCCATTAACAGAAGTAGGCTTCAGAAGGTGGATGATAAGAAACTTCTGGGAGTTAAAAGAACTTGTTATAACCCAATGCAGAGAAACTAAGAACTTCGAAAAAGGGTTTGATGAAATGCTAACAAGTATAGACAATATAGAGAGGAATATAAGTGAATTAATGGAGTTAAAAAACACAAGAACTTCATGAAGTATGCACAGGTTTTAACAGCCAAATTGATTAAGCAGAAGAAAGGATATCAGAGGTTGAAGACAAACTTAATGAAATAATACAAGAAGACAAGAATAGAGAAAAAAGGATAAAAAGGAAGTCTCCAAGAAATATGGGACTATGTGAAAAGACTTAATTTACATTTGATGATGTACCTGAATATTACAAAGAGAATGAATCCAAGCTGGAAAATACTCTTCAGGATATTATTCAGGAAAACTTTCCCAACCTAGCAAGGCAGGACAATATTCAACTCCAGGTAATACAGAGAACACCACAAAGATATTCCTCAAGAAGAGCAACCCCAAGGCACATAATCGTTAGATTCACCAGGGTTGAAATGAAGGAGAAAATACTAACAGTAGCCAGAGAGAAAGGTCAGGTTACCCATAAAAGGAAGCCTATCAGACTTACAGCAGATCTCTCAGCAGAAACCCTACAAGCCAGAAGAGAGTGGGGGCCAATATTCAACATCCTTAAAGAAAAGAAGTTTCAACCCAGAATTTCATATGCAGCCAAACTAAACTTCACAAGTGAAGGAAAAATAAAATCTTTTATGAACAAGCAAGTACTCAGAGATTTCATTACCACCAGGCCTGATTTACAAGAGCTTCTGAAAGAAGCATTACACACAGAAAAAAACAATTAGTATTAGCCTTTCCAAAAATATACCAAAAAGTAAAGAGCATCAACATAATGAAGAATTTACATCAACTAATAGGCAAAACAGCCAACTAATGTCAAATGGCAGTAATCCTAAATTTAAATCAACTAAATCCCCCAATCAAAAGATACAATCAAAACTCATCCATATGCTGCTTCCAGACCCATCTCACATGCAAGGATACACAAAGATTCAAAACAAAGGGATGGAGAAAGATTTACCAACCAAATGGAGAACAAAAATAAATAAATAAATAAAAGCAGGAGTTGCAATTCTCACCTCTGATAAAATAGATCTTAAAGCAACAAAGATATAATGGTAAAAGGATCAATGCAACAAAAAGAGCTAACAATCCTAAATATATACACACCCAACACAGGAGCACCCAGATACATAACACCTATAAAGAGACTTAGACTCCCACACAATAATAGTGGGAGACTTCAACATCAGTATTAGATAGATCAATGAGACAAAATTAATAAGGGTATCCAGGACTTGAACTCAGATCTGGAACAAGTAAACTTAATAAACATTATCAGTACCACATCACACCTACTCACAGGTTTAAATGAAATATTGGTTGGCCATTATTAAGCACAATTATTGGCATAAAAGAAGTTTTCAATACCTATTTTTAGAATAAAGTAACACTCCCGATCTCTCTCCCTCTTTCTCTTCCTTTCTTCCTCTCCTTTATTCCTTTTTCCTCTTTCTTTAAAAAAAAAAGTTGAGTACCTTTTCATATAACTGTTGGCCATTTTTATGTCTTATTTGGAGAAATGTCTATTCAGATCATTTGCCCATTTTGAAATTGAGTTCTTTTTCCCTACTATGGAATTGTATGAGTTCTTTATAAAGTTTGGTTATTAATCCCTTATGAGATATATGGTTTGCAAATATTTTTTCCCAATCTGTAAGTTGCCATTTTTGTTTTATTGTTTCCTTTGCTGATAGTTTTTTAGTTTGATATAGTCCCTTTTATTTATTTTTGCTTTTGCAGCCTGAACTTTTGGTGGGATCTATCTATCTAGCTATATATAACTGCCAAGGCCAATGTCAAGGAGCTTTCCCCTGTGTTCTCTTCTAGAAGTTTTATGATTTCAGGTTTTATATTTAGGATTTTTATCTATTTTGAGTTGATTTTTGTGTATGGTGTAAGACAAGGGTCTGATTTCATTCTTCTACATGTGGAAATCCAGTTTTTCTAGCACCATTTATTGAAGACATTATCCTCTCCCTGTCATCTCCTCAGAAAAAAAAAATCTCACATTTTAATCTTTCTATTTTTGTTATTTAACATTCTGTTTCAGATCTAGTTTTACCAGATTTAGTTCCTTATCTGATCATCTGACCACGTTGCAGAGTTTATCTCCAGCTGCTTCTTCATACATACAATGCTAAAATAAATCACCTTGTAAAGAACTTCTTACACATGTAGGAGAGCTAGAGCTATGAAAGTGATTAACAGGTCTAGTGTATAAGCTAATTATCTCATTAGTGCCTTTTTCCATTCCACTATTGCTGATAACTGTGTGAATACTCCTGATTCCTGCTTTCTTATTATTATTCAAAGTATTGCCATTTTCAAAACTAAGACTAATGCTTTTTTTCTCTCAGATATTTCTCCATATTTTGTTTAAGAACATGTGGAAGAAGAGGAATAATATCCAATAGCCTAAGCAGTCTATTTCATAAAGATGATTGCAGAAGATAGTTGTTGCTGACCTGTCTTCAATTGTGGGCTGAACAACCTAGTCTCCAATAAGGAAGAATGAATAGTCTAAGAGGGAAACTTGTGAGACTTCAGGCCACTTTGCAAACTCAAATGGAGTAGCAGTAAATTCAGGAGTTGGGAAAGTGCATTCACCTGACATATATCCTTGGCATATTCTTTTCAGTAACAACTTGCTTTAATAAGAATCTCTTTAGTATATGTAGAGAAATAGAAGACAAGCATGACTTGCATGGGTGCTCAAGAGGAATGCTGCCACAGATGCACAAGACTTCCTGGGCCAGCATCTACCATATCAGATCCAATAAGCACACCTACTTGGTGTTGCATATATGACAGCGTCCACATAACACAGAGGAGGACCTATGTTATCCAGAGCCATGGTGATCAGGAGCATCAAATACCTTCATGGAAGGTCAATGCTGTAGTCAGTACCCACCAAAATGTGGGGGTCCCAGAAAGCTGCCTAGATCTTCTTAGTAAAGACTGAGAATGAAGTATAGGCAGCAATAGGTGTCACTGGTAAATGCAATCAATTTTAGTAACAGGCTGGCTGGTGTTCCTCAAGGATATGACTCACATCAGCTAGATTTTCAGTGGCAACAATGACATGAGCTGCTAGCAGAAGCATATCTGGTTCACTTCATATATGTGATGCAGATTCCATTTTATTTTCTGAAGATACATTTCTCTCTAAAATTCAGTTATGATGACACCTATGAATGTTCCTGAAGTAAGCACTTCGTGAATATTCTCTCCTGCAGGATATCAAGGGCTCTAGACATTGTGAAAATTTTCCTTAAAGTCATGACAGACCAGTAACAATGTCAAATGGACCACTTTCTGAGACTAATAAGTAGAAAGTAGAATCTCATTATTGTTTTAATTTATGTAATTAAGGTAAATTTTTATCCAAGCATCTATTCATTTTCCTACTTGACATTCTGTATTATTTTGAGAATTCTTTATTGATATAATTGCCCATTTTATAATTGGATTTCCAGAGTTTGTATGCTTTGCAAGATTTCTTTTCATGTTCAGGATACTAAAATGTGCTAGCTATATATCCTGCAGATGTTTTCTTCTACTGTGGCAACTATCCTTTCATTGTGTATTTTGAGTCTTTCACTGAATAGAAATTTAAAAAAATTATAAAATAAATTTTGTTTTTAATGACATATTACAATATATTAACATATATTTATGAAGTACAGTGTGATGTTTCAATATACATATATATGGTGGAATGATCAAATCAGTGTAATTAGCATATCTATTACCTCAAACAATTGTCACTTCCTCGTGATGAGAATATTCAAAATTTACTCTGCTCACTATTTTGATGTACACAATACATTATTGTTGACTACTGTTATCCTATTGTGCAGTAGTATGTCAGAACTTATTACTCCTGGAATAAAAGTTCTTAATTTTGATGTAGTCAAATACTGTCATTTGGTTCTCCACAGCTCCAACCTTTTGTTCCTGTGTCTTGTATATTAATTCTCCATGTATTGATAATGGTCCACCTATCAGGAATACAGAAATAATGGAAGTGATAATGAGGTACCCCAGAAATGGCCACAGTAGAAGCTATTGCCACCACTAGACTAATGGGGTAAAGAGAGGAGGTCCCTGAGGATACAGAGAAGACAGACAGAGAAGCAAGCAGGTTTACAGGTGAGATCCTGGGCTAAAATACAGGCAGGACTCCCAGTTAAATTTGGGTTTCAGGTAACAGCTATTGCTGCTAAGAGATAATGAGTGTCAAAAATACATAGGCTTCTCCCTTTCTCCTGCCAGTGACTTTCATTGGCTGAATTCAACCAGAAGACTAATGACAAAGAATCCTGAAAAATACATCTGACAGAGTAAAGCAAATGGGCTGTAGAACCAACATAGAATCATAGACTTATATCTACCTGAATTTTTAGCCAGTGCAATCATCTGTGGCTATTCTACAAAATGATCTAGTCAATGGCAATGCCTTCTGCCAATCATATTGGTCACTATGGAGGAGGGCTATCTTAGCCTATTCTTGCTGCGATAACAAATTACCTTACACAGGACATTTTATAGACAATTGACATGTATTTCTCACAGTTCTAGAGGCTGTCAAATCCAAGATCAAGCCACGGGCATATTCTGTATTTGGTGAGGGATCATTCCTCATAGACAGTGCTTTCCCACAATGACCTCATGAGGCTGAAGGGGCAGGGCAGAACGGGAAATCAGGTTTTTCTAAGTGATTTTAAAAGGGCACTGATCCCATTCATGATAATGAAGCCCTTATGACCTAATCACTTGTCAAATGTTCCACTTATCACTTTAGAGGCTAAATTCCAACATATGAACTTTTGGTGGAACACCAGTGTTCAGACTAAAGCAAGAGCTAAAACAAAAGTGTAAGATTTAAGTTTGTAATCTATGTCAGGCTGTCATAAAGACCTGTGAATTTACCTAAAAATTACCTACATGTAGCATTGGGATCACCTTGTGTTTTTCATCATGTATTCGGAAGATGCTGCTAATTGCAATTAACCATAAATTTCCACAATCAAGAAAATATGCAGTTTTAATTGAAGATAAAATTATATGAGTTACTGTCCACTTAAATGCTTTTCAGGTGATTCATCACTCATGAAATTAGTACTACTAAGGACTAAAGCCTGCTGCATGATGCTAAGCCCAGTTCACACAAGAACAAATTGAAAGTGAACATCAAACTATGTTCCAAATGCACTTTAAAATCTTTAATTTTTAATATTTAGTTATTTGATCAACAAATTAAGGTTTCTGCTTTGTAACAGGGAATTCTTTTAAGGATTGGAAACACATTTTTAAAATCTATAATCCCTTGCTTTCAGATGTCTCTCTGTGTATGTGTTATGTAACCAAGTATCTCATAATCACAGGTTGTTAATTAGATGTTTAAAATATTTATTTCAAATATTTTCTATATTGTCTCCAAGGCATAATAGAAATATCTGACACATTTAGCCTTAAAACTATAGAAAATATTTTAATTGATAAACCAAGGTAAATGATTATTTTTTCTAGATTGCATGAGTCCATTCTGAATGAACTTAGTGTTGCATGTGTCTTAGTCTGTTTTATTTTTATAACAGAAAACCTGAAACGTAATAATCTATAAATTAAAAAAAATTATTTCTTACAGTTGTGGAATCTGAGAAGTCTAAGGTCTAGGGGCTGCATATGGTGAGAGCCTTCTTGCTGGTGGGTATTGTTGAAGAGTCCTGAGGTGGCACAGGGCATCACATGGTGGGAAGTTCTGAGCATGCTAACATGCCAGCTCATGTCTATTTTCCTTTTCTTATAAAACCACCAGTCTCAAGTCCATGTTTACCCATTAATCCATTAATGCAAGAATACATTAATGTATTTCAATGACTTCTTAAGGCCCCAAGTCTGAACATTTTCACTATGGGGATTAAGTTTCGACATGAGTTTTTAAGGTGACTTTCAAACCATAGCAGCATGCAGTCATTGTTTCCTTAGGCAAAATCTTCCTCAGGTCCAGTCACTTTTATCACTGATGTTTGGTTTTGGAGCTTGTGGCATCATTTATCCATTGAGTCAAGTACATTTGAATTCAAATACACACACACACACACACACACACACACACACTCTCTCTCTCTCTCTCTCACACACACACACACACACACAGGCACACACACTTTCATCCTGCCAAAACAACCTGCAGATAAAAATACATCACATAATTCATTTTAGAGGTCATAAGTACAGAGGATTCAGTTTAAAAAAAAAAAGTTAGCATTTTTAAGGTTCATTTAGACCTTTTTTTCAAATTATTTTGAATAATGTGTGGATAGATTATAGAAGACGTTTTCACTTTAAAATGTAATTTAAAAGTACTAAACATTAGAAGAAAAAGTCACAGTGGTAAATGTATGTTGTAATCTTGAAAATTTCACTTACTATGAAAAAATAACTAAAATAAAATAATTTAACCTGCAAAATCATCATTATCATTTGGTACAATCACTGTTGTTTAATGCAGCTTTGTGTACTGGTGATAAAATATAACTTGAATTGTTCTACATACTTTACAGAAAAACATAAATTTTCTTTGATATTTATTTCAAACTATGCCCAATAGTTATGTCTTAATAATAATGCTTATACTTTATTCATATATGTATACAAGGTACCCAAGTGTAAATATTGTACCTCCCCTTTTTATTTTGTCATTTTAATTATCTTTATTGTATATTTAAGGCATTTTTTCCTAGGTTGGGGCATTTTTAATATTTATATTGTTTTGATTAAAGACTAGTGAATTCTAGCATCTGTTCCATCCCAGAAATTTAAACTTGAGCTACTAAAGCTGAAAACTGGCTCTCGTAAGAAAACTAATACATTTTCTACTCCTTTCTTTATCATATGATAATGAGTACACAGACACCAAAAATAAATATCAAACTTAATCCACCCAGGATTAAATAACAAATGTCAACAGTATTTCAGTTTGTTAAACAAATTTTGCTCTTTGGAAATAAGAACATGTAGTTTTATACTTTTTTATTTTTCAAGTAGTGGATATTGCCCATTTTGAAAATCCAAGGTATAAAGAAAATCTTATAATCACTTTACTACCTGAAAGGAATATGCTTTCTCTGAAAAGTCATGAAATAAATATATGATGTAGTTGTTTTGCTTTCCGACTTGAGACTCTATTTCTTCTTCTTTTTTTTTCCTACAAAAAATAAGGAGAAAGAGCTGCTTTCAGTTCCCTATAGTTTTACACTTCTGGCGGAGTTAATATACTCTAGTTTGTGTCCTCAAACTCTCAAAACTTAGATTGGAAAAACATTTTTCTCTCTGAGCAGCACTTCATGTCAAGTATTACAGTTTTATAGACCATTCCTGTGATTAATTTCAAATGACAGAATTGATGGTATGGCTATCTTTTAGAGATTGAAGTGCTGCTAAACTGAAAAGGAGAGCCAATTTCGTGACGATGAGTCTATTGCATTACTCCAAAGAGTATGGTTGAAGAAAAGAATCCCAGGATTTCTCTAATCTAATTGATATTAAATATACAAAACTGGTGGAAAAAGTATAATAGAAAAGTTGAGATGAAATGGAAAACTGATATTCAATAACTCACCAGATTCAGATTCAAAATACTTAAAGGTATTATAAAAAAGGGAGCTAGGAAAGTTCAAACCCATGAAGAAATAAAACAGGTTTAAAATAAGATAAGAATGATGCTAAATACCTCCTATTCTATTAACAAATCCATAAAATATGTTAAATTCATTTGTGTTTTGGCTTTAAACTAAAACACAGAAATAAAAATAACATTTTTAAAATAAATACAAGTGCATAGTATTTAAGCATTCATATAGATAGTGGTTTTGATAGGATATGATAGATAAGATATGGATAAGAAACAAATACCATGAATATAAAAAAAGATAAAAGGAATTAGAATGGCCAGATATTAAATGATTTTATATTAATACTCAAATGATATTAAACGTTTCATTCATAAAGGAACAAAGCAAATCTAGTTTAAAGTAGAGAATAAAAAGGCAAAGCCCAATTATATCATTTTTCTTTGAGGAATTAAAGATAACACTATTATATGCACAAAACAGCTTTTTTTAAATGCATTTGCAAAAAAAGTTAGTGCCTCTGACATCTACCAAAAGACACAAAGCAAAGACAAGGAAACCTTTTTTAAAAAAGTTTATAAAAAACACTAAAGACTGAACAATTATGTTACTTCTACCTAGAAATGTATATAGAGTAAACATTTTCTGTTAAAAAAAAATCTCTTGCTTTTATCGGTGATTTCTGCCACCTAAGCTTTCTTTACAAGACAGATATTAGACATAAAACTTTTCACAAGAGTTGGAAGTAAGTTTATGTGTAAAAACATAGGTTGGAAGTAAGTTTATGTGTAAAAACATTGTATTAATTGCCTCATGTATTTTCATTCCTTTTCATTCTTTCTTTCTTTCTTTTTTTTTTTTTTTTTTGAGACGGAGTTTCACTCTTGTTACCCAGGCCGGAGAGCAATGGCGCGATCTTGGCTCACCGCAACCTCCGCCTCCTGGGTTCAGGCAATTCTCCTGCCTCAGCCTCCTGAGTAGCTGGGATAACAGGCACGCGCCACCATGCCCAGCTAATTTTTTTGTATTTTTAGTAGAGACGGGGTTTCACCATGTTGACCAGGATGGTCTCGATCTCTTGACCTCGTGATCCACCCGCCTCAGCTTCCCAGAGTGCTGGGATTATAGGCTTGAGCCACCGTGCCCACCGCGCCCACCATTCCTTTTCTTTCATTGGTCCTTTCTGTGGGAAGTTTACAAATCTTTGCCCTGTTGAATTCAGGCATGACTACATGTCCTGTTTTGGCTAGTGCAATGCCAGATGAAATGACAGTTATCATATATATTAAATGTATATATATTATATACATTATACATGCATTTCTGAATATTTATATTATATATAATATAAATATTTATAATATATATGCATATTCAGAAATGTATATATAATATGTATTATATATACACATATATATTAATATTAAATATTCAGAAATATATAGTAGATATTATAATAATATATATTTCTGCCTATCTTTTAGATAAAAGCCATATTCACTGGGGTGAGATGACATCTCATAGTAGTTTCAATTTGCATTTCACCATGGCATACATATAACTATGTAAAAAGCCTGCATGTTCTGCACAGGTATCCCATTTTTTTTTTTAACAAAGAAAAAAAAATGAAGCCAACCTACAAATGGCAAATAGTCATATGAAATGGTGCTCAACATCATTGATTATCATATATATATATATATATATAATTGCATTTTAGGTTTTGGGGAACATGTGAAGAACACACAAGATTGTTGCATAGGTACACACATGGCAGTGTGATTTGCTGCCTTCCTCCCCATCACCTATAGCTGGCATTTCTCCCCATGCTATCTCTCCCAAACTCCCCACCCCTCGCTGTCTCTACCATATTTCCCCCTACAGACCCCAGTGTGTGATGCTCCCCTCCCTGTGTCCATGTGTTTTCATTGTTCAACACTCACCTATGAGTGAGAACATTGATTATCTCTAATTTTCTATGTATGTGATCCTCTCATCTAAAATTTAAAATTTATTTTTTTGCATTGTTGCATTAGCTTTGGCTTCTGCTACAATGGCAAATAGAAATGGTGATAACATTATGAAAATATTGGTTTCTATGCTCAACTCATGATATACTTTAAAATTATAGTGCAATGTTTTTGTTTCTCTTTCTCTACCCATGATAACATTCAAAAGATCCATTCCATCCTCAGTTTGATAAGACTTTAAATTTTTTTAGTGGGTGTTAAATCTTAACTAACTCTTTTTCTGAATCTACTGAGAATACCTTGATTAATTTAAAAATTTTGAACCAAACCTCTATTGCTGTAGAAAACACAGATTGGTCTTGAGGTTTTATTTTATTATATTCAGGATGTTTATTATTGTGTTTAAGATTGCTGCACCTATGCTCATAACTGAACTTCAATTTTTAGTAATCTTTATATCATAGTTAATATTTGCAATCAAGTTCCTGCTCACCACACAAGTTAGTGGCTAATATTTCATCTTTTCATCTTAAGAATTTATTTGAGATTCTTATTTCTTCTTCATTTAATGCATAACAGAATTCATGGGTGAAACTATTATAATTTTACTGAGAGGTCAATTAATTGAGCTACAGAAAAAGGAAAAAAAAAGAGAAAGGAGTAAATTTCTCTGTTACTGCTGTACTATCCAAGTTTTAACAAAATTGATAAATTATTGATCATCCTCTTTTATATCCACCCTTTTATGTCTTATATTATGAGTCATGATGCCATCATTTTTATATCTGGTATTAATTATATGGACTCTCTATTCTCTTAGATTGGCTCTTAGCAAATTTATTAGTCTTTTCTGAGAACATACTATCAAAATTCTTAATCTTTTCTATTGCTTTATTTTATCTAATATCAATAATTATTTTTCACTTACCTTGTTATAGTTTCTTTTAGTCTCTGAATTTAATTTCTTCTTATGTATCTGTATTCTTGAGATAAATGTTCATTTACTGTTTTCCAGCATTTCTTCATTACCTATTTGCATAACTCTTTTAAAATATGGCTGTATCTTCATCTAATAAGTTTTAATGTTACATATTTATCATCATAAAATTAAAAAATAATTTATAATTTCTAACTTTATTTTTTGATTCAAGGTTAATTAGAAATATGCAGCTTAATTTCTAAACATTTAGAGATTTTCTATTATATCAATGATTTGTAATTTGATTATCCTATGCTCTGAAAAATATTCTACATAATTTTTAAACTTTGAAATTTGTTAAGAGCATTTTATAATCCAGCATTTTGTCAATCTTTGAAAATATTTTATATGTACTTGTAAATAATATTTTGGATCCAGTATCTTGTAGATATTGAGTCAATTTTTTAATTGCTTAAATATTTTATATACTTATTCATTTTTATCCTGTTTCTTCATTTACTGAGAAAGATGCTTAACTTTTTTATTCCTGTTTTCGGCTTGTCAATATTTTTTTAACCTGCTCATTTATGTTTGCATATTTAGAGTCTATGTTATCAGATGTATGATAAGAATAGAATTTTAGATTACTATGTCTTTCAGATGAATGCAACCTTTACCGTTAGAAATGTTGTTTACTTCTAGTAATTATTATTTTCCTAAAATCTGTTTTGCTTACATTTACTGAAACTGTATCAACATAATTCAGGTTAAGTTTTATATCAAATATATTTTTATTTCTTTCTAGTTTATTTTGTGACTCTATATTTTAGAAGAAGTGGAGGATATTACTATTTTTCCATTAAATAATATAATTGATTTATTTACTTTTTATTGCATTTTAGGTTTTGGGGTACATGTGCAGAACATGCAAGATAGTTGCATAGGTACACACGTGGCAGTGTGATTTGCTGTCTTCCTCCCCTTCACCCAAATCTGGCATTTCTCCCCATGCTATCTCTCCCCAACTCCCCCCTGCTTCCCTCCCCTATTCCCCCCAATAGACCCCAGTGTGTAGTGCTCCCCTCCCTGTGTCCATGTGTTCTCATTGTTCATCACCCGCCTATGAGTGAGAACATGAGGTATTTCATTTTCTGTTCTTGTGTCAATTTGCTGAGAATGATGTTCTCCAGCTTCATCCATGTCCCTACAAAGGACATAAACTCATCGTTTTTGATTGCTGCATAATATTCTGTGGTGTATATGTGCCACATTTTCCCAGTCAAGTGATCATTGATGGGCATTTGGGTTGGTTCCAGGTCTTTGTTATTGTAAACAGTGCTGCAATTAACATTTGTGTGCATGTGTCCTTATAGTAGAACGATTTATAGTCCTTTAGATATATACCCAGCAATTGGATCGCTGGATCAAATGGAATTTCTATTTCTAGGTCCTTGAGGAATCACCACACTGTCTTCCACAATGGTTGAACCAATCTGCACACCCACCAGCAGTGTAAAAATGTTCCTATATCTCCACATCCTCTCCAGCATGTGCTGACTCCAGATTTTTTGATGATCACCATTCTAACTGGCGTGAGATGGTATCTCAATGTAGTTTTGATTTGCATCTCTCTAATGACCAGTGATGATGAGCATTTTTTCATATGTTTGTTGGCCTCATGTATGTCTTCTTTTGTAAAGTGTCTGTTGATATCCTTTGTCCATTTTTGAATGGGCTTGTTTTTTTTTTTTTTTTTTTGAAAATTTGTTTGAGTTCTTTGTAAATTCTGGATATCAGCCCTTTGTCAAATGGGTAAACTGCAAAAATTTTTTCCCATTCTGTTGGTTGCCAATTCACTCTAGTGACTGTTTCTTTTGCCATGGAGAAGCTTTGGAGTTTGATTAGGTCCCATGTGTCTATTTTGGTGTTTTGTTGATGAAGCTCTTGCCTACTTCTATGCCCTGAATGGTTTTGCCTAGATTTTCTTCTAGGGTTTTTATGGTGCCAGTTCTTATGTTTAAGTCTTTAATCCATCTGGAGTTAATTTTAGTGTAAGGTGTCAGGAAGGGGTCCAGTTTCTGCTTTCTGCACATGGCTAGTCAGTTTTCCTGACACCATTTATCAAACTTGGTATCCTTTCCCCATTGCCTGTTTTTGTCAGGTTTAAGGTTGTATGGTTGTAGATATGTTGTATTGCCTCTGATGCCTCTGTTCTGTTCCATTGGTCTATATCTCTGTTTTGGTACAGTACCATGCTCTTTTGATTACTGTAGCCTTGTAGTATAGTTTGAAGTCCAGTAGTGTGATGCCTCCTGCTGTGTTCTTTTTGCTTAGAATTGACTTGGCTATGCAGGCTCTCTTTTGGTTCCATATGAAGTTTAAGGTGTTTTTTTTCCAGTTCTGTGAAGAAGGTCATTGGTAGCTTGATGGGGATAGCATTGAATCTGTAAATTACTTTGGGCAGTATGGCCATTTTCACGATATTGATTCTCCCTAACCATGAACATGAAATGTTTCTCCATCTGTGTCTTTTCTTATTTTGTTGAGCAGTGGTGTGTAGTTCTCCTTGAAGAGGTACTTTATGTTCCTTGTTAGTTGTTTTCCTAGGTATTTTATTCTCTTTGTGGAAATTGTGAATGGCAGCTTATTCTTGATCTGGCTCTCTTTAAGTCTGTTATTGATATATAGGAATGCTTGTGACTTTTGCACATTGATTTTGTATCCTGAGACTTTGCTGAAGTTGCTTATCAGTTTCAGGAGTTTTTGGGCTGAGACAATGGGGTCTTCTAGATATACTATCATGTCATCTGCAAATAGAGAGAATTTGGCTTTCTCCTTTCCTATTTGAATACCCTTTATTTCTTTTTCTTGCTTGATTGCTCCGGCTAGAACTTCCAGTAATATATTGAATAAGAGTGGTGAGAGAGGGCATCCTTGTCTAGTGCCAGATTTTAAAGGGAATGCTTCCAGTTTTTGTCCATTCAGTATGATATTGGCTGTTGGTTTGTCATAAATAGCTTTTATTATTTTGAGATACATTCCATCAATATCGAGTTTATTGAGTGTTTTTAGCATAAAGGGCTGTTGACTTTTGTCAAATGCCTTCTCTGTGTTAATTGAGATAATCATGTGGTTTTTGTTTTTGGTTTTGTTTATGTGGTGAATTACGTTTATAGACTTGTGTATGTTGAACCAGCCTTACATCCCTGGGATGAATCCTACTTGATCATGATGGATAAGCTTTTTTTTTTTTTAATTTTTTTTAAATATTTATTGGATATTAGGTTTTGGGGTACATGAGCAGAGCATGCAAGACAGTTGCGTAGATACACACATGGCAGTGTGCTTTGCTTTTCTTCTCCCCTTCACCCACATATGGCATTTCTCCCCAGGCTATCCCTCCCCACCTCCCCCTCCCACTGGCCCTCCCCTTTTCCCCCCAATAGACCCCAGTGTTTAGTACTCCCCTTTCTGTGTCCATGTGTTCTCGTTTTTCATCACCTGCCTATGGGTGAGAATATGCGGTGTTTCATTTTCTGTTCTTGTGTCAGTTTGCTGAGGATGACGTTCTCCAGATTCATCCATGTCCCTACAAACGACACGAACTCATCATTTCTGATTGCTGCATAATATTCCATGGTGTATATGTGCCACATTTTTCCAATCCAGTCTATTATCAATGGGCATTTGGGTTGATTCCAGGTCTTTGCTATTGTAAACAGTGCTGCAATGAACATTCGTGTACATGTGTCCTTATAGTAGAACGATTTATAGTCTTTTGGATATATACCCAGTAATGGGATTGCTGGGTCAAATGGAATTTCTATTTCTAAGGCCTTGAGGAATCGCCACACCGTCTTCCACAATGGTTGAACTAATTTACACTCCCACCAACAGTGTAAAAGTGTTCCTTTTTCTCCACATCCTCTCCAGCATCTGTTGTCTCCAGATTTTTTAATGATCGCCATTCTAACTGGCGTGAGATAGTATCTCAATGTGGTTTTGATTTGCATCTCTCTGATGACCAGTGATGATGAGCATTTTTTCATATGATTGTTGGCCTCATATATGTCTTCTTTCATAAAGTATCTGTTCATATCCTTTGCCCACTTTTGAATGGGCTTGTTTGTTTTTTTTTCCTGTAAATCCATTTGAGTTCTTTGTAAATTCTGGATATCAGCCCTTTGTCAGATGGTTAGACTGCGAAAATTTTTTCCCATTCTGTTGGTTGCAGATCCACTCTAGTGACTGTTTCTTTTGCCGTACAGAAGCTGTGGAGTTTGATTAGGTCCCATTTGTCTATTTTGGCTTTTGTTGCCAATGCTTTTGGTGTTTTGTTCATGAAGTCCTTGCCTACTCCTATGTCCTGGATAGTTTTGCCTAGATTTCCTTCTAGGGTTTCTATGGTGCCAGGTCATATGTTTAAGTCTTTAATCCATCTGGAGTTAATTTTAGTGTAAGGTGTCAGGAAGGGGTCCAGTTTCTGCTTTCTGCACATGGCTAGCCAATTTTCCCAACACCATTTGTTAAACATGGAATCCTCTCCCCATTGCTTGTTTTTGTCAGGTTTATCAAAGATTGTATAGTTGTATGTATGTTGTGTTCCCTCCGGTGCCTCTGTTTTGTTCCATTGGTCTATATCTCTGTTTTGGTACCAGTACCATGCTGTTTTGATTACTGTAGCCTTGTAGTATAGTTTGAAATCCGGTAGTGTGATGCCCCCCGCTGTGTTCTTTTTGCTTAGAATTGACTTGGCTATGCGGGCTCTCTTTTGGTTCCATATGAAGTTCATGGTGGTTTTTTCCAGTTCTGTGAAGAAAGTCAATGGTAGCTTGATGGGGATAGCGTTGATTCTGTAAATTACTTTGGGCAGTATAGCCATTTTCACGATATTAATTCTTCCTAACCATGAACATGGAATGTTTCTCCATCTGTTTTTGTCCTCTCTGATTTCGTTGAGCAGTGGTTTGTAGTTCTCCTTGAAGAGGTCCCTTACATTCCTTTTGAGTTGTATTCCAAGGTATTTTATTCTTTTTGTAGCAATTGTGAATGGCAGTTCGTTCTTGATTTGGCTTTCTTTAAGTCTGTTATTGGCGTAGACGAATGCTTGTGATTTTTGCACATTGATTTTATATCCTGAGACTTTGCTAAAGTTGCTTATCAGTTTCAGGAGTTTTTGGGCTGAGGTGATGGGGTCTTCTAGGTATACTATCATGTCGTCTACAAATAGAGACAATTTGGCTTCCACCTTTCCTATTTGAATACCCTTTATTTCTTTTTCTTGCCTGATTGCTCTGGCTATAACTTCCAGAACTATATTGAATAGGAGTGGTGAGAGAGGGCATCCTTGTCTAGTGCCAGATTTTAAAGGGAATGCTTCCAGTTTTTGCCCATTCAGTATGATATTGGCTGTTGGTTTGTCATAAATAGCTTTTATTACTTTGAGATACGTTCCATCGATACCGAGTTTATTGAGGGTTTTTAGCATAAAGGGTTGTTGACTTTTGTCAAATGCCTTCTCTGCGTCAATTGAGATAATCATGTGGTTTTTGTTTTTGGTTCTGTTTATGTGGTGAATTACGTTGATAGACTTGCGTATGTTGAACCAGCCTTGCATTGCCGGGATGTATCCTACTTGATCATGGTGAATAAGTTTTTTGATTTGCTGTTGCATTTGGCTTGCCAATATTTTATTGAAGATTTTTGCATCTATGTTCATCATGGATATTGGCCTGAAGTTTTCTTTTCTTGTTGGGTCTCTGCCGGGTTTTGGTATCAGAATGATGTTGGTCTCGTAAAATGATTTGGGGAGGATTCCCTCTTTTTGGATTGTTTGAAATAGTTTTAGAAGGAATGGTACCAGCTCCTCTTTGTGTGTCTGGTAGAATTCGGCTGTGAACCAATCTGGACCTGGGCTTTTTTGTGTGGTAGGCTCTTAATTGCTGCCTCGACTTCTGACCTTGTTATTGGTCTATACATAGTTTCAGCTTCCTCCTGGTTTAGGCTTGGGAGGACACAGGAGTCCAGGAATTTATCCATTTCTTCCAGGTTTACTAATTTATGTGCATAGAGTTGTTTGTAATATTCTCTGATGATGGTTTGAATTTCTGTGGAATCTGTGGTGATTTCCCCTTTATCATTTTTTATTGCATCTATTTGGTTGTTCTCTCTTTTCTTTTTAATCAATCTGGCTAGTGGTCTGTCTATTTTGTTGATCTTTTCAAAAAAACAGCTCTTGGATTTATTGATTTTTTGAAGGGTTTTTCGTGTCTCAATCTCCTTCAGTTCAACTCTGATCTTAGTTATTTCTTGTCTTCTGCTGGGTTTTGAGTTTTTTTGATCTTGCTCCTCTAGCTCTTTCAATTTTGATGATACGGCGTCAATTTTGGATCTCTCCATTTTCCTCATATGGGCACTTATTGCTATATACTTTCCTCTAGAGACTGCTTTAAATGTGTCCCAGATGTTCTGACATGTTTGTCTTCGTTCTCATTGGTTTCGAAAAACTTCTTTATTTCTGACTTCATTTCATTGTTTACCCAGTCAACATTCAAGAGCCAGTTGTTCAGTTTCCATGAAGCTGTGCGGTTCCTGGTTGGTTTCTGTATTCTGAGTTCTAACTTGATTGCACTATGGTCTGAGAGGCTATTTGTTATGATTTCAGTTGTTTTGCATTTGTTGAGCAGTGCTTTACTTCCAATTATGTGGTCAATTTTAGAGTAGGTGTGATGTGGTGCTTAGAAGAATGTGTATTCTATGGATTTGGGGTGGAGAGTTCTGTAAATGTCTATCAGGTTGCCTGCTCCAGGTCTTAGTTCAAGCCCTGGATATTCTTGTTGAGTTTCTGTCTGGTTGATCTGTCTAGTATTGACAGTGGAGTGTTAAAGTCTCCCACTATTATTGTGTGGGAGTCTAAGTCTCTTTGTAAGTCATTAAGAACTTGCCTATGTATCTGGGTGCTCCTGTGTTGGGTCCATATATGTTTAGGATCGTTAGCTCTTCTTGTTGTTTCGATCCTTTTACCATTATGTAATGGCCTTCTTTGTCTCTTTTGATCTTTGTTGCTTCAAAATCTATTTTATCAGAGATGAGAATTGCAACTCCTGCTTTTTTTTGCTCTCCATTTGCTTGGTAAATCTTCCTCCATCCCTTTATTTTGAGCCTTTGTGTATCCTTGCATGTGAGATGGGTTTCCTGGATACAGCACACTGATGGGTTTTGGATTTTTATCCAATTTGCCAGTCTGTGTCTTTTGATTGGTGCATTTAGTCCATTTACATTTAGGTTTAGTATTGTTATGTGTGAATTTGATACTGCCATATTGATGCTAAGTGGCTGTTTTGCCTGTTAGTTGTTGTAGATTCTTCATTATGTTGATGCTCTTTAGCATTTAGTGTGATTTTGGAATGGCTGGTACTGGTTGTTCCTTTCTATGTGTAGTGCCTCTTTTAGGAGCTCTTGTAAAGCAGGCCTGGTGGTGACAAAATCTCTGAGTACTTGCTTGTTCGCAAAGGATTTTATTTTTCCTTCACTTATGAAGCTCAGTTTGGCTGGATCTGAAATTCTGGGTTGAAAGTTCTTTTCTTTAAGAATGTTGAATATTGGCCCCCACTCTCTTCTGGCTTGTAGTGTTTCTGCCGAGAGATCTGCTGTGAGTCTGATGGGCTTCCCTTTGTGGGTAACTCGACCTTTCTCTCTGGCTGCCCTTAGTATTTTCTCCTTTATTTCAACCTTGTTGAATCTGATGATTATGTGCCTTGGGGTTGCTCTTCTTGCAGAATATCTTTGTGGTGTTCTCTGTATTTCCTGCAATTGAGTGTTGGCCTGTCTTGCTAGGTGGGGGAAGTTTTCCTGGATGATGTCCTGAAGAGTATTTTCCAGCTTGGATTCATTCTCTTCGTCCCCTTCTGGTACACCTATCAAACGTAGGTTAGGTCTTTTCACATAGTCCCACATTTCTTGGAGACTTTGTTCATTCCTTTTTGCGCTTTTTTCTCTAATCTTGGTTTCTCGTTTAAGTTCATTGAGTTGGTCTTTGACTTCAGGTATTCTTTCTTCTGCTTGGTCAATTCGGCTATTGAAACTTGTCCATGCTTTGCGAAGTTCTCGTATTGTGTTTTCAGCTCCTTTAATTCATTCATATTCCTCTCTAAGTTATCCATTCTTGTTATCATTTCCTCATATCTTTTTTTAAGTTCCTTAGTTTCTTTGCATTGATTTAATACATGTTCTTTTAGCTCACAAAAGTTTCTCATTATCCACCTTCTGAAGTCTGATTCCATCATTTCGTCACAGTCATTCTCCGTCCAGCTTTGTTCTCTCGCTGGTGAGGAGTTTTGGTCCTTTCTAGGAGGTGAGGTGTTCTGGTTTCGGGTGTTTTCCTCCTTTTTCGCTGGTTTCTTCCCATCTTTGTGGGTTTATCCACTTGTCGTCTGTGTAGTTGCTGACTTTTCGATTGGGTCTCTGAGTGGACACCCAGATTGTTGATGATGAAGTATTTCTGTTACTTGGTTTTCCTTCTACCAGCCTAGCCCCTTCGCTGTACGACTGCTGAGGTCCACTCCAGGCCCTGCTTCTCAGGGGTGCACCTCTAGCAGCTGTGGCACAGTGAGGGATGCTACTAGTTTCTTTTCTGCTATCTTTGTCCCAGAATGATGCCTGCCAAATGTCAGTCTTTTGGATAAAGAGGGGTCAGGGAGCTGCTTGAGGAGACAGTCTGTACTTTTTAGGAGCTCAATTGCTGAGCTGTGAGCTCTGTTGTTCATTCAGGGCTGTTAGGCTGCTATGTTTGATTCTGCTGCAACAGAGCTCATTTAAAAAACCCTTTTTTTCTCAAATTCTCTGTGTTGGGGGTTTTGGGCTTTATTTTTCGATGTCCGTTGAGGTGTCCTGCCCAGCTAGAAGGCAGACTAGCCACTGTTTGCCTGCCGAGGCTCCGCCCTGCTGTTGTGTGATTTGCCCTGTTTCTGCAGGCTCTACTGTGGTCTCCACCACGCCCTGTGGTGGAGTCTTTTCGTTGTAGTATGTTGCCTCAGCAACAGCAGTCTGCATCAGCAGTGGGCGTGTATCTCAGTAGGGATGGGTTGCCTCGGCAATGGGAGGCTGCGTCAGCAGTGGGCGTGTATCTCAGTTGGGGCAGGTTGCCTCGGTAGTGGTGGACGCCCCTCCCCCAATGAGCGTCTCGGACCGTCTGCTCGGGATAGTTTGAAATTGTGGTTTTGTTCGTCCCACTGGGTACCCCAAACGCTCTGTCCCTGCAATCCCCTGGGCTGGGCTACTGTCCAAGTCTCGTTCAGTCTCAAGTCCAGCCCTCTCAAGTCTCAGGTTTCCGGTTCAACAGGGCACCTGGACAAGTGCACCCTGTGGAGATTGCTGGGTAGGGCCGGCCGCCGCCGCCCCGGCTGCCGGCTTCACCAGGCAGACCTAGTGCCTGGCCTCCCGTGTCTTTTTTATACTTGGGAGTTTCCCCGTTCTGTGGGCAACAAAGATCAGTCTGGAAATGCAGCTCTGACTCACCTCTTTGCGGATTCAACGAGAGCTCCAATCCTGGGTTGTTCTCACAGCGCCATCTTGATTCCTCCCCTTATTTTATTATATTTTATTTGTTTTTCTTTATTAGCTTGAGGATTGCATCATTTTCGCCCTTTTGAGTTTTGTTTTTAACTATAAGTTTCAACATTCATTACTTAAGGACAACATAAGCAATTTCCAAACAGTTTAGCTCTATTTACCCTGGCAAGGCTTATATGTCATTGTTGTTTTATATATTATATATTAATATGTGTGCAATATATAAAAACATTATGTGTTAGTATTTACATATTATCTTAACATATTTAATTATATGTAATATATGAAAATACATACTTTACATGACACAATATTCTTTTACATAATGTTTACTTAGATTACACATATATTTAACGTCTCTTTTGGTGTTTGTTTATTTGATGAATTTCTTCTCATGAACAAGACAGTACTGGTGCAGTTTACCAGTATAAAGCTATGGGTTTTTTTTTTGTTTGACAATATCACAGAATATAAAATTTTTAGACAAGGGAATATTGTACTTTAGCACTTTGAAGATACCATTTGTTTTCTGACTTCCACTATTTTTTTTCTGTTGAGAAATTAGCTGTTTATCTGATTTTTCCCTTTGAAAGCAAATCTATTATCCCTCGATACCTCAACAACGTTTATGTTTTCTCTAACTTTTGGAATTTTTATGTGCAGAATTTCAAAGTGATTTTACTTGTATTTACTTACTAGCATTTTATAGTTTCTGTTATTGTAACTTGATAACACTTATTAGTTTCATAAAATTGTTAGCTCTGAAAATATTGCAATGCCTTCTTTTCCATTCTTCTAAAAATTCAATAAAATCAATTAGACTTTATCTCTTTATTTTTTATATCTCATCTATATTTTCAATCATTTTGTCAAAACATACTTAATTTTGCATACACTCTTCTGACCTATATTACTATTTTTAAATTAATACATTCTATTCTTTGTTTCTGTATTGAATTTATAATTTTTGTTTTTATATTTCTAGTTGAGGAATTTTCATTGGATTTTTTACCGTAATTCCTGTTAGATTCTATCTTATCTCATTTCACATACAAAGTAGAGTAATTTTAATGTATGTGTCTAATATTCCATTACCTAATTCCCTGTGGGTTCTATTTTTAATCAATTGTAGCACCTGAGGGTACATTTCAAGCAGGCACTACCAATCAGGAGCCCCAGGTGAGGCCAGTAGACAAAAGGGTGCTCAGGTCAGACCAGCCTTGTCTGATGGACAAGACCACCCTGCAGAGTTGACGTCCAACAGTTCCCCTAGGGCTAATGTCTCCTATGGGAGCAAGTCCAGCCTAGGAAGATGAGTATCCCTGGATGTACTCTGCTACAAAGCCTCCCACACCAAACCCTCTGGGCTTCACACTCACTGGGGTGCTGCCCCTACCACTTCTCTAAGCAAGGCTCTCTGCCAAACAAAGTGTCCACTGATCTCAAAGGGTCTCCTCCTGCTGGAATTCCAGAGGTCTGTGGCAAGAGCAACTTGCTTCTTGTCAGTTCAAGTCACCCATTTCCCTTGAGTCACCAGGCACTAGGAACAAGTCCTGGTGCATGATAGCCCTGAATAGGGTTCCCATTTTCCTCCCGCT
The DNA here is from genome assembly GCF_049354715.1 of Callithrix jacchus. Taxonomy (NCBI): domain Eukaryota; kingdom Metazoa; phylum Chordata; class Mammalia; order Primates; family Cebidae; genus Callithrix; species Callithrix jacchus. The sequence continues at coordinate 79,878,520 of NC_133504.1, forward strand.
TCAGCCTAGCTTGTGTGTCTTCCCATCATCCACTCTCAGTGCCTTCCCTCTGAAAGACATCTTAGAAGTGTACCAGTTACTTTGATGCCTCCATGACAGCTATTCCAAGATGATCTAGCTTGTTATTTTGCTCTGAAATCTGGACCACTTATTTTAATTCTCACAAACATTATTTGAGATTATTATTACTAGTTTCATTTTATTGATGAAAAAACTGAGTCTTATAGATGTTAAGTTGTTGGAGGTAACATAGCTAAAAAGATGTTTCAGATCATTTGTCTCTGGATAAATGAGACATCTTAGTCTCATAGGAAATATATTCAATTCTATCTCATGTATTTAGATTAATTTTTCAAACCATTATAATAGTAAACTCAATTTTAAATTAATTGATTAATAAATGAAAAATCTAACATGATGAATGCATGAATTATAGGACTTGATGTTTGACTTCTGAATGGGACTGTTTACTCGCTGTATGGAATAAGCCTCAGGAACTTTTCTGGTTGCAAAATATAATCCTGATACTTGATACTTTCTGGATTTTTATTAAAGTAAAATAAGAATGATATAACAGGCAAACTCTTAAGTTAGACATCACTTACACATATCATAAGAGGACAATAATTTATTAATGTTCCCAAATGTTTCTTTGCAATAAGAATAGTATAAAACAGGCATTTTTACTTTCAGAATTCAAACGTATACAGCTCACTCATTATTCACATTGGTTGAAAGTCTTTTAAGCGCAATTTTACTAGAATAATGGGACAACTGCATGGCTCTACAGTAAAAAAATATGAAGAACTACATTCAAAAGCATATTACAAAGTACAGTTAAGCAAACATGAGTGTTTCAAATATACGTTTTTTTTTATCAGATCTGGGTAAACCTTTCATTTTTGTTGCTGTCAATCTTTTGACATGAAAGGCTTGTCATATTTGTTTAAGAAAGTAAAAGTGCTTACAAATGAATGCTTTTGTGACAGAGTAGACTGTTAAATTGTCTTTTGACTCATGCTGCTGCTGTTTGACCATTAATCACATAAATAGGGAAAAATGACATTGGGAGATTCATGTTTCTAGCTGTCACAAACACTGGCTAGTCACCAATGTCAGTTATATATTCAGCAAAAAATATGAAAGTGACACAGAATTGTTTTGTCTCTAGGAAAGGGATTACTTTTGTTGCTCACTAGAAAATACACTTTTAGGTTTTATTTTTTTGTGGACAAATCTGGCAGTTTATCTTTTATTTATGGTGTCCCTATTCCTCATCACCAGCCCTACATTCTTGAAAATATATCCATAGAAGAACCTATAGACAATTGCCAATGATATCTTAGGGTGCTATATCTCACTCATCTGTCATTCTTTCTGATACTCACTTTTAGTACCCATGCAATGCAAAAATATTCTTAATTAAGACAAAATAAATGAGAAATCATCAGATGAATTCATAAACCTAGGCATATATTTTTAAAAGCTTCAAAGTACTGTACCTGGAAAACACACACACACACACACACACACACACACACACACAAGACCGCAAACTAACTTAGATTCTTTTGATGTTCCAGATTAAGTAACATTATAGCAAAATCTTAAATTTAATAAAGATAGACCTCCAGAAGAATTTGTACCTTCTTGTTCTTTTTTCAAATTGCTATAATATCTTATTAATCAAGCAATGTAATTATTTCATTCACTCAAGGGAAGTGGTCCATTTACATTTATATTAAAAAACCTCAAAAGTTTTGCAGAAAGTTTATTAACCTAGCCACTGCCGTTGCATTTTCTTTATTCTACTAGATTCTGTCTTATAAATTAATTGTCTTGTATAGAATCTGGGCACATATTCAGGCCCTTCATTTTCTCTTTTCTATTCTGGTTTCCATTTCTTCATTTAGGCATTTAAAATTTTTAAAAAAGTATAGAGATTATGTGATTATTCATCCACACACTTTGTTTGTATAGCAGGTGTACACAATATCTAAAGTGATCCTCACCCAGGCTTCTCTTCCATAGAACTTGAAATTATTGTTTACATAAATAAAGTAAAATAAATGTCATTTTGCTGTAGCGTTATTTGCTACTTTGACTTATGTGCTCACTTACAGAAATCACTAAAGCTTTAACATCACGAATAATAATTATCATTTTTCTTACTTTGTTGTAGGCAGTAAGTATAATGAAGCCATATATGAGGAATAGCATCTAGCTCTTGAATCACTTTCTCTTTATTTTTTATATTCTTCTCCATGCTTCATTTACATAAAATGACTAAATCACAATTCCTTCTCAACTCTTTCTTCCCTGAGTTCTATTTATTTTTTTCAAAAATATTATATATCAAGTCCCAATGCATATTTTACTTCAATATAAGGCAATCTGTTATGAGAACATGTGGAAAAGCTGAAAATGTGTGCTCTGAAGTAATAATAGAATACATATAGTCATATGTATTAATAAATCTCTTGTAGTGTTGATAAATCTTAGTGTATCTACAAAAACACAGTTCATTTACATTTTGCCTCTTTGCACTGCTTCTGCCTACATTCTTTTATAAGAAAATCACTCAATTGCCAAAGTAGTGAATGTAATGATTTAAAAAAAAATCTTTGATTTAAATATTTAATGTCATCTTGAGTTAATTTTTGCATATGGTGAATGATGGGTATTCAGTTTCATTCATCTACATAAGTTTATACAGTTTCCTTGCACCATTTATTGAATAGGGTGTGCATTTCTTCTCATTTAGTTTTGATGACTTTGTTGAAGGTCAGTTGGTTATAGGTGTGTGGCTTAATTCTGGTTTCCCTATTCTGTTCCATAGATCTGTGTCTATTTCTGCACCAGTACCCATAATTACTACAGCCTTGTAGGATGGTTTGAAGTCAAGTATTACGAAGCCTCGAGCTTTGTTTTTAATTCTTTTAGCTTGGGCTTGCTTTGGCTAGTCAGGCTCTTTTTTCATTTCATATGCATCTTAGAATTGATTATTTTTTTTTCAAACTCTGTCAAAAATGATGGTAACTTGATAAGAATTTTGCTTAATCTGTTAATTGCTTTGGGTTGTGTGGTCATTTTAATGATATTGGTTCTTCTAATCCATGAGCATAGGATGTTTTTCCACTTGTTCATGTGATCTATTATTTCTTCATCGGTCTTTGATAATTCTCCTAGTAGAGATTTTTCATTTCCTTGGGAAAGCCATAAATATTCTAGAAGAAAAACATAGCAACAAGTCTTCTGGACATTGGCCTAGAAAATAATTTATGACCTAAGGCCTCAAAAGCAATTGCAACAAAATTGACAAATGGAACTTAATAAAACAAAAGAACTGCATAGCAAAAGAGCAATCAATGGAGTAAACAGACAACCTACAGAATGGGAGAAAATATTTGCAAACTATGCATCCAACAAAGGATTACTATCCAGAATCTATAAGAAACTTAACAAAAGAACGAGAAAATAAAATGAAAAACTGCATAAATAGTGGGCAAAAGACATGAACAGGCATTTCTCAAGAGAACACATAGAAGTGACCAACAAACATGAAAAAATGCTCAACATCGGTAATCATCAGAGAAATACAAACTAAGACCACAATGATATATTAGAAGTATATTCAAGAAGAAAAAATAAAACCACGAAGATATACTTTCTCACACCAGTCAGATGGCTATTATTAATAAGCCAAGAATCAGCATATGTTAGCAAAGAAATGGAGAAAAGGGAATGTTTACACACTGTTGGTGGCAATGTAAATTATTACAGTCTCCATTAAAAACAGTATGGGAATTTATCAAAGACACCCGTACTCATATGTTTATTGCAGCACTATTCATAGTAGCAAAGACACAGAATAAACCTGTGCCCCTAAATGGCAGATTGGATAAAAACAACATGATACATAGACCATGTAATACTACATAGTCATAAAAAAGAATGAAAATATGCCCTTTACAGCAACATAGATGCCATTGGAGACTGTTATCCTAGGTAACCCAAAGCAGAAATAGAAAATCGAACCCCACATGTTCTCACTTATAAGTGAGAAGTAAAGACTAGATACACATCAAAATAAAATTATAAATAATAGACACTGGGGACTCCAAAAAGTAGGTGAGAAGAAGCAGAGCAAGTATTGAAAACTTCCTATTGAGTTCTATGTTCACTCTTTGAACATAGAACTATTTGATGGGTTCACCAAATTCCCACACAGAGCATCACGCAATACACCCATTTCACAAACCTGTGCATGTGAACCCTTAATCTAAAGTTAAAAAAAAAAAATCACCACTACAATCGCTCTCCTAAAACTTAACAAACTTCCTGAACTCATTCTGAAAAAAAAAGTTTAAACATCTTTGAAAATTCTAAAACAATTATAAAGTATCTTAATTAAAGTTAATTAGATCTCAAAGCTTCATATTCAGACCATTATTATTTTCTAGAGCAATTAAAAATACTATATCACTTTTACTCAAGAAATTTAGTAATTAAATTATATAATTTGAATTTTATTTTCTTTCAAATATATTTAAAACCAATGAGATAAACATGATAATATAATTAATCTAAATTTAATTATAGTTGTCTTTTAATGTAACTTTCTAATATTATCAAGAAATATTATTCTGTTATTACTTTTTATTTAACTGTCAGAATCATAAGTACTCTCATCTTTGAAAAGAAAAGGAAAAATTATATATTTCAATATTCTTAACTTTCTATTTTCTTGCTTACACCCAAAAAATAGTAAATTAAGGATAAATCTATTTTAATGAAAAATGATTGTTTCTCCACTGACCTGGAATGAAATGAAACAGTTAAATAAATAATACATATTGTTTTTGTAAAACACAGTATTTGAAAATCCAGGTGTTCACTGTTGGTTGTTTATTCATTGTATATATTCTAAATATTTAATGGTACTGTAGGATGGTATAGCACTAATGGACCTACATTGGGTGTACTTTTTTATTATTTGTCTTTACCTGAATAAAAAGCAATATAATTTGTATATAAAAATGAATTTATGTGTTTTATTTTGTCATTTTCTAGTCTATAAACTTTTCCCACAGCATGTGTACCAGAAACACAGGCATATTAGTGTCCTTAGAATTCTACCTTCTGTACTATTGGTAGTCAACTTCTTAATTTATTTCTGCTCGAATCTTTAGGACTTCCTTCTATTTGCTTTGCTTTGATTTTTTTTTTATTTTCCAGAATATTAAGTTGTAATCTTTGATGGGTAATTGTGAATCTTTTACTTTTTTGATATAATGCTTTTCTAGCATAGCTATATCTGTATCCCACAAATATTGCTTTGTTGAATTCATATAATTTCACTAAAAAATGTTTCATTATGGATTTTCTTGTCACCATAAATCTTCATAGTGTTTTTTTTAAATTGTATTAGAGATACTTTAAATTATTAATTTCCAATGTAATTCTAAGCTTGTCCAATAATATATGTGTATGCTTTAATTCCTTTACATTGATTCACACTTGTTTTATGACCAATAATAAAAATTTTTTTGGAGAATGTTCCATGTCCACTTGAAAGCAATGAAACAATCTGTGTTAGACTTCTCTTTGTGGGAAAGGTGGTGGTGAATTTTATTGATTTAGCAGTTGTTAGAGTATTCAGGTTATCTGTTTCATACTGTGTCAGTTTGAGCAAGTTATTTTTCAAAAACTTTATTTCATGTAAGTTATTAAGGTTTTTTTATTATTCTCTTAACGTCTTTTTAAAATCTGTAAGATCTCTGGTGATAACATCTCCCACTGTCCAATCCTGATATTTTTAATTTGTATTCTCTTCTCTCTTTTTCTTTTGATCAGGCCAGTTAAGGGTTGATTAATTACATCTATTCAAATAAGTAAACTTTAGCTTTCCCAATATTTTAATACAATTAATATTTAATTCAATTTTATGCTATAATTATATGAGAGAACAAATTACATTAGACAAGGGAATATTCAGTTGAAGAATTGAATGATCTATACCCATTCTTCTTTGAAAGGCTTTCCAGGTATTAAGAGGGACTTGGTGCTGGGTGCGGTGGATCATGCTTGCAATCTCAGCACTTTGGGCGGCCGAGGCAGGCAGATCACTTGAGGTCAGGAGTTCGACTCCAGCCTAGCCTACATAGCAAAACCATTTCTCTATCAAAAATACAAGAATTAGCCAGGTGTGGTGGTGTATGCCTGTAGTCCCAGCTACCTGGGAGGCTGAGGAAGGAGAATTCCTTGAACCTGGGAGGCAGAGGTGTTAGTGAACAGAGATTGCACCACTGCACTCTAGTCTGGGTAACAGAGTAAGACTTTGTCTTAGAAAAAAGGACAGGGGAGGGGATTTTAGTGTTTTTATATTAATTTTTGGTCACTGCAGCCATATCAAAATCGGGAGCACGCCAAGCCCAGTAATGTCTCTTTACTGCCTTAGCTCACCTAAGCTCTTATGATTGCAAAGCAGAGACTCTGATTCTCTTCCCTTACTTTCTTCCAAACAAATGGGGAATCTCTGTGTTAAACTGCTCAGATCTGGAAGAGGAGTGACACAACATGGCTGTGGCCACCACCACTGAGACAGTTTTGGATCAGAGATGATGCCAGCATGGTACTACTTCTCACCCAAGGCCCATGGAAACCACTGCTTGGCTACTGCCTAAGTTTGTTCAAGGCCCTGCTTCTCTACAGTCAGCAGGTGACAATGCCAGCGAGGCTTGTCCATTTCCTTTCAGGGAAGTGAATTCCCCCTGGCTCTGTGTTGGTCCAGAGATGCCTTTAGGGAGTCAGGGCCTAGAGTCCAGAACCTTATTGATCTACCTTTTGCTCCCTTCTGCTACAGCTGAGCTAGCATCCAAGACACAAGAGAAAGTCTTTCTCACTCATTCCTCTCTTTCCATAAGTAGCAAACTCCCTCCCATGGCCACTACTGCCCTAAGTTTACTGAAAGTACTGCTGGACTCATGCTCTCTTCAGCAGCATATATGCTAAAATTGGAACGAAAGTACTGCTGGACTAACACTGATGTTCGCTCAAGGCCCAGGGACTCTTTATTCAGCTTGTGGTGAATGCTCCCAGGTCTGCGACTCTCCCTTCAGGAAAGTGAGCTCATTTTTGGCTCATAGCAGGTCCAGAAATGCCAACCAAGTGCCAAGATCCAGAATTGGGGATCTCAAGTGCCCACTTGGTGCTCTTTTGCGGCGAAGTTTCTCCTTTACTCTTCCCTCTCCTTTACTTTTCCCTCTCCTTTTCTCAATCAGGAGTCCCTTCCCATAATCACCACAGCTGGGAATGTGCCGGGTCACACTCAAAGTCAGCACATGCTTGAGTCCCAACAAAGGCCCCTGATTAGTACTGCCTGGTTACCAAAGCTGGCTATTCGGGGGCCAAGAGCTCTGTAGTTAGAAGATGATGAATCCTGTCTGGATTTCTGAGCCAGGGTGTGGTTAGAAATGTCATCCCAAATCTAGAACCTTCAACAGAGGTCTCAGGACTCTTCCTATTGCCCTAGCCTACCAGGCCTGAGCTGGTATCTAAATTTTAAAACAAAGTCCTCTTTCCTCTTTCCTCTTTTCTCTTCAAACAGAAGGAAGGAGTCTCTCCCACAGCTTTGAGCTGCATTGTCTGGTTTTGGGAGAGTGGTGACACAAGGACTCCCCTGGCCACACTGGCTGATGTTTCATTAGGTCACAGAACCCCTCAAGCACATTGGCGTTGAGCCTAGCACAGCACGAGAACTTCCCAGGAGTTGCAGCCCCTGCGTCTTAGATTGCCTTTCAAGTTGATTTAGAACTTCATAACTCGTGCTGGTGGGACTTGAGGGCACTCAGGATCTGACTGCTAGGATGAGTGATTCTCTTGTGGCTGGGGCTGGTCTAAAAGTGCTTCCTCTGTAGGTGTTGAGTAAGTTCTGCTCAGTGTTACTTTCTGCTATGACACATGCTGATTTCCAATGCAAAGTTCTACATTCACTGTGCTGTCTTTCTTCCTAAGTGCATAGATTCTCCCAGCACCAAGTGGCTACTGCTATGAGACAGGGAACAGGTGGAGTCAGCAATTCAAGACTGTCTTTTCTATTCTTGTCACTGCTTCTTTCAGTGATTTGAAGTTAGAATATGTGCTGTGTTTAGTCACTTATTTTTGATTCTTATGAAGGTGTTTTTTATATATGGATAGTTGTTCAATTTGATGTTCTTGTGGGGACACATTCCTATTCAGCCACTTTGAGCTGTTAATCTTTTCTCAAATATTTTAAATTGAAAATATAAATAGGTATGGATGAATCAAGCTTTTCCAGAAATATTTGGCCATGAACTTCAACTATTTCACTTATTGTCAGTTAAGTTTCTATTTTGTTAATATTTTGATATAAGTATTAAACAAGATAATGCTTTTAAAGTGCTACAAAACTGTTTAACACACAAAAGTTGGTAGTAAATTTTACTTTTCTCTTCCTCCTCAACTTTTTTCCTCTTTGATTCATCAATCAGTGCTCACAGCAATGTAAACTCCCTTTTCAGTAAACATTTGTTTATTAATTAATAGTGGTAGTTTTCAATCTGTTTAACAGCTCTACTGTTATAGTTGAAACATTGTAGCAGGATTGGTGGGGAACAAACCTCTCCAACACCAAACTGAGAAAGGAAGTGTCTTTTTATTTGACCAGGAGCTGTGGGAGGCTAATGCTTTGACCACTGAGCTCTCGAAGAAGCAGCTTCTTTCCTTTTTTAAGGGTTTACAACTCTAAAGCGGTGCAGAGGTGAAACTGTGTTATTATCCATTGGTTGGACATTTGACCTCACAATCTTTGGCTTTATTGATTTTCTAGTTCACATGCAGCTCGAACGGAAACAGGAAGGGGAGAGGGTTTACAGAAATAAGACAAAGGCAGTAAATCATTAGTTGATAGATTTATTTTCAGAAGGGGGCCTGGGTCATGCAAATGTGGAAGATATGATCCAGTGCCAGGCTCCGGCTGGTAGTATTTCAAGGCTTACAGATAGCAGAGGCTCTGGGAACAGAAAAGGGAGTTATTTTCCCAGTCCTTGGGCCTCTTTACAGTCTGGTCAGTGGTGCCAACAAGTTGCCTGACCAGGTATTTAAGCTCTTCGGCATTTTATTTCTCTTTACCCTCCTTCTCATTCGGAGGTGAGGAGGGAGATGGGGAGGGGGTCTCCCCTGTCAATATAATAAATCTGTACGTATTTCAAGGGTACAATTTGATATGCTTTGACATGTGGATATACTCATGATTCTATCAGCAGAATTAAAATAGTGAACATATCTAGTTCTCCAACAAGACCTTTTTAAATTCCTCTCTCCCTCCCAAAAATCTCCTTCCCATGTAACCACTGGTGTGTTTTCATTCATTACATAGATTACATTGCATTTTCTAGAGTTCTATATAAATTATTTGGTGCAGTATGTACTTTTGTTGCCTGGTTTCTTTCATCTAGTATAATGATTTTGAGATTTATCACAATTGTAGTATGAAACAATAGTTTATTCCTTTTTTAATGCTGAATAGTGCTTTCAATTTTTTTTTTCTTGAAGAAATAGCCTTTTTCTCAGACCATATCTATAACACTTATAATAATGTTCTAAAGCTGGGTGCGGTGGCTCACACCTATAATTCCAGCACTTTGGGAGGCTGAGGTGGTCAGGTCACCTGAGGAATGAAATTCCAGACCAGCCTGACCAACATGTAGAAACTCAAAGTACAAAATTAGCCAGCATGGTGGCACAGGCTTGTAATCCCAGCTATTTGGTAGGCTGAGGCAGGAGAATTGCTTGAACCTGGGAGGCAGAGGTTGCGATGAGCTGAGATCATGCCATTGCACTCCAGCCTGGACAACAAGAGTGAAACTATGTGTCAAAAAAATATAAAAACATAATGTTCTAAAACCCATGTTTTCCTCAGTGTGGTATATTTTGTTAAAAAGAGACATTTCTATGATTTTGCCAAATTAGTGCACTCTTTAAAGTAAGCTAATCATAGAATTGCATTTGATAGCAACTTAGAACATTGAATTTTTTTGTTCATGTGCACCAACTATGGCATATTTAAACAAATGCACAGTTAAAAATGAAGATTACAAATGTGGTTCTACTGAGATATCAAACAATAAAACATTGAAAAGTCTATTGTAATGAAGTAAAATAATAAACGGCTAAAGTAAAATAAGAAAGATAGTTTTATTTATTGAGAAATGTAACTTGGCATTGCTGGTGTTCAAGCAATACAGTTGAGACATCCTTCAATTTTCCATAAGATATCCAAGGTATGTTTAATAAGTAAAGTCTATTTACCAGAAAGATCAATGTTTTCCCAAATTTTTCAAATGAAGTTTCAGATATCAATATACTTGTCCCATGTAAAGTAGGAAAAAAAAATAAGTGAGATTATTTGAATTGATAATCATATGGGGGAACCAAAGCCATTTTTAAAATGTTTCCACTAGGAAATGGTTTTTTGGCTGTTAAGCTGCACAATGTGCCACCATCTGGCTTTTAATAATATTATTCCTCTCCAATGACTCCATGAACAAATCACACTTCAGATAGTTCAAATTAATTATAAAATTCAAATAGTCACAAATAACACTTCTGCTTTTCCATATGATAGGCACAAAATAGAATGATGCAAAATAGGGCTGTGTCAATTAACAATAACAAAATTGTTAAAAAATAGCATTAATCAATGGCTCAAGCCTGTAAACCCAGCACTTTGGGAGGCCGAGGCGGGTGGATCACGAGGTCAAGAGATCGAGACCATCCTGGTCAACATGGTGAAACCCCATCTCTACTAAAAATACAAAAAATTAGCTGGGCATGGTGGCACATGCCTGTAATCCCAGCTACTCCGGAGGCTGAGGCAGGAGAATTGCCTGAACCCAGGAGGGGGAGGTTGCGGTGAGCCGAGATCGCGCCATTGCTCTCCAGCCTGGGTAACGAGCGAAACTCCGTCTCAAAAAAAAAAAAAAAAAAAAAAAAAAAAAAGCATTAACTATTGTTAAGGTAGAAGATGTAAAAAAGAAATGAAGGTAAGATTATTAGATAAGAGCAGCTTGCAAATGAAGTATTCAGATTTTGAGAGTTTTATGTATTTATCAAAAATAAAACTGAGCTATAAAATAAGAATTAAAATATACTAACACATTTGTGAATATATACCACAAATACTTTATAATCTTTGAAATTAGAATTGGTATGTGATGAGTAAATCATTTACCAGTTTGTAAAATGTGTATTTTACTGGTTTGTTAACCTATATTCATTTATTGATGCAAAAATAAATTCTCATTATTAATAAATACCAAATTTGATGTTGATTTTACATTTCTAACATCATGGAGTACAGGTTACTGGTGATTTAGGAAATAAACATTTAGTCATATAAAAAGACATCTGATTATAAAAAGTTAACACTGATGAAGCAGGAAAACAGAGATAATTCTACACTAGGCTTTGAAAGCCTGTTTGAGGAGTTTAATTTTAGCTAAGCGTTGAAAGACAAGAGTAAAGGGTGAAAAGAAGGTGGAAAGTAGGAGGATGATATTTCCAGGATAGAAAACAGCTTACATGAATAAAATATAATTGTTCTTTTTGAGACAATGTTTTCAGTCTATTTTCTTGTTTAGTTTACACAATCTTGTTTCACTTGTATGTTACATCTGTATAACTTTACTAAATATTAAATATGTACTTATAGGTCCTTCATTAGAATCCTAGTTAACTTGCTTAGAATATTTAAGCATGCTGGAAAATTGACTTATTTTGGAGTTGAAAATATCAAAGACCACTTTTTGTCCTAAGTCAGAATAATTGGTGAAAGGAGGCTTGAGAATGGAAAAATTCAATTCTTTATATAAGGGCGAGTAAATCAAATTACTGAAAGAAGATGCTGTAGTGTTCAATCTTATGCATCTGAATATCACTTGGAATTTTCAGTAAAGGTCTATTTAAAATCCAGGATTAGATTCATGTCTAAATACTTTAAACCAGAACTAAATCCAACAGCTACCATCAAAATATATTTTACTTTTTCTCCTAGCTTGTTCTCTTAATAACAACACCTCTCATACAGTTTCAAAGCATCGAGATCTTCAATAGCTTCCCCTCCTCTGCCAATTATAAATTTAAAAGTTGGAGAGATTTACATTTTATGTTACTGCAAATTTTCCATTAGTTTGTATTAACAAGGTCTGTAATGTTGTCAAAATCCTGTTTCTTGCCTCCTTGCCTCTAGCAGTAACTTGCTCACTAGTATCCCACCTCTGACTTGAGCTCCTTTTATTAAGCCACTCACATTAGGGTAAAGTAAGCTTGCTAAATCATAGTCAGTATTGTTAGATGCCAGATTGATTAAATACTACTTCCTGAAAACACCCCATGCTGTTCTGTTGCATTGTCTGACTTTACTTTCTGTTATCATCACTCATCTCTTAGGGCTCAATATTATGTATGTTTAATTCTTCCTCATCTTGACCTTTATTATTTTCTTAATAGAGTACATTTTTTCACTTTTAAATACCAAAGGTTTGGTATATTAATTACCAAAAGTTCCTAATTCTTATGAAATTTAGGTCGTTTCACTTGAATTATGCTTATTAGCATTCACACTGTTTTCAACTAAGTTGCAAGTTGTTCCAGAGAATGAACCAGAATATTACTTTGTACAATGTATAAATCAATCATTTTTTGCCAAGTTCAATTTCAGAAATAAAGTAACATTCCAGGGTTTCATTAATATGAACTATTTAGTGTAATATCAACTTGAAGTAGTATGTTTTGATGAATAAAGATTTGCTTAAATGACATTTAACAGGAATGGGCTTGCTAATTAATTCTTCCTTAATTTATTCAAGCTTTTTGTAAAGATCTCCCATTATGTGCAATGTATTATTTTAAAAACAGATGGCCCTGGATCCTGTAATGAGTAGGAAAACAAAGCTACTATACTGAAGAAACTGATAAAATTGCAGTGGATTTTCTCACACTGTTAGTTGTTTAATGTTTCTTCCAATGTCCCTCGATCAACTCAGACTGGGTTTATGTCAAGGACTACATTTATTTATAATTCTGTAATATATATGTGGCTACAATGTTATCTGAAAGTTTTAGTATTAATAGAATTTAAAAACATGGATCTTTCATGCTCTTTGTTTTATATTCAGCCTTTTCATTACTTTCTGATGCTATTAATTTGTGCATATATGTATTGTGTATTTATTCAGTGAAGTCAGAAGATTCTGCAACAATTCACTAATATTTTGTATTAATTTCTATTCTTCTAACTACCATATACACTTATAATTTCTCTAATAAACGACATCTTAGAATATTTGCAAATTACAAATAAGTATCAGATCTCTAAAACTATCCCAATAAAATCATTAATTTTATAATTCATAGTAAGCTTCTGGTAAAACTTGATTTTTAACAGGACAAATCTTACATGATATTTTGATGTTAATTATTTTAGTCAGTTAAACTTGCAGTATTAAAGTCAATAATTTAATAATCTCAGATTAAATTATTCATGCGCACATGACAAGTTTTCCAAAGCACAACAGTGGAGTTGCTACAGAGCTCAGACCTGAACCAGATGTCATATACTCCTGAAGATGTTAAATTTTCTTCTTAGGAAGAGTGGAGAGACCTCACTGACAACCTAAAGCATTTAGCTGAAGCTTCAGGGGAGGTATATTTTCAGAGGAAGAAATACACCCTGGATAACGGCCAACGCCTTTTACTAAGCACATAAAAGAAACATCTAGCCCCATGTCAATAAATGTCATCTCTATTCTGAGGATTTCCAAAATCATAATTACACCTCTCCATGAAATTTCTACTCATGTATTCAACTTTATTTTTGACTCTATTTAAATAATTGATAGCCATGTAATACTGAACTGTTCTTCTGCACTACTCCCCCTTAAAAAATAAATCTGAAGCCCAAAAGCATACTCTTTCTATGCTGCTTTAATTGCTGGGACTTACATGTGCTCAGGTTCAGAATCTTCATATCATCTTTACTCCACCATTTCTTACATGTCAGTAGCAAATGCAACCATCAGCAAACACAACCATAATTCATAAACTTCACTGCTTGCATGCATTGATGACACCAATGTTTTCACCAGTTTCTTTTTTCATCAGTAGCCTCCTAATATGCTCCCTACTTTCATCCTTGTCCCCACACCAACCCACAGTCCCTTTTCAAATTCAGTGGGCTTTATTTCTTTATTAAACAAAACATGTTTCTGTCTCAGAATCTTTGTTGCTGCTTTGTTTTCAGCCTAGAATGCTCGGCCTCAGAACCTACATGAATTTCCTTTGACAACCTGTGAACAATACATCTCTAACCATCTTTATTCTCATTCTTTGCACTTATCATCTAATAAATAATCTTTATATTAGATTATTTTTGGCTTTCTCTCTATGAATACATGCATCATTAAAAGCAGTCCCAGCTACTGGGACTGAGGCAGGAGAATAGCTTGAACCCAGGAGCGGAGTTTGCAGTGAGCTGAGATTTGACATTGCACTCCGGCCTGAGTGACAGAGCAAGACTCCTTCTCAAAAAAGGAGTGTATGTTCTTCAGTGACCCAAGCATCTAAAGCACATCATGACAACTAGTAGAGGTTTACTACATAACAACTAAGTATAAATATAGACCTTATGGCTGAAGATTGGGGAGAGGACAAAAAAAGTAGGTGATGAGATGGAAGTTACAAGCAGAAAAACATGAGAAGCCAGGCTATGATTTGAAGCACTGAAGTGACATGACTGTTTTAGAATTCTACATGACTGACTGACTAGGAAAGTGGATTTTCTTGGGAGCAAAGATGGAGACAAAATAAGAGCTTATTTGAATTGCTTAGTTAAGAGATAATTCTGACTCAGATGTAGGCAGCATCTGTAGTTTCTGGCTTTTGCGACTAGGTTTTGCATGAACTGAAAACAAAAGCTATTGGACATCATACATCATACATACAGCTCCTATGGATCTGTATAAATGAACAGTAGTGATGATAGATGTATTTATATATTCATGCCAATTGATTTATAAGATAAATGTCAATTTATAAAAATGAAAAATATTTCCAATATTGAACTATATTATGCCATTTGTATAATAGAAAGCAGGAAAAGAAAAAATGAATTTACTTGGATATATATATCTCCAAAATTTTATTTCTTTTAAAAAAACTTAGTAAAATTGTTTGCTTTTAGGTGCAATAAAATATCTGTGTGAAGGAAGTGGGAAGGGAACTTTCCACAATATATCATGGAGCAACTTTTGAATTTTGAACCCTGAAAAGTATAGGCTACATAATGTATGGAAATACATATGAAAATAATATATGGAAATATATCCTAGTTTGTAGTGGGGGGAATGTAGGGCTAAGGGCCCCACAGGGTCATGGGGTGTCCCCTATGCTGTGCTGAAGTGCAGGATCTGAGAAAGAGAAAGGACGCAGAAATAAAAAGAAAGCATAGGTGGGCTCAGGGTGGCCACGCCACCTATAAGTGGAGACAGGCGAGGCCCCGCATGTTCAGAAGCATCTGTATTTATTGGGTCTAGGTTAGGGGGCAGGGTAGACAAGTCATCTTTAAGGATAGTGATAAAGTTGTGAGCAATAAAACAAGGGGTCCACCCGCATTAGGTCATCGAGGCATGGAGGTGGGCCGTGTGCAGTGAAGAGGGTGCAGTGTGCAATACCTCTGTCTATGGGCATGCTACTCCTAAGAATATCTACAGGAGGATGCTTAAGTCACACAGCAGTGACAGAGCTGTCAGGGTCTACCGCCACCTGTTGGCAGCTTCCAATGGGTTCTACAGGAGGATGCTTTGGAGCTAACACAGTAACAAGAGCTGATAAAGTTCACAATCACCAAGGTGTGATTATCTGGAGGGGTTTTGAGCCCTCGGGTGCTCGAGGGATTGCCGGTCTGAGGGCAGCCTTCCACAAGAACTGGAGCAAGGTCCTACAACTCCTTTATCAGGAGGAGTGGCTGTTGCCCCAAGCCTGCCATACAGCGGGTATCTTTACAATACTGAACGCTGCCTCCTGGGCCATGGATTCTTGTCCTGGTATAACTGTTTTTCTCTTAAATCCTCGGTGCCTATATGGCGGGGGGGCGGTTACCCACAGGGGAAAACTACACTTCTCTCTGCTCCTTGTTCATTTTTCAAGGTATGTGTACTTCCACATCCTTACCTTTACAGCACTTTCTACTGAACCTCTTGTCACAGTTATTGATGTCAAATTGTTATGCTTTTAGGTTAAGAACAGGGCGGGTGTGCTGGCTCACACCTGTAATCCCAGCACTTTTGGAGGCAGAGGCAGAGGCAGGCAGATCACGAGGTCAAGAGATCAAGACCATCCTGGTCAACATGGCAAAACCCCATCTCTACTAAAAATACAAAAATTATTTGGCCATGGTGGTACACACCTGTAGTCCCAGCTACTCAGTAGGCTGAGGCAGTAGAATCGCTCCAACCCAGAAGGTGGAGGTTGCTGTGAGTGATGATCGCTCCACTGCACTCCAGCCAGGCAACAGACCTAGACTCGGTTTCAAAAAAAAAAAAAAAAAAAAGAAAAAAGAAAAAAAGGAATAATCATAGTAAACAATCTGGTAACTTTATATAGAGAAATATAAATCCGTTTCTAAAAGAAAGTCAGGGCCAGATGAGGTGACTCACACCTGTAATCCCAGCACTTTGGGAGGCTGAGTCAGGTGGATCAGCTGAGGTCAGGAGTTCCAGATCAGCCTAGCCAACCCCATCTCTACTAAAAATACAAAAAGTTAGCCAGGCATGGTGGCATGGGCCTGTAGTTCCAGCTACTTGCTACTTGGGAGGGCTGACGCAGGAGAATGCCTTGACTCTGCGGGGCATAGTTTGCAGTGAGCTGAGATGGTGCCACTGGACTCCAGCCTGGGCAACAAGAGTGAAACTTTGTCAGGAAAGAAAGAAAAGAAAGAAAGAAAGAAAGAAAAAGAAAGAAAGAAAGAAAGAAAGAAAGAAAGAAAGAAAGAAAGAAAGAAAGAAAGAAAGAAGAAAGAAATGAAAGAAAGGAGGGAGTGAGGGAGGGAGGGAGGAAGAGAGAAGTAAAAAGTCAGCATCAATGGAATTTCAGGAATTATATAATTTTGTGATTATTATTAGTTTGCTACTGAACGGTGTTCGTGGCCAAGCAAGCACTGGAATTTGATTCTCCCATGAATAATGTATTACTTAGTACTAACTGGTAGACAGTAATCAGTTTGTTGTTATTAAGTAAGTGCATAAGCAAATTTTCAAACACTGAATATAGTTATGTAGAGGCATCACGCATTAAAGTTTAAGCCCTTGCTTTTGAGCTTGCAGACAATATCATTTACAGAACGGTGTTTCTCTTTTGCCACATGATAAAAATAAAATTAGTTAATTTTTTTTTCTTCCTACTGTGGTTGTGATAACATGTAAAATAAAATTTAAAAACAATGAAATCATGTTTATATTTGTGTCTTAAATATTGCTTATAATATTGTTAATAAAAATTAAAATGAAACACACTACATTTATCACCAAGATTTTCTTATGTACAATAAAGATAAATTTATTCTATAAAATATTTAAATATAAGAAAAAGCTCATATTTTGCTACTAGATTTTATTTGCAATTTTGGTAATTAAATATGGAAAGGTTTTAATAGGTTGAACAAAGTTAATATATTTAATATGTTAAAACATTTTTAAAAAACAAAATTCTACTGATAAGTTTTTTTTGGGAAAGGTTTTGTAGACAATCGGCCATTGAAAGGTCAAATATAAGTTGGCATTAATGTGTGCTGGGTAATTAAAACAACTTCATAAGCAGTTTGTACATAATTATATTGCATGAATATATTAAGTCTTTAAAAATATATTTCTAGTAGAATGTGGTTTTGATTGATTTAATTCTCACAGTATTGTGGGTGTATGAGTCTAGTTGGAAATATTCTTTGGCCTGCTCATATAGCAGCAGATGCACTATTTGCATAAGTAGGATGTTATATGTGGGCTTGTATTTTTTGCTGTCTCTAGATTTATGACACCAATTCATTTTTTTTTTTTTGCACAGATGGAAGAAAGACTGGCAATATGAAAAAAGGAGTTAATCGATTTCATTTTAAAAAATTGTTACAATTGCTCTGATTTAAATCTACATATATGTGAATCTGATTACTTCATTCATGGACATGTATGAAGCAGTAAATTTTTAGTCACATTATGATCTTGCATTATAATGTTAGCAATAGACCTAGAGGCTGATGCAAGCACATTAGTTATATTAACAAATACATTCATTTATTTTAATTAAAGAGTGAAAAGTCATTTATAACACTACACTGAAAAAATAAATGGATTATTCTTTTCAGCAAAAAAATACTATTTCTTACATAGAATATTAAATTGCTAAATAAATAGCCATTTTTTGCAGAAAAATATATAAATTATACTATACTATAAAATACACTTTTTTTTTTTTTTGAGTTGAAGTTTTGCTTTTGTTGCCCAGCCTGAAGTGCAATGGCGCTATCTTGGCTCACTTCAACCTCTGCTTCCTGGATTCAAACGATTCTTCTACCTCAGCCTCCTGAGTAGCTGAGATTACAGGCATGCACCACCACGCCGGGCTAATTTTTTGTACTTTTAGCAGAGACGAGGTTTCTCCATTTGGTCAGGTTGGTTTCGAACTCCCATCTCAGATGATCCACCTGTCTCGGCCTCCCAAAGTACTGGAATTAGAGGCATGAGCCACTGCACCTGGCAGAATATGCTATTATATTCTTTAGAAATCTTATGTTATTTAAAAATTTTCTTTGCTTAGCATAATATATTTAGAATCCTTAGTAATAGCATACCAGTTTCCCCGTGTTTTTTATTCCTGATTTTCATACAGGTTTTTTTCTGCTTGATATGAAACAGATACTAATTAAAATAATTAATTTGAAGTCAGTATAATGTAAAGCATCACACTTTATAATACTAATAAAATGTTTTTTCCTAAATGATATATTTTTGTTATAAAGATAAATCAGATATTCATTTGAAAAAGAAATTTATAGTTTTAAATAAACTGTAAATTCTTCTTATTTATCTCATTTAATTTTAGTTCATGATATTGGAGATGCAGCATGCACTGGATGGGCATTTGGGTTGGTTCCAGGTCTTTGCTACTGTGAACAGTGTGCCACAATGAGCATACCTGTGCATGTGTCTTTATAATAGTACAATTTATAATCCTTTGGATATATACCCAGTAATGGGATTGTCAAATGGTATTTCTAATTCTAGATTCTTGAGGAATCACCCTACTGTCTTCCACAATGGTTGAACTAATTTACATTTCTACCAACAGTGTAAAAGTGTTCCTATTTCTCCACATCTTCTCCGGCATCTGTTGTTTCCAGATTTTTTTAATGAATGCCATTCTAACTGGCATGAAATGGTATCTCAATATGGCTTTGAATTGCATTTCTCTAATGACAAGTGATGATGAGCATTTTTTCATGTTTGTTGGCCTTATATATGTCTTCTTTTGAAAAGTGTCTATTCATGTCTTTCACCCACTTTTGAATGGGGTTGTTTGTTTTTTTCCTGTAAATCTGTTTTAGTTCTTTGTCGATTCTGGATATTAGCCCCTTGTCAGATGGGTAGATTGCAAAAATTTTTTCCCATTCTGTTGGTTGCTGGTTCACTCTAATGATTGTTTGTTTTGTTGTATGGAAGCTTTGGAGTTTAATTAGTTCCCATTTGTCTATTTAGGCTTTTGTTGCCAATGCTTTTGGTGTTTTAGTCATGAAGTCCTTGCCTATGCCTATGCCCTGAATGGTTTTGCCTAGGTATTCATCTAGGGTGTTTATGGTGTTACATCTTATGTTTAAGTCCTTAATCCATTTAGAGTTAATTGTAGTGTAAGGTGTCAGGAAAGGGTCTAGTTTCTGTTTTCTGCACATGACATTCTGAGATCTTTGTGCGTGTCTTTATATGTGCCTTCCTTCTTTTTTTTTTTTTTTCTTTCCAGAGCATAATTTCAGGCATATAAGATACTCCAGTCTCATCTTGCTTATTTCCAACCCAGTGCTAGTTTCAGCCTTTTCTCCAAGGTGTACATATTCCTTTAATTGAATAATGGTATTAGAAACCAAGAACTGGCAACTCAGTGTGCTTATTGCTATTTGGGCAACATTCCTTCTAGACCTCAGCTGCAAGACCAAAAGCATATATGTGTATATATATATATATGTGTATGTTAACCTGTGTATATAAAAGCATCTATAAATATTTCTATATGTAACTAGTTATGTCTATATTAAATTAAACATAAATTTATAATGGTGTCTCTAATCCATTACAACATGGATTATTATTGTAGTCACTTCCCATTGATTATTTGTAACTTTCCATTCTAAATGTAAGAAACATTGCTTCCAACATCTTCCACCCATTTGCTCAATTGACCAATGGCAGTATATATGTATAATGCTTTCAAAACTGTTGACCTGTATCCCTATAGGGAATAGTTTTATCAACTAGCATACAGTGCTTATCTAAAGCTCCCATTGTCTTTAGTCTTATAGATTCTACTCACTTTCAAAGCTGCTAATATCAACATTTTATTCCTCATTCTACTAATTTCATATAGTTACATTATATTTAGATTATCTTGCCAAATTTTGAATTCCATTTTGGTTCCACTGACGACCTAATATTTTTAATTGCATACATTAACGTATTGCATTGTGTTGTAAAATTTTATGTGTTTTGAAAAATAGTTAATGCTTTTTATTTACCATTATATATCAAACACAATAATTAGATTATCCTAAAATTCCCTGTGTTTCAGTTATTTAACTACCTCCCTCCGCAACCCTTAAACTCTGGCAAATCTCGATCTATTTACCATCTCTGTAATTTTGTTTTTTCATGAATGTCATATTAGTATCATGTAGCATGTAGTTTTTCCTTAGACTGGTTTCTTTCATGTAGTAATATAAAAAATAATAAAATAATGTTTCCACAGCAATTATCAACGTGCATATGGTTAGCATTAGTAGTGATAACTTTCTGTCGGCAGAAGTGTGTAACATGTAAATATCTACTTTCTCTAAATACTTTCTGTGGAAGATAAAAGTAATACTTGAACCATATCATGTCTGAACATTGTTCTTGATAAAGGGTTACTGATGGCTGAAAATATCTAAATGAGAGCTTTAAAATGTGTTGCAATTTTCATCAGCACATTTTAAAGATCTATTTTGAGCTGTACACAAACCATTCAAACCATCTGGGGAGAAATTCCTTCAGGGAAAATAAAAAAAACTGTATCATGATTCTATCTGATACCATTAGCAGACATTGCAGACTTGTTAATCGCATCTGTCTTCAACATTTTCTGGCCATATGTTCATGCAGATGAAACATTAACACTCATTGATTGCACAATTCCATTAATCTCTATCATTCTTCTCACAAATAAAATAATCTCCAATTAGGTATTCTTTCAAACCAATGATTCCTCTATTGGTTAATTGTTTATCCCACTGACTATTCAATCCTGACTTTCCTATCTCCATCTGAATATTTATTGTCCTCTGATGCTCCATTCTATGTTGAACACAGAAAAAATTGTTCATTATTCTCACGCTCTTTCCAGAATCTATGCAAAATCTCCTTGGCATAGCAGACATTTTCCTCCTTCCCTAAAACGTCCATTTGTCGTAGTGTTATTTTTCTCCTAACTCCCCTTGGCGTTTGTTTAAATTCCCATGTCATCTGTATACAGCATCATAACCTTCACCCTCCTTTCTCCTAGCAATTGCTTAATGTCTCTGCATTTTATTGAGTTTTAAAATTCTGGTCTCAATGTCTTTCTATCTACTTCAATAGTCTCTGTTTATCTGTTTGTCTCTCTCTTCCAACATACGCACATACACAGAAAATACACAAAAACATAAAATAAAAAGCTATGATTTTCATATGGGTAAATAACACATTTAGAACTCAACATTATTTTCTCAAAAATAGATGTTTTTAAATAAAATATGTGTAAGTAACAGTCTATGCTTACAGAACAATACATGGATCATAGTAAATCCTTTTGCTATGGTCTTATGACTTTCTCTAAAGTGACCTTTTGGAACCACATTTTCTTTAGCGTGTAAGTTTAGTGACTCAAAATGGAAATCTCGAGAGGCAATTCAAGATTAGTCATTCATTTAGTTATTCATGAGTTCATTCATTTAAGAATTGTTTTATGAGTGATTACATTGTTCCAGGTTTCTGAGGATTAAAGTAAAAGAAGATACTGACTTTGTTTGAATAAATTTAATCCAGTGGAGAAATAGCCATCCTAATAAAGAATTAAAATATGATGCAATTTTTGATGTATTGAATATATGAATGTGGCATAATTAGTACTCAGGGAAGGATTTTTAAATTGAAACACAGAGAATAACTTGTAAAAAAAACCCTATCATATAACTGCATTTTCAGCCACCAAAGACCATATATGCCTCTGGAAATATTCCTGTGGAAATGACAAGGATGATGACAATAATCATAGATTACTTACAGCTGTAAAGACTACAAACCATGAGGAATTGTGACATGTAAGAAGGAGTTAGGAGGAGCTTTAAAATAATTTGAATTTAGGCTAAGTGACTTGGAAAAAAGAATGGTTGACACTTATTAGATAGTTATATCTGCGAGATACTGTTAAGTGTTTTAGAATGTAAGTTTACTGAAGTCACAGTGCATATAGTTCAGTTCTTACTACATTTTCTATGACACAGAAGAGGGTCCTTCTTTGAAGAGTGATTCAGATGACATAGATCTGTTTCTAACTCAAGAGAAAATTAGTCTGGGAATTGTAGAATGTTTTTCATCCATTATTTCATTTTTGGGGGGTGGGTAGCAGGCTCAGTAGTTTATGGTGGAAAGAAACTTGTTAATATGCCCACATTAATAATTGTCATTAAATCACAATTTTCTGCTCTACTTTATATATACCACTAAGATGTTTGCAGTATTTTTGCATCCTAAACATCTCCTGTTACTGACATTCCATTGTTTAAACTTCTTTTCTCTTCTTGCAATATGTGTAATTCATCACAGCTATCATCAGATAACCTTCTTCCAGATCTTGAGACTGTAGGGTGGACATGTTTTGAAGAAGAAAATAGTTCAGCATGAATCTTCATCATTAGAAAATACTTTAATATTAATTTCTCTCCTGTTCAAATTTCACTAGTACCTCATTGAGGGAAGTGAAAGAAACTTGTTGACAAAAGCCCCTTAGCTGTTCCCTTTTGCTACAAATGAAGAAGCACAAAGCTATCCTTATCTTTCAAACATCCTTGGTTAATCCCACCTATACTGCTATTCAAGAAACTCCAATGGATGAGTGGTTGAATGGCTTATTGTGGACACAGTTAAAAAGTCTTTGGAAGTAAATTCAAGGCATCATTTCAAAATTCTGTACTGAGGCTGCATCTGGGGATCACCTAATTGAAACTGGAGATTGTTTTTATCTGTATATTTGTGCCCACACCCCATCAGAGGTCTATTTTTATGGGACTAGTTCATACATGTAGTATATTATCTTTCTGTGTTTGCCCTAACATCTTGGACGAAATGTCACTAATTGGCTACAAATTAATATTTCTTTTTTCTTAATTCAATCTACTATATATTATACATATATGCATACATATATATAATTCTTAATTAAATCTACTATATAATATAAATATATATACTTTATATATAGTATATAATATAGCATACATGGTAAAATGCACATATCATACTATATATAATGTAGTATATATTATATATAGTTGACTGAATTAATATATGTGTGGGTCTTCCAAGAACATTCCAAAAGTCTAATACTGTTTACTGATTCCTACTGTATATGAAACCTGCACAGTCTAATAGTATGTGTTTTTGACCATCAGTATTTCTTTAAAAATTATGGCTACATGTTTCTCTGAAAAAGTCTGAATAAAAGTGGATCTATGTACTCCCACACAATATTTATATAAATTCAAGGGTTCAGGGAACATTTAAGCTCATGTAGTATAACATCAGAGAACCATGAATTCTAGATTAAGTAACATTGCCTTTTGTCCTCCTCCCTGGGACTTGCAGTAAAGATTTTCTACATTTTCTTGCTGCTGTTGCATTATTACTTTGAATTTGACATACAAATCTCAACCACCATCTGCCCTAACATATGTTGATTTTAGGACAATGGACTAGTTCTACATAGAAATTTTCTTTTAAGCAGAATCTGAAAAATCTCATATGTAAGGCAGGAACTCTCCCTATCTGACTTTGCTTATTCTTGTATAATTTCTATCATATGCACTGCAAGTATATCACTTTACACTTAAAAAAATAATTTGTAATTTGTAATATAAACTCTTGCTTGACTTTTAAGTATCAAATAATCCGGGTTTTATGTCATATATTTAAAAAGCTGGAAAGTGGTGTTTTATATCAGGATTGATATCTATCATCATTGATATCTAAAAGGAAAGACAATTTCTTAAAAAGCTGCATCTTTTAAGAAAATAAAGATTAAAATTAATTTCTGGTTGTTACTCCATAATAATTTATTTTAACATCATTCATTTAGTGAATGTACAGAGTGCTGCATAGATTTGGTTTTCTGAAGGGCACATAAATCTTTGAATAATGCACTAGTCTATAACTTAGACCTTTAACTTTAGTTATCTAAGCCATCTCCCTGATGGTTTGATTATTTTGTGCCCATTACTAGTACAACTACAGTAATTATCATGTCTCAAATGTGTTTGATTCTGTTCATTTACAATAATATTGCAATACTCTAATGTTCCTGAATTAGATGAAATGAATGAGGGAGATAGTAAAGAAAGGAGGTGGGGAGCAGAAAGAAAGAAAGAAAGAGGCTGGGAGTGGTGGCTCAGGTGGGTGCATCACCTAAGGTCAGGTGTTCTAGACCAGCCTGGCCAACATGGCAAAATCTTGTTTCTACTAAAGAAGTACAAAAATTAGCCAGGGTGCTGACAGGCTCCTGTAATTCCAGCTACTCAGGAGACTGAAGCAGGAGAATCACCTGAACCCAGGAGGAAGAAGTTGTGGTGAGCCAAGATCGCACCACTGTACTCGAGCCTAGGCAACAAGAGTGAGATTCCGTCTCAGAAAAAAAAAAAAAAAAAGAAATTAAAGAAAGAAAGGAGAGAAGAGACAGAGAAAGGAAGGAAGGATGTATGGAAGGAAGAAAAAATGGGAGGGAAGGAAGAAGGTATTCATGAAATTGATACCCTGCTGTGTCATATGTGGACTACATGAACTGGGACAAGTTACATATGCTTTTTTACTCTTAATATTGAAAATATGATATTGAGAGCCTAGAGGTTTTATGAAGGTTAAATAACATAATGCATATAACATCTGAATTCAGTATCTAGAATACAGTGAGCATGCAACAAAAACAGATACAGAATTACATCAACAATTACAGTTATCTAGAAATCTTTACTTCCTTCAAAGTTCTTCTTTGAAGGAAGAACTACTGGAGGTTGAGAAAATGAAATAACCATAGAAATAAAACTTGACGTGTATAATTTTATCACATCCTCACAAGAACTGCAGAGTACTGTACTTATCTTCAGTATAGATAGAGCAAGCAATAGACTGTCAATAGGATTTGCTGAAGTCACAGATAGTACGTGGTA
Source organism: Callithrix jacchus (assembly GCF_049354715.1). Lineage (NCBI taxonomy): Eukaryota > Metazoa > Chordata > Mammalia > Primates > Cebidae > Callithrix > Callithrix jacchus. Next base: position 79,904,309 of record NC_133504.1, read on the forward strand.
ATGCTAGACTTCAAATTTACATCTCTTAATGTGTCCGTTTAGGTTTTTATTGCCTAACTCCATATCTCAAACAATAGTAAAATAAAGATAGAAGCAATTTATTTTGGAATTGCTGTCATGAGAAATTGGTTGTGATCTTGGGTTTATTTTCAAATGCATATTTTTTAAGTAATGTTAAACAGAATTCTTTTTAGTTTGATTCAAGCTTTAGTCTTACTTAAACAAGGGTTTTGTATTATGTGGGCTTTTCTTTACAGTTTCTAATCCTGATCAATTTTATTTCTGTATCTAGGTAGATAAAACCAGGAGTAGTTTTATATATGATCTATTTCATGCTTTATGAGACCTACCAGCTGATAACTTTAAATGTGTTAAAATGTTTTCCAAAATCTATTTTAATCAAATAAAAGTGATAGCATGCTCTTCAATATATCATGAAGAACAATCAGAATTGCTTATTTTCCTATTTGGATCAACTTTGTAATACCTCATAAGCAAAATATATTGATTTATATTTTATTTCACATGTTTACATATTATACTTTTTTCCCCATCTATTTTCATATTGGAATGAAATTTCGTGCCTCTAAGTGAAGGAATTAAATGATGCACTTACTAGCTAAGACCCCACATTAAGGGAAAACAAAATTCTTTCCCACCTTTGCTATTACAAGTTCAGCTCTCATTGCTAAATTCAGTAAGCATGGCTTCTTAAAAAAATAATACTTAGTTTTCAATAATTTACCAAGTTAAAGATTGAAGTCCATCCTTAAATTAGACTTTATTTAGTAAAGTGAACATTTCAAAGTTTAATCTCTTTTTGAGTGTGTCTGTATACATAAGTTACATTCCATTGTATGTTACACTGATTGGTCTTGTGCGAAATACTTTCACTTGTTGCACTACTTCGAAACTAAATATAGCCTCCTTGCTTTGTGTAGCTATATAGGTAATCATCTAAGTCAGGAGCACATTGTTTAAACATAATGACTGGCTAATATTAGAAATAGATTTTTTCTTGTGATGGAAGGATTAATGGAAAAATGTTAGGCATTTGGCATACCTCTTAATTATTAAAAATGTATAATACTAACAAGTAGGTTCATTAAAATACATTGTAAATGTTCCTTTAAAAACATATCATACTTTACGGTAGATTTTTTAAAGCTAGTTTTGGATGTTAGGAACCTCAAGATACATTCCAAACAGCTGCATATGACAGCCAACTTTTGATAGTTATCTAGGTCGTTTTCTGCAAACCTTTGTGTTAATCATGTGTAGGTCCTTGAATATACTACAGTCTGAAGGTTGTAAACTAATATTTTAAATAATTTAAAATCGTGTAAACTTAAAAATCACGATGATTTTTGGAATAACAAGTTGAACAAACAGTTAAGAGTATTATTTCTTAAAATACAACAATATAATCTTTATATTTATGGTAATTTTTATATTCAATATTTTAAATGTTTATATGTTAGATTTTTTTTTTCTGGCACCATAAAACGACTAGGTCAAAAAAGAGAAGAAAATGACAAAAAGCATCTTATGTAAGTGTATTTGTATTTTAAAAAGCTCATCATTTTTCATAATATAACATATATAAATAAAATAATGCATCAATTAGAATTTTCTGCCTCCTTTAAAAGGCAAAACTTTACATTTATAATCCCAGCACTTTGGGAGGCTGAGGCGGGTGGATCACGAGGTCAAGAGATCGAGACCATCCTGGTCAACATGATGAAACCCCGTCTCTACTAAATATACAAAAAATTAGCTGGGCATGGTGGCGCGTGCCTGTAATCCCAGCTACTCAGGAGGCTGAGGCAGGAGAATTGCCTGAATCCAGGAGGGGGAGGTTGAGGTGAGCCGAGATCGGGCCATTGCACTCCAGCCTGGGTAACAAAAGCGAAAACTCCTCCATCTCAAAAACAAACAAACAAACAAAACAAACAAATAAAAAAAACATTTAATATATAAACTTAACTATGAACTTTACATTAATATGTATAATTATAACTTTGAAGTTTTATACATAATAAGATAGAATAAATTTGTAACTCTCTGAAGGTAAGAATTTCACCACATGTTCTCACTCACAGGCGGGTGTTGAACAATGAGAACACATGGACACAGGGAGGGGAGCATCACACACTGGGGTCTGTTGGGCGGGGGCAAGGGAGGGACAGTGGGGGTGGTGGGGAGGTCGGGGAGGAATAACATGGCGAGAAATGCCAGATGTAGGTGACGGGAGGATGGAGGTAGCAAACCACATTGCCATATATAAACCTATGCAACAATCCTGCATGATATGCACATGTACCCCACAACCTAAAGTAAAATTAAAAAAAAAGAAAAATAATGAGAAACAATGTATAACAAATCTAATATTATCTATGCTTCACCTGATTCTATAACTACAGAAATATGGGAGTTCAATTTATAAACTGCAAACGTAGTTTAATAAATTGTTCTTTTGCCTTTAAAAAAAAGAATTTTATATATAAAAATACAAAAACACAACATATTTTTATTGGATAAAGAAACAGATAGGTCAGTTGTGTATTTTAATATTTATACTTTACATAACAATATTCCATCTTATTTAACAACTAGTGGTGGCCTCATGTCTATAATCCTAGCACTGTGGGAGGCCAAGGCAGGTGGATCTCTTGAGCCCAGGAGTTTTAGATCAGCTTTGGTAACAGAGGGAGACCTTGGCTCTACAGTAAATAAAAATATTTGCCAGGTGTGGTGGCACACATCTGTAGTTCAAGTGACTTGGAAAGGTGAGGTGAGAATCCCTTGAGTTCGAGAGGTCAAGACTACAGTGAGCCATGATTGTGTCACTACACTCCAGTCTTTGTCCAGGGCGACAGAGCAAGACCCTGTCTCAAAAAGTACATATAAGAGAAAAAAATTGTATAAACTTTCCGTGAGTTTTTGATAGATTGTTTACTGTATAAAAACCAATTATTTTCTAAGAACAAACAAATATTTGAAAGCATAAAATAATTTTGTGAAAGAACAAAAATAACTTTAAAAGTTATATATTAATGTTTCATAGTACTGATTTAGTTGTTCTTCATTATAAGAGATAGTCTGCGTAACTATAAAAGTCATAAATTATACTGGGAAGAAGCCTAGATTGACAGAATATCTGCATTCTCTTAGAGAGTGGACAGTTATTTACTGTGTAACACTGAGTTTTTGAATTTACTTACTGACTACTTTTTTCTTTTGTAAATCACATTTTTATATTTTTCCACAATATAGTTTGCATTTTTAAATAATTATTAAAAATGTAAAAACCTTTCTGGCTTTAGGTATATTTTTCATTATATAAATAATAATTTCTATGGTCTCTAGAGCCTTTCCCAAATGTAAACATATATGAAGACACAAAGCATATATATGTTGGTATTTTATATTTAATTAAAAACATATTTAATTTTATAAGGCTTACTATTATTATTTTGTATAAATGGTCAAAGAAACTTGCATGGTTTGAGAAGAATATGGTCTGGTTCATGGCAAGTTAGACATTAATGTGGGTGTATAATATAGAAAAATATAGACTTTGTGCATCACCTGTGTGGTTCTAACACTAAAGGATCAGTGTTGTTTATAATATAATAAACATATTTGTTTTTGTCAAGTGTGAGGTAGATTATTTCAAATAAGTTACAGTATGAGCTGCAGAATTTAAAAAATAATTTAGTGAAAGACATTGTAAGATGTAGTACTAATAGTGAGTTCTGAGAAATCCCTGTCACAATTTGCATGAACAGATATTATGAACATAGATAACAATTAAACAATGAAAAGTAAATGGGATGGGATGAACATACAGGCAGGAGGGAACACAAAGAATATTAATATTCTTTGAAAAAACCTAAAGTTAATTTGAGTGATGTCTGCATTCTCCATGCTGGTGTACTATGGGTATTTGTGGTTTCTGACCTCAAACACCAGAGAGCATGCTCCATTAGTATCCCCTTGAGATCCTTCCCATGCTGGTGCTCCTGCCTCAAGAGTGTGCAGCAGAAGAAATTTTTATTTAGATTGCTGGAATTATAGTGGGTGAAGTCATTTATTGTCAGCTACTTAGATTTTTGTCATTTTCCATCATTACACAAGATCATTATGGTCTACAAGTGATCACTATAACTTTATGTTACAGGCTCCCAATTACACATCACTTAGGTGCGTTTAAATGAAACTTTCTTTAAAGTTCCACTTTCCTCTGTTTTTCAAAGTGGTTATTTTCAGCAACACCCATCTTCTTCATTTTTATTTGGGGTGCATCTTGACACCAGAGAAGTTTTCAAATCTTTCGGTTTGGTCTACTGTTATGAGGATTTAACCAGCCTCTACCAATGATGTTGTTTCCTCCGGTCTTTAATTGCATAGCAGAACCCAGAACTGAGGTACTCAGGCCCTCCACTGACTTCAGTTATGAGGATCCTTGGCTCTGTGCCCTACTTCTTGGAAATCAAAGAACTTCATGAACATAGACCTTCTCTACCTGTCTCTGTAGCACACAGGAAGGTCATTTAACAACCTTTGACACCACCTGCCAGCCTGAGATTGTTAGAAAAGCATGTGGTGCTACAGCTTCTCTGGTGTTTCATGCATGCTTGTAGATTCTGAATATTGACTTGTGCCTACTTCCCATCAGACAAGGCTCATGCCTCTGGATAGTTGGGGTTTTCCTCAAAGACACAAGGAGCATCCTATCACCACTTTCATTGTCTCCAATTCCGGTGGTTGAATGAGCTTATTTCCTTCATAGAGGTAAAACTCTTCTTCTGTAAAGCCCTCTTTCCTGCCTACATTCTGGGCTGATTTTTAAATTGTATAATCTAGTCCATCATTCGTTGCCTAAAATGTCCAATCCATCATCCTTTGATGTAAAATAACCTCTGCAAATAGAAAATATTATTATTAAATTATGCTTAAAATAGACCAATTTTTAATATAATTGATCTTAAAAAAAAAAAAAAAGCTTTCCCTCTCTTTTTCTGCTAAATAAACATCAGCCTCAAGCCTATGTTAATGATGAAAGGGGAAACAATTGTTTGGAATAAAAAATACGTCAAACACAATTTTAATAGAAATGTTGTTTCTTATTGACTTTTTTCTATTCTAATATTTATAATTATCATGTTGTAACTGACTATAATTTTTGCTTGATCAACACATTTTAAGAATTTTATAAAATGCAGAATACAAATTTCTTTCCTTATTCTAGCATTATAAAACTTTTACAGTGTATTCCCATCCACCCAGATTACATTTCACATACATTGTCTTCATTGCAAACAGTACTCAGCTCACCACCTGTGAAATTTGTACCCCTTACACTCTTCAGGGTTCTGGACTTGTTTTAAATACATCATGTTACTTATAATTCCACTTTTACAACTATGTTAGCTGTAGACATTTTGTGTTTCCTTTTGAAAATGTTCAAAATCTACTGCCTCCAGGGAATCTTCTTAAAGTCATTTTGTTTGATTTAATGTCATACAAAATATAATTCATACTTCTAGTAAAGTACCACCACCTTGTCTGTAGCAGATTTGTTTTTCAGGCTCCCCCCTATATCATTGTTAGCTCCAGAAAACTTATACATTAGAACTGTAACTTTGCATATTTTATATCTATATTATAGTTTAGTATATAACTATAGTATGCACCATTTTGTATGTCTTTTTCTTCTAAATAATCAGCATGTATTATTTCTGCATTTAATCTTTAAAATATTCTTGTGAAGGTGGTCATATAATTATTCCATTTTGCAAATGATGAGAGAAAGATAAACTAAATACATTTGCTGAACATTAAACAGTCTATATGGTGGAGACAGGATACAAACTCAAGCAATCTTATTTCAAGACATGTACTACCCCAAAACAACTTATGAAAATACTTGCTAAAGAAATGCTTCTGGCAATTAATTTCATAAATGTTATGTATTATTGCATTAGTGTACATACACATGAAAATCTTCTACGAGATATGTTTAGCAAATGTACTCAGGGCAGGCACTATGCTAGGATGTCAATACATAGTGAGCAATTTGGAAGACTCATTACTCTACAGGAGTTGAGTTTAGTTGAGAGACCTACATTGTGAGACAAGCAATTGCCATAGAGTGAGATTATAGAAAAACTATATAGTTCTATCAGAATTATAAGAGAGAAGAAGAGCAGGTAACATTTCCTTGAGAAAAATGATGTTGATATTAAAACTGAATGATAAAATGAGAGAGAGAGAGGAATCAATTTGGGATGGATTATAAAAAGAGTTTGAAACAGAGAGAATAGCTGTGCAAGATAAGTCACAGACAAGAAAGACTGTGAAATGTCCTGAAAATTAAACAAAATTAGCCTGGCTGGATAGATAACTAATTGAATTAGCAGGTGGTGAGGCAGGAGGAAACAATGGTACATTTGAAAGTAGAAGTGATGGAGAATAATTTTAAGTTATAATAATGCAGGATATCACTATATTTTTTAATTTAAAAATGTGATCAAATGCACATAACATAAAATGTACCACCTTAAACTTTTTAAGTGTGCAGTTCAGTGGCATTAAATACTTTCACATTGCTGTGTTGCCATCACCAACATCTATCTATAGAACACTTTTCATCTTGCAAAACTGAAGCTCTGCACCCATTAAACAGTCATTTCATATTTCCCCCATGTTTTCTCCCCAGGCTCTGACAACCACCATTCTACTCGTTTGTCTATGATTGTGATAACTCTAGATACACCAGGTAAGTGAACTCATATAATATTTTGTGTTTTTGTACCTGGATTACTTACTTTACCTAGCATAATGTCCTCAAGATCTCAGTATTCATCCATGAGTTAGTATGATGTCATTTCTTTTATGGCAAAATAATATTTCATTGTATATTTATAGTATATTTTGGGTATCATTTCATATCTTTATGCTTCCACATTTTGGCTCTTGTGAATAACACTGCTTTGAACATGGGTGTGCAAGTATCTGTTCCAGTGCCTGCTTTTCACTATTTTGCTTATGTACCCAGAAGTGATGGTGCTAGATCATGTAATAACTCTTTTTACATTCTCACCAACAATGCATACAATTTTCAATTTCTTCATATTTACCAACAACTAATATTTTATTTTTTATAATAGTAGCAGTCCTAATGTATATGAAATGTGGAACATCATTTTATTATAAATTCTAAGTGAGCACTCAAGCTACCGTGTAAAACACTGCCTACATGGAATTTGGGAGGAAAATATTTCATATGTTATAACAGCATCCTCTGAAAAACACAATCTGACTATAATATTTTTGTTGATTGGTTGGTTAAGTGAACTATCACAGGACCTTTGAGTAATGTCATAAGTACAAACTTAGTTACTGTTGAAAAAGCAAAGAAAGTCATGGCAAAAATAGAATACAAACAAAAATTTCAGTATTTTTTCATTGTACTAAACATGATGGAAATATACAAAGAAGTCTAGACAATAACTACTTTAATTTTTATTTACTCTATCTATTACATTCACTTCTTTTCTCTGAAGAGCTGCTATTTAAACTAAAATACAGTATTAAAGTTATTTTTTAATAATAAACAGTGATTCTGCATCTTATGTATAAATTTAAAAATGAATAATATGCTTCTTTACCTTTAAGGTCTCAGAGTGTATTTGTTAAATCATACACACAAACATAATAAATCAATGTGTTAAAGGTTAAAAATTGAGTTTAATAAACAATGTGTTTCATATACCATGATTTAACAATCTGTTAAGGGTTAAAAACATGGTAAATTAAAGCATGGTTGTGGAAGCTGATTATGATAAAGAAATGACAAATGATCTTGGCCTGGAGAGGTGAGTAGAAGTTGGCAAGAAAAGTGAGTGATGGAAGGTTGTTGTAAAAGTTAAAATAATGTTTTCCAAGCTATGCAACTATAGAAGGGTATTGCAATTTTGGATAATGGTGAGAAATTCTCTGTTGAATTTTTTTTGAGGAATTAAAAATAAATTGAGTTTAAGGTATAATTTAAATAAGTTTGAGTCAAATTTTCAGTGGTTATAATATATCCAATTTTCAGGAAGATCACAGTTTCTGTCCCTAAAGGGAAATGCAGTGGCATCTGTTAGATATTTATATTTATATTTAAAACTCAGTATAGTTTTAAACACATATGTACAAACATATATATATATATATGCACATATATACATTTATAAAAATTGTTCATAAGTTTAGTTTTTTACCTTTATTTCCTAGAACCTGGTCAAATGTACTGGGTTTTAGATACTTTCATCATTTCTTAATCTTTTTAGCTATTTCTCTCTCTGTGTATGCATGTGTGTGTGTGTCTATGTGTCTTCATTTTTCTCTTTCTCACTTTCTCTCTTACTGGCAGAAGTGATGAATTGATATGGAGCACCATAAATATTTTAGATTTTCATTATGAGTAAAGAAGACTGTATAAATATTTGCAACATTTACCCAGACAGTAGGTCTTACTAGTTGAATAATTTTCAAAAGGAGTTATCCTTTAAAAAATACATATGGTTTTCAGTTTTTAGTCCAGCATGTAAGAAGCATAGAAGTCGTCATTCTGTACAAACAAGTAAAAAACTGAACACAACACAAATAATTTACATAAAGTTATGGTCTGGCCATGTTCCCAACCAAATCTCAACTTGAACTGTAACTCCCAATTCAATCTTTTTAAACAGTTAGAAACAAAATGTTTTATGTAAAGTGACAAAGTTCCTTTTTGATGCCTTTTGCTGTTTAATAAAAGGAAATGCATATGCTCCATATATGAATATTTTTAGCTACAAGTGCCTTAGTCATCAAATGAGAACTCATATTTGTATAAGTAATATATTTTTGAAACATTTTCTGATAATTGAATATTATAAACCATGTCTAGGTAGATAAAGTTTATGAATTGTACTTTTCGTTAAGCACTCTCAATAGTTAAATTTTAAATGAATGTGTTTCTTAATTTTTTATTTGTTATTGTTAGTTGTAAATATTTTTTTTTCATGCCTTTTCCTTCTTAAATTGTGTTTTTGTTTTTATTGTTTTGGAAACATTATAAAAAACTACAGCATGGTATTCATTGTTTTAAACACTCTGCATGTGATTGAAAACAAAAATCTTTCTGAAAGTTACAAACTCTAAAATAACTGTGTCATTTAGTGTATAGAGTAGACCTAAAGTGATGTGAATGCAGTCGATTTTTAACTAAAATTGTTTTTATACTGATATAAATTTTGAAGATGTTATACAAAATATATCACAATTTGAATTTAACTACATTTAAATGCCTAAATTTAAGAGATTAAAAAAAAAACTTAAGTGCTTCTTTTGCAAAGGACACCATATGCAAATAAAGTTTTTCATATGTGGAAAACACTTTTAACAAGTAACACTATAACCTATATTTACCAGTTATTTTCTTTCACTTGCATTATGGAAATTATGTTGGGTGAGTAAGAAACTGTTACTATGCTCAAGGAAATGTTTCAGCAACCAATTCAAAATGAGGATTATTTGAAAAGAGAATAGAAAAACTCTGAAATGCATATCTTACTTTCATTGCAGCAGAAATTGTCTAGCTATTGAGTGAACACCCCTCTCTTTTCTTAAGGAAACTAGCTACATCTTTCTTGCTGTTAAGTGTATCCATATGAGTGAATTCCACAAGCAGACAATGGAATCTAGGCAGAAGTAATATGCTACACTTGAAGTCATTGCCTATGAAAGTCTCGTTTGCAATTTTTTACTCTGTATTTCTCTTCTTTTCTAGGTAGAATTATATACAAAACCCACAATGTGAAGATGGTAACTCTTCATAGTCCTGTTTTCTTGAATAAATAGATAAAGCAGAAATTTTCTAGCATGCTAATTGGTCTTTATGTAAATTAGAAATGAACTACAATTACAGTAAATATGCAGAAAAGTAGAATTGCACAGTGAATATTTCAGGGAGTTCTCTCCAAATTGTCTGGAAAAAAAAAAGTAGGATTTTCACTTCATTTGTAGTAACTCTCCTGAACTCAATTTCCTACAGAACCAAAAGGTGGGGATGTAAAATGGAGGGTCCACAAAAAGTCCCAGCTTCTTTCTAGCAATTAGTCACCAGCAAGTTTGTAAACAGCTAGAACCAAGTAAATAATTTATTCTTTACTAGCAAGGCTACTCCTAAACTTACCATATATATGTGGAAGAAACAAAAATGGGGTGCTTCACCAAAGACAAAGTTTCAAAGTGCATTCACCTAAATCATAAGCCAAGTGTATCTTTATGCAGGATCCATATAGAAGGGCGCATGTATTTGCACTTTGACATTTCTATCCATGAGTATCAGCTTTCAATAAACAATGTTTTGGGGTTTAAACAAAACAATGTATTGGCATTATGTGCTTCTGATTTCAGCTTTTGTCATTCTAATAGCATTACCTTTAGCAGAACATTATAATCAGAAGGAAATTTTTCTATCTCTTAGTCATTCAACACATTGGTTTATAGTTAATTTATTGCTTATACTTATTCTTCGTTACCAATTTCCTATTATATTTATAAATAGTATGGTATTTCTATGTTTTTTATTTCATATCTGATTTTAGGAAAAAATTTACTTGAAGATATTGAACACCCTAAGAACAACAACAACAAAAAATAGAGAACAGATGCAAATAATATATTTTACTTGCCTACAACATTCATTAGCTATAATGCATTAGTAGGCTTTAAAGTAGATGACTTAAATATGAAAACAAAAAATAAAAAATATATAAAGAGCGAAAAGAATTTCAAACTAAATAAAAAGGAAAGCATATGGAATAAAATATGTTAAGATTATTTTGTGAAGAACATAAGACAGTAGAATAAGAAGTCCCAGGCTTTACCCCACACAGAAAAACTGATTTAAAAATAATATACAAACCAAAGTACCCTTTTAAGTAGTCCAGAATTTTGTAAAGAAGTTGCAGTAGCCTGGACAACTAAAAGTTAAGGACAGCTACATTGAAATTGCTAAGAATATAAATTTCACTTTACCTGCATTAATATTTCCCCAAGTCTGGCAAAACTCAGCTCCAAGTGAAATCACCTTGTCCTGTAACTTCTCCCTGAGGGAAAAAGACATAGTGAGGTATGCATCTGCTGTCTCCAGGTTGGTGGTCTGCCCAAAGGAGGGACTGACTTCTGTCTTGCCTCATCTGGAGTGCTGATGGAACTGACATAGTCTGGATGTCCAATAACAGCTAAGGACAGAGGAAAGGAGTGGGTGGCTTATTGCATCCAACATGACTGTGCAAGAAAGGGGAGAAAGTGCAGAACCTGAGGCTTCTTGACGAGGAATAAGGAAGAGGAGTGAAATATGCCTTCAACAGTCTGGCCATTTGATGTGTTGTGCAAGGACCTAGTTTCTCTCTGACTTCACCCTGAGTACTGACGGAACAGGCACAGTATGGATGCCTGGAGACAGCTAGGAACAAAGAAAACAGGCAGGCATATTGCTGCATTAGACAAAGCTATGCAAGATTGGAAGAAGGCATACAACTTGAGGCTTCCCCACAGGGAAGGAACAAGAGGAATAGAGTATGCTTCCAATGTCTCAGTCAGCAGTACTTTGGTCAGACATTAGAGGGAGAAAGAGATTATACGTTTTAGAAGAAAAGGAGGAGGAGGAGGAAAAGGAGGAAGAAGAGGAAAGGGAGAAGGAGGAGGAGGAGGTGGAAAAGGAGGAGAAGGAGGAAAAGGAGGAGAAGGAGGAACGAAGAAGGAGTAGGAGGAATGGAGGAGGAAGAGGAGGAGGAGGAGGAGGAGGAGGAGAACCAAAAACAACCAGAAAAATCTCTCATTATAAAACCACATGCACAAATCCAGACAAGACCTATCTATAAAAACGGTTCTATAGATTCTCAGAATCCCTAGCAAGGCTGATTATTAAACATCTTTCTCTGTCATAAAAGACTGTGAGAAGTAGCTTTCTATTTCAAATGCACAGAAACTTGCACAGAGATACAAGGAACATGAAAAATAAGAAAATATGATACAATCAAAGAACAAAATAAATCTCTAATAACCAACTCTAAAGAATGGATACTCACGAATTACATGACAAAGAATTCAAAACAATCATCTTAGTGAATCCCAGTGTGTAGCAAGATAACAAATATGCAACTAAACAAAATAAGAAAAGCAACACATGAGCAAAATGAAAATATTAATAATCAAAATGAAAATAATATTAATAAGGAGACAAAAACTATAAAAGAGGAGCAAACCAATTTGGGAACTAAAAATACGTTAAACAAACTGAAGTATTCACCAGAGGGGTTCACCAATAGACTTAATAAAAGAGAAGACAGAATTAGTGAAGTCTAAGAAAGATCATGTGAAATTATCCATCAGAGAAATAAAAATAAAATAAAATAAAGTAACAAAGAGTAATGAAAGTTTAAAGGATTTCTGAAAATCCACAAAGAAGCCAATTCATGCATTAGAGAAGTACCAGGAAAGGAAGAGAAATTGGTTTTGGCAATGACTGCTTTTCTATTTTGATACCAAAACACAAGCAACAAAAGTAAACACAAACAGTGGCACTCCTTTGAACTACAAAGCCTCTGCATAGTCAAGAAAACAGTAAACAGAGTGAAGAGACAACCTACAGAATGGGAGAAAATACCTATTTCCAAACCATACATCTGATAATGGGTAAATAGTTCCAAACTGTATTTCTGATAAGGGTAAATATCCAAAATAATTTAGGAATTTATACAACTCAATAGCAAAAAAACAAAAAAAAAACAAAAAAAAAACCAAATAACTCTTTTAAAAATGGATAAGTGGCATAAATAGGCATTTTTCAAAAGAAGACATACAAATAGCCAATAGGTATATGAAAATATGTTCAACATCAGTAACACTCAGAGAAATGCAAATCAAATCCACTATGAGATAGTATGTTACATTTTTAGGATGGCTATTATCAAAAAGAAAGACAAATACAGTATTGGCAAAGATGTGAGAATTTGGAGCCCTTGTACAGTTTTGGTGGGAATATAAGATGATGTAGCCACTGTGAAAAACAATACAGAGATTCCTCAAAAAATTGAAAATAAAACTACCATATGATCCAGCAAACTCACATGTGAGTATATGTTCCATACATACAAAAGAATTAAAATCAGGATCTTGAAAGAGATATACACTCCCATGTTCATTTCAACATTATTCACAACAGCTAAGAAGTAGAAAAACCTAAATGTCAATTGATGGATTACTGAGTATAGAAAATGTGGCATATATAAACAATGGAATATTATTTAGCCTGTAAAAGAAGGAAATCCTGTCAGATGTGAGAAATTGGATGAATCTGGAGGATATTATGCTAAGTGAAATAAGGCAGTTACAGAAAGATAAACACTGTATGATCTCAGTTACATGAGATATCTAAAATAGTCTGATTCACAGAAACAGAGAGTAGGATGGTAGTCACCAGGGGCAGGTGGGTCAGGAGGAGAAATGGATCAGTGGGTATAGTTTCAGTATGCATAAGGTTAACAATACTATATTGTATAGTCAAAAATTATAGCGGGTAGCCCTCATGTTAAGTATTCCTAATACACTAAAAAGAAATGTCACAGACATTATTTGCATATTGAACATGTAGAATTATTGTTTCTTTCAACAACAACAACAAAATATCCCAATTCTACTAATATGTCAAATCTTTACAGTCTATTAATCTCAAGTTTCTATTTTGGAAAGAAGCATATGTTAAAAATATTTCTCTAAAAAATGTTATTTTACTCTAAGAAAATAACGGCATGATGTGAAATAAAAACTGGTTCTTGTTATTGATGTCAAGAGACAATAAAGAGTGATGATGACTAGGTAATCTAAAGGAGGTACGCCCCTTTTAAACAGGGCAGTGATATGCATCTGGAGTCTTCTCTATTTAGGTGGGCTTGCTATTGTAAAACTTGGTGTGAATTTTTTCATGACATTTGACTTTTAAATATTTGCTTAAAAAATCATACCAATTATAACATTAAAAATATTTTTTCCAGAATTCCCCATGATTAAGATTCAAGGAAATTCAGTGGAGAAATATCTTTTAACAAATGATGCTCCACCAATTTGATGTCTATATTCAAAAGAACGAGATCATGTATTTTGCAGAAACATAGATGGAAATGGAGGTCACTTTTCTTAGCAAACTAATGCAGAAACAGAAAAGCAAATTATCCATGTTCTCACTTACAAGTGGGAGCTAAATAATCAGAACACATGGACAGAAAGTGGAGAGCAACTGACAGTGTGGTCTACTTGAAAGAGGTAGAGATTCAGAAAAAAAAAAATTATTGGGTACTATCCTTAGTACCTGGGGTATTAAATATTAAATAAACTGTATACCAAAATCCCGAGTCAAGAGATTACCTACAAAACAAGCCTGCACATACACCCCTGAACCTAAAATGAAAATTAAAATATTAAAATAATAACACCCATAGACATTAGCATATCAAAGACACTAACATCTTTTGCACATTTAAAGGTTAAAGATTAATGCTTTCAACCTCACACTATAAAAAGGCAGTTTTTTTTCTTACTATTTCTATTCAACATCACACTTAAGGTTTTATTCAGTAGAATAAGACAATAAAAATAAAAAAAATTTAGTTTAAACAGAGAAAAACATCTTTGTTCATACCAGTCATCTATATAAATTTCTTTTGGAATCTATGGAAAGATACCAGAAATAATAAGGGTTTGTAAGGTAGCAGGATACAAGATCAATATACAAAGCAAATTTTATTGTATATCAATGAACAAGTTAAATTTTTAAAAAGGTGCCATTTTAATATTATTATACTGAAAACTATGGTATAAATCTGACAAAAGATGTGCAAGACTCATACATTGAAAGCTGTAATACATTGTTGTAAAAAAATTGAAGAAGGCTTAAATAAGTGGAACAATATCACCGTAAGTTGATCTATCAATGCAATACTAACCAATCAAAATCCCAGCATGCATTTTTATAGAAATTAACAAGTTTACTATAAAATATATATGGGAAAGGAAGTCACTTAGAATATTTTTGCCAAATATTTGCTCCAAAGAACAATTTTGTAAACAAAAAGCAGAGTGAAATGAGTCACATTACCTGACTTCAAGAATTATAATATAATTTAAGTAAACAAGACAGGTTCTGGCAACAATAAAGAAAAAATTCAGTCTGTGGAGCAGCCTTGATAGTTCAAAAATAGACCCATATATATAAGGTTAATTGATTGTTGGCAAAGATTCAAAAATAATTCACTAGACAAAATATATTTTTTTAATAAATGATGCTGGATCAATTTAATGCTCATATTAAAAATAATGAACTTTGAACAATAACACATCATATTGGAAAATAACCCTAAATGAATTGTAGAACTAATTTAAAAATTAAAATAATTAAACATCTAAGAAAAAAGAATAAAATTATTGTGACCTTGAGTTAGACAAAATTTTCTTAGATATAATACTACATGAATAATTCATACAGTGTATGTTAACAAATTTCACTTTGTCAAAATTAAGAACTATTTTTCAGAAGACATTTGTAAGAGAATGAACTGAGCAACAATACACTTGGAGAAAATAAATACAAATTACAAAACCTTTAAAAAGACTATTATTTACAAACAACTTTAAAAACTCAGGTATTAAAAAGAAAACAAGTTAGACCACCCCACCTACAAACACACATATATATGATTAAAATGCATACAAAACAAAAATAGTTATCATAACTTGAACTTTGTCTTAAATTAAAAAAAAATTTTACATTTATAATTCTTTTTCTCCTTTTTCAGTAATTAAAAGGCAGAAAAAGAACTAGATTATGTGATGACATATATGTCTGCTTTTAATGTATATTAAATTCTATTTAAACGTGTTTTTAAAATAATATATCTTAATGTCATCCACTTTAGGATATAGCTCTAATGTTGAAATAATTTCTACTAAGTTCTCTTTAATATATAAGAAAAAAGATAAAATTACTTTTGTAGGGCCCAAAGGAAAATTTTCCCTTCTCACCCTCAAGGTTCACTGAAAATCACTGACAAAAGGAAATTAATAGAAAAAGAACATAAAAATGTATTTGACCATAGTTTATGTGACACAGGAACCTTCAGTACATAGAATCAAAAGTACAGGGAATATTGCCCATTTTTATGCTTAGGTATGCGCAGTCATGTAAAAAAACTGTTGGGCCGGGCGTGGTGGCTCAAGCCTGTAATCCTGGCACTTTGGGAGGCCGAGGCAGGTATATCACGAGGTCAGGAAATCGAGACCATCCTGGTCAACATGGTGAAACCCCGTCTCTACTAAAAATACAAAAAATTAGCTGGGCATGGTGGCGCGTGCCTGTAATCCCAGCTACTCGGGAGGCTGAGGCAGAATTGCCTGAATCCAGGAGGCGGAGGTTGCGGTGAGCCGAGATCGCGCCATTGCACTCCAGTCTGGGTAACAAGAGCAAAACTCCGTCTCAAAAAAAAAAAAAAAACAAAAAAAAAAAACAACTGTTGGGCAAAAAAACATATGATCTAATGCTAATAGGCAAAAAAACATATGATCTAATGCTAATAGACTCAGTGGGGAATCCCAGCATGACCTGTGTTTCTAGAGTCCTTTGGCCTCTCTTGAGCATGCATTCCTTCCTTCTGGATATGAGCAGTACCCACTCTGGAATGGGAGTCTTAGGACGTAACAGTCGAATAAGTTGGGCTAGATAATTTCTTTAAAGCCGGTTTTTACACACAAAAAAAGAGGAAAAGTTAGCATATGATTTTGGGGTTTGATAGTTGGCTCTGGGGAAAGAGAGTTCTGAATACAAAGTTAAGGGGTGCTAGAAAAAAGACAACTAACTATAACCTTAAAGTACACAGAAATAACATCTCACCTCTGCGCTTTGATTCAGAAACTTCCTTCTCCCTCTCTAATCTCTCCTCCCTCCCACTCTTTCTAGCTTTCTCTGTTTTTATGGTGATGTTGAGTCACTGAAGCTCCCATGAGGCTGAGGAGAAGAGAAATAGAATCCATTCATATTGGAGAGCTGGATATTCTATGTGTTTTTGTTATTTATATGAATACATGTTCAACTATTTTGAAGACTTCTTTTTCGGTTTTCCTCCTTTTTCATTTTTCTTTTTCTTTCTTTCTTTTTATCTGCATTGGAAGTAGTCACTAAGTTTATCCCACAGATTGGAAGGAATGGGAGAATTTACTTAGTAAGCAAAGCAAGCATTTGCCTCTTCTCAAATAATGAATAAGACACCTGAAATTAAAATGTCATCTTTCAACCTTTTAAAGGAGATGGTACCATTTTTTCAATTACTGAAATTTTCAAGTCATTTTTTAATTGATGATTAAGGCTCTTCCTGACTCTTCCTCAGTAACAGATATAATAAGGGTTAGAGGAATGAAAGTTCGTGTGTGTGTGTGTGCGTGTGTGTGTGTGTGAAGGTGAGACATGATAGATTACAAGAGGTATAAAAACGATATTATGAAGTTACAGTAAGCTAATTTATTGCTGAAGAAAGAAAAAGTATTTTAAATACATTTACTGTAGTTAAGTGCACAGTGTTTATAAAATCCAAGACTATATACAATAAGGTACCAGGACCTGAGATTCATTCACCACTCACTCATTGACTCAAGCCAAGTAACAACCCATCATTCAAACTCCATTTGTGGTACGTGTCCTATACAAATGTACTGTTTTAACCTTTTTAAAAAAGATGTTGATATATTAATAGAAAACTAATAAGATGGCCCAACTTCAGAAATTTATATAACCTTTAAAGTTACTCTTTGGGGATTTTCTTTGTCATAGATTTGAGCCTGTCCCAGTATAACACAAAATATCGATGTGACTAAACATACACTACTTTTTTTTAAAGTAATTTTTATTTTAGTGTCAAGGGTACATGTGCAGATTGGTTCTACTGCTAAATAGCATGATGTGGGGAGCTGGTATACATATTATTTCATCACCCAGATAATAAGCATAGTGCTTGATAGATAGTTTTTTTTTATCATCACCCTCCTACCTATTCTCTATTCTAAGGCAGGCCCTGGTGTCTACTGTTCCCTTCTTTGTGTATATGTGTATTAAGTGTTTAATTTTTGATCATAAGTGAGAACATATGGTGTTTGTTTTTCTTTTCCTCCGTTAGTTCACTTAGGATAATAGTCTTTAGTTTCATTCATATTGTTGCAAAATACATTATCTTATTCTTTATTTTGGCTGCATAGTATTCCATAGAATATGTACTGCATTTTCTTTGTCCCGTCTACCACTGATGGACTTTTAGGTTGATTGCATGTCTCTGCTATTGGGAATAGTGCTGTGATTAACTTATACATGCATGTGTTCTCATTGTTGAACAATCTATATTCCTTTGAATTGCTGATGGGATTACTGAGTCAAATGGTAGGTCTAGTTTTAGCTCTTTCGGAAATCGTTAAACTGCTTTTCACACTAGCCAAACCAATTTACATTACAATAAGCAGTACTATAAATGTTCTCTTCTCCACACAGCCTCACCAGCATCTGTTATTTTTTACTAATAGCCATTCTGAATGGTGTGAGATGATATCTCATTGTGGTTTTAATTAAAATTTCTCTAATGATCATTGATGTTGAGCTTTTTTTATATGCTTGTTGATGCATATATCAACTTTTTTTGAGAAGCATCTGTTCATGTCGTTTGCCCACTTTTTAATGGGATTCTTTGTTTTTTCTTGTTAATTTAATTTACTTGTAGATTCTGGATGTTAGACCTTTTTGGATGCATAGCTTGCAATTTTTTTTTTCTCCCATTCTGTTGGTTACCTATTTATTCTGTTGCTTGCTAGTTTCTTTTGCTATGCAGAAGCGCTTTAGTTTAATTAGGTCCCATTTGTCAAATTTTGTTGTTGCTACAGTTGCTTTTTTCATTTTTTTTTGCCCGGACCTACATTTAGAATGTTACTTCTTAGGTTTTCTTCAAGGGTGTTTATAGTTTTAGGCTTTACATTTAAGTCTTTAATTCATTTTGAGTTGATTTCCTATGTGTTGTAAAGAAGGGGTCTGCTTTTAATCTTCTGCATATAGCTAGCCAGTTATAGCAGCACCATTTATTGAATAAGGAGTCCTTTCCCCATTGCTTGTTTTTATTAGCTTTGTTGAATATCAGATGGCTGTACATGTGCAGCTTTATTTCTGAGCTTTCTATTATGTCCCATTGGTCTATGTGTCTAATTTGTACCAGCACCATGTTTTGGTTACTGCCGCCTAGTAGTATAGTTTGAAGTTGGGTAACATGATGTTTCCTGCTTTGTTTTCTTTGTTTAGGATTGCTTTGGCTATTTGGGATCTTTCTTTGCTTTACATTAATCTTAGAATAGTTTTTTTCCCCCTAATTCTGTGAAGAATGTTATTGATAGTTTAATAGAAATAGCATTGAATCTGTGACCATTTAAAAAATATCAATTCCTCCTACTCATGAGCAGGAAATCTTCTTCCATTTGTTGGTGTCATCCCTGATCTCTTTCAAAAGTGTTTTGGAACTCTCATTGTAGAGATCCCTCAAGTTTCTGGTTTGTTGTATTCCTATGTATTTTTGTGTGTATGTGGCTACTGTGGATGGGATTGCAGTCTTGATTTAGCACTCAGCTTGTACTACTGGTGTATAGAAATGAGCTTCAGTTGGACATAAATGTTAGTGAACTCTCCTCATTACCATACAAAAATCCACACCCCAGGAAGAAGCTCATTCACCATTTTCTGTACATGCAAAATATGTAGAAGCATGACTGGCAACTGTGCCTGGGCTATTTTTACTCTACCTCTAAGTTCAATAACCCAGCTTGGTAAATGCCCTGTTTTTAATCATTGTTTGGGGAAGGATTTTTTTTTTTTTTTTTTTTTTTTTTGAGACGGGGTTTCGCTCTTGTTACCCGGGCTGGAGTGCAATGGCGCGATCTCGGCTCACTGCAACCTCCGCCTCCTGGGTTCAGGCAATTCTCCTGCCTCAGCCTCCCGAGTAGCTGGGATTACAGGCATGCGCCACCACGCCCAGCTAATTTTTGTATTTTTAGTAGAGACGGGGTTTCATCTTGTTGACCAGGATGGTCTCCATCTCTTGACCTCGTGATCCACCCACCTCGGTCTCCCAAAGTGCTGGGATTACAGGCTTGAGCCACTGCACCCAGCCGAAGCACATCTTTATAAATGAGCTCTAGTGTCGTCCTTACTTGTTGCAAGTAATAAAACCCTTCTGAAATCCTAGTTGGCCATAGTCTTTGGACTGTCACCCACCAAGCAATCGAACCCACCCACTCAGTGGGTAACAGTCTGATGTTTGATAGTTTAGGTGTATTAAATAAATTTCACAATATTTTCAACTTATCAGGACACAACTACATTGTAATTTGAGGGGCATCTATACATACATACACATACAGATATTTGTTTTAGAAATTTGATTTACACAAATGTGAGAGCTAGTTAAACAGTCTCTGTAAGGCTGTTGTCTTCACATCTGGTGCTGGAGCTTAAAGTGTACAGGGCATAGCACAAGTAGGGGAGAGCAACAACACAGTGGAATTCTGGAATTCTCCAGAATAAACTGGAATCTCAAGAATGGACTGGAACCAGGATCCATTTTTGTTGATTCTAATCTTTGATTGCTAAAATATCCTGTAGAAGAAGAACCATTGCCAAGGAGCTACACCTAAAGCCTATAGTTTCAATCGTAAAATTCCGAATTTAAACTCCAAAATTTTATCCATGTACCAAAAGTAAAAAATGGAAACACAGAAACTTACCAGTTCAGATACCAAAGATCTCTTATATTTCCTGGTGGCCATAAAATTCTTACTTGATTTGTGCTCAAAATGGACAAAAAAACACAGCCAAAAGAAAAAGGCAAACATACCAAATTCTCCATTGTCTCTCACCTTAAGAGAATTGATTTCTATATGTCACTAATCCATTTATCAAAATTACCAAATGGCCAGACCATAAATCCATATTTCTAATTATTCTGCCAATGATGATTACTGATGGCAAATAAACCAAAAAGAAAATGAAAACCAAAGCACAATACGAGTAGAGAGTAAAATTAAAATTAGAAAAGGAGAGAGTCAGCAAAGTCCTATAAATGCTCTCTGCATGCCACGGAATGACACACCTAGGCTTCCAATGCCCATGAAGTGTACTTGTCTGGGGACAGAGTACCTGGCTCTCTTAGGTGGATACACTGTGCATTTTAGTAGAAGACCTCCAGAACTGCTAAAGGATGAATTTCCAAGACAATGCAAAATTTGGTTAATTAACATATAGATATAATAATGAATTAGCATTAAAGATTTTATTCAATGCATTAATGAGAAAACCTGTGAAGTACAGTAACTGGTTGAAAGGAGAATCCAAAAACCACATGCAATTATATATCAGGAATACTGGCAAAAATTTGTAAACAGATCCAAAACTCCTTTTTGACTATTGTGAGAAGATTATCTCTCCATGGAACAATTCAGTTACATGTCTATAGATAAGAATTATATTACATTTCTGTTAGTTGTCTACCATTAACAAAGTTGCAAAGACGCTTATAGAATCAAAATAATATAATGTGAAATGTACCATAAATAATGCATAGTTTTCATTCAAGCACAGATTTTTTTTTCTCCACATGTCATGTATCTATTAATTCAGTAGACCTAATTTGTAATATTTATGGAAAAATATAGGTAGAGTAATAGTAGGACCAATAGTAGTTATATAAGTAAAGAACTTACCATTAAATAATAATGTTTTTAAAGGTTAAAAAGATGTCGCTCATACAAATATAAAGTAAGCATATGTCAAATATTTTAAATTTCTTTATAATATTAAATATATATATTATTTCTTCAAGCACTATATCATTTATAATTTATATGTTTTTTACTCTCTTATGTTGCAGTAATCAATTTGTCTATGTATATCCTATGATAAATTTTAATTACTATAAAAATAATATTTTTGCATATAGTAAAAATAACCACAGAACTAATAATGATTATTTATGCCTTTCAATTCCTGTATGATATGTTAACAGAATAAGTTACATAGCTTCAATTTGCTTATAGAATTAAAAATAAATTTTTTTCTCTAAATCATGGGGTTACTTCCAGTAGCTTAGTATGGGTAGAAAAGTCTAACGTTTTCTTATTTACCCAAATTGATTTGACCTGTTTTTCAAATTGGAATTTCTGTTTCTTGTTAAAAATGCTGCAGATACTTCAATAGTGTTTCAAAGCCTGGGAGGCAGAGCTAGAGGATTCATCAAGATCAGCTCACCTAATACACACACCCAGACATGTACCATCACTTCCACCCTGTGCCTAAGGGCCTGCCCATCCATTTCTTTTATGAAACCAGGGGAAATTGTTATTTTTTTCAAGAGTTTAGAGATTTAATGTGTGTGTGTGGGAGTGGTTCCTTTTTGAATAGGAACAAAGTTTATTATTATTTTTTTACATTCCTCTTCATTTATGCCTACAAAAGAAAGTTTAAATACTAAAGATGAAGGATCACAGCAAGTCCTGAAGGTTTAAGAATCCAAAGTAACAATTTATGGTTATATTTGTAGTTTGTGTTCAATTAGAAAACAACTAAAAATTAAAATATGTCCTTCATGATGTTTAGAGTTTTCTAGTAAGAAATACACACTAATTTATTGAGTATTTTATTTAAATCTTTATTCTCTAAGTCATTATAAAAAGGTAAAAGACAGCACTTGTTGATGAGAAGAAAAGAAAGTTAGTTAAGCCAGAACATAAGATATATATTTACACATTTCTTATTATTCCAGAGAGCATGGTGTTAAAAATTTAAAGTTAAAGATAGTGTTTAACAAAGGTCACTGCAACTTTTTTCTGATATTCTTATGTTATACAACCTCAAAATTAATGACTCATAACAAACTATTTTGTGTATCTGTTCTTCATCATAGATGGTTTTTACTTCTATGCTTGCCTAGTATTGGAAAATATCTGCATAATCCATTTAGGAAGAAATCAAATATTTCTAGATTGGCCATTTTTTAAAGTGAAAAAAGTCTGCAGAGTTATCAAATGGAGAAATCTCTAAGGAGTAAATATTTTACAAAAATCACATTCAGAATTTTAAGCCCGAGATACTAGTCTTAGTATTTTCATATCACCCTAGTGATTTCATCTCACCTTAGTATTTTCATTACACCCTCAGTGCAAAGCCTAACACACTTTAGGGGTATGATAAATAAAAAATATATTATAAATCAATATTTATTTTTATGGAATTATTGCCACTATGTAGCTGAACACAGAATTTAAAATATAAAGAATAAATATTTAGGCTCAGTATATTTATTCGTTTTCTATTAGCTACAGTGACAAATTACCACAGAACTAGCAGAGTAAAGTAGAACAAATGTATTGACTCACAGTTTTGCAAGTTAGAATTCTAGGAAGGTGCAGCTGGATTTTCAACTCCAGGTGTAACAAGGTCAAAATCAAAGCATCCTTTGGCCTGGGCTCTTCTGGAGTACTTGAAGGAAGATGTGTTGTTTAATTTTTAGGGGAGAAGTCTTTGTAGCTGCAATGCTGAGGTCCCCCATTTCCTCACTGTCTGCCTTTCTTAAGACTTCTCCCAGCTCTAGAAGGACACTTACTTTCCTCATTATATTGCCTTCTCCATCTTTGAGACAGCAAAAGGACAAGTGCATTTTATACTTCTAAACTCTCACTCCTCCTATTGTATCTCTCTGGCTCCCACTGAAGAGAATTCTCTCGTTTTAAGGATTCCTGAAGTAATGTTACAGTAGGTAGCTAGTCAGACATAAGCAGAGTGTAGAGGGACCCCACCCCCCAGGAATGTCAGAAACCATCAGGTGATGGTCAGGCAGTTGTAAAACTGTGTCTCTAAAACAATAATTGGTTGCAACTGGTGCCAGGGAAAGGCAGCCTTCTAATAGATAGAAACACCTGAAGCTGGTGATCAGCAGCTTTCTGATATGATCTCAGGTGTTGGGTGAGAGAGCTCACACATGTTCACTAAGAGGCAAAATGGTGGAATTCAACTGTTTACATGACGTCTTGAAACAATCAGACTGGTAAGGGAAGAACGCCTCAAGTGAGCACGTATACAAATCCGGTAAATAAACTGCTTATGAGGTCCCTCCCAAGCACTGGCAGGCAAAGCACATGCCAACAGCCCAGCCCAAAGAAAGAATCAGGGAGAAGTCATGCAAGACCCCAGAAGTATGCCAACATATAAAACCCCAAGTCAAAAGGTCAAATCGAACACTTGATCTCTCAAGATGCCTGCCTGCCCCTCTTACAAGTGTACTTTACTTTTGTTCACTTTAAAGCTTTTTAGTAAACTTTCACTCCTGCTCTAAACTTTGCCTCATTCTCTCTGCCTTATGCTTCTTGGTTGAATTCTTTATTCTGAGGAGGCAAGAAGGAAGGTTGCTATAGACCCGTATGGATTCACCACTGCTAACATGCTTTGGTGCTGTATGGCTTGGCTATCTTCCACTGCTAGCCTTAAGACTGAACCATCTTTTACAATATTTAACAGCAGGTAATACTACTTTTATGTGTTTTGTTTTTCTGCTTTATAATGCAACAAATTCAGTTTCCAGTATTAGGGCGAGATCTTTTAGGGCCATCCCACCTACTTCAGAATGGTAAAATCCGTTTTAGAAATATTTTAGGAATTGTTTTTATAGACTAAGTGAATAATCTTTAGTAGAGATATTTTCTCATAATTTATTAATAAAAAACCTTATATAGAATATTTCAAATTTTCCAATGAAGGTTTAAAATTAACACATATATCATATTAATCAGATGTACGTGAGTTCTCTGTTTGCTAAGAATTTCTATTTATTTTCTTACTCTTTTTCATAGATAATATTTTTTGGCTGCATAGAGTACATGATCTCTCAGGAAGAGCAAATTCTGTATCAGAGGTTTATAGGCTGCCTTCCCTTGAACAAAAATGTTGCCTTAGTTTGAACTTTTCCTGTTCTAGGGCAGCATAATATGACACAGTCCAGCTTCTTATCTGTGTGGTATTTCCGGATAAAGAAAAATATATTAAAATAATTCAATAAGAAATAAACAATGCTCTTAGATGTTTTGACAGCAATGTTAAAAGTCTCATGGTTTACCTCTATTCCATCCTGCTTTGCTGAGATAGCAATATTTAAAATTTTTTTATCAATTCTACCGTTAGAAACACATTTTTCATCATGATCCAGTGCAGACAAAATACTTTCCCAAGTTCCTATATCATATATCTTGTAATACTTTTCCTACTTTTACTATTCATATTTTTACTAAAAATTCTTATTGGAACTAACTAAACTGATTTTATCACCTATTTATAGGTAACTACCTGTAGTTTGAACAAAAAAAAAATCTTCCTTTGGAAACTCCTTATGATTTAGTTGGCTTTACTGCCCCTATTTCTTCAGAAGTTCCCACACGTATGGACTGTGGAAATAGACTTTACTTCTCAAAATTGGCGATCTCTACTCCTCTCCTGTTTCAAGCTACTTTTCCAATGAATACTTATTTTTCCTAGTGTAGCAATATAAGCAGAGTCCCTCACTGTCTTTTTGAAAATTTGATAAATGTTAAAGGTTTTCAATTTCCTAAAGACCTTTCTTCAAAAAATTTTTCCTTCCAGAGATTGATAGGTAATAATGTAATAAGTTGTTTAACCAGTGTGTAAAGTAAAAGGTAATCTCTTTTATCCCTACCATAAAGTGTTATGCAACATCCCTGTAACAAAGGACAGGCTGATAAGAGAAAACTATAACAAATCTATTACATACACGGGTGTGCATGGGAGTCATACAAATTATAAAAACTGGAGGAGCCAGATGGTTGGTGCTGAAATACCCTCTTTATTGGGAAGAGGAAAGTGGGGTACATTGGGCTAAGAACTTTCAGGGGAAATAAATGGATGCAGTAGACATAAACATTAACTTGTAAATTATTCTTTTTAAAATTGGAATCAAACTGAGAGGCAGATACCACCTTGTGAAACTGCATCCAGATGTGGTTGCATTCCTTAGTCTATTATGATAGACAACAAGACTTTAGGCAGGGGATGGGAAACAAATTTGTTCCTCTTTTGAAGTCCAAGTTTCTAGGTAAATAAAATATTTTCAGAGAACAGCTTTATCCTGTGACTTGGGAGGACCTGAGAATTGAAAGACAGGAAGGCGGAGGGAAGGTCAGAGAGACCTTGAGCATACTTCTTTAGTTCAGTATGTAAAAACACTATATTTTGGGATATTGTTTTCTGGACCCCAACAAATGCATGCCATAATATGCCATATTTATTACTCTTTATACCGCTGTTTTCACATCCATCAACTCCAAATGTTCTGTAGCTCATTTCAAATTAATAATGTCCCTCAGAATCTCTTGTCTGAAATGCACTATAGGGCTTCAATTTTTATATCAGCCAGAAACCTATTCTAGTTAACCTAATTAGAAAATGGATTTACTTGGATGCAAAAGACATGATTTAGAATCAAGAGGAAAATTGAACAACTTAGTTTCGAATGTGAGAAAGAACCAAAGGAAAGTAATTTACCTCTGTACAATTCGACACCATCCTAAAGAAAATCTAGACAAAGATGTTCCTGCCCTCAGTAGTGGTGCCACACGTTTAGGATGAGGCCGAAGCTGCTTATATTCAAGGAATCTTCCACTGACATGCCTTTTTGAACCCCTCTGGAATCAAGGTCATGGGAACAAGTAAGTTCAGATCCTATGCAGTAAAACCATGTGATATTTATTTTGTTTCATATTTTATTTATGGATACTTCTGCTTTCTCACATAATTATTTTCGTGTAGAATCTGGCATTTAAAATTATTATATTTATCCCTCTCCCTTTCTTTTTTTCTTTCTCTTTCTCTTCATTCACCCTTTCCTTCTTTTTTTTTTAAGATCCATATTGTTTTGATGCTAGTCACAACTTATCTTCAAGATGAAAATAATGCTAAATAAACTAATAAGTGTAGACATGAGGCAGGGGAATGATCTGGGGAGCAGGAGGGCAGGAGGCTTTGCTGCAGGCCAGCTGTCTCAGAGAACATTTTTAATCATGCTGCTGTAGGTTCAATCTTGGGAAAGACACTTCGGTTCACCGTACTTAGGATTCCATGTTTTCAGCTACTCCTCAGGTCATATGTTTATGCAATTTCATAATTTAGCATTTAAATATTTCCCTTCTTCCCTATATATTATCATTTGGGTAAAGGCCAAATGCTTCTTTCTGTCTTTTCTTCCATCCTGTCACAAGCAGTATGCAGATTGTTTCCTGTCATTTCAGCAGCACTCCTGCCTTTCTACATTTTCCTTTACTTACCGTGGAAAAATATGTGAATAATATTTGCCAAAATACCCTGTTTCCTGTTGAGATACTGTCAAGGATAGATACTCATAACAGTCTTTGGAAAGCAGGAAGGAAAAAGCCATTCTTTTCTCCTATGGCAGTGGCAGACAGATGTGTGAGCTGACAGCAGACAACAGATGCCAGGTTCCCAGTGGCCTCCAGGCGTTTGCTGGTGAATCACCCACGGGGGTGCTGCAGGGAGTAGAGATCATTAGCGGTATTTTTCTATGATTGATGTGTGCAAGAAATTGATCATTAACAATGTCATCCTCAAATATAATCAATAATGTGAACAATAAAACTGTTAAACACTCATTATTCACATTGACAATAGACTAGCCAGTTTTCACAGGTTTCACAGTTCACTGAGATTTGGACAAGTTATTAAATAAAGTGATTTAACTTTGCCTATGTATATCTTTAATGTAAACATTAAATACTACTCCATGCGTAACACAAAATAATTGTTTAGAATATATAGAGTTCTGAAATATTATAAATGTACAATTTTATTTAGAACAATATTTACATGGATACAATATAGACAGATTTTCAGTGTTAGTTGAAACATAAATATTGTTAATATAAACTAAGTTTGCCAGACATTTAAAATTAATGCAGACCAATAACCTCACAAAATTCATGTTTGGAGAATATATGTTTCAGTTAACATTTGTAAAAATATATTTGTGACCATCAACTTACAAATACTAGAAGATATAGAGACAATTTATAATTTATCTCAGGTCTTTGAACATTTAATTAAAACTTACGTTTTTGTTTTTTTTTTTTTTGAGACAGAGCCTCACTCTGTTGCCAAGGCTGGAGTTGAGTGGTGCGATGATCTTGGCTCACTGCAACTTCTGCCTCCCAGGTTCAAGTGATTCTCCTGCTCTGCCTCAGGCTCCCAAGTAGCTGGGACTATAGCTTCACATTATCATACCCAGCTAATTTTTGTATTCTTAGTAGAGATAGGGTTTCACCATGTTGGCCAGTCTGGTCTCAAACTCCTGACCTCCTATGATCCACCCATTTTGGCCTCCCAAAGTGCTGAGATTACAGGTGTGAGCCACTGCACCCAGCCTAAAATTTTCAAAATGTAAGTAAACTACAACTGGAATTGATGTTAAATGTAAATAAGACAATGTCTTTTTAAGAAAAATTATAGCATGGTCACATCACTGAGTGCAATAGGTTTTAATTCAAAATTTAATAATAGGTTATTTCTTTTTTAAAAATCCTCAAAATTTGCTGCTATTTTATACTGCTGTCATGATACACAAAAAAGAAAAGAGACTTGTAGCAACATTTTCTTTTCTCTTTCTATATGGCCTTACAGAAAAAAGACATTATGATGTAATCACTAAAGCTTTTAATGACGGGAATCACCAGTACATAATTCTTTTTTGTATTCAATAAATTCAGCGTTCCAAGGATGTACCAAAAGAATGTAAAACTATTAAATTATAAATTTTCCATCCTATGTAAATACAGAAATACAAAAGGCAGCTAATTACTGCTGTCCTATATTGTTATACATTTGATATTAGAATTCCATTCTCCTGGAAAAGTCTAAAGACACTAAGGCAGTCCTTGGGTTATGAAAGTGAATTGAAATCCAATATCATTCCATGAGTTACATTTTCAAGCTAGAAAATATCATTTAGAAACATTTTGAAAGTTTTAAGAAGGTCCAAGGCAAGTTCAAAGGTATATATTTTCAGACTTTAATGAACACAATGTAGAGAACATTTTTAAACCATCATTTGTAAATCGTAGAAATAATTTTTAGTTTTCATGTGTATATATTAAAAGCACACAGAGTTCATGTGGAAATGCTATATGCTAGTAATGGCTTCATACTTATAAGCCTTTCCAAATGTCATCATGGGCTCTTATCTTTATATCCTTGTCATGTAGTAGTTTCTCAAAAAAAAAAAAGGAATGAAAAAATAATCCCTCAGTTATGGAAACCATTCCAATAATTTTGTTTTTATTTGATGAACTGATAATCTGTTACAACCCAGTGGGTTCTTCTTGCCTGCTGCACAGAACAAGTCAATACATTGAGATAGCAGGTGTTGCAGCAGAGAAAAAGTTCAGTAATCCCAGGGAGATGTCTCTCAAACCAGCCTCTCAGGCATTTGGAGACTAGGATTTTTAAGAATTGTTTGGCAGACAGGGGGATTAGAAATGGGTTCTACTGATTGATTGGGTTGGGAATGAAACCACAGGAATGACAAAACTGTCTTTGTGTACCAAGTTAGTTCCTGGGTGGGGGTCACTCAATTTGATGGTGTCAGTTGATCCTCTGCAATGCAAGGTCTGAAAAATATCTCAAACATCAGTCTTAGATTTTACAACAGCAATGTGATCAATAGGAGCAACTGGGAATGTTACAAACCTTATGACTACTAGCTACTAACTCCTGAATAATAAGCAATTACAAAAAGACAAGTTAGAAAACAATGACTAGTTATTATTTAACTATGCTTAAGTCTTAGCAGAATTCAGGTCCTTATCATAATTCTAATCTTGAAGCCTTTTATTAGTTTTGGGAAGATAGCTTCAGTCCCTGAACAAGTTTGGGGTTAGTTTTGGAAAGGAACTATTATCATCCTTGGTTTAAACTAAAACTGTAAACTAAATTTCTCCCAGAGTTGGACTGATATATGTACAGGAATGAGCAAATACAATTAGCTTGTGAAATTAGAAACAAGATAAGGTTGATTATGTTCAGTTTTACTCACTGTTATCATTTCGCACTGGCAGTTTCAAATGAATGAGGATGGCTTTCAAATGTATCTTTTATATTATACTTTATATGAATATGTTTATTCGATGTATTGTACTTAATTCTCAGTTATTACCTATAGAGTCTTTCTTTCTTTTTATTTTCTTTCTTTCTTTCCTTCTTTTGACAGTTTCACTCTTGTCATTCAGGATGGAGTGCAGTGGCACGATGTCAGGTCACTGCAACCTCCCCTTTCTGATTTCAAGTGATTCCCCTGGCTCAGCCTCCCGAGTAGCTGGGATCACAGGCACCCCCACCACACCCAGCTAGTTTTTGTATTTTTAGTAGAGATAGAGTTTCACCATGTTGGTCAGGCTAATCTCGAACACCTGACCTTGTGACCTGCCCGCCTAGGATTTCCAAAATGCTGGGATTACAGGCGTGAGCCACAGTGACCAGTCAGCCGAGTTTATTTCTTCAGGCATCTTCTATCACCAGTAGTCCATACTATACAACAATGTAGATGCTTTTTTTTTTGAGATGGCAGAGTCTTGCTCTGTTGCCCAGGATGGAGCACAGTTCCTCAGTCTCTGCTCACTGCATCCTCCACCTCCCAGGCTTAAGTGATTCTCCTTCCTCAGCCTCCCAAGGAGCTGGGACTACAGGTGAATGCCACTTGCCTGGCTTTTTTCTCTCTCTCTCTCTTTTTTTTTTTTTTTTTTTTTTTTTTTTTTGTATTTTTAGTTAGAGACAGAGTCTGGCCAGGCTGGTCTAGAACTCCTGACCTCAAGTGATCCACCTGCCTCAGCCTCCCAAAGTGCTGGAATTACAGATGTGAGCTACAGCACCCATCCTGCAGATGCTTTTTTGATCAGACTTTTGAAGACCTCATATCACTAATTTAATGATGCATTCATTTTTATTTTTATTTTTTGATCCTTTAAATCAGTGAGGTGAAGTGTCTTCAGCCCTTCCCACCTTTCTTCTCCTATGCCTTATTGTTCAAATAAGACTAACAAATCTCCAAACCCTATATAAGCATTTTTTGCCTTCATGTAACTTATGTCCCTCTTTTGCTAGGATTGAAAATCCACTCATCTAAAACCAATAAAAGTTCTTCTGACAGCCTTTCTGTACCTACCTGGGCGATTACTGCCTTATTGAAGATGCTTCTCAATTATTCACTTTCTCCTTTGAAATTTATAAGACATATATATCTATCTTTCTTGTGGCATTTAATTTTCTTTAAATTTTTAATGGTGCTTTCATTTTATTTTGAATTATAGGTGTTTATTAATATTGTATTGACAATATTTAGCCCATTAAAGAGAGCAGAGTACCAAGTTTAAATTGGCATTTATAAAATATAATGTACTAAGATAATTACCTTTTATTTGTGAATCATGGAAATCATTCTTTATTAATCTATTCATGAAAAAAGAATCAATATATCTTTTAGCACATGCACATGAAGAAAAAAAACTGGTTTTTTATAGTAGAGACACCATTGACCCATAATAATTGTAATTTCACGTTTCACATCAAATACCTGTAGAACAAAACAGATAGATATAAAAAGAAAATTATAATTAAACATTTCCACCTCTAGCTTTCTCCCACTTTTGTTTATTTTCTATTGAAATAAAATCATTTAAATGTAGAAACTATAATATTTCTTGTGTTTGTATCTCCCTGCTCCTTGTATACAGTCAGCTATCACCCTCCATTTATCACAGTTCTGCGTTCATTCTACAATGAATTCTGGGATTTTCATTCTGGGGTTTCTGCTTAAATATATACTATGCATTTCAGCAAATACAAAAAAAGGACACCTACATGGAAAGTTTAGAAAAGAATCTGATTTGAGATAGAAAAATTAGGAAGTGCTATTCTTTTTTCCTCACAGATGCAAATGACACCAGGCCTTATTGTTTGGTAAGTGAAGCATCAACTGAATTTAACCCTTTATGCACCCTCATCCTGGTATCTTTTCATGCATGCCACAACATGAACAACTATACTTGGAAGTTTTGTTTAACAGGGCCCCTCCCTGATATTATTCCTATACCTAATATTATACCTATCTCTAATATTCTTTATGCTTACTGTTTTATAGTATTTGTCATTAGCATTGAAATGGTTTTCTCTTTGACCCCTATTAGAGTTCTCACTGTAACGCACAGGTTGTTTTTCTTCTTTCCTTGTAAGACCTTTGGGTGACAGTCCTCAAGTACCCTTGTCAGGCTCTGCTTCATCATTCCTTTTGTTTTATTCTCTGTCTGCTTCCCGTTTTCCTGTATTGTACTTTCTCTTTCATTATTCCATTTGTTATCTATTTTAGTACATCCTCTATTGTTAACTTCTTTTTTCAGTTTTCAGAGATTTTTAACTAGATTTAAAATTAACATTTAAATTTATATAAATGGTTTATAAATATATAATATTTAATTACACTTATTTAGAGAGAGAGAGAAAAGTCTTGCTTTCACACCCAGGCTTGAGTGCACTGGTACAATTATAGCTCTCTGCATCTTCGAAATCCTGGGCCCAAGAAACTTTTCTGCCATTAGATACGAACCACTTTGATTGCCTCTCTACTTGTTATTAGCAGCTCTGAGACAGTCTAGGGGCCTGTGGCCTGCCTAGAACTAGGTAGAAAAGAACTGCCTAAAAAGCACTTAAAAAGACTTGTAAGTTCTCTCTATTGACGGCTTAGCGGGGCATGCATAATGGGTTCCTCATGATTCTCAAGCTGAGAGACTTGTTTTTCTTTCCCCAAATTATGAGGACCTCTGCTTGTCCAATACAGTAGCTTCTGGCAGTATGTGACATTTAAATTAGCTTAAATGCATTACATTAATTGAAGTGCCATTCTTCAGTCACACTGACCTTATTTCAAGTGCTGAAGACATCATAGGTATAGAACAGCTCCAGAATTGCAATATCTATTGGACATTACTGCTGCAGTGAGTAACATAAAAAGCCCTCACATGTTTTCACCTACATTTGTTAAAACTATTGTCATGCAATGTTGTTTTTAAGGCATCCTGTTTAGTGGTGTATTATATATTATACATGAACTCATGATCCAGTCTTTAAACAATGGGTTTTCCTGGTTTGTTTTCTGTAGAAGTGAGTTAACAACTTTTTTCACTATCTCCTAGTAGAATGTATACACGAATTCCTATGATATAATATCTATATAATTTATATAATTTCAGATAAGAGCAAATAACCTCTGTATAATTTAGCAATAAATAAAACCTATGAGTCTACTTGTGTTTAGAGAGAAAGTAAGGAAGAAAACAATATGAGTACAGATGGCTTTAAAAAGCTTTGTTCACCTCTAGCCAATAAAACTTGTGATTCTCTTACTTCTTTGTAAATGTGCTAGAGTAGCTCCAATTGATATACCATGTATGGCACAGCAGACCCTGCCTCTGACAAATATTTTTGATTATATATGAACTAGGATTTGGCAAATTTATTATCCCTATATGCATATAGAATCTGAGGTTCAAATTCTTTCGGTAATAACATGAAGATCATATATGCAATTAGAGTACATCAAACAT
Organism: Callithrix jacchus; assembly: GCF_049354715.1. NCBI lineage: Eukaryota > Metazoa > Chordata > Mammalia > Primates > Cebidae > Callithrix > Callithrix jacchus. Next base: position 79,938,140 of record NC_133504.1, read on the forward strand.
TGGACTTCTTTGCAAGTCTAAATTGCTTTTTTTTGTATTTTAGTAATATCTGTTTTTCAATACTTCATTGACTTAAGTTGTTCTTCAGTGTAAGAAAATTATGCATTTTGAAACATGTGTTATGTATACCACAACAATATTTGCAAAATGAGAAAAAAATCTTACTTCATACTTTGTTACCATTAAAGTTAGGAGATCCAAATAATCTTTTACCATAAAGTTTAAGTTGATGTGTAAATCATTTATTCATTACTTCAACAATCAGGTAGACAATAGCTGTTTTCCATGTACTAAGCTAGGGTTTGGATATGTAAGCAAATAAATGATTTGCTATCATTGACCCTTTAAGAGCAGAAACAGGGTGATTGCTTTCAAACTTAGTAAGTTCTTCCTTAATGGAGAAAGGACATTTACCTAGAGAGATAACAATCAATGGGGTGTTGCAATCAATACTATGATATGAACGGAAGAAGTGTGTGCTGAGTGGAAAGTGGCATGCTAAACATGTAGAAAAAGTTGCTTTAAGGATCAACAAAGGCTCTTAGCTTAAACACAGAATTTTAGACGACACAGCATACACTAAATTTAAAAAACGGTTGGAACACACTCCAAATGTCCTTATGTTCATAACAGCAAATTACTTTTTTTGTAAAAGAGTACAGATACTAATTAAATTACCTAACAGTAGCTTAAAAATAAAGCATTTTGATAGGAGATGATGGGAAATAACATTAGAGATATGTCAGATAATGAAAATTCCTGCATAGAAAGCAAGGGAAAACCTTGTTAGCACAGAATCACTGGAAATTTTTACATAGGAGAGTGATTTGATAAAATTAGTGTTTTGCATACACCATTCTAAATCTGAATTTGACAAGGTTTTAGAAAAGATGTCAGACTGACATCATGAGGATTATGCCTAAAAACTTTGGGAGCTACTTCTTTTACCTCAGAAGTAGCACGGATGTTAGTAAGCAGAACAATTCTAGCTGAGAAACACTTAGGATATATCTTTGGAAGTTTTTAGAGATTGGTCTGATTCAGTTGGTCATTTAGCTTCCAGTTTATAAACTCATAAAATCATTATAAGGTATTTTCAGCTACAAGTAACAGAGAATTCTACTCAAAGCGGCATGTAATGAGGCAAAGGGTCATCATACAGACGAATAAGTTCTAAAGCTGTGATAACAATGGATTAATTCAGTGACTTAATAGAGTCAAGTGCGCTGGTTCTTTACAGTTTGTTTTCTCCACCGTCCTTGGTTGTCAGCTTTATTTCTCATGCTAGGTGCCTTCACAGGTATAGCATCTTACATTTCCTGACATAACATTCATAAAAACAAAGCAGAAGACAGTTTGTCATGTCTTCTTCAGGACCAAATAAACTCTTCCTGTACCTCATTTGGCAGATTTATCCTTACGTCCTCTTAACAACAACTACCTTATTTGCCCAGAGAGGTGAATGGCATCACTGTGACTGGTAGGTTAGCTAGGACCTATCCCATGCAGGGACTTATGTGAAAGGAGACAATCTTTTTGTCATTTACAGATACAGTGTCTGGAAATGTTGAACAGGTCACTGATACTCCTTATATATATATATATATATATATATATATGTATATGTACATATATATAAAAATGTAGATACATTATATATATTTACAAATATAAATATAATCTTATATTTATATCATATTTATATTTAATTGAATTTATATTATAAATATGACTATGTAATAAATATGTGTGTGTGTATATATATATATATATATGTGTGTGTATATATATATATATATATTTTTTTTTTTTCTTTTTGAGTCAATGCCTTTCTCTGTTACTCAAGTTGGAGTTCAGCGGCATGACCACATCAGTGCAACCTCGATTTCCCTAGGTCAGGCTATCTTCCTGCCTCAGCCTCCTGAACAGCTGTGACTACAGGCAAAGCTGTAGAGATGAGTTCTGACTATGTTGACTAGGCTGGTCTCTGATTCCCAAGCTCAAGTGATCCTTCTGCCTTGCCCCACCAAAGTGCTAAGATTACAGACATGAGCCATAGTGCCCAGATTGTTTTCATTTGTGAAATCTGTTTTCTTTTTTGCTTGTTGTTCTAGTCAGTGGGGAAGGTAGGTAAATTTGTTTCTTGTTACCCTTTACCTCAACCAAACTGTGACAACCAGATTGTCTCCAGACAATGCCAAATGGTCCCTGAAAAAAAAAATACCTGATAGAGAACTACAGCCTAAGCAACTGAAATATTATTCTGGGATTTTCAAAAACAAGTTTCCTACTAAATATCTCAGGGTTTTAATTGATATTTAGGAAACTCATTTTTGAAAATCCTAGAATAATATTTCAGTTACTTAGGCTGTAGTTCTCTATCAGATTTTTTTTTTCAGGGACCATTTGGCATTGTCTGGAGACAATTTGGTTGTCACAGTTTGGTAGAGAAAGGGTATTGCTATTAGTATCTAGTAGCTAGAGACTTGGGATGCTGTTAAATATTCTGCAATGCACAGGACAGCTCTCACCACAAAAAAATTATTAAGTGCAAAATTCTAATATTGCCAAGGTTGAAAACATCTGCCTTAGCCCTAGGAGACTGAAAAGTTATTTTCAGCTTTCCAGCCTTTCAGTGGCTTCTTCCTGAATCTGCAGAACCCAGCAGAAAAGTATATCCAAATGCCATGCTCACACCTCTAGGTTTCTTTATTTTTTTGGTTCCTCTCCATAAATCTTCACTCTCTTGCTAAGTCCCCAAGCTTTCAACCTGATAATTTATTTTTATTTTAGTTTTCCTGATTGACAAGTTCTTATCAGAAGGACAACAGCTACTAGACAGAGTTTTTAAGTTCTGTAGGCCCTTGGCATTTAAATATTCCCCTACATATGAAAACACACACATTTCCTAAATCAAAATAAACTTTTTGCTGTAAAATTTTGAAATCATGTTTGAAATTTTGCTTTTGGAATAATTTGACTCTAGTCATAAAAACTGTATAAGGTAATATAAATTATATAAATGTCAAATGTCATACTTTCTTAACATGCCATACTTTGTAGACAGGTTAACATTAAAAATTTTGGATCGTTCATTTTTACTGTGACATTTAGAGAAAAATTTTTCTTCTTTCAAATTTCAAACATTTTTCTTCTATGTTTAGAAAATGATATAAAAACGTTATGATTTCACAGAGTTCCATTATTTTTATGTCCCTATATTCACTGCCATATTTTTTATCACATAAATAGTACTCTAAAAGAAAATAATCTGTCAGTGACATGTGCCCATCATTCAGATATGAAGTAATTTTGGTACTGTGTTTTATAAGCCTTGTAACTAACTTTCATTTAAGTGTCTCAGAGCAGCATATATCATTGCTAATGTATATTTGACTGAAGTATTTCTCTTATCTTTGAAACACTAACTGTAACCAGCATCTTTCAATAAGTTCATGGATATAAAATATCTCAGGTTAGTCAGTGAATTAAATATGCACTGCATTATATATTTCAAAGTCTGACCAGTCCTATTTGAAGAAATGACAATTAAAAAGCTAACTTTAACGCAAAGAATCCTTAAGAGTTAGGTTATCAAAATTAGACATATAATTTAGAGGCACCTTACATTTGCTTACTTTTAAATTTAAAGTTAAGATTTTCTCTTTTGTTATAATTAATTTCCATGATTAGAAATTCCAATCTATTATAGTCCCCTGATTAGCTCTATTTTTTTCCAAGATGCTAGTGCAATTATGTTGCAAACACAATTATATGTTTCAATACTTGAAATTTCTCCTTCTTGTTCTTATTTTCTTGTATGTTTTAAATCATATTTATATATTGTCCAACATTGCTGTACCTACACTACATTTTGCCAATGATCTGATTAAACTCTAGAAAATGTTATGATTTCAGAGTTCCATTATTTTTATGTCCCTATATTAACTGCTTTATTTTAAATTTGTCACATGAATAGTACTCTAAAGGAAAGTAATCTGTCAGTGACATATGCCGGTCACTCAGATATGAAGTAAGGCTACTAATCAACAAAATCAGGAGAAACTTGAAAGGCTAACCTTTCGTATAAGTATACCATGGGGATCTCAGTACATACGTAGACACAAATTTAAAAGTGACCTCCTAAAATTCATGTCATGTTTACTCAGAACCTTATAAAAAGAGGGAAATTTGGACATTGAGGTCCCTATACACAGAGATGGTAGTGGTGGAGGCAGAAACTGAATGATGTTTGTCAAGTCAAGGACTGCCAAAGATTGTTAACAAGCATCAGAAGTTAGAAGAGTCAATGGAGGCTCCATCAGAGCTGTCAGAGAGCACATGGCCCTGTTAACATCTTGATTTAGGGATTCTAATCTCCACAATTTTGAGAGAATACATTTCTGTTGCTTTCAGTCACCCAATTTATGTAATGTATTAGGTCATCCCTAAGAAAGAAGCCCAGTGCACATTTAATATTATAAATGAATATTGTATTATGTTACTGTTTTATATTTCAATTTTATACATAAAATATTATGGCCAATAGAAATTTTGAGAGGTTTCTTACTAAAAATATAAGCATATTTATACAAATGCACATCTACCCATTTCTACTGATATTTTCTGGATTCTGAAACTAAATGCATTTCATAAGAACTGATTTTGTTTGATTTTAGCACAGAGAGGCATTTTTAATTAATGTTAGAATTCAGTTTTTTTGTTGTTGAAGCAGTTCATTTACTTTTACAGTCAACTTCTGAAAAATATGCCACATATTCAAAAAATGCATATTCATAGAGCCTTCAAAATGGAATAGCAAAAAGTAATACTTCCTTATTTTATTGTATCAGAGACTACATTTAAGCCTCACTGAAAATTAATTTACCCAGTCTATGCTAAACCAGCTATAATCTTAGGGTGAAGCCATTAAATGCAAATCAGACTTTCCATAGGATTTATACATCTCTTTGTTGGCAAATCAAATTTGTTATTAAATCTGTTATTTATTTCAGAGTGACTTACCCATATATTTTTCTAATATTTATATACTTAAAATTACACATTTGATCACAATGAAATGATTTGAGACCTACCTAAAATGCACATACCAACAAAACTTAAATTTTCGGGTAATTATTAAAACCTTAGGCAAATGACATTTGATTTCAAAATGTAGATAGTTGTAATCTTTATAGTATAAATTATCTTTCTGCTTGGCCAAATGTCTTCATGTTATATAAATATACATCATTATAAAATCAAACTAAGCAATAACTTAATAAAACTGTAAGCCTTTTTATTTGAGGTAAACATTTTTTTTTTTTTTTTTAGTCAGCAGTTTCTTCAGGTAACTGTTGGAGGAACAATTGAGTCTTCACTGTCTATCTTCTTAATTAAGCACGCTGTAGCTACCAACAGTTTTATATCATCAGTGCACCAATGTCTGCAGGAAATTGCATAAATTTCAGAATATCTAACAGATGGACTAGAATATTCAGTCACACAACCTGACCGACATTAGATAATCACCCAAAATGGCTATGAAGATAGCTAAAGAAAAGAAGGATTAATTTTGTCTTTCATAAATTGGCAAACACTTACAGGATTAAAGGAATGAACATTTCTAAGCAAAATAATCCAATCTGTTTCCTAGGTCATATTAGTGAGATCTATGCACTGATCCTGGTAATATTTTAGAAACAGTCAGCGTGACTGTAAGCTCAATGTCAGTGAAATATTTTGTTTATGATTTAACCTTTATTTCTCCTAGAATGTTCCAGTTTTAATGCCCATATTGTTACTTCCAACCCTGTAGATCTAAGCGGCACACTAAATGGGAACTAAGCAATTGTATGTTGGTGTTAAGCATTCTCAGCAGGGAGCTGCTTAGTTTATTGAGTCATGAAGTTTTACAAAAAACGAAATTTAATTAATTTATTTTCAACAAAATTAAATTTAATGAAAAATAGTAGGCTAGTTGTGATGGCTCATAACTGTAATTCCAACACTTTGGGAAGCTGAAATGGGAGAATCACTGGAGCCCAAGTGTTTGATATCATCCTGAGCAACATAGAGAGACTCTGTCTCCAGGTAATTAAACAAACAAACAAAAAGCAGGGTGAGTTGGCATGTACCTGTGATCTCAGCCACTTAGGAGGTTGAGGCAGGAGGATCATTTGAGCTCAGAAGACCAAGGCTGCTGTGATCTGTGATCACACACACACACACAGAAATGAAAATATTTATAAATGGTGTTAATAACTATCTACAATGCTTTACAGATTATACAGAGTGTTGTAACTCATGTATCATTGAATTTTCTAATAATAAACCAAACAGCAAAACTTACACTGTTTTATAAATTACTGCAACCCTTCCAAACACAAGGCTCAAGTACTTAAGTTTACTTGATAGGACCTTCATTCTAACAGTCTGCATATTAAAACTAGAACTCCTGAACAGACAGTATAGTATATTACAAATAATTACAAATATTCACACACACACACACACACACACACACACATGCACACCAAACACACCTTTGTGTGAAAACATTAACAATTTATTAACAGTTTCAAGTTTATTTCTTCAGACATTCAAGTTCAGTTCTGTTCTTCATCATCAACATCTTCCCTAAAAATGGGCATTTGGACCGGGCATGGTGGCTCATGCCTGTAATCCCAGCACTTTGGGAGGCTGAGGTGGGCGGATCACAAGGTCAAGAGATCAAGACTGGCCAACATGATGAAACCCCATCTCTACTAAAAAATACAAAAATTAGCTGGGTGTGGAGGCGTGTGCCTGTAGTTCCCACTACTAGGGAGGCTGAGGCAGGAGAATTGCTTGAACCCAGGAGACAGAGATTACAGTGAGCCAAGATTGTGCCGCTGTACTCCAGCCTGGCGCCTGGTGACAGAGCAAGACTGTTTCAAAAAAAAGGGCATTTAGTGAGCAACTAGTTTGTGCTAGGCATTTTTATAGTATTTTTTCTTTAGTAGTTACACTTTCCACTTTATATTTGAGATGTCTTAGTGAGGTTATGTTATTTCTCCCAAGTCATATGAAGGGAAGAACTCTCTCAGATTAATTCAGAGGAAGCCTGACAGGCTCCTAAGCCCGTATTCTTACCACTGTACCAAACCGCTGCTGATTCTTTTGTATTATTGAGTTTGTTTTTAGTACAAGATTGCTCAGCTGATACAAGATTGCAATGGGCAGATAATCAAGACAGAGAGATTTTTACCATATAGATGCAGAGTTGAGAAATCAAAGGAAGAAAGGGAAATATAATTTTTTATTTTTTTCTAATCTAACTATGCTTAAAAACAGGAATAGGTAAGTGCCTTTAAATATAAAATTAATATCAAGGATAACAGATAATATCGTTTATTTTTCATTTTAAATGTTAAAATTATAATTTATTGATAGAAACACAACATAAATATATATTAACATGATTTTTACATTTTTTTTAAAGTTACTTTAAAGTGGAGGAAACCTCTCAGATACCACATTAACCAAGGTGAATGTAAGTTGTATCATCATAGTTACTGCTTCAAAGTCCTTCCTATAGTTTCTATAATCTATTCTTTCTTGGTAAATTTGATTTTCTTTTCGTTATAGTTTCTATGTTCCTCCTTCTTTGCATGCCTGGTCATTTTTATTTGGGTACCAAACAGGTGAACATACTTAGTACTATAAATAATGCCCCTCTTAACTGTATCTCTTTTTTCTCTAGGAGGCTGGCCCGCAGTCTCTGCTCACCTTGGATTCCTAGGACTACAAACTTTAACCTTTTAATTTTGGGAGAGCGCTGAGTTTGTCTGGATTTCCCCTTCATGTTCCATGTCCTGGAAAGTGGATCATCTCCTTGTTTCTCATTCTTTGTCTGTCATTGCTTAACACTCAGTGCTTTGTATGCTGTTGTTCCAAATGTTCTGTCTTTCTTTGTTTTTCATTTTAGGCAGCAGTGTATGTGCAAGGCCTATGACTCCATTTTGACAAGAAATGGTAGAACTCATCATTGTCTTTTAATATTTTAAACTGCATTACTTTCATGTATTATCTCACTTATTTTTATATTTTAATGCAAAATGTACTCAGCTTGACAAAAAAGTTTTGTTTTTCTCATATTGCCAGAATAAATACATAATTTATTTAATATGAAAGAAATTTTTATACATCCACACAAAGAGTAACACTTTATACACGTATAGGAAGGTTGGTGAACATCTGCAGTTTGTATTTTCTATTTAAATTTTTTTAGGTTTTAATTTTGGATTATTTCCCCTTTAATTGAACTTAAATATTTTTGTAACCTATGTGGTAAATTTTAACATACATTCAAGTCTTAAGTAATATTCCATAAAATCATTTATATAGCTTCCCAAGTTATTTATTCTGTGAGAGTTGGCAATTTCTACCACGACTGATTCAAATAAATGTACTAAATTAACAATACAATAAATAAACAACATCTATACAGTTTATTACAGAAGGACAACAAACTCACAATACTTAATATTCTTATCATTGGCTGACTGGTTGATTTTTTTTTTTTTGACTTACATAAACTTCAGAGACAATTTGGGAGACATTGAAAGGATTCACATTTGAATTGAGTAACTATGGTATTATTTCTAAATTGTAGGTAAACAAACTAAAGTATTTTTTTCCATAGTCACAGAGCAAGAAATTGGTGAAGACAACTTTTGAACACAGATTATACTTTCAAACCAGAGTGCTTTCACCATATCATACTGCTTGTTTTTAGAATATATATATTAAAAAATATATTTTTTCTATCTCATTGATCTGTCTAATATTGACAGTGGAGTGTTAAGTCTCCCACTATTATCGTGTGGGAGTATAAGTCTCTTTGTAGGTTGTTAAGAACTTGCTTTATGTACCTTGGTGCTCCTGTATTGGGTGCGTATATATTTAGGATTGCTAGCTCTTGTTGATGCATTGATCTTTTTACCACTACATAATGCCCTTCTTTGTCTCTTTTGATCTTTGTTGGTTTAAAGTCCATTTTATCAGAGACCAGTATTGCAACTCCTGCTTTTTTTTAATCTGGAGATAAATCTTCCTCCATCCCGTTATTTTTAGCCTATGTGTGTCCTTGCATGGAAGATGGATTACCTGAATACAGAACACTGATGGATTTTGAGTTTTTAACCAATTTGCCAGTCTGTGTCATTTGATTGTGGCATTTAGTCCATTTACATTTAAGGTTAATATTGTTATGTGTGAATTTGATCCTGCCATTTTGATGCCAGCAGGATGTTTGCCCATTAGTTGACACATTTTCTTCATTGTGTCGATGGTCTTTACCATTTGGTACATTTTTGCATTTGACCCAGGAATCCCATTACTGGGTATATATCCAAAGTATTATAAATCATTCTATTTTAAAGACACGTGTACACATATGTTCATTGTTGCACTGTTTATAATAGCATAGACTTGGAAACAACCCAAATGCCCAGTGATGATAGACTGAACAAGGAAAATGTGGCACATATACACCATGGAATTCTATGCAGCCATGAAACATGATGAATTTGTGTCCTTTTTAGGGACATGGATGAATCTGGAAATCATCATTCTTAGCAAACTGACACAAGAACAGAAAATCAAACACCACATGCTCTGACTCCTAGGTGGGTGTTGAACAATGAGAACACATGGACACAAGGAGGGGAGCATCACACACTGGGGTTTGTTGTGGGGGCCCAAGAGGGGAACAGCAAGGGGGTGGGGAAGTCGGGTGGGATAACATGGGAAGAAATGCCAGATGTAGGTGCGGGTGGATGGAGGCAGCAAACCACATTGCATGTAGGTACCTATGCAACAATCCTGCATGATCTGCACATGTACCCCAGAACCTAAAGGACAATAAAAAACAATATATTTTTTAAATCTTGTTATTTGATTAATAATCAATTGGTACTCTTCATGATATTGGAAAAATTACAAGATTTAATAAATTTGTTCTTAATACAAGTATTAAAATATATAATTTGAATTGTTCAATTTGTTTGGAATCAGCAACTTAAAAGAGATTCTTTATATCATATTAAAAATACAGTTACAGTATTAAAAATTATTCTGATATTTTATTACTATATGTAGCATACTGTTCTTTATTTTAGAATACAATAAACAGAAAAAATGATACCTTATAAAATAGAGATCAGTTTATTTAATTTACACATACCCGAAGTCTATTCTAAATGTCCTCCAATATTAAAGAGAAGGTTATCTTTAGATTATAAACTACAGTCATAGTGACAATAGACAACCAACAATATATGTATATCAGGAGTATCTTTGTTTCTGGTCATTGATTAATGAGATTTTTCACCTCATTTTATTTTAGCCGTTCTACTGAAAGTTTTCTAACTACATTTCAATGAAAATTACAAAATCTGAAGTTATACTTCATTTAACAAACCATTGTTTTCTGTCATCACAACTTATTTTTATCTTTATATAAATACATAAATAAAAGAGATCGTGTGATGCCATTCAGTTTACTCCTTTTAAAAATATAGTTTCTGTATGTCTTGACAGTTATCATGAAATAATTTGAGTACATGGTAGAAAATGAAAAAAAAACCTCTTGAAGACAAATTTAAAAGACAAATAGAAAATGCAAGGATACAATCTTTAATTTTATTAACTTTTTCAAGTGAGCAATATAATATGCTGATATATATATAGATTACTCCTTATTTCCATTTTCTTATTCTGTATTGGTCCTCCTTTTTTTCCTCTCAAATTATAGTTATTTGATACTGGCAAAAAATCCTTTCATACAGCATTTATTTTCCTATACCAAGTTAGCTGGCTATTGACAGGTAGAAAAAAAATTGAGAGAATGATTGGGGAAGGTAGCAAGAGGGCCAATTAGAAGCAGCTGTGGTCCACCGCACTAATGAAAAGGAATGAAAGGAGCAAATGAATACAGTGCTTTCAGCTGAAATATCCAAGTACTCACATTACGATTGATCAGGGAAACAACTTGATCAGAAGAGAACAAAGTAAAATAGGGTGAGATGATGGTCACCCAGGAGCAACACAGGGCCCAGGGAACCGCCTCCCTTAGTCATGAAATGCAGTGAGTGATTGTGTGATCCGAGAAACCAGGCTTCTCCCACAGATCTTTGCAACCTGTGGATCAGGAGATCTCCTCGTGAGCCCACGCCACCAGAGCCTTTGGTCTGACACACAGGGTGGTGTGGAGTCTTAGCAAAGCGGCTACCAGGCACACAGAGAGACCCAGTAGTTTTACATACTCCAGCCCACAGGATTCCTAACTAATGTGTCTGTAACTCAGGCAAGGCTGGAGGTCTGTATGTACCCCTAGGATGGGGGCTGAATCCAGGGAGCCAGACCATGTCGTCCTGTGAGCCCCTCTTCCATGGCAGCTCACAAGAGAAGCCCCACTGGCTTGCAATTCCAGCCAGCCACCAGCAATAGGGTGGGGAAGCCTGCCTGAGTCCACGGGGGGAGGGGCTGTTTGGTTGACTCAGCCATTTTAGCATGAGAGCTTTGGAAAGTCTAAAAGGTCTCAGCAAGGAAGCCCCATCATCACCCAGCACAGCACAGCTGCTTTGCCAATTCATGGCCAGGCTGCATCTTTAAGTAGGACTCCGATCCATTCCTTCTCCCTGGGCATGACCTCCCAGCTGGGGCCTCCAGCCACCCCTGCCCATTTTCTATGGCCAGAGACCTGATCTCACCCTGGGCAGGAGCCCCAGTGAGGATGGGGGGATTGCCATCTCTGCTTTTTGGTAGACTCAGCCATTCCAGCCTGAGGGCTATGGAGAGTCCACACGGTCCGGATGAGGAATGGTCCCAACAGTGCAGTACAGCTGCTTTGCCAGATCATGAAGAGACTGCTTCTTTAAATAGGACCCTGATTCACTCCTCCTCATGAGGTGGATTCTTTAGCCAGGCCTTCCGGCAACCCCCACCTGTGTTCTACAGTGGACAGAGAGCTAATTCTCGGGACACAGTGCCTGGGGAGTGAGGAAGGCCAAGACTTTGACTATTTGGACTTTTCAGCTGGTCCAGCCTGTGAGTCTTAGAGAGTCCAAATTGTTCAGGGGCTGAAAGTATCCCCAAAACAGCACAGCTGCTCTGTCAACAAGCAGCTGGAATCCATCTTTAAGTGGGTTCCTGATCCCATTACTCTAGATTGAATGAGACCTCCCAAGTGGGGTCTCCAACCACCTCTTACAGGCACGTTTAGCCAGCAACGGGTAAGTAACACTCTGGGACTGAGCTCCCAAAGGAAGGGGCAGGCTGACATCTTTGCTGCATTGCATTCTTTACTGGTTATACCTACAGATATGGGAAAAATCGAGGCAACTAGGATCTGAGGCAGACCCGCAGCAAACTGAAGCAGCACTACAGAAGAGTGGCCAAACTGTTAAAATAAAAACAAGCAACAACAACAAAACCTCAAAAATACCATCCGAAGGTCAGAAAACTCAAATATCAAAGGTAGATAAGCCCACAAAAATGAGAAAGAATCAACCAATGCAAAAACACTGAAAACTCAAAATGACTGCAACATCTCTCCAGCAAGGGCTCAGAAGAGAGCTGAGGCTGACATGGCTGAAATAACAAAGCAGGCTTCAGAATGTGGATAAAAACCAACTGTCCAAATGACACGATTCTATATCTAGAAAACTCTATCATCTTGGCCCCAAAACAAAAGCTGTTAAACAACTTCAGTAAAATCTCAGGATCCAAAGTCAATGTGCAAACATTGCTAGCATTCCTATACACCAACAAGAGTCAAATCACAAATGAAATCTCATTCACAGTTGCCACAAACAGAATAAAACTCTTGATTTCACTCTCTCTGTATTCCAACAGAGAGAGTGAAATCAAGATTGCAATCCTACTTTCAATACTTACAAAGGAAAAGAAATATTCAAGAAAACAGCTAATCAAAGATCTCTACAAGGTGAACTACAAACCACTGCTCAGAGAAGTCTGGGATAACACAAGCAAACAACAACAAAAACAAAATCTGTCCATGTTCATGGATAGGAAGAATGAATATTGTGAAAATGGCCATACTTCCCAAAGTAATTTATAGATTCAATGCCATTCCCATTAAATTACCATTGACATTCCTCATAGAATTAGAAAAAATGTTTTATAATTCAAATAGAAACAAAAAGGAACCCAAAAAACCAAGGCTATCCTAAGCAAAAAGAACTGAACTGAAGGCATTATGCTACCTGAATTCAAACTATATTACAGGTCTACAGTAATCAAAACAGCATGATACTGGTACAAGAACAGACACATAGACCAATGAAACAGAATAAGGAACCACAAAATAAGATCACACACTGACAATCTTGGACAAATTTGACAAAAACAAGCAATGGGGAAATGATTCCCTATTTAATAAATGATGCAGAAAGAACTGCCTAGCTATAGGCAGAAAATTGAAACTGGACCCCTTCCTTACACCTTACACAAAAATTAACTGATGTTTTAAAGACTTAAATTTAAAACTCCAAACTATAAAAACCCTAGAAGAAAACCTAGGCAATACTATTCAGAACATAGGCACAGGCAAAGATTTCATGATGAAGATGCCAAAAGCAATTGTAATGAAAGCAAAAATGACAAATGGGATCTAATTAAACAATAGAGCTCCTGCACAGCGAAAGAAAATATCATCAGAGGAAACACACAATCTACAGAGTGAAAAAAATTTTTTGCAATCTATCCACCTGACAAAGTTTTAATATCCAGCATTTACATGGAGCTTAAACAATTTATAAGAAAAGAAAATAAACAACCACATTAAAAAGTGGGAAAAGGACATGAACAGACACTTCTCAAAAGAGGACATACATGTGGCCAGCAAACATCTGAAGAAAAGCTCAATATTACTGATTATTAGTGAAATGCAAATCAAAACCATAATCAGTTACAATTCAACACCAGTTAGAATGGCCATTACTAAAAAGTCAAAAAATAACAAATGCTGGTGAAGTTGCAGAGAAAAAGGGAATACTTATGCACTGTTGGTGGGAGTGTAAATTAGCTCAACCATTGTGGAAGACAGTGTGGCCATTCCTCAAATACCTAAAGGAAGAAATATGATTCGACCCAGCAATCCTATTACTGAGTATATAACAAAAGGGATACAAGTATTTTAATTATAAAGACACATACATATGTATATTTATTCCAGCACTCTTCACAATAGCAAAAATGTGGAATCAACCTGAATACTCATCAATGATAGATCAGATAAAGGAACTCTGGTGCATATACACACTATGCAGCCATAAAAAGGAATGAAATTATGTCCTTTGCAGGGTCATGGAAGCCATTATCCTCAGCAAATTCATGCAGGAAGAGAAAACAAAATGCCACATGCTTTAGCTTATAATTGGGAGCTGAATGATAAGAACACATGGACACATGATGGGGGTTCAGAACACAGACTGAGGCATTTTTAGGGTGGTGTGTGGGACATCTTTTAGGAGGGAGAGCATAAGGAAGAACAGCTGGTGAATGTTGGCTTAATACCTGGGTGGTGGGATTATCTGTGCAGCAAACCATCATGGCACACATTTATCTATGTGGCTAAGCTGCACATCCTTCACATGCAGTCCTAAACTTAAAATTAAGTTGGAAATTAAAAAAAAAAAACTTGAAATTAAGTTGGAAATTGAAAAGAGAGAGAGAGAGTGATTGAGAGATAAGAAGCAGAAATGTAAATCACTTTTTAATTTAATCTGAGAGAATACTTTGGTACAGTATTAAGAATACCTCAATACATTTAAACATTTCTTGCACAGTTAAAGCAGTAGATAACTCTTGGAGTACCACACTGAACTTGTCTCTACTTCGAAGAATGTTTGTCTTTTGCCGATCTATTCATTCTTCTCTGACAGATAGTAACTTTTCAATGCCATCAGGGTTAGCTGATTAGCAGAAACAATAAATTCATAGTCAGACAGTTTTCTTCCATTCTTTTACTACTAGTCATTTGACCTTAGTAGCAAAAGAATGGAAGAGAATGATGCTTCCATTTTTCTGGTGGTGTATACTTTCTTTTTCTTATAAGGCTTTGTTGTGTTTCCTACCCATAAATTCAAAATATACATGAGAATACTTACGATATTCTAAAGTTCACAATCTCTTTTGCCATTTTCTTTTTCCATAATAGGTTTTAGGCCTGCTTTCTTTCTTTACTGTTAATTGATGAAATGCCATTGCTTACCCTTGAGAATAATAGCAAAAGTAGTTCAGAAGGAGAATAGCTTACCTCGTCCCTTACAGTTAAATGAATTGGAAGCAAATCCAATTCAAATTCATAAAGTTGGAGCTAATAAAGTGTTAAATTGAAAACACTGCCAAAATACAAGTCTTGGTGTCTTGACAAATATGCAAGCTTGTATAAAAAATGTACAATCCTATTCTGTTTCCTGTTATTGCAAATTTCTACTTAAAAATAACTAAGAAATTATTTAAGATGCCTAAATTTCAGGCATTGAGATAGGCTCTATTGTTAAACAATTCATAAGTTTTCCAAAATTCTGTAATTATAGTTGTTGCTTAATGTAATACATTTAATTGACTACTTTGTATTCCTGTGAAGCATGGTTACCTGTAGAATTTCTTGGTCAAAAAAGAAAAGGAGATTTGACATTCTTGTTCCTTCATAAAGGCACAATAAAATTATAAACTGAATTGTTTCCTTATTCAAATGAAGAGCTTGAGAGCTTTGTCTCATTTAAATAATTTGATCTAAATTCATATAATGAGAGGGTAATAGCTAAAAAATAGTTTCTTTTTTATTATTATGGAAAGAAAATTCTATATTATTACATACCCAGCTGCATAAAAATGACTGTTAGAAAATAACAAATGTATTTTTAAAAAAATGTTTTGAGAACTCCAAGTTCTGTTATATCCATAGCTATGCCCACATATATTATACTCTTGGATAATTAATAAATTGCACCTGAAAGTCATATCTTTCTTTTGAAATGAAGAAAGTATCCATGTGATATTTGTCAGGCATTTGAAATTCTAGTTATAATATATAAAATTATGGAATAATAACCAGGTTAAATTTTCACTGGGGGTATTTAAAGAAGTAAAACTCAAGATACAAACTTCAGATAAGATTGTCAAATGCTAGAAAATGTGTTAAGTAATTTATGAATATAATTTTATTTTATCTCTTTTAATTATAAAAATTAATAACTTTTTCCTCATCACACTTTTAAAACCTACTAGTTAAATTCAGATTGAGGGTCCACTGTATCACATACAATTTCTTTCCTTCCTCTGCTTTCATAGTAAAATTATTAACCACCTTTTTATATTATCTCATTCAGTAATAGTGATTGCCTTTCCTAGGTTCTAGGCAATAATTTGAATTTAATAATTTTGTTCAATCCCTCAGCAAGAAAGCGCCTATAAAATTAGTAGTATCATAGTGATAACTTTCTGGGGATTCTATCTATCCTATCAATCAATGTCAGCCTTTAGTCACCAAATTCAAAGACTGAAGTAATATATATATATATATATATTATCAAGTATGTTCAAAACGTTGTGGGAAGTGTGGTAACCCAGTCTTTCTTCTAACTTCCTCCTTCTGCATTAGATTTGGCTTTCCCATTTTCACTTTCTGATCGACCCACATCTCTTCTTACTGTACTTTCCTTATTCTAAATTTTGTTTCCCATAATACTGCATCATTCAGCAGGCAGTTTTTATTTGTGTTTGGGGAGCTGCTTTAGGAAACTGCCTTGCAATTTTGAGATGGAGTCTCGTTCTGTCAACTAGACTAGAGTGCAGTGGCATGACCTTGGCTCACTGCAACTTCTGCCTCGCAGTGACTCTCCAGCCCCAGCCTCCTGAATAGCTGGGATTACAGGTACACACCATGCCTGGCTAACATTTTTTGTATTTTTAGTAGAGACAGGTTTTTACCACGTTGAGCAGGCTGTTCTTGATTTCCTGGCTTCATGTGATCCATCCGCCTTGGCCTCCCAAAGTGCTGGGATTACAGGCATGAGCCATTGCATCCAGCCTATAATCATCCTACCTCTTGTGTTGCTGGTGGTCTCTTATGAGTATAAAAATTGTCTTAGAGTTGGTCCACTCTGATATTTGTAAAAATCTCCTGGAATGTTACAGGTTTTAGGGATAGTCAATTACTGACTCCAGTCGAAGCCCACTTAACATCTATGTGCTCCTGAGTAACTCAGCAAACTCTGGGCCTCATTTGATACATCTGTAAGATAAATATAATTATATGCTACAAATCAGTTTATTATGTGAGCTATATCACTATGTGAACTATATTTTGATATGTGAACATATTAAAATAAAGAATTGGTATAAAATATTTGTATGTATTAAATGCTCATCATGTGATGTTTAACTTGATTTAGACATATATTTTCTTACCATTTTTAAGTTGTACAAAAAGCTTTTTATTCTTTTCAGAGATTCTTTATGATCTGTCTACACAGTCGATAAGAATAGCAACTTTAGAACATCTGTGGAGTGAGTGTGTGTGTGTGTGTATGTATGTATGTATAAATTAAGATAACCAAAATATATGACTTCAAAGAAAATACAACTTGTGACTCAAAATGTCTCAGTGTAAATACAAAACAGAAACTTCTTAGATATATATACACATGATACGCTTGCCTCGGGAAGATTTTCTGTTGTACTTTGTCATATGTCATTCCTTCACTGCTTGACAAAACAAAATAAGAAAAATAAATTTGAAGGAGCAGAGTTTTGTTTGAATGCTAAGGTAGTATTAGAAGTTATTTCAAAGCTAGTAAACAAAGATCCCAGGTTTTTCAAATGTCACTGAAGTCTTTTTTTTCCCACAAAGAAAATATGTAATACTCAGTATTACTCTAATGTCTTATAACTACTTTAAAGGGCAAAAATAAATGTTGAGCTTAAATTTTCTGAAAGATATTTTATAAAGATAATAATATTTGAGTCCTCATAATTGAAAATAATAAAAGTTTCATTACCCAATTATTTTACAATCTGTAGTTTATTGCTATAAAATGAATGTGGGCATTCTTCTTATTATTGGCAATTTATGATGTTTTCTTTTTGATAATTGCTTTTAATGTGTTTAATAATTTTTTTCTATTTAATTGTCTTTTTCTTATTGATGCATGGACATTCTTTACATTCTTTATATATTTTGCATAGCAATCTTTTATCAGTTATTTGTTTTGAGGGATCTTACCCTTGTTAGTAAGTTGAATTTCTACTTTCCCTAATTTGACTTTTGGTAAAGAGAAAAATATAATGTGAATGTAATTAAATACATATTCCTTTAGAATTTTGTGTTTTTACCATATTATAACCTTGTCTCCTTTAAAGATATTATAACATTATCAAAGAAATCATTTTATAAATATATTATTTATCCATTTGGAATTGATCTGTGTAGTGCATATGAATAAATATTATGAAGCAAGTCTTTGTTCTGTAAGCTTATTCTTTATATTGTCATGATTCTCCATGGTTATTTGTTCTTCCATGTACATTGGAACTATTGAAATTATGCTTAATATATAAATCAATTTGGTGACATCAATATTATTTCTATGTTGCTCTTAACAATCATTAGCATGGCATGTTTCTCAACAAATCTGCATCTTCCTACATGTGTTTTATTAATATGTGTGTGTGTGTGACGGATATATGTACATATACACACATGTGTGTCTGGTGTGTTGGCTAAACTCCTGCTTATATGTTATTAGGTTTATTTCTTGGTAGTCTATATTTGGAATGTTATAACTATGCCAATTTGAATGACAACATTAACTCTTTAATTTATAAAATGAATATTATAGACTTATCTTGAAAAAAAGATACAACATATTCTTCCCTTTGTATACTTTACATAATTTAATTGAAGAAAATAATATGAAAAATTCCATTTATCTGTTTACATAATCAACAGGGTTTGGCTCTGGATTCCCATCCAAATCTCACTGTGAATTATTATCCCCAAGGGCAGGAGCAGGTAGAGGTAATTGGATGATGGGGGCAGCTCCCCCTTGCAGTTCTCATGATAGTGAGTGAGTTTTCAGGAGATCTGATGGTTTTATAAGGGTCTGGCATTTCCCCTGCTTGCACTCACTCCATCCTGCTGCACTGTGAGTAAGCTGCTTGCTTCTGTTTTGCCTTCTGTCATTATTGTAATTTCCTGAGTCCTCCCCAGCAATGCAGAACTATGGGTCGCTTAAACCTCCTTCCTTTAGAAAATACCCAGTCTCTGGTATTTCTTCACAGCAGCGTGCGAATGGACTAATACAATAATTCAATTGTTAATTAGTAATACCAAGATTGACAATTCAGGAGCCTATTCCCGAAGAATTATAGTACACTGTGAAAAAAAATGGAACTCTTTGCAGGAAATAGCAAATGTTCTATTAAATTTATGTGAGAAATGGTTCTGAGTGTAGCATTCATCAGAAATTGGGACAGGCTGGGAAAGTGGACAAAGATTATGTGTGTTTATGATATTTTTGTTCAGCTTTACTGACTCCACTTTCAAAGACAACTTCTGACAAGTTATTCTTTGTTCTGGAAGAAACTTCACTTTTCAGCAAAGTGACATCATCTTTTTCTTTGGGGAAAGAAGGTCAAAGAGAAATCCTTTGTTTTCTTGACATTTTTCCAAATTAAATCTTCAATCCCACATCCAGCTGAATGACATTCACCATGAAAACTTGTGTTTCCCGCAATAAAGGCTTCTAATAAAATATGAGGTTTAACCTAATTTTACCTCTTCCTGCTTTAATTAAAATATAATTCATTAAATGCAGCCATTGTAATTGAGGAAGTTTTGAGAAAAAAGTGATATAATAGCAACATTTGCCACTGACTGTTTTTCAATGTTTAGTGTCATATTTCACAAGAAATTCCAGTGCTATTTATAATTGTAGAATCTTAATTTAATTTAATCTAGTGCTGTTTCTAAATATCATAACAACAGCAACTAAATATTTTCATCATCCAATATTTATTGATAGAAAGTTGCCATAGGTATTTATACTATGACTAGTTTATTAGTTCATGAAAATCCATATCTAATTTTGACAACCTCACTTTTGGAGTTTAAATGGGATTTGCTAGACAAAAGTATGAAAATGTTCTGACACTCTTGAAACTCACTGTGTTCTATATTTGGCTATCAATGAAGGATGACTTTACTCAGACTTCCAGTCATCTACTTAGCATGTGATTGCCAGGAGTAGTTTATGTTTTCTAGACCCTTAAAAAATAAATTCCTGAGGAGATTGCTGGTCAAAGATAAAACAAGGGTAAAATGTACAGCTTCCCAAAGGATAATAGCAATTATCTTACACGAACTGCAACCCTGTGTCAGGCCAGATGCAATGTGTTTTCCAAGAATTATTTCACTTTGTCTTCAAAGTCACCTTAAGAGATGAGTGTTCTTCTTATTATTATTTATTTTAAGGATGAAAAGACTGAAGCTCAGAATTCCAAATTAACAAAGCTAAATGAGACAGAAGTCTACTTACTACATACATCCTAGTGGCTACCAGAGCCTGCCCTTTGAAGACAATGTTATTGGGTACTTTTTGTGTTTGTCCCCTCTTTCCATCTTGTGCAAGCTGTCAGCCTAAGCATCTCTTTATATGGGGCAATTAATTTGGATGTGGAGCAATAGAAAATGTAAATTCAATAATGTTAGCATTCCCAAGAAACTGCATTATTTGATTCTAACTTGAGGGATAACTGGCTCTACCACCCACAATTCAACACAATTTCAAAATACGTAAAGCATAAACTGATAGAACTAGAAGGAGAACTTGATAAATCCATAATTATAGTTGGCAATTTAAACATTCCTGTGTCAACAATTGATAAGTAGATAGAAAGTCAATAAAGATATAGGAGATATGAACAATATCATCAACCAAATTTACATAATTGGCATTTAGAAGACACTTTACTTAAAATTGAAAATATGCCTTATTCTCAGGGCTATATGAATTAGTCACCAAAATAGACTATATTCTGAACCAGAAAATAAATCTCTATAAACTTAAAAAAGTTATTGTTATTCAAAATATGTTATTTGATCACAGTGAAATTAAATTAAAAACAGAGAGAGAGAGAGAGAGAGAGAGAGAGAGAGAGAGAGAAAGAGAGAGGACTAGCTAAAGTACTTCTAGAAACTGAAAGATAAGGTAGTCAAACAAATAATAAAAAAATACAAAGAATATTTAAATAAAAAATAAAAATGAAGCATATTGAGATTTATACATGCCAGTACATCAATAATTTGAGGGAATTTACAATATTAAAAATCTGCATTAGAAAAGAAATAAGATCTGAAATAATTTATCTCAACTTTTACCTTTAGAAATTAGAAATAAATGAAATAGGAAAAAAATCTGGAAACATGAAGGACTAGTACATTGAAAACTACAAAACATTGTTGAAAAAATTATGTCTTAGATAAGCAAAGGGATACTATGAGCATGAATTATAAATCTTAATAGTTTTTAAAATGAAAATTCTTCCTTAATTGATCTATAGATTTAAAGCAATCTTAATCAAAATCCCAGCATTTTTTTAATAGAAATGACACCTCATTCAAAATTCATATGAAAGTGCAGAGAGCCATGTATGAAGCTTATATAAAGAGCCGTAACAACTTTGAAAAATAAAATAAAGTTACAGGAATAATGCTATCTAAGTTCAAGGCTTATTATAAAACTACATTAATCATAGAGTGTAGCACTTGTGTAAAGACAGACTGATAAATGAAACACATAAGGGTCTAACAACAGACACATAGATATATAGTTTTTATAAAGGTCCAAAAGCAATTCAGTGCATACAGGATAATCTCTTGAACAAATAGTGCCATAGTCATTGAATATTCATGTACAAAAATGGATTTTCTTAATAGTGCATACCACACACAAAAATAAACTCAAAATGGATCCCAATGAGTAACAGATCTAAATGTAAAACAAAATATTATATATCTTCAGGGAGAAAATATTGGGAAAATGTGACATGAAGTTAGGCAAACATTTTATCAATATGTCAATGAAAACACAAACCATAACAAAAATAATGATGAATTGAACTTCATTACAATAAAAAAGTCACATCGATATTCATTTAAAGAGAATGAAAAGAAAACACAGACTGGAAGAAAATATTCACACATATATCTCACAAAGTACTTATATACTAAATATGTAAACAATTCTAAAAACTCAAATGTTTACTAAAACTTACTAAAAATCAAACAATCCAATTTTCTTTACAGTAATCAAAATATTTGAACAGATACTTCCCCAAAGTAGCTGGGTGACCAACTAATCTTTGAAAAGATGCTCAACATCATTATTTACTAGGGAAATGCAAATTATACCACCACAGGGCAACTTTACTTGCCAAGTACATCAACATGTGAATAGATACATAAGTTACCAGTACATATACACTAAGTACTTATTCATGCTACAACATAATAAAGTTCAAAATAATTAACACAGAGTGAAAGAAGCAAGACAAAAAAAAAAAAAAGACACAGACTCTATGATTTCTTTAATATAAAATTCTAAATCAAACAAACTAATCCACAGTGACAAAGCAGATCACTGGTTGCCTGGGGCTGTAGTGCAGAGCAGGTGGGAAGGGAGCATTGCAAAGGGCATGTGAAAATTTCTGAGGATAAAGGATATTCCCATTATAATGACTGTGGTGATGGTTAAACAAGTGTATACCTATGTTCGGACTTTTCCAAAGTGTAAATTTTAATTATGTGCTTTAAATACCATATTCTCATGGAATAAACAAACTAAACTTAACAGAAATTGACCTCTGTCCAGGAGAGAGAGGAAGGAAAACCACTGACCTCTTCAGGAAGGTGAGGTATGTGCTTTTAATATTACAGTACTTATAGATGTCCTAGAACCATGAATAAAATTCAGCAACAATTCATTGTTCATACAATGAACCAACAATTTTTGGTTCAAGTTTACTTCTCACAGAATAGAATATTGCAAGAGCTTTTTTGAAGAATATTGAAAGGACTTTGGTAGGAGTAGTAAAATAATCAACTGGACATAAATAATAACTGGAATTGAATAAAATATAGGAATAGCAGCTAATTCTTTGTACACGGAAGCATCAATTTTTTAAAAAGTACAATATAAAACATACAACTGAAATGAATAACCTATACCCAATTCCTGTTTGACTGGATTTGGATTCTGTAATAGTAACTCCCAGTCTGCTCTAAAGCACAAACATCATTGCCTTATTCTCCACTAGCTTGGAAAGACAAAAGTTATATGAAACTTGCATTTTGTATCCAAAGAGCGGTCTAAAAGCACTTTAATGCAGTGTCACCCAATTTTCATGGCATCTTTAAATTTAACTGATGCTACTGAAAGCCATCATCTGACCGTAAAAGGCCAGTATTACTTCACAGATGGCTTTCTTCTTAAGCATGAAGCAGATTTTTCTAGATGTATGCTCCACCAATGCTTCTATCACTTTATTTTCATTTGCTTTATCAAGAAAAAAAGGAGTCTTTCTTTTCTGCCCATGCTAAATAACAGTCTTTTCAGCTGGAGAGAATAAAATTGGCTTAACAGAATCCATTATTGTCTCAATAAGACACTACCGATGCCAGGAAAAACTAACCTCAAATTACAAGTAATTAAACAGTTTAGTTCAATATAATGATGTTACTCCAGGATAATATATGTCCATATAAAATAAAGAAAAATGGACTTTAATTGCTAAAAGTTATATAAAATAAATAACTTTTGTCATTTCTCAAAACAACATGGCAGTATCCAAAGTTGATAAAAAAATTAATATTTCTTTAATGATCCTCTGATATAGTTACTGTTTAGCAATACAAAATGCTCATTGTTTAACTAAAGCAGTGTTATTTTGGAATTTCTTCAATAGTTGTTAAGCAGTATAGAATTATTTGAAAGAAAAAAACAAACAAAACCTTACACAATTCCTACTATAGAATAAGGCATTGAACAATTTCTGTTGTATTTTGCATCTATGTCTATGGCTTTTCTAATACTTAGTTTTGTAATTTTAAAAACTGTACTAAATGAAAAACAAACATGTAAAACATATATTTTATGAAAGAATAAAAGTGTAGTTTTATACTTTGTATCTTTATGTTGTAAATGATTTGATTTAGAATATCCAAAAGTATATAGTCTAAACAAAATAATTAACAAAATATACTTTTGAATATTCTAAACAAAATAATTCACAACATAAAATTATATCAGGAATTGAATAAGATGATTACATGATTTAAAATTTTTTCCCTACGACTTGCCAAGTAATATATAGATAAACTCTTTTAAAATATTTGTACAAATCTTTTGGCACTCATCCTAGAAAAATTCCCTATTGTACAAAATGCAAAACTGTATCTGTCACAACACGTGTATCTAAATTAGCCATCCTTTGTCCTATCAGTGTTTTGTCAATGTGCTCTTGACTCTTGCATCTATGTCTCTGTCTCCAACCTTTCCTTGAAGCTAAAGGTTTATAAATTAACTTCCTCCTGAATACTTCTAACTGGTGTATTGGTTTCTTACTGCTGCCATAACAGATTACTGAAAATTTACTGGCTTACAACAACATAAATTTATTTTATTACAGTTCTGTGGTTTTGAAGTCCAACATAGGTCTCACTGGGGATAAAACCAAGGAGTTAGCACAGCTGAGTTCCTTCTTAGAGGCGGTGTGGAAAATCCGTTTCCTTGCCTTTTCAAGTTTCGAGAAGCGCCCTGCAACTCTTGGCCTTGTGGCCCCCTCCTCCACTTTCAAAGCCAGTGTCATAGTGCTGAATCCTTCTCACTCTGCCATCCCTCTGATTTTCTCTATTGCCTCTTCCACTTTTAAAGAACCTTGTGATTACATTGGGCTTACTAGATGACACAGGATAATTTCCCTTCTATTAAAGTCTGCTGGAGAGCAGACTTAATTCCAACTACAATCTTAATTTCCCCTTACCTTGTAGGTAACATGTTGATAAATTCCAGAGATTAGGATGTGGACATCTTTGAAGGAATTATTATTCTGTCACCACAATAGTCCACCTTGGTATACACAAAATACTCTTCACTTTGCTTTCTAGCCAGTTTCTCCCCATCCTTCTCCATCTGAGTAATTACTATTTTCAAGCCAATGAGAGGAATACTCCTTGATTTCGCTCACTACCTTTCCTTCATATTGAACCCAGAAGCAAGCCCCATGGGTCTAAAACCAAAAAAAAAAAAAAAAAAAAAAAAAAAAGTCTATGTTTTTATTTTCACTGTGACCACACAGTCTATGACTGGAGTCTCACTCTGTCACCCAAGATGGAGTCAGTGACATGATCTTGGCTCACAGCACCCTCCACCTCCTGAGTTGGTGATTCTCCTGCTTCAGCTTCTGGAGTAGCTGGGACTACAGGAGCCTGCCACCATGGCCGGCTAATTTTTGTGTTTTTAGTAGAGACGGGGTTTTACCATATTGGTCAGGCTAGTCTCAAATTCCTGACCTCTTGATACACTGCCTCTGCCTCCCAGATTGCTGGGATTACAGGCATGAGCCACCACACACAGCCCTGGATTGTCTTTACCTGGAAGATTAGTCTCCAAACCAGTCTGCCATTCTCAACATGGTCACATTTTAACCAAAATTACATTTATGTTATTCACCTGCTAAAAGTCTTCTGCAAACTCCACTGTACTTAGGAAAACATTCTAACTCCATATTTTGGTTCATGTAGCCCCAAAAATGTCGTCCTCCCTCTTGATGTTTTCCAAACACAATTTTGTCTTTTGTCTGCTCCTCATTTATCTTAAATGCTGCAATATAATTCTGACTTTAACTACTCAGAGTTAGAGCAGACTTCTCAGGTTGAGGGTTCAGTCCCTCACAAGACTCTCCTCATTTCAGGCACCACATGCAAGCTCCAGGGTTTTGTGGCCATCTGTGCTTCTGACTGCAAATTCTGTGGTTTCTACTATCTTATTGGGTTTGGATAATTTGCTGGAATGACTCTCAGAACTTGGCAAACCACAATACTTAAGGCTACGATTTTCTTCTAAAGAATATAAATCAGAACTAGTCAAATAAAGAGATTCTAAGCCTGGAGCTTCCATGTCTGCAAAATGCCTCACCCTCTCTGCACATTAATGTGTACCATTAGCAAGGAAGCTCACCTGAGATTGTTGTTCAGAGTTTTTATTGCAGTTTTACCATGTAAGCATGAAATGTAAATCATTGACCAGTGATTGAACTCTAGTTCCCTTCTCCTCCTGGACTTGGGTCTGATATCACCTGGGTCAAAGCCACATCCCTCTAATTACATGGCTGGTTTTTCTGGAATGGCAAGTCTCCACCTGAGTCATTTCATGAAGGTAACCTCAGGAACCCACTACAAATAACAAAGATATTCATATCACAAGGAAGTAATTCTAAAGATTTTAGAGGCTTATTTGTAATAACGGAGGACAAAGACCAGTCAAATGATTGATTATACACCAAGGTTACTCTCCTCTGAGATATTATGATCTTGCATCTCCACTGCCGGGATTACCATACTCCCTATGGTTTAGCTCCTTTGCCTATCACTTCTTCAGAGACCGCTGCCCTTCAAATAGCCCACAAGAAGTTGCCCTCAGTTCAGACTGCCATGCTCACTCACACTTCTATATTTTCCTTAAAGCCTTTTTTAACTTTCTCAAATCATATTGTTTGTTTACTTGTTTACTAATTGTCTCCACACTAGAATCCTACATGAGTGCCTTGAAAAGGACCTGTTACATAGTAAGTTCTCAAAAGATATTTAATATTTCAGTTTCCTCAGACTTGCAAGTGATAACATACTTAATCTTCTGTCTACTGTCATTCGTTATTCCAATGTCATTTTGTATCTGACAGGTTCCTATCTTTATTGTTGCCTTCTGAAAACTACAGTGCACATTTCATGTTGTGTTCAACACATCATGAAATGTGCTATTTTGCAAATAGCTCTAATTAAGTATATTTTACTCAATTGAAATATCAGTTACCAAAAATACTATTTTGATTTAAAGTCTTCTTTTTGTAAATTTTTTTAAAGAATTACTTAAAGCCTGTAATCCCAGCACTTTGGGAGGCCAAGGCAGGTAGATCACGAGGTCAAGAGATTGAGACCATCCTGGTCAGGTGAAACCCCGTCTCTACTAAAAATACAAAAAATTAGCTGGGCATGGTGGCGCGTGCCTGTAATCCCAGCTACTCAGGAGTTTCACAAGAGTGAAAAACTCTATCTCAAAAAAAAAAAAAAAAGAATTACTTAAAAGAAAGTTTTTTTGTTTTTTTTGGAGACGGAGTTTCGCTGTTGTTACCCAGGCTTGAGTGCAATGGCACGATCTCGGCTCACTGCAATCTCCACCTTCTGGGTTCAAACAATTCTCCTGCCTCAGCCTCCCGAGTAGCTGGGACTACAGGCGTGTACCACCATGCCCAGCTAATTTTTGTATTTTTAGTAGAGACAGGGTTTCACCTTGTTGGCCAAGTTGGTCTCAATCTCTTGACCTTGTGATCCACCCGCTTTGGCCTCCCAAAGTGCTTGGATTATAAGCATGAGCCACCGCGCCCAGCCAAAAGAAAGTTTTTTTAAATGCATGCAGTGTGAATATCTACAACTATAGTTAGTAGCATTAGCTGTGTTTTCCTTGACAAAAATTTATGCCAGTTTTATTTTTATACTTTTTTGTGCTTTCACAGTTTTCTGTAAAGACAGCTTTTGTTATTTTTTAAAGTTGTGACAGAGATAACTACACAAAGGAAAAGTCTTAAACTCTAAAATTAAATATCAAAGATGAGAGTAAGTTTTTCCATTCATGATCTTCTTATGGGGAAACAGGGTGAGGAATCCTATCAATATGATTTGAGTGATAAATATTATTTACATTTATACTTATAAGATGAAAATGAAACTGAAAAATACTAATTATTGACTTCTACCAGGTCTTTTTAGGTAAGTGGGTGATTCTAATCTCCTTACCATACAACATTAAAGGTCACAAAAATTTGGCCATAGCCTCTCTCTCTAGTCACAGTTGTCCAAACTACTCCTTGGCAATCACAATCTTTCTTTCATTCTAAGGCATTTTCTATTTTGCAATCATGTTGGTACTGTTTCATGCCTGTGCATCCTTTTGTATCAATTTTCTACATGGAATATATCTTTCCATTTATTTGCCTGGAATGCTCTACCTGCTATCTTTTTAACTGAACTCAGTGTTCACTTTTGCTGTAGTTCTAACCTCACTCACTAAGAAGATTTGATTTTTAACTTTCTCTGTGTTCACAGGGCATTCTATTTAGAGTCACTTATAGCACTAATCATAACATACTGTGTTTAGCTACAGACTATGAAGACATATTACAGAAATAAAAAATCTACAGCCAGCAGGCCAAATTTTGCTGGTCAACTGTTTTTGTAAATAAATATTCATTGAAAGATAATAACACATACATATTTTCATATTGTCCACTGCTGCATTTATATTACGAAAACAGAAATCAGTAGCTGGGACAGAAAACTTATGTCCTGCAAAGTCTAAAATATTTACTATCTGGTTCTCTATAGAAAAGTATTGCCAGCTGGGCATGGTGGCCGAGATCGTGCCATTGCACTCAAGCCTGGGTAACAAATTTTCATACCATGTTGCAAAAGAAACTTAAGCAAATTTGGTTAAAATATGTAGGTGAAAAAGCCAGTTAAAATGGAAACATTTCAAATCATATATTATGAATAAAGAAGTAGAAGCAAAAACTGGCAAAATTATCATTCTAATGTGACTATTAAATATTATTGAATGAATTCCTTTACAAACAATAAAATAAATAAACAAATACCATACAGTGCAACATAGCATTCATTATTTTATTAAAGATGGCTACTAATTCCTCCACAAAATCAAATTTATTAGTAGGTTGAATTTTACTTTAATGTATCCTGGTAGAAACTCAGTAATCTCTTATGGAATCTTATTTGAGGCTCTTTGTATCTGTTTTGGGGCGGAAAATCTGTATAACTTACACATCCAGGTGCCCTTGGCTTTTCTTCATTCTTGCTGAGATGGAGAACAAACACCCTGATGTATATAGACCAAGGAGGTCTCCATTAAGTGAGTACTTTGGGACAGCAGAGTGGAGGTCACAATTCTAACACGGTTGTACTTGCACTGAGGTAAGAGACCTGCACACATATTGAAATACTCTTTTCATAACCCCACTCACAGAGTGTTGTAAACATGTATCCTATTCATTTTACATCATTATTTGCTTTTAATGACTGTCATAGATGAGAAAGATATCAAAATATATTGATTTAAGTGGAATAACCTGATTGGCTTCATTGTACTAATTCATGAAACTTTCTTTAAGTCATATTTATCAACTGTGTAAAATTTTGTTCAGAAATTTTTGAAACTAAGCTCAAAAATTACTCTATTCCCTGATGAAAATCAATTGTTATTGAAGAACTTTTAATTCTATTCAAACTGTCCCAACAAAATACAATAAACTAGGTGCCTTAAGTGTTATGTATACTGCTCACATGATAGGTGCTCCAAAATCTCACAAATCACCACTAAAGAACTTACTCATGTAACCAAACACCACCTGCTCCAAAATAATCTATGGAAATAGAAAAATTTAAAAAATAAAAAAAGAAAAGAAATGTATTATTTACAGTTCCAGAGTCTGGGAAGTCCAAGATCAAGCTGTCTTCAGATGTGCTGTCAAGTGAAGGTCCTCTGTCTTAGTCTAGTTTTGTAGCTATACCACCATCGTAAACAGGGTAATTTATGCAAAATAAAAAAGATATTTATCTCTTGCAGTTCTGGAGGCTGGAAAGTCCAAGGTCAGGAGGCTACAACTGCTTGGCCTCTGATGAAGGCCTTCTTACTACATGATAGCATTAGGAGATATTCACATGCTGAGAAGAGAATAACAAAAGGAAGCTGATGAAGCCTAATTTATTTTATAACAACCCACTCTTGTGAGAACTAACCCAGTCTTTTGAGACTTGGTTTAATTCATTCATGAAAATTTTGCCCCCACAATCAACACTTACCACTAGGTTTAACTTCCTAACATTGCTGCATTGAGTAGCCAAGTCTCCAACACACAGAGTCTTTTGGGAAACATAAACTATAGCATCAGCTTCCTGGTTTAAAGACAGAGCCTTTTCACTGTGTTCTCACATAGTAAAAAGAACAAAGTAGTTCTCTGGATTCCCTTTTATAAAGTCACTAGTTCTATTCATAGGGCTCCATTCTCATTATCTAATCACCTCCCAAAGACCCCAACCTCCTAATATTATCATCATCTTAGAGGTTGACATTTCAACATACGAATAAGGGGGTCAGGGAGCAAGCAGTCCATAACAGTAACAAATTGAAAATGAGTTACATTTTAATAATTTTAGCAAATGTATTTAAATCCCAATAAAATTTTACACAAAAAATTCAAGAGAAAATGGAACATTTATTTACCATTTTAATAGTTTTCCATTGTGAGATATTTTTGTAGGTAATATATTTGAACTATCTTTGATATCAAAATCAGGATGTAATTTAGAGAATTGCAAATAATCAAAAGAGATTAATACTCGTTCCTTTAGGTAAAAGATTAAAAACATATATGTATAATAATGGCCATCAAATCAGAACACTCATGGTTTAAAGGGCAATCTTCCCTGGCCCCACGACTGACCCCAGAGACACTCACATGCTCCTAACACCACCTGACACAACTGAAGTGCCTCGCTGGGTTTCCATGAAGTTTAACTTCAATGTTTTTGGGGTTTGTTTCAATTATTGTTTATCCTCCCTCCTTTCCTGTAACACAGACTCAGACCTCACATATTGTATTTGCATTGGGTACACAAGACTGGAAACAATACCAAAACATCCCTGCACATTTCTTGCAAGTTTACTTAAAATTAAATGAATTAAGGCTAAGTTGGTACAGCCTTTATGCAGACAGAGACATTATGCCTTATTGAAGTGTCTTCCAACTGATGAAATATTTACAATCTTCTTGTTTTTTTCAAAATGCTCTCTCCTCAACACAAAAAGTCTCTTGAAAACTAATTGCTTCTACCTTAAAGAAAAAAAATATATGCATTTACTCTTTGAAAAACATCTGCTTTATGATATATTTCTGACATCTACTTCTTGGATGAAAGAGATGTTCAGAAATATATCATAAATCAGATACTTTTTAAAGAAATAGATCCCAACCGATTCGGAACTTTTGCCCTTCGTAAAATGTGAAATTTGTATTTAGGCTTGCTCAAACTTTTGAATGTACTGAGATGATGTCCTTCAGAACTTTGTGCACTTTACTGTATTAACTAAGTTATCAATAATTCATTGAAAATTAAATCACAGATAGTGCTCTAGTATCTATTGTGATCACATTCTCTAACCTCATAATTTTTTTCAACTTAAGTAACCACTTCATCATTAGTATCCATGCATATTTTCCACCTAAGCACTGATGTTTGTTTTAAAAGGTCTTTGTATTTTTCTCTGGTACCTTGTTTCTCTACTTCACTGAAAATGAATTGAGAAAACGTCATAAATGGATATTCTAGGAATATCTAAACATGCTGCTTAGCAAATCTTTCATACTGTAATTTACTATAACACCTTCAAATTCTCTGCATTATTTTTTATGCATTTTAGAAATTGCTGGCAAATAAATGTACTTTAGTTTGTAATTATATTGCTTCCCGTATTCAACCAATTTAACATATTTAGAAGAAGTAGTATTTTCACAAATTTATTTGTCTTTCTTCTTGATTAAGAAATCTTTTAAAATGTATTAACAATTTTACCATTACATTTAGTGGAGTTTTCTTTTTCTTTTTTTTTTTTTTTTTTTGAGATTCAGTCTTGCTCTGTCACCTAGGCTAGTGTGTAGTGGCATGATCTCAGCTAACTGCAACCTACACCTCCCAGGTTCAAGCTATTCTCCTGCGTCAGCCTCCTGAGTAGCTGGAACTACAGGTGCACACCACCACGCCTGCTAATTTGTTTATTATCAGTAGATATGGGGTTTCTCCATATTGGCCAGGCTGGTCTTGAACTCCTGACCTCATGATCCGTCTGCCTTGGCCTCCCAAAGTGCTGGAATTACAGGTGTGAGCCACTGTGCCTCTCCAGTGAAATTTTCTTAGCTACATAATTGAGCATTACATAGACTGAAATTGAAAGAGAATATGTGGATGTTTATCTCTTCATCTTCTATGTTCTGGGAGCCTAGTTCTAAATTTCTTAACAATCCTGTTTGACAATATCATTAACTGTTACTGCAATTTATTTAGTTATTGTTACACTCTTGTCTTTAGCTAGGCCCATCTTTTTTTTTTTTTGATTATTAGTTGTCCAAGTAGATAGCTATATCAAATCAGTCAGAGTATTGCTCACGGAGTGCAAGGATAGGTTTCTTTGGCCAAGAGACTTTATTGTAGCCCCATAAGTCGACTTCCTGGTATTCACACCTTTGAGAACTTGTTGCTCACTGTGGCCATTGGAATGCAGCAAAGATTTTGTTATGTACATGGGTACATATCTGTGATTACATGAGAATTGTACTGTGCTGCATTCTTGTCTCTCTCTCTGTCTCACTCATTGGCTGTAAAGAAGCAAGCTGCCACATATCTTACAAACACAAGGAACTGACTTCTGACAAATATGTGAGTAGGGGAAGAATATTCTGCCCTGGTTCAATCTTCAGAGTAACACTTAAGATTACAAATTGGTGAGACACTACATAGAGAATCCAGCAAAGCTGTGCCCAGACTTCTGACTTGCACAGATTCATATAATAAATGATTGCTGTCAAACAAGTAAGTTTGTGGTAAAAATATAGAAATAGATAATTTCGAGCCTTTTAATTTCCCCATATGTGATTTTCTTTATTCAGTAATAACGACTTCCGGAAGAGTTGGGCCAATGTAGATATACAGCCATGTAATATCACTTATTTCAAATGAAACACCACCACACAGGCACACACACACACACACACACACACACACACACACACACACACACACTCTTATCCTTGGATCCTTCCCTTTATTCCGTGGGAGTTTCTATCAAGCATCTAACTCAGAACTGTCTAAAAGGACTATCCTCGGACGGGCATATTTCTATTTCTTTTTATTGCTGCATCTATGTATGGGAAGTGTTTTGGTATATTGTTTACAATATTTGCTCCTTCTTGGTAAATCTGATACTAATTGGTTTTCTTTAAGGTCTGTACTAATTTTATTATTTCTTTTCAGGCTAAAATATTGCAAATGACTGTGAAAGAACTTTGAGGACTACAAATTTTTCATGATAATTTTTCAGCTCATTCTTACTACTCTAACGGAATCTAGTGTTCAAACAAATCACAACTACAGACACACTGCCCCTACATTCTTCGCTGATATGCATGCAACCTAAACTTCTCTGTACTTTTCAAGAATTTGAAGTAATGTCCAAGGAAGCTCAATCAGTACTGACAAGTAGAGGAGAGATGGGAAAAAAAATTAAAGTGAAAAGTGACAGTGGTTTTAAGTTACTGGGTAAATATCATAACGTTTCTGTTTTAAAACCCTTATTAATATCTGAACACAATGTTAATCCTTCCTGCCCTTTTCGTTCTTGGAGTGTCTTATAGACACATGCAATCAGCTGCTAGAATTTAACATTCACTAGCATTATAATGTCTCTCTTTTAAATGTCTTTCATTATTAAAATTGCTATTCTATGGCAATACCAGAGTGACTTTTCTTAAAAAGTAAACAACTAAAAAAACTTTCATCAATTAACTTCTGAAGAAAGATTTTTAATTGTTTTCTTAAAAAAAAAATTACTCTGGCATTGCAACAGAATAACTATTTCAATCCTAAGCAAAAAGAACAAAGCTAGAGGCATCATGCTACCTGACTTCAAACTATACTACAAGGCTACAGTAATGAAAACAGCACAATACTGGTACCAAAAAAGATATATAGACCAATGGAACAGAACAGAGGCCTCGGAAAGAACGCTACACATCTACATCTATCTAATCTTTGACAAACCTGACAAAAACAAGCAATGGGGAAAGGATTCACTATTTAATAAATGGTGTTGACAAAACTGGCTAGCCATATACAGAAAAATGAAACTAGACCCCTACCTTACATGTTATACAAAATTAACTCAAGATGGATTAAAGATTTGAACATAAAACCCAAAACCACAATAACCTGAGAAGAAAACTTAGGCAACACCATTCAAGAAACAGGCATGGGCAAAGCCTTCAAGACTAAAACATCAAAAGCAATGGTAACAAAAGCCAAAATTGACAAATAGGATCTAATTAAACTAATGAGCTTCTGCTCAGGAAAATAAACTATCATTATAGTGAACAGGCAACCTAAAGAATGGAAGAAAATTTTTGTAATCTATCCATCTGACAAAGGGGTAATATTCAGAATCTACAAGGAATCTCCATGAATGAAGCTGGAAACAATCATTCTCAGCAAACTAACACAAGAACAGAAAACCAAACAGTGCATGTTCTCACTTATAAGTGGAAGTTGAACTATGAGAACACATGGACACTGGGAGGGGAACATCACACAAGGGGCCTGTTGGGGAGTGGGGGGCTAGGGGAGGGACAGCATTAGGAGAAATATCTAATAAAGATGACAGATTAGTGGGTGCAGCAAACCCTAATGGCACTTGTAGTCCTATGTAACAAACCTGCACGTTCTGCTCATGTATCCCAGAACTTAAAGTAAAATAATAACAATAAAACTTTCTTCAATGTTTATGCACGAAACTGGAAACATTGCACACATGAACAGCATACAAGACCCTTTATATTCTGATCTTGGTACTTATCTCCAATCCAATCTTTGTAAGTGTTCTCCACCTCCTTATGGATTGTTCCTATATTGTAGTCATTTAAAACATACACCTGTCTTATATTTATTTTACTGTGCATCTGCACAGATTGTTCTTTCTGCCTAAAACTGCCTCAAAATTGTCTCCATCATCCAAAATGAAGCCCTATCTCCAATGTCAACTCACATCTATTTTTTTTCTTTTTTTCATGGCACTTATTGTATTATATTACAATTGATTATTTAACAGCGTACATTCCTCTTTCAAGTACAGGCACTTGTAATGAAGAAATCACATCTTACTCTTTTGTTATGTACCCCAATGACAAGGTGATTGTTTTTCTGTAATGCAAGGCTGTGTATTGCAAAATTATGCAAACCACAACAATAACAGCAACAACCCTACTACTTATTTTTCTAGAGTATAGAATATATAACACAAAATATAAAATATAACATGCAAAAAACACAATTTTTCAAATAAAAACAAGGCTTTAAATGTTCCAATTTAATACGTTTCCATTTATTTTCACCTCTAACTTTAAATCAGGTCTGTAAGTTTTACTCCAAAATAACAATAATCAAATTGACCTCGAAGAAAGGACTGTTTCTATTGGTTATATAAATTGAAGAGGGCTTTACACATATCATCTCACTTAATTCTCATAATAAATCAATGTATTATTTTCTTTCCTACAAAATACAATGTAGTCACTAAAGTAATCTGTTGAGCTCATATTTAAATGGCAGAGCAAACATGAAGGTCTCTGTGACTCAACAAATTGTTAGTGTCTAATACCGAATGCTTAACTCCAAGTGTGCAACTTCAGCAAACTTTAAGAAATCAATAAATACTAATTTAGAATATTTCTAATTGTAGCTTTATTCTGGTACCTACGCAACAATCTTGCCTGATCTGCACATGTATCCCAGCATCTAAAGTACAATAAAAAAATATTTTTCAAAAAAAAGTTGTTTTTAAATTTTAAATGTTTGAATTTTATATGCTTTTCTATTTCCACCTACATTTCAGTTGTTTTGCTGCTTGATAAGGATAAACAACCAAGCAATTGTGTGTTTAGAAAATTATTTATACATACACATAAATCCACACATAAGAGATTTCACAGTAGCAAAACTAACTTTAAAATTGCAATATTGTGCATGCAACTATCTATTTGTTATTGTTGGTATAAAGGTACTAAAATAGAGAAATGGTAAAATATGTTTCTTTATATCTTTAAAGATTATATGTCTTAAATATTTCTAGAATTGCCAAATAGTAGGTAAAATACATGTTCTAACCTTAGAATTTTTTTGTGTGTATACACATATATATGCAAAAATTCTGTGTGTGTGCATACAACACATACAAATTTACAAAAAAAAATTGTAAATTTCACACACAATTTTAATTCCATAAATCTGACTTACCTGTTTAATTGGGGAAAAAGATAAATGTGTACCTAAGAAAAAAAAGAGGAAAAAAATAAAAGAAAGATATGAAAAGGTGACCATAAAATGCCTGGAAGTGTTAATTTGCCTTGATGAAGTAAAAATCCTATTAGTTAGAGGAGTGTTAATTTTTAATTATAAGAAAATAGAAAAGTATATAAAATAGAAATACTATTTTATATAGAAAATAGTTTTTCTAAATAAAAAATTATATTTCTAAATAGAAAATAGAGAAGTTTATGAAGGTCAAACATTTAAAATAAAAAATACTATAAAATTTACATACAGTTTTAACACTCCTCTTACTGCAATATAGAAAATTGTATGTAAAAAGGGAAATTTTGTTTGTTTTTTGGATTCAACATTGTTTCTCCTCATTTCAATAATGGAATCCAAGTTCATTTGAATGTTAGAATAACAAAAGCAAAACAGAGCCACAAAAACAACATCAAAAACAAACAAACAAACAAACAAACAAAAAAACAGGTGTACAGTTAAAATCTGGTGGTCCAAAGGGAGCTTGGTTACCCATGAAATAGTATTTCATGTCATGTCACCAGTGCCAATCTGAGCAATTGGTACGATACATGCAACTGTGACCAAGATTTCAGAGTAGCTCAATCCAACTGTCAAGTGATCCTCATTCTACATATTAGACTATATGACTGCAGTTTAAATAATAAAATTTTTGTTTCAAGACCATACTTATTGTCCCCTAAAAGCCCTTCTTTCCTTTAAATGTAGCTGAACACAAGGCTTTTCAGACCTTAGTTTTTATTTTCTAGTGTCCCGGCAGGTAGAAATGGTCATGTGATTAACTTCTGGCCAATAGAGTATAAATTAAAAGTATGTGTACAACTTTTAGAAAAATTGTTAAAAAGAAGAAACATGCCCATCCTCTTCTCTTTCTCTCATCTTATTGGTTGCAATGCAGATATGGTAGCCAGAGGTGAAATAGCAACTCTGAACAGGAGAACATTATGGAAATGAGGACACCACTGCACAACAAGAGAGTAAATGAAGTCTGTGTCCTGAAACCGTGAAACACCATTTCAGTCTCATAGCTCCTGTCTTATTTTAACAAGAGACAGAAGGAAGTTTCTATTTTACCTAAGGCCCTATTACTTTGGGCTTTTTCTCACTTTTGGCTGATACTTAGCAATCAGCAAGAAACTTTATGATTTTATTTTTGCTTCAAGGTCTACCTGAATGAAGGAAAAGGATATTTTAATATTGCAGATTGAAGTAATTTAGTTCACATGAATATTATGTTTAGAAGTATAAATTATTAATGTGTCTTAAGAACACATGTATAATAAACACATAAAATATTAAAGTCAACACTTACAATGCTATCTATCAAAATTAACAGGAAGATGAGTTCCAAATTAGTCTCATGAGATATATTAGGCTGAATAACTTACACATGGATTCATTCTATGTGTCCTGAATCCATCAAGTTTTCAAGACTGCTAGGCTCAGAGCTAGCCTAGAGTAGAAAATTCAATGAAGAATTTCACTGGGTGAAGCCTCCTGGGTGACAGTCAGCAAACATTTTCATGAATATATTCCTAAGCTATGTGGCTTTTCAATTTGAAACACTTTCAATCCCTGGACAATTAAATGTTGCCTAAAACATGAGAATAAAAGCAAGAGTAGCAATTAATTTGGAATCCTGAAGAACTGATACTAGTCAAGTAAAAGAAGGAAACAGCAGTACCTCTAGAAACTTAGGAGAGAATGTCTCAAGATACCATACACTATTTGCCAATAGAGTGACATTACACTTGATCCAATGCAGTCTTCTTACTAGACAGTCCTGCACATTGATTTAACCAGAAAGGAGATAAAGCAAATTAGACCAATTTTTGAAACAATTCCACTAATCTCTAGATTCGAGTAAGTGTCCTAATTCAGGTAAGTTATCTTTAAAATTAAGGAGATAAGGTTACTTGTTTTGTATTCAACTCTTAAATAAGCCTAGTAAAAATAGTAAATTACAAAATTGTATTTAAACACATTTATCTAATTTTGTTAGAATCATTATGATTTTATGATTACCATTTTAGGTGCAGAAGAAAGCTTCTTTGTAACAACATTGTGGAAAATGCACATTATAAAATCAATGAATGATAATGGAAACGTAAGTTCTATTATTCTTTAAAATCATTGTGTATAGGTAACATATTCCCAATTATCTCTTTTATTGCTGAGCACTTAATTAAATCACCAATTATCTTTTAAAAGCATTAGCACACTAATAATGTTTAAAATATGATACATTTAATCTTAACCTATAGAATGTTTAGTTTGCAGAATATAAATTGACAGTAGGCTGATTTATTCTTTGATAAGATGCAATCTCCAAGTTTCAGTGGCTCAACACAACAAATGTATACCTTACTTTCTCTAAGTCTACTGTTTATTTAATCAATACTTGGACAATTGCTGTCCATATGTAGACTCAGCCTCCCAAGCATCTTAGAACACTGAGTGCGATGGCATCTCCTTATCATAGCATATTTTCCACAATCATCGAAGCAGAGACTGTGTGATCAAGAGAGTAGAGCATCAGACATTAAATGTAACCACTCATAAGGGCACATGATTCATTAACAAGACAACTTTAGCGATAACATGAAGAAGATAAGGCAGGCTAAAATTCTGTGTGTCTGGAAGGAGATAAAAAATATTGTTAAATTGTACTAATGTCTACCATACATGTTACATATAATATAGAAATACAGAGAAATTACTTTGTCAGATGATCTGAAGGAAAGGATGGCAGATGGGATTATATTTTATGATCTGGGTAGAGGCATGTGAATGATGTCATGGATAGTCCTGCTGGTATTATCCGATAAAAAAAAAAATCTCAGCAGATAACATGAGTAGATAACCCCACTGTTTATATTCTATTCTTAGATTTAAAAATAGCATTTCTTTGAGTCTTTATGTTGTATCCAAAATTCCTTTTTGTGCAAATAAAAAAATCAATCAAATGTTGTCAGCCATAAAAGAATGCAAGCCAACAGTGGAATGACAAATCTGAGAAATAAATTTCCACAGACGCTGGAAGTTTGAAATACTGAAAGATTCCAATAATGTCCTCTTATTGTTATGACTCATGGTCCCCAATGGTTTGTGACCACTCCTGTTGCAACACTTTATTTATTTATTTATTTTTGAGACATGGTCTCACTTTTTCACCCATATTTAGTGTACTTGAACTATAGGTGTGCATCACCACATCCAGCTAATTTTATTTGTATTTTTTCTAACGACGGGATTTCACCATGTTGTCCATGTTGGTCTTGAATTCCTGAGTGCAAGTGACCCACCAGCCTCAGCCTCCCAAAGTGCTAGGATTACAAGCATGAGCCACTGTCCCCAGTCTTGTTGCAACTTTTAAAACTACAATGTTGTTCCTAATGGTCTTTATACGATAAACATTAGTGTCTCTTAACTTTTTCCTCCTACAATTTTTACCCTCTAATTCCCTTATAATACACTGAGAAAAAAAAGACATTTAGCTATTTATGAAATGTTGGCCAACAATATATTAACATTGTTTATGGATGGAAAAATTATTCTGTTTCCTCTAGACACACTCGAAATAAAACTTAACATTTTGAAGAACTGATTTTTGGCCTCTTGTGTCTCTTCTGAATATGCATAAACATTTGAAATAAAAAATGCATGCCAATTTCTATATATTTACACAAAAGCATACACACTTGGAAGGCACATTAGTCCACACATCTTATTTTAGAGCTGTCATAATGAAGACGCATGAACACATAGTGACTTTTTCAAAATTATTTCATGAAATAATGTAGATCAATTATTTAAACAATAAATGGGTATACAGTTGGTATGCATAATAATATATACAAAGTTATATACAATAATTTATTTTTAGTCAATAATCTAATATCCACTTTAAGAAAGAATCTGGTTGGACTTTCAACCCATCATTTGAAACTTAGGAAAAAATTACACTTTAATATTTTGTTATATAATTTCTGTTTGGGAAACAAGTTAATCTATAATCCCAAATCTCTCCAACTGCTGGAGATTTAAGATATTCTAACAAAATAATTCATAAGGAATCCACCCCAGCCATCCAACCATTGGTTACCAAAGTTTCTGCCAAGGTTCCTAAGGTGTAAAATTATATTTATGTTAATTAAGTGAAGGAGGCAGCCTAACGTCTTTGGTGATTTGCCATTTGTTTATACACTTCACTTCCGTAATGTCTTTTGTTACCATCCTTCAGGCCCCTACACAGTATCCAACCCTACTATCTCCAGTTTGAACTTGAAGATATTTGGGGAAGTTACATGGGTCAGTGTTTATTATCCCAAACCCCCAATTGGTTCATGTGTTAATAGCTGCCATTTCATTCAGTGTGCCTCAAAACCTACAGGCTTTTTTTTTTCCCTCTGGGGCATAACAATATTTCTCTAGTTGTGACAAGAAGCCCCTCATTACTTCTAGCCACTTTAAACATGTGAAAAAAAAGGCACCCTTGACAGCTGTCAGCTGGTACCCAGCCTGATACTAACAAATAGGCAGTGATGTTCCCTTCTTAACATCAATAACTCCAGGAACTGCCATCAGTCAACATCACTCTTTAAATAAGTTGAAGAAGAACAATCAAAAAATTACTTTTTAATCATGTCTGAGCTCATACAAAATGAAGAAACATATGGAAGCTATAGAAATGACCAAATATCCACCACTCTTGGCCATCCTGAGTGAATGATGTTTCTGTATTATATTAGCTCTATTTTTTCGGCATGTCTCCTACGTAAAAACTATCATGGTACTCAGTAATAGAATTACTTAGATTTTCTAACACCCTCTCCAAAAGAAACCCCAGCTTCTTGGAACCTTACCTGAACCACCCAGCGCAAACCCAAATCCTATTACATTTCTCCTAACACTGTCTTACTGAAATGGATCATGGTTCCTGTGATATGTGAACACCTTTGCTGCAACTGATTGAACTACAGGTATGTTCCTAGTTATCTTTACATAGTAGACATTATTACCTCTCAGCTTTTTCCACCTCTTTGTCTGCCCTCTAATTCTCTAAAGGTCTAATTCCTAGACCTTTACTATCAGAAAAAATTAAATTCAAACACACATCCTAAAATAACTAAAGCATACAAACAACAAAAATGACCTAGTTCTCCTTTCCCCACTGGGATGAGGAAATCAATATTAACATCTCATTTTTTTCTGGAAGCTAAGCTGGAGAATAAACATTTAAATTTATATAGCAAAAACAAGTACCTGCTCACCTGGTCCAGCAGCCTGTCACTCACCCTTCCTTTTAAGACACCATAGTGGAATCAGATCCTTTCTGCCCCATACACAGGTGGATCTTCAGGTATCTGGAGGATCTGCTCACCCAGATTGTTAATCCCTGAGTGCCCCACTCTTCCTAGACAGAGATCATAGTGCAATGGGACCCCTTGGCTCCAGAGCCAGTATGTCTCCTGGCATTTGGAGCACCTGCTTGCTAGCCCAACACCTTAATCTGCCCTAGTCTTTTGGTGCATAGATTGTGATACAGCTGACTCTTCTGTATTCCATGTCCTGGCATCTGGAGAACCCGCTCTCCTGAATTAGGAGTTCAGGCCATGCTCCCCGTTGTGCAGAGACCTCAAGGCCAAGGAGTTTTACAGCTGCATGCATAGGCACACCTCTGGGCAACTGATGGCTGCCCACTTACTTTTTGCTCAATGGTGGTTCTTGCTCCTGCAACTGGGGGAATTGTAGGTAGGTCTGCTTAGTCTGGCTTTGACCATCTTGCCCGCTCCTTGATCAGAGCTAAACAGGGAGCTCAGCCTCTGTGCATCCCACAGATCAGCACATTGTCTGAGCAGTAAAAAGCTTCTCCGAGTTAACAAGGATTAAGGATATACCCACCCTGGTTAACCATAGCTGGTTCTTATTCATAAGCATCATCTACTGGCTTGTACACCAAACTGCACAGCCCAATATGAAACTTGCTGACAGAAGGGCATAGGGCAATAGAAACAAAGCCAAAAGACCCTACCCAAGATTCTCTATTCTCTAAAGTCACATCCCATAGGGAAGGGTAGAAAGTGAATGGGAAAGTAGAAAAAAAATAGCATTGGGAAAGAAAGAAACACAAAAAATTCCACAAGCACAAAAATAATTTAAAAATTAGACCTACCAGCCTCTCCAGGAAAGAAGGAACTATGGTAAGAATTGTGGCACCATGAACAATTTGAATAAATTTTTCCAAAGGATTACACTAGCTCTCCAGCAATAATCCTTAACCAAAATAGGTACTCAGAAATGACAGATAAAACATTCCAATTACAGCTATTTGGAAGATTGAGGCAGGCAGGTTGTGTCCAGGAGTTCCATACCAGCCTTGGCAACATGGCAAAACCTCATCTTTGCTAAAAATGCAAAAAAATTCCTGGTTATAATAGTGTGCACATGTAGTCCCAGCTACTCAGGAGGCTGAGGTGAGAGAATCACCTGAACCCAGGAGGTCAAGGCTACAGTGAACTCGGACTATACCATAGCACTGCAGCAACCAGAGAGAGACCATG
The DNA here is from genome assembly GCF_049354715.1 of Callithrix jacchus. NCBI lineage: Eukaryota > Metazoa > Chordata > Mammalia > Primates > Cebidae > Callithrix > Callithrix jacchus. Next base: position 79,981,238 of record NC_133504.1, read on the forward strand.
TCTCAAAAGAAAAACAAAGAAACAATAAGAATTCAAGGCATGGATGACAAGGAAGCTCAATGAGACCCAAGACAAAACTGAACATCAATACATAAAAACTTCTAAACACTCCAGGAAATAAAGGAGTAGATAAACATTTGAGAAAGGAATCAATCAGAGATTCTGGAATTGAAATACTCAGTTAAGAAATTTTAATATATAATTTAATGCTTTACCAATAGGCTAAATGAAGCAGAAGAAAAAATTTCAGCATTTGATAACCAGTCTTTAGAACTAATTCAGTCTCATAAAAATAAAGAAAAATAATTTTAAAGAAAGAACAAAATCTACAGAAATATGAAATTATGCAAACTGATCAGATCTATGAATTATTGGCATTACTGAGATAAAAGAAGAAAAAGAAAACAACCTGGAAAATTATTTTAGGAAATAATTTAAGGGAAGTACTCTAATCTTGCAAGAGAGGTATACATCCAGATGCAAGAAGTCCGAAGAATGACCTGCAAGATACTACACAAAATGAACAGTATCACAGCATTTAGTCACTAGAATGTCTAAGGTCAAGGCTAAAGAAAAAATCTTACAGGCAGCTAGAAAAAATATCAGATTATGTGCAAAGGGAAACCCATCAGGTTAATGGTGGACTTCTCTGCATAAATCTTACAAACCAAGAGAGACTGGGAGCCTATTTTCAGCATTTTTAAAGAAAATAAATTCCGATAAAGAACTTTTATCCCAATAAGCAATGTTTCAGAAGCAAAGGAGAAATAAAATATTTTCCAGACAAGCAAGCACTAAGGATTTTTTTTTTTAACCACTGAACCAACCTTACAACAGATTCTTAAGGGGGTTCTAAACAGAGAAATGAAAAAATAATACCTGCTACCACAAAACATACTTAATTACATGGCCACCACACAAAAGAAACTGCAAAACAATCACACAATAGAAATTACAAAGCGATCAAAACCTCACACATTGATATTAACCCTAAATGTAAATGACCTAATTGTCTCACTTAAAAGACCCAGAGTACCAAGTTGGATGAAAAAGCAAGACCTACTCTCTGCTATCTTCACAAAATCCATTTCACATGTAAAAACACTTATAGGTTAAAAGTAAAGGGTTGCAGAAAGATCCATTATGCAAATAGAAAACAAACAATAAGCCCCCACAAGATCACTATTATTATATCAGTTAAAACAGACCTTAAACCAAAAAGTGTAAAAAAGGATAAAGAAAGCTATGATGTAATGATAAATGGTTTAATTTAACCAGAAGACATAACTGTGTGTGCTAAATATATACACACCCACAACTGGAGCATCTCAATTCGTAAAACAGGTACATCTATACCTATAAAAGACCCAGACAGCAGCACAGTAATAGTGGGGGACTTCAACACCCACTAAAAGTGTTAGATTATTGAGGCAGAAAACTCACAAAGATATTCTGATCTTCATTTAGACACTTCAAGTAGACCTAACAGATATCAAAAGAATGCTGTACCAGTCAACCACAGAATATACATTCTCCTCATCTGTACAAAGAACATACTACAAGATCAACCACATTCTCAGCTATAAAGCAAGTCTCAATAATTCAAATAAATTGAAATTATATCTATAATATGCTCAGACACAGTGGAATAAAAGTAGAAATGAATAAAAAGAAGATCTCACAAATCTGCACAATTACATGGAAAGTAAATCAGTTGCTCCTGAAGGTCTTTTGGATAAACAACAAAATCAAGATAGAAATAAAGAAAATATTTGAAATAAGTGAAAACAGATATATAGCCTAACAAAATCTCTGTGACACAACAAAGGCAGCATTAAAGGGAAGTTTATAGCACTAGCAGCCCACCTCAAAAATTTAGAAAGATCTCAAGTTCACTATGTAACATTATACCTCGAGGAACGAGAAAAACAAAGACACACTAACCACAAAGCCAGCAGAATAAAAGTTACTGAAATCAGAGCAGAACTGAATGATATTGAGACCCAAAAATCTACACAAACAATCAACAAAATCCAAAGCTGATCCTTTCAAAGGATGAAAAAGATCAACTAGGCATTATCCTTGAGATGCAAGGCTGGTTTAACATACATAAATCTATAAATGCGATTCACCACATAAACAGAATAAAAGGGGAAAACAATATGATCTACTCAATAGACACAGAAAATGCTTTCTATGAAATTCAACATGGCTTTATGGTTAAAGCCCTTGACATAGTAGGCATCAAAGGAATATACATCAAATAAATGAGAGCCATCAATGACAAACACATAGCTAACATTGTATTGAATGGGCAAAAGCTGGAAGTATTCTTGAGAACTGGAACAAGACAAAGATGCACACTGTCACCATTCCTATTAAACATATTACTGGAAATCATAGACAGAGGAATCAGGCAAGAGAAAGAAATACAAGGCATCCAAATAGGAAAATAAGTCAGATCATCTCTCTTCACTAACAATAAAAATCTAGAAAACCCTAAAGAATATGTGAATAAGTTCCTAGAGCTGATAAACAACTTAAGTAAAATTTCAGGATACAAAATAAATGTGCAAAAATTAGTAGTATTTCTATACATCAATAATGTCCAAGCTGAAAGCCAAATCAATAATGCCATCGCAGGAACAAAAGCCACAAAAATAATATAACACATAAGAATACATCTATTACTAAAATGGTAAAAGATTTCTACAAGGAGAATTTCAAAACACTGATGAAAGTAATCACAGATGACACAAACAAAAGGACAAACATTCCTTGCTCATGTATTTAAAAAATAAATATTGTGAAAATGGCCATAATGCCAAAGTAATTTACAGATTTAACACTATTTCTATGTCATTTTCCACAGAATGAAAACAAAGTATCATAAAATTGATACAAAACCAAAAATGAGCTTGAATAGCCAAAGAAATCCTAAGCAGAAAGAACAAAGGCAGACTTCAAATGATACTATAAGGCTACAGCAATCCAAACAGCATGATACTTGTACAAAAACAGACACATAGACATAAAGAACCTAGAAATAAAGCCACACATCTACAGCCATCTGATTCTTGACAAACATTGAATATTCAAGGACAGTAATATGACAACATGAAAAACCGGGAAGTACTATACAGGAGAGAGGGGGTGAAAGTGTTCAAAAATAAACGATTGGGCAAAATGCTCACTACCTAGGTGATAGTATCAATTGTAACCTAAACCTCAGCATCACACAATATACCCACATAACAAATCTGCACATGTACCTCCTGAATCCAAATGTTGAAATTATTTTTTAAAAGAAAAAACGTCAAATGATAAATAAACATATATACAAAAATATCCAAAATTTAAATTCTGCTTTATGTGTACACATCCATTTTATTTATATGTGTTTGTGTGCTTTATACATATCTACTAAAATCCACTGTCCATTATAGATTACTGCAACAATTAGAAATTCATTCTTTCTTTTGAACATTTAAAAAGTATTTGAATAGCTGGGCATGGTGGTGCACAGCTGTAGCCTCAGCTACTTGGGAGGCTGAGGCAGGAGAATCCCTTGAACCCAGGAGGCAGAGGTTGAAGTGAGCCAAGATTTCTGTCCAGCCTGGGTGACAGAGTGAGACCCTATCTCAAAATAATAATAATAGTAATAAAAAACCCTCTGAGTCCATAAAGTACTTAGGAGTCACTTACTTCAAAATGTAGTATTTAATGGTATCAATATTTCAACTAAAAACCATTAGACTTACTCATTCTTTCACTTGAAATGACTCCTTAAATAATTATTGCTGCTTATGAATTGTCTAAAAATGCATATTACTTTAGTCTGAAGTTTATTGGATAAATTTTAGTAAAAAAATTTTGCTTTCAACATATTTTCTAATTTAGAAATGGATCATCATTCTATTCTTTATTTTTAATTTACTTTATATGATAACTAATAATGTTAAACATCAATTTATGTTTTATTTGCAATCTGTAGACCTTCATTGGAGAAATTTGTCTTCATGTCTTTTGCCTCAGTTCTCAGTGAATTTTGCTTTTTTAATCAAGTTTTAAGAATACTTTATACTAGTTCTCTGTCAGATACGGGGATTGCAAATCTGCTTTTTCTCCATCCCTATTTTGTCTATTTATCCTTTGTAGAGCTTTTCACAGGGGAAAAATTGTTGATTGTGTTAAAATTCAACTTGTTATATTTTTAGTTTTATAGATCATGATATTTTTGTGTGTTCAAGTCTAGGAATTCTAGCTCTAAGACCTGCAACAGTTTAGCCTCTTTATTTTCCTAAAAGTTTTGTAATTTTACATCATACATTTAAGCCCATTATCCATTTTTAATTAATTTTTGTATACTCAAAGGGACAGATAATTTTGGGTGGTGGGGGAGGTATAACCACTGTTGTTGAAAAGGCTGTCTTTCAACAATTGCATTTGGAAAAGACTGTCTTCCACAGTTGCTTTGGTAACATTGTCAAAAATTAGTCAGTCATATTTATGTGGGTTTGTGTCTTTTTTCATATTATTATTCTGCTCCATTATTCTAGCTATTTATTCTCTGCCAAAACATACAATCTTGATTAGTCTACATGCATAGTAAGTCTTGAAATCAGGTAGAATGTTATTCTAACAATTATTTAGAGAGTGACAGTGTGTTGAATTCTCCAGTTAAAATATGATCAAATGTATTGTTTTAAAGCCTGTTTATAATATACTCTGACTATATTTTTCAGATATTCAAAAGGTCTACTTTGATACCCCTGTTTTCATCGTTCGCATCCAAAGTTTTTGATCTCTTCTTTGTTAATCTTTCTTAGGTTTCCAACCTTATAATCCTTTTTTTTCTTCAATATATTTTTTTGTATCACTGCTTTTATTTTATCCATATCTGATCTTAAATTCATTATGAATTCCTGCTACTCTCTTTGGTTTTAACTAGCTATTCTATTTTTTTCATTTATTTTTTCTGATAAAACCTTACATCACTCATTTTAAGCCCATTCTGTAGTAACCTTCATAATAGCCCCCAAGACATCAACATTTTACTGTCTGGACCCAGTTAATATGTCACCTTATATGGCAAAAGGAGCTTTGCAGATGTGATAAAGTTACAGGTTTTAAGAATCAGCAGCCAAAAGCAGCCTTCCTTCACATAGATGAAATAAGTGACCCTAGTCAAAACGGTCTTGTGTGGCATATTCATATATCCACAGATCTCCTTTGGTCATTTTAACTTTCTATTCAGATTTGGAAGTGCTTATTTTATAACTGTGTTCAAGAGAAGCAACCACAGGAGAATGACTTAGAGACTTTCATCTCTATCATCACAGCATTTCGTGTGGAGCCTGAACCTTCTATTCACCTGCCCTCTCACCTTCTCTTTCAGCTGATATTTCTCTGTCCTTCTAACTAAGCAAATCTAGTTCTACCCACATCCCAGTCTGTCTAAACCATCTTCACAGTCCATGTTTTAATGTAAATTTCGTACTTACTGGCATATTTTTCATTTGGTAGGAATTTTGTTACTTATTTTGTTAGTTGTTATCTTGATTGTTTACGATCTTATTAGTGTTCTGATCAGGACTCACAGATTTGAGGACTCCCTTAGCCTTCCACAGAAAGACTTCTCCCAAAAATATTTATATCATGTTAGAGCAGAAACTCCTTTATCTCTAAGATTATAATGAGTCTGGTTAAAAAATTCAGAACATTTGACTATTTGACAGAATGACAAATATGCCATTGACTTTTAAAAAACCTTAACTCATTTTAAAGATATATATATATATACACATATATATCTTTGTAAATACATTTTGTTTTATAAAATATATATTTTATACATTTATATCATAAATATTTATATAATTTAAGTTTTATACAATAAAAGTATTTACATATTATATAAATATTTAGATATATATCAAATATACATATTGTATTTATTATATATATGCCTTTAAAATGAATTAAGGTTTTTTAAATTACACTTTAAGTTCTGGGGTACATGTGAAGACCTTGCAGAATTGTTACACATGTATACCCATGCCATAGTGATTTGCTTCCTCCATCCCTCCGACACCTACATTATGTATTTCTCCTAATGTTATTTCTCCTTAACCCCCATACCCACTGCTATCCTTCCCCTAGCCCCCACAACCCCCAATAAGCCCTGGTGTGTGAGGTTCCCCTCCCTGTGCCCATGTTTTCTCATTGTTAAACAACCACTTATGAGTGAGAATCTATGGCGTTTGGTTTTCTGTTCTTGTGTCAGTTTCTTAAAAATTATGTTTTCCAGCTTCATACATGTCCCTGAAGAGGACATGAACTCATTCTTTTTTATGACTGCATAGTATTCCACGGTGGATATGTGCCACATTTTCTTTATCCAGTCTATCACTGATGGGCATATGGATTGGTTCCAAGTCTTTGCTATTATAAACAGTGCCTCAATAAACATATATGTGCATGTGTCTTTAAAATAGAACTGTTTATAATCCTTTGCATATATACCCAGTAGTGGGATTGCTGGGTCAAAAGGTATTTCTATTTCTAGATCCTTCAGGAATTGCCACACTGTCTTCCACAATGCCTGAACTAATTTACACTTCCACCAACAGTGTAAAAGTGTTCTTATTTCTCCACATCTTCTCCAGCATCTGTTGTCTCCAGCCTTTTTTCTTTTCTTTTTTTAAATTGTACTTTAAGCTCTGGGGTAAACGTGCACATCCAGCAGGGTTGTTGCATAGGCACACACATGCCATGATGCTTTGCAGTCTCCATTCCCCCCGTTGCCTACATCTAGGATTTCTCAAAGTGTTTTCCCTTTTTAGCCTCTCCGACCCTCGCTGTCCCTCCCCTAGCCCTGCATCCCCCAACCTACCCCAGTGTGTGATGTTCCCCTCCCTATGCAAATGTGTTCTCATTGTTCAACAGCTGCCTATGAGTGAGAACATGCCTTGTTTGGTTTTCTGATCTTGTGTCACTTTACTGAGAATAATGGTTTCCAGAATAATCCATGTCCCTACAAAGGACAGCAACTTATCATTTTTTATGGCTGTGTCATATTCCGTGATGTATATGTGCCACATTTTCTTAGTCCAGTCTATCATTGAAGGGCATTTGGGTTGGTTCCAGGTCTTTGCTACTGTAATCAGTGCCACAACGAACATACCTGTGCATGTGTCTTCAGAATGTTTAATGATTGCCATTCTAACTGGCATGAGATGATATCTCAATTTGGTTTTGATTTGCATTTCTCTAATGAGCAGTGACGATAAGCATTTTTTCATAAGTTTGTTAGCTGCATAAATATCTTCTTTAGAAAAGTGTATGTTTATATCCTGGGCCCACTTTTTGATGGGGTTGTTTTTTTCTTGTAAATTTGTTTTAGTTATTTGCAGATTCTGAATATTAGCCCTATGTTAGATGGGTAGTTTGCAAAATATTTTCCCATTCTGTTGGTTGCCAGTTCACTCTAATGATTGTTTATTTTGCTGTGGAGAAGCTCTTAAGTTTAATGAGATCTCATTTGTCTACTTGGCTTTTGTTGCCATTGCTTTTGGTGTTTTAGTCATGAAGCCCTTGTCTACGCCTATGTCCTGAAAGGTATTGACTATGTTTTCTTCTAGGGTTTTTATGGTGTTAGATATTATGTTTAAATCTTTAATCATCTGGACTTAGTTTTGTTTAAGGTGAAAGGAACGGGTCCAGGTTCAGCTTTCTGCGCATGACTAGCCAGTTTTCCTGACACCATTTATTAAACAGGGAATCCTTTCCCCATTGCTTTTGTCAGATTTGTTAAAGATCAGATGATTGTAGATATGTGGTGTTACTTCTGAGGCCTCTGTTCTGTTCCATTGGTCTATATCTCTGTTTTGGTACTGGTACCATGCTGTTTTGATTACTGTAGGCTTGTAATAGCATGATGCCTCCAGCTTTGTTCTTTTGTTTGGGATTGTCTTGGCTGTTCGGGCTCTTTTTTAGTTTCAAATAATGTTGAAAGTGGTTTTTCCCAGTTCTTTGAAGAAGGTCAATGGTAGCTTGATGGGGATAGCACTGAATCTATAAATTACATTGGGGAGTATGGTCATTTTCACAATAATGATTATTCCTAACCATGAGCATGTAATGTTTTTCCATCTGTTTGTGTCCTCTCTTGTTTCCTTGAGTAATGGTTTGCAGTTCTCATTGAAGAGGTTCATCAAATCCCTAGTTCTATTCCTAGATATTTTATTCTCTTTGTAGCAATTGTGAATGGGAGTTCACTCTTGATTTGGCCGCTGTTTGTCTGTTATTGGTGTATAGAAATGCTTGTGATATTTGCATATTGATTTTGTATCGTGAGACTTTGCTGAAGTTGCTTCTCAGTTTAAGGAGATTTTGGGCTGAGATGATAGGGTCTTCTAAATATGCATTTATGTCATCTGCAAATAGAAACAGTTTGACTTCCTTCTTTCCTAATTGAATACCCTTTATTTCTTTTTCTTGCCTGATTGCTCTTGCTAGAACTTCCAATACTATGTTGAATAGGAGTGGTAAGAGAGGGCATCCTTGTCTAGTGCCGGATTTCAAAGGGAATGCTTCCAGTTTTTGCCTATTCAGTATCATATTGGCTGCACTTTTGTTGTTGATAGCTTTTATTATTTTGAGATATATTCCACTGATACCTAGTTCATTGAGAGTTTTTAGCATAAAGGTCTGTGGAATTTCGTTGAAGGCCTTCTCTTCATCTATTGAGATAATCATGTGGTTTTTGTCTTTGGTTCTGTTTATGTGATGGATTACATTTACAGATTTGTAACCAGATGTTGAACCAATCTTGCATCCCCTAGATGAAGGCTACTTAATTGTGATGGATAAGTTTTTTGATGTACCATTGCATTTGGTTTACCAGTATTTTATTGATGATTTTTGCATCAATGTTCATCATGTACACTGGCCTAAAATTTTCTTTTTTTAGTTGTGTCTCTGCCAGGTTTTGGTATCAGGATGATGTTGGTCTCATAACATCTGTTAGGAAAGATTCCCACTTTTGGTATTGTCTAGAAAGGTTTCAGAAGGAATGGTACCAGCTCCTTTTTGTAAATCTCATAGAATTTGGCTGTGGATTCATCTGGACCTGGACTTTTTTTGGTTGATCGGGTATTAATGCTGCCTCAACTTCAGATCTTGTTATTGGGCTACTCAGGGATTCATCCTTCCTGGTTTAGCCTTGGAAGGGTGTAATTGTTCTGGAATGTATCCATTTCTTCTAGGTTTACTGGTTTATATGCATAGAGTTGTTTGTAGTAATCTCTGATGCTTGTAGTAATCTCTGCTGGTAGTTTGTATTTCTGTGGAATTGGTGGCGATATCCCCTGTATCATTTTTATTGAATCTATTCTATTCTTCTCTCTTTCCTTTTTCATTAATCTGGATATTTCATTGATCTTTTTTAAAAAAAGCTTTTGAATTTATTGATTTTTGAAGGGTTTTTTTGTGTCTCTATCTCCTTCAGTTCTTTTCTGATCTTAGTTATTTCTTGTCTTCTGCCAGCTTTTGAGTATGTTTTATCTTGCTCCTCTAGTTATTTTAATTGTGATGATAGGGTGTCAATTTTAGATATTTCCTTACTTCTCATGTGGGCATTTAGTGCTATAAATTTCCTTCTATACTGCTTCGAATGTATTCCAGAGATTCTGGTACATTGTGTCTTCATTCTCATTGGTTTTGAAAAATATCTTTATGTCTCCCTTCATTTCATTATTTATCCAGTAGTCATTCAGGAACAGGTTGTTCAGTTTCCATGTAGTTGTGGAAATTTGAGTGAGTTTCTTAATCATGAGTTCTAATTTGATTGAACTGTGGTTTGAGAGACTGGCTGTTAGGATTTCCATTCTTTTGCATTTGCTATAGAGTGATTTACTTCAAATTATGTCGTCAATTTTAGACTAAGTGTGATGTGATTATGAAGAATGTGGATTTGGGATGGAGAATTCTGTAGATGTCTATTAGGTCGGCTTGGTACAGATCTGAGTTCAAGTCCTGGATATCCTTGTTAATTTTCTGTCTTGTTGATCTGTCTAATGTTGACAGAGGAGTTTTAAAATCTCCCATCATTATTGTGTGGGAGTCTAAGTCTCTTCGTAGCTTGTTAAGAACTTGCTTTATGTATCTGAGTGCTACTGTATTAGGTGCATATATATTTAGGACAGTTAGCTCTTCTTGTGCATTGATCCCTTTACCATACTGTTATGATCTTCTTTGTCTCTTTTAATCTTTGTTGATTTAAAGTCTGTTTTATCAGAGACTAGTATTGCAACCCCTGCTTTTTTTACTCTCCATTTGCTTGGTAGATCTTCCTCCATCCCTTTACTTTGAGTCTATGTGTGTCTTTGCAAGTGAGATGGATCTCCTGAATACAGTGCACCAATGGTTCTTGACTTTTTATCCAATTTGCCAGTCTATGTCTTTTGATTGGGGCATTTAGCCCATTCACATTTATAGTTAATATTGTTATGTGTGAATTTGATCCTGCTATTTTGTTACTGGCTGGTTGTTTGGGCATTAGTTGACGTAGTTTCTTCAGTGTTGATGATCTTTACCATTTGGTACATTTTTTGCAGAGGCTGGTACTGGTTGTTCCTTTCTATGTATAGTGCCTCTTTCAGGAGCTCTTGTAAAGCAGGCCTGGTGGTGATGAAATCTCTGAGTACTTGCTTGTTCATAAAGGATTTTATTTTTCCTTCACTTATGAAGCTTATTTTGGCTGGATATGTAATTCTGGGTTGACAGTTCTGTTCTTTAAGGATGTTGAATATTGGCCCCCACTCTCTTGTAGCTTATAGGACCTCTGCTGAGAGGTCCACTGTGAGTCTGATGGGCTTCCCTTTGTGGATAACCTGACCTTTCTCTCTGGCTGCCCTTAGCATTTTTCACTTCATTTCAACAATGGTGAATCAAACGATTATGTGCCTTGGGGTTGCTCTTCCTGAGAAATATCTTTGTGGTGTTTTCTGTATTTCCTGGATTTAAACATTGGCCTGACTTGCTAGGTTGGGGAAGTTCTTCTGGATCGTATCCTGAAGAGTATTTTCCAGCTTGAATTCATTCTCCCTGTCACATTCAGGTATACCAATCAAACTTAGATTAGGTCTTTTCACATAATCTCATATTTGTTGGAGGCTTTTTTTCATTTTTTTTCACTCTTTTTTCTCTAATCTTGCCTTCTTGTTTTATTTTATTCAGTTGATCTTCAATCTCTCATATGCTTTCTTCTATTTGGTCAATTCAGCTATTGAAACTTGTGTATGCTTCATGAAGTTCTCATGCTGTGTTTTTCAGCTCCATCAAGTCATTTATGTTCTTCTCTAAACTGGTTATTCTAGTTAGCATTTTTCTAACCTTTTTTCAAGGTTCTCAGTTTCTTTGCATTGGGTTACAGCCTGTTCCTTTATCTCAGAGAAGTTTGTTATTTATTATCCACCTTCTGAAGCTTCCTTCTGTCAATTTGTCAAACTCTGAAGCTTCCTTCTGTCAAGTTGTCAAACTCATTCTCCATCTAATTTTCTCCCTTGCTGGTTAGGAGTTGTGATCCCTTGGAGGAGGAGAGGCATTCTGGATTTTGGTGATTTCATCCTTTTTGCACTGGTTTCTTCCTATCTTTGTGGATTTATTTACCTTCAGTCTGAGAAGTTGGTGATGGGGTCTCTGGGTGAACATCCTTTCTGGTGATGGTGAAGCTAATCTTTCTGTTTTTCAGTTATCCTTCTAACAGCCCTCTCTACTGTAGGGCTGATGGAGGTCCACTCCAGACCCTGCTTGCTTGGGAATCACCTGTAACGGCTGCAGAACAGCAAGGATTGCTGCCAGTTCCTTCCTCTGGTAATTTCTTCCCAGAAGGGTGCCCACCAGATGACAGCAAGAGATCTCCTGTATGAGGTGTCTTTCAGGATACGCAGGAGTCAGGGAGCCACTTGAAGAGGCAGTCTGCCCCTTATCAAAGCTCAAGTGCTGTGTCTGGGAGCTCTGTTGCTCCCTTTGCTGGGCAGGGATGTTTAAGTCTGCTGCAGTGGGACTCACAACTGCCCCTTTTCCCAGGAGCTCTGTCCCATGAAGGTGCGGCTTTATTTATAGGTCCCTGATGGGCTGCTGCCTTTTTTCAGAGATGCCCTACCCAGCAAGGAGGGAGTCTAGTAACAGTCTGCCTGCAGAGGCATTGCTGAACTGCTGCAGGCTCTGCCAAGCTGCTGTGTAAACTTCCTTGCAATTTTGCTTACACAGGTAAGGTTAAAGTTGCCTTGGTAATGGTAGACTGCCTCAGTAATGGCAGACGTCCTTCCCCCACCAAGCTCGACCATCCTGTGTTGAGCTCAAACTGCTGTACTGGCTGCAAAAATCTCAAGCCAATGACTTTCAGTTTGCTGGTCTTTATGGGGGTGCACCCACCAAGGACGATCACTTGGTTCCCTGCCTTCAGCCCCATTTATTTCAGGGAAATGGGCAACTGTGTCTCACAGGCATTCCAAGTGCCAGCTAAAATAGCTGCCCAGATTATTGCTGGAAACCTGGGGTGCTTGTCAGCTCAGTGGGAATCTCCTGGTCTATGGGCTTTAGATACTGTAGGAGAAGAGCAGTATCTGAACCGGAGTGCCTGAGTGGCCAGAAAAGTCCCCAATGACCTCCACTGGGCAAGAGCAGGGACCCCTCTGGCCTGTTGCACTTCCCAGGTGATGTAGGGCCCCACCCTGCCTCAGTTTACCCTTCTAGGGCTACACTCACTGTCCAACCAGTCCCATTGGGATGAACCTAGTACCTTGCTTGGAAATGCAGAGATAACTCACCTCCTGTGTCACTCTCATTGTGAACTGTGCTCTGGAGCTGTTCCTATTTGGCCCTCTTGATGGAAGTCCTGAATTAAGGTGTTTTTAAAGTCAACGGCATATTTGTCATGTGGATGGTCATATTAGTTATATACTATTATTTATAGATAGATAATGTGTTATGTTCTATAAATAATATATAATGTATTATATATCATAAATTATCTATTTATTAATACATATCATACATTATATGCCATATATAATATATAAATATACATATTATATATCATGTCTGTGTGTTTATACCTTACCACACTGATCTCTAATCTGGTATTTTATCAACAACAAGGAATAAAAATGGAAACATATCAAATTTATACAAACTACTTAATTGACAATTAAATGCACTCACCCTCAGTTTTTTTTTAGCAAGTTAATCACAGCACTAAGACAAAAGGGAATTTAAGAAGTATATAGTTGAAAGCACTGGAAATTTGATTCCTTGCATTTTTTAACATTGTTGTTAATACTTGACCATCTTATAATCATCAAGAAATAAAATTTTAATTTTAAATTGTTTGTGCATTTCAGGATATTAAGGTTATTTGAGATCATGGAAGAAACCGGTGTGAAAAGATAGTAAAAAAGTTAATATATAACGCTCACTAGACAAACAGAGGCTTTAAAATCCTTAAAATCCTTGCTGTCTTTTAAAAATAAACCAAATGTATTAATATTGAATTTATAACTTATGAAAGAAGAGAGAAAGGACCACATAATTGTTTTTCAACAAAGTGTTAATAATGAATAAAATGAAACAATACCAGAGAAAATACCACACCATGGAAAATTTGCTGTTTAAAGATTCACATTCAAAATAGACTTCGTTTCCCTGCTTTTGCAGTAATACATTTATTTCATGCCCAGTTTAAAGCGAATTCAACCACAGAATCACGTACAAATGTAAGAGAAAGTTACTTTTTGTCTGTTGAGCTACAAAATTCTGATATTAGGCAAAATCTAGATAATCTTAATATAATATTGAGAAAAAAATGCGAGCAAGAGTTTTTTTAGTGCCCTACTGAAGAAAACATCATTAATTCATCAGTACACCATAGCTGCAATCTATTAAGCTATTACAGATCCATTTTAATTGACTCAATCCCTAATATTTAGGTTGAACACATTCTCTGCTTTTGTTATCACTAAATTGTCTGAAGAGAGAGCAGTAGTACAACTCAGGCAAGCTGGAAAAAGTAAGCAATCCTCTCTTGTTAATGTACTCCACAACATAGTAGCGTTGGAAGAAGAAACGCTACACCTCAATTAATGAACCAACAAGTGAATCAAATATGCATTATGGGTGAGTGATTTTTAAAATAAATATTGTTAGAGAAAGAATTTTCCCTTGAGCCTAACAATGACTAACTGAGATAATGAGAATGTGGTATCTTTAATTTGAGGATCTTGGTTTAGTTAACAATGGCACATGTAAACCTATTTAATAGCTGGAAAGCACAAAGCCTCTGGGAGACCTTTTTATTCTTTAGATGGCCTATGTACTCTATACTTATATTGTCTTAGTTATCTTTATTAATTCCACCTTTTTCCCTCAACTACCCTGCAATTATTGGTTTCTTTTTGCTCGATTAATTTAGCAAATTTTGTTTTTTCGAGGAGACATGTCTCAGAAATAGAAATAGGTCTATCAGGAATAAGAAAGAAAAAAACAGAATTAAGCTACTCTGCTCATACATTTTGTTTGGAATATGCATTTTGCTGAGTTTAAGATCATACATGTATATATATATATATATATATATATATATATACACACACATATATTTGTAACTCTATATATTTCAAGATTATTGGTTATAATTGGTAAGTTCTCAAAATAATATTGGTCTCATTTTACTTATACAAAACATTATCTACCTATATATACTAAAATTATAGTTGTTCACTATCTATAGCCAACTGTAGGCTAAAGTTGCTCTTGATGAACAGAGAGTAGATTTCTCTGATGCAAATGAGAAATGTTAGAGGGTTGAGCACATACTATAAACATCCTCGGCCTCATTGACTATCTCTCAAAGATCTTCCTTAAACTAGAAAATGTAAATCCATGTAACTTTCTTTTCAGTCATTTCCCAGTAAGAATGACAAAAAGAATGCACTCCCATAATTTAAGAAGAAAAAACTATAGTAGACTAACAGTGAAAATCAAGATGCCTGCGAATGCTCACTCACCATGCACTGACCTACTCAGAGCACTTTTGTTCACTTCTTAGTTCTATAATAGTTACTCCTTAATTTATAACAAAAGGCTTTGAAGGACCCACACAAGTGTGTGTATGTGTGCATATATATGTCTTTGGCTTTCTTCCATGCGCTGGATAAAGATTTTACTAAATTTTACTCTAATCTCAACCTATCTTTAGCATCCTCTTCAGTTCAGACAGTTATATTAACACTTTTGGTTTCCTTCCAGGTTCTCAGGACCTCCTCAAACAGCATGATTAAAGTCCTGTTTTTTACACATACCACAGGCTGTGCTGCTCTCATATTGTAGTGCGCCCACCCTTTCTCTTCATTGCCTTTGAGTTTTCAGACCATCACAGCTGCAGTTATAATTCTATTTTTTCAAAGTTCTAACTATTTAAAAATATTCCATGATTGTTCTCTAAGTTGATCATAAAAACTGAAAGTAAGTGATTACCACATACTGTCTATACTTCAAGAACAAGCACTGTGCTCTGTCAGGATTGCTTGCCTTTCCTTTTCAGTCAATGTTATGATTTCTGGCATTTACTGGAAAAGGTCTGTAGGATGAATTTTGAGTTATCGATTAATTGCCTTTGTCATAATCTTGTTTTCTCTCAGATTTCATTCATTCTTTGAATTATATTTATTCTCCTTATTTCCTTAGGACTACTCTCTTGATATTTTTATCTGGTTTATTGAACTCAAGTCAGCCATCCAGTGTCACCCTGTTCAAAGCAGAAGGACATCGCGCCCTGCTGGATTTAGATGCATGGTTTTCAATATTTCTACAAAACCCTCTGTCCTACTACGTTTTCATTATTTAGAAGGAGAGTTGTGAAGTGTTGCAATTATGAAAAGAATCTAAATGATTTATTTCTAATCTTTTTGTATACAGGCAGCTAATAGAAAAACATGGTCAAATGTGTGCCATTTGTGGAACAAAAGAAAAAAAATGACCCAATAGGTAACATAAAACAAAGCCCTCGTCGATATGTGTAACTCTGGCCTTTTAATTCGGTTATAATTATTATTTGAGAAAAAAACATAACAGTAGTTTCACCTGCCCCTAGCATTAAAACCTTGCACCGGGCACGGTGGCGCATACCTGTGGTCCCAGCCACTTGGGAGGCTGAGGCAGGAGGATTGCTTGAGTCTAGGAGTTCTGGGCTGTACTGCACTATGCCAATCAGGAGTCCATACTAAGTTCTGCATCAGTATGGTGACCTCCCGGGAGCGGGGAACCACCAGGTTGCCTAAGGAGGGGTGAACCAGCCCAGGTGAGAAACAGAGCAGGTCAAAACTCCCGTGCTGATCAGTAGTGGGATTGCCCTGTGAATAGCCACTGCACTCCAGCCTGGGCAACATATCGAGACTCCATCTCTATAAATAAAAAAATAAAATAAAAAAAAAATCTTGCTTTCTCAAAGCAATGAAAATCATTGCAGACTTTCTGCCTGCCTGCTATCTGTGTTAGGGCTTTTCTAGTGAACCCATAACCAGAAATTTGGCCAGTGAAGGAAGAATCGTGCCTTATACAAAATAGACCTACTTGTCGTAAGGTCTCCTTTCCCTGTTCCCATAGCATCACAAGCTCTCATTTCCCTATGGATCAAAAAATAAACTTTATAATGTATTAGTTGCGATAAAAAAGGTCATCCAAAAATTTCAGGCCATATCAATCTAAAATCATATCTTGCATTCACATAATATGCATAATACCTTTAATGTATATCTTGCTTTCATTATATTATATTGTTAATTTTTCATTCCCAAGGTCCATATGTTAATGATAAGACAAACTGGATGGATGATTTAAAGAGCAAAGATCCTTCTTTTTTTTTCCACTCTGTCGCCCAGGCTGGAGTGCAGTGGCATGATCTCGGCTCACTGCAACCTTCGCCTCCATGGTTCAAAACAATTCTCCTTCCTCAGTTTCCCTAGAACCTGGGACTAAAGGCACATGCCACCACATCTGGCTGTTTTTGTTTTATTTTTATTAGATACAGGGACAGGGTTTCACCATGTTTGCCAGGCTGGTTTCAAACTCCTGGTCTCAAGTGATCCACCAGCCTTGGCTTCCTGAAGTGCTGGGATTACAGGTGTGAGCCACTGCACCCAGCCAATCCTCCTTATTTATAGTTCTGCCATCCCTTAAGGTCTACTTTTTGACCATGTCACAAGGCCTAAAAAAACAGTCTGTCAGGAAAATATTTGCTTCCTAGAAACCTTGACCTATAGAACTACACATCCCTTTCACAAATATCTCCTAGCAGAAATCTCGACATGAGAGACAAAAAGGGAGGCCAGGAAAAGCAGTGTAGCTGTGTGCTCAGGAAGAGGTTCTTGGTGATAGTGAGTAAAGTCTATCACAGAAAGTTCCTATAGTGAATACAAGGAAAATGGACAGTATCTGGTAGTCAGGAAGCTGAAGATTTACTCCTTTGAGTTGTATATCCTCACTTTTAAATTTTTTTTTCTATTTAGTTCTTAGCAAAGAAACTTATGTTAAATTCTGAGTGTGTAGCTTTACCTTCTGCAACATCTGTTACATGATTTTAGTGTACATGAAAATTTTTAAATGTCATGGTAAAAATTTTGCCTTTTATTCTTACCAGTTGAAATAGGGGCAATAAATGTAATTTTTTTTTTCACTAACAGCCTTGTAATGTAAATAGTTTTCTGTAATCATAGAGAACATGCTCTTGCCAGTTAATACTACCAAGCTTTACATTTCTGGTATCTGTGTTGATTAACCGTCATGGAGTCCTCCCTGGTTGTATAGTCTCTTCCACACTTGCATTTCCATGTGGGCCAATAATTCCTTTTCTGTCAACCAAACGCTCTATTATCTACACCCAAATAATTCCACCATGAACTCTAGAACTTATGTTTTGTAAAAAACAAACTCTTACTTCTAACTTCTTATATCTCTCCGCTGTAACTAAGACTAGTTATGCTGCCTCTACTGATACCCACTCGCAAATGCAGGCACTGAGCTCTGCTTGACATGGTGCTGCTTCTAGATCTCTCTTCTTCCATTGTTTTATAAATTAGCCAACGCCCATTGTAGGGAAAGTCATTCAGTGTATGAAGTGTATGAGGCTGTGTTTTCTTTGCCATATTAAAAAAAAAATGACGCTTGGTAATTCATTAAAAAGAAGAGGTTTAAAAAACTCGAAGTTGTGTAAGTTGTAAATAAAGTATGCCACTATCTGCTTAGTTCTGGCTAGGCCTCAGGGAGCTTTTATTCATGGCAGAAGGTAAAGTAGAAGCAGAAGCATCACATGGCAAGAGCAGGAGCAAAAGAGAAAGGGGGGAGGTGCCACACTCTTTTAAACTACCAGATCATACAATGAGAATTCACTCATCACCCAGGGGATGAAACTAAGCCATTCATGAGGGATCCAGCCCCCATGCTTCAATACCTCCCACTAGGACCCAACTCCAAAATTGAAAATTACATTTCAACATGAGATTTGGAGGGAACATCTTCCCAACCATATTACTCAGCTGCATCTCATTGCTTTCCAGGAAACTTAAGTTTATGTTTGTTGATTGTGGAACTTAGCCTATGTCTATCTTTTATCAGACTTGCTGACTTCATATTTATCTAGAATATCAAACAGCTCCCAGATGCTCAGTTGCATAATACACTCATATTTGCTGAGTCTCCCTGAATATTGATTCTCAATGATACATTTGGCTATTTTTAATAACATTGAGACCATAGGTTTTTGAAATGTCAGGTATAAACATCCCATATTTTTCTTTCTCATTCAGTTATCCCTATATCTTCACTTTGCAGAGAACTTCGATTCTGTGATCCCCTATGTTTTATGTTGTTTTTTGTTTTGTTATTGGCGTCTAATCAACTTTCTGTTTAGAATGAACTCAGCATTCCAGCTTAGGTACAATGTCATATCTTCACTAATTCTTATGGATTAAGAATGTCACCCCTCACTCCCTAGTGTCTTTTTGCTGTTGTTAATTTTTTTTATTACACTTTGAGTTCTGAGATACATGTACAGATCACACAGGATTGTTACATAGATATACACATGCCATGGTGGTTTACTGCATCCATACTCCTGCCATTTACATTAGGTATCTCCCCTAATGTTATCTTTCCCCAATCCTCCCGCCCCCAGCTACCCCTCCTTAGCCCCACCCCACCCCACAACAGGTCCCAGTGTGTGATGTTCTGCTTCCTGTGTCCATGTATTCTCATTGTTCAACACCCACTTATGAGTTAGAAAATATGGTGTTTGATTTTCTGTTGTGTATCAGTTTACTAAGAATGATGGTTTCCAGCTTCATCCATGTCCCTGCAAAGGACTTTTTTATGGCTGCCTGGTATTCCATGGTGGATATGTGCCACATTTTCTATATCCAGTCCATCGGTGATGGGCATTCGGGTTGGTTCCAAATCTTTGCTATTGTAAACGATGCCACAATGAACATATGTGTGCATGTGTCCTTATAACAGAACTATTTATAATCCTTTGGGTATATATCAGTAATGGGATTGCTGAGTGGAGTGGTATTTCTATTTCTGGATCCTTGAGGAATCACCACACTGTCTTCCACAATGGTTGAATTAATTTATATGCCCACCAACAGTGTAAAAGTGTTTCTATTTCTCCACACCCTCTCCAGCATTTGTTGTCTCCTGGTATTTTAATGATCACCATTCCAGCTGGCGTGAGATGGTAAGTCAATGTGGTTTTGATTTGCCTTTCTCTAATAACCAGTGAAATGTAATTTCATTCTCAGTAAACCATTATTCTCAGTAAACTGATACACAACAGAAAATCAAACACCATATTTTCTAACTCATAAGTGGGTGTTGAACAATGAGAACACATGGACACAGGAAGCAGAACATCACACACTGGGACCTGTTGTGGGGTGGGGTGGGGCTAAGGAGGGGTAGCTGGGGGCGGGAGGATTGGGGAAAGATAACATTAGGGGAGATACCTAATGTAAATGGCAGGAGTATGGATGCAGTAAACCACCATGGCATGTGTATATCTATGTAACAATCCTGTGTGATCTGTACATGTATCTCAGAACTCAAAGTGTAATAAAAAAAAAAATTAACAACAGCAAAAAGACACTAGGGAGTGAGGGGTGACATTCTTTTTTTTTTTTTTTTTTAATTTTTTATTGGATTATAGGTTTTGGGGTACATGAGCAGAGTATGCAAGACAGTTGCGTAGGTACACACATGGCAGTGTGCTTTCTTTTCTTCTCCCCTTCACCCACATTTGGCTTTTCTCCCCAGGCTATCCCTCCCCACCTCCCCCTCCCACTGGCCTTCCCCTTTCCACCCCAATAGACCCCAGTGTTTAGTACTCCCCTTTCTGTGTCCATGTGTTCTCATTTTTCATCATCCACCTATGAGTGAGAATATGCGGTGTTTCATTTTCTGTTCTTGTGTCAGTTTGCTGAGGATGATGTTTTCCAGATTCATCCATGTCCCTACAAACGACACAAACTCATCATTTCTGATTGCTGCATAATATTCCATGGTGTATATGTGCCACATTTTTCCAATCCAGTCTATTATCAATGGGCATTTGGGTTGATTCCAGGTCTTTGCTATTGTAAACAGTGCTGCAATGAACATTCGTGTACATGTGTCCTTATAGTAGAAGGATTTATAGTCTTTTGGATATATACCCAGTAATGGGATTGCTGGGTCAAATGGAATTTCTATTTCTAAGGCCTTGAGGAATCGCCACACCATCTTCCACAATGGTTGAACTAATTTACACTCCCACCAACAGTGTAAAAGTGTTCCTTTTTCTCCACATCCTCTCCAGCATCTGTTGTCTCCAGATTTTTTAATGATCGCCATTCTAACTGGCGTGAGATGGTATCTCAATGTGGTTTTGATTTGCATCTCTCTGATGATCAGTGACGATGAGCATGACATTCTTAATCCATAAGAATTAGTGAAGATATGACATTGTACCTAAGCTGGAATGCTGAGTTCATTCTAAACAGAAAGTTGATTAGACACCAATAACAAAACAAAAAACAACATAAAACATAGGGGATCACAGAATCGAAGTTCTCTGCAAAGTGAAGATATAGGGATAACTGAATGAGAAAGAAAAATATGGGATGTTTATACCTGACATTTCAAAAACCTATGGTCTCAATGTTATTAAAAATAGCCAAATGTATCATTGAGAATCAATATTCAGGGAGACTCAGCAAATATGAGTGTATTATGCAACTGAGCATCTGGGAGCTGTTTGATATTCTAGATAAATATGAAGTCAGCAAGTCTGATAAAAGATAGACATAGGCTAAGTTCCACAATCAACAAACATAAACTTAAGTTTCCTGGAAAGTAATGAGATGCAGCTGAGTAATATGGTTGGGAAGATGTTCCCTCCAAATCTCATGTTGAAATGTAATTTTCAATTTTGGAGTTGGGTCCTAGTGGGAGGTATTGAAGCATGGGGGCTGGATCCCTCATGAATGGCTTAGTTTCATCCCCTGGGTGATGAGTGAATTCTCATTGTACGAGCTTTTTGCATATGTTTGTGGGCTGCATGAACGTCTTCTTTTGAGAAGTGTCTGTTCATATCCTTTGCCCCCTTTTTGATGGGTTGTTTTTTCATGTAAATTTATTTTAGTTTTTTGTAGATTCTGGATATTATCCCTTTGTCAGATGGGTAGTTTGCAATTTTTTTTCACATTCTGTTCATCGCTGGTTCACTCTAATAATCATTTCTTTTGCTGTGCAGAAGCTCTTAAGTTTAGTTAGAACCCATTTACCTATTTTGTTTTTTTTGCCATTGCTTTTGGTGTTTTATTCATGAAATCCTTGCCTATGTCCTGAATGGTATTGCCAATGTTTTCTCCTAGGGTTTTTATGGTGTTAGATCTTATGTTTACATCTTTAATCCATCTGGATTTAATTTTTTATAAGGTGTAAGGAAGGGATCCAGTTTCAGCTCTCTGCATATGGCTAGCCAGTTTTCCCAGCACCATTTATTAAATAGGAAATCCTATCCCCTCTGCTTGTTTTTCTCAGGTTTGTCAAAGGTCAGATGGTTGTAGATGTGCAGCATTACTTCTGAGACCTCTATTTTTTACCATTGGTCTATATCTCTGTTTTGGTACCAGTATTATGCTGTTTTGATTACTGTAGCTTTGTAGTATAGTTTGAAGTCAGGTAGCATGATGTCTCCAGCTTTGTTCTTTTTGCTTAGGACTGTCTTGGCTGTGTGAGCTATTTTTGGTTCTATACGAAGTTTAAGGTGTTTTTTTCCAGTTCTGTGACGAAGGTCAATGGTTGCCTTATGGGGCTAGCATTGACTCTACAAATTACTTTGGGCTGTATGGCCGTTTTCATGATACTGACTCTTCCAAACCATGAGCACAGAATAAATTTCCATCTGTTTGTGTCCTCTCTTACTTCCTTGAGCAGTGGTTTGTAGTTCTCCGTGAAGAACTTTTTCAAGTTCTTGTTAGTTGTTTTCCTGGGTATTTCATTCTCTTTCTGGCAATTGTGAATGGGAGTTCACTCATGATTTGGCTTTTGGTTTGCCTGTTATTGGT
The DNA here is from genome assembly GCF_049354715.1 of Callithrix jacchus. Lineage (NCBI taxonomy): Eukaryota > Metazoa > Chordata > Mammalia > Primates > Cebidae > Callithrix > Callithrix jacchus. The sequence goes on from NC_133504.1 coordinate 80,003,902, forward strand.
GTATAGGAAGGACTGTGATTTTTGCACATTAATTTTGTATCTTGAGTCTTGCTGAAGTTGCTTATAATCTTAAGGAGATTTTGGGCTGAGACAATGGAGTTTGCTAAATGTACAATCGTGTCTGCAAATAGAGATGATTTGACTCTGTCTTTTCCTAATCGAATACCCTTTATTTATTTTTCTTGCCTATTTGCTCTTTAGTTTGAATTTACTGGGCAAATTCCAGGGCTGAGTAAATCCTAAGGTATGTTATTCTGCATTTTGTAAACCTGTTCTGAGGTTACTGATTACTCTGTCAGTAAATCATGTAACTTTAAAGATTTTTGCCAGTTTAAATTTATAGGACCAAACTTCAGTTTTGTTCTCAATCTGGTAGGACAATTATCTGTTTCTATTGCACTCTTCAAAATAGCTGTTTTATTTGTTTTCTAATTTCTTTAAATATCTAACTCTACAAATTGGCATCTAGCAGAGGAAACACTCATATCTTCACAGAGAATAAAGTAGGCAACTTTCTGCTGTTAAGCCTATAAGTAAACATACTTACATTGCCATTCACGATTTCGTGTGTTCTCCTAATTCAGTGTTGTATTTTTCTCTAATTCTTTTTTCTTTGCTGATTACCTGTGTCCTAGAAGTTATCCTGTATGACGCCATCGTCCTAACTCTTTAATGGAAGTTAAATTGTTAACAGGGCCAAGTAATAAATATTTTCAGCTTTGCAGGCCATATAGTCTCTGTTGCAACATTTCACTCTGATATTTTCGCACAAATTCGGACATACATGATATTTAAATAAGTGTGCATGAATATGCTCCTGAAATCTTCACTTCTAAAAACTGGAGGTGAGTTAGGCTGCAGTTTGTTGAACTATGGAATAAAGAAGATTATTAAAATCAGCATCAGTGAGCAACTAATTTAGTGTCTATCATATTATCTTTTCCTTAGAATATTCTAAATTAGTATTAAGTAAATTTAAAAAGATAAATGTCCCAAAACAAATTAAATTATTAAATATTACTTTATAAAAAAATTAAAATATTCATTTTATAAGTTTTTAAAAACTTATTATCTGTTGAGTGGTTAAGATCAAAACTGAAATATATCAGAACTAAGGTATTTTCATATTGCCAAAGATGTTGTAAATCATATTGTTCTCTGAGTCATAATCTTGAAAGTGTAGCTAAAACAAATACTTTATAAAAATGAATATTGAAAAATAATATAAAAAATTTTAGATTTAAAAAGAAATCTAAAAATACTTTATTTCTACCTCTTATATGTTAATTTCAAGGTTTTTTTTTTTCCTTAAATAACCAGCTTGGCAATTAGGTGGTGTTTAAAAAATTTATATAGCATAAAATAATGAGTAAATACTGGTTTTACCAGCCTAACTTAGTTATTTCTGAATGTATCATTGCTGATTAAAATTTCAAGTGGTAAACAAAATTATGAACACCTTACCATGGAAAAACTGCATTCTTGCTCCAACTGTAAACAATCATCTTATTTATCAAAGATATATTAAGCACCAATGGCTAGGCATCTACTATGGCATTTACTGAGAACTAAAAGTCATAAATATCTGAAGGAAAATATGAAAGAAAAGATTTTCAAGTTTTTTCTCTTTGTTTTTGTGGCCCATCTCTCAAATCCAGCTATTTATCTATCTGTCTGTCTGCTTGTCTATCTGCCTGCCTGTCTGCCTACTTATCATTTGCAAGGTCTCTAATAGTCTCAGAAAAGCAAAGAAAAAATTGTATTAAATGTATTTATCAACAATTTTAAGAATAAGAGTCTCAGTAAATTTGATCCAGGAATGGCTATGCCTTAGGTATAATATCTGAAATAAATTTTATATTGGAGTCTGTGATGATGTACTTTCATACTTAATATGCTTCTATCTAATTATTTACTGAGAGACTGCTATGTTATTATTAAATGCACTACAAAAAATTGAATAAGACATGCTTAATTTATCAGATTTATCAATCCTGTGTGTGTGTGTGTGTGTGTGTGTGTGTGTGTGTGTGTGTGTATGAGTGCATGTGTCTGGAATGTGACTTACAATGTGGGGATGAACTAGTTTCTTTGTCTATATACCAGATGGGCTAATTAAAATACAGGTATCATCCCTTAGGTTCAGGCTCATACGGCTACCACACTTGTAATTAAGTAATTATAAAATGAACAATAATCTCATTCCTATATGTGAATTCCGAGCGGATGTAAGAAGTAGAAAACCAATCAAAAATGTATTTTTGAGGGTAGAATTTTTTAAGGACTTTTTTGGCTTTCTTGACTCCTGATAGAAAATGGTATTCCATTTCTCAGAAACAAAATAAACAGTTTTGGCTGTTCTTCCTGGCATCAACTGGTATGGAAAAGGAAGTTATTTTAGTTCTACACAAACTCTAGAGAGTTGCTAAATTGTCAGGAATGCTTTTCTGCAAAAAATACAGAATGTTGCATCTAGGGGCAACACTCTCAGCTGTGTCCACAGGGAGTAAATGAGTAATAGAAATAAAAAAATGCTGTTGTGAAAGCTATTATGAGTCTGAAAAAAAATAGAATTTTGTTAGAAATTGAAGTATTCCTAAAGATATGAAAGCTTGTGGTCTCTTATGAGAGAATATTAATTTTCACTAATTTATGAAGCACACTTGAGGAAGCCTTTAAAAAAAATTACCCATCAACCCGTTCTGAAAAGTTTACATTTTTTTACAATGTAAATTTTACATTGTAAAAAGAGGTAAATTTTTAAAATAGCATATAAATTATGTAAATCGATAATCTGAAAAATATTTTAATTTTTCTTTCATTTTTGAAGATAACTATTTGATAAAATGAACATTTGATAACTGGGGTAATGTAAGTGCTCTGTGAAGAGATGTTAAATGAATAACTACCAGATATTGTGAATACATTGTTCCCTATTTGACATTAAATATCACATGCAAATCCTTTGACCTGTTTATACCTCAGTTGAATGAATACTGTTAAGAGTCATTCAGCTGGCTGCCAGCAATTTTCCTTGTCAATTACCATTGAGACACTTTGAAATAGGAATGTACATTTTTACAACTGAGTTTTTTTTTCTCCTTCTGGAAAATTGTTTTCATTATATAATGTAAACACTTTTTATAAAATGAAACTTATTTTCTTCTTCCTGAGCCAGATTTTCCTGTCTTAAAAGAAATTTTTCTCGTTACTAAAAGCTGAGAATTTTCACATACTGATTGGTATTAGTGTTCTGGTATACGTGCATTTTTAAACCACTTAATGGATCAACCAATTGTGAAATGCTATCTATTAAAACTTCATATATTTTTAAATGGAGTATAAAATTTATCATATGCAGACTATATTAAGATAGAAGAGCCATGGCTCAATATAATGTATTAGCTAAAATGTGAAATTAATCAGTGATTCAGCATTTTCAATTAAGAGTGTATTCAATTTCTGCAAAACTGCTAGGTTTTGATAAGAGCATCAATATTTCTTAATACTACTGAAGTAATAAGGCTCTCCATGGAGAAACTGGCATTCCAGCAAGATTTGACATCTTTAAAACTATTCATTAACTACATAAGTGCTAAGACAGGCTGAAGAACTCAAAACGTTACTTCATTTTTTCTTCTTTATTATACATTGATAATCAAGTATGGGGACTGCAGAGATATAAGTAAATTTGTTTTCTTTAATACCTATACATTGCATTCTGCTATTAATCAGATTTATAAAAGTTTTTAAATATTGAAATGAAATCCATTTATCAAATTTCTCTTTCTTTAATAATGACTTGATCACATTAATGAATGGAAAATCGTACAGATGGTTTCTTCATGACTACAATATAATAGGACTACAATATATTAGTAGTGGCTAGTTCCCTATTTTATTGGTTTAAAACAGATAGGATCCATTTGAAAATTACAGGTCAGGCATGTTGTCTCATGCCTATAATCTCAGCACTTTAGGAGGCAGAGGCAGGAGGATCATTTGAGTGAAGAGTTCAGGAACATGCTGGGCAGCATGAGGAGACTCCATCGCTACAAAAAATAAAAAAAAAATTAACTGGGTGTGGTGGTACATACCCATAGACCCAGCTACCCAGGAGGCTGAAGTGGGAGATTGCTTGAGCCCAGAAATTGAGGCTGCAGTGAGCAATGATTATGTCACTGGATTCCAGCCAGGGAACAGAGCCACACTAGGGCAAAAACAAAAACAAAAACAAACAAACAAACAAACAAACTAAATAAAATAAAATTATACTAAAAAATAAAAGCGACTGCCAAAAAGTTAGTGTATGTTCATAGGATTGTAGATTGGTGCAGCCATTACGCAAACTAGTATGGAAGTTCCTAAAAAAAAGTAATGGGATTATCAATGACCCAGGAATCCCTTTTCTGGAAATATACCTCCAGGAGATCAAATCGCAACCTCATAAAGATGTCTGCACTTTCATGTTCATTGCAGCATTACTCACAATAGCCAAGATATGGAAACATCTTGAATGTCCATTAATGGATTCATGGTTAATGAAAAAGTGGAACACAATAAGAGAATATTATTCAGTATTAAAAAAATAAGGAAATTCTGCCATTTACCACAATATGGATGACACTTAGCATTTTCACATTATGCTAAATGAAATAAGCCAGATATAGAACGAAAACTATTGCATGATCTCACCCGTACATGGACTTTAAAAATAAATGGGCCAGATATACAGAGACAGAGAATAAAAGAGTGGTTATAGGGGGATGGATAGGTCTAGGTCAAAGGATACAAAGTTGAAGATATGCAGGATAAACAAGTGTAAAGATTTAAGGAACAACATGAGGTCTATAGTTAATAATCCTGTATTGTACTCAGAATTTTTGCTAAAGGAGATTATGGCTACTCCTGTCATGTGGAGGCAAGGGAGGAATGGATAACTATGTGAAATGATGGATATGTTCATTTGTTTCAATATAATAAGCATTTTACTATATATATGAATTTCATTACAACATGTTGTGTGCCTTAAATATATACCATATAAATTTATTTTTAGAAAAAGTTGATGTGGAAATGAGAAACAATAAATTAAACTGTTATATTTCTTTTCAAAAATAGAAAAATAAGAATATGTATTTATCTATATTGTATGGCACATTGTGACAAGTTTAGGGAAATGACACGACATCCACTTATCATCTCATAGTTACTATGGATCAAGTATCTGGGCACAGCTTAGCTTGGTCTTTGACTTCAGAGTCTCTCATGAGGCTATAATCAAGATGCCAACTAGGTGTTGCGTCTCATTTGAAGGCCCAGTAAAGGAAAGATTCAAGTCCAAACTCACTTATGCTGTTGTTGCCAGGATTCACTTCCTTTTGGACTGTTGGACTGAGGGTCTCATTGCCTGTCTTTTGTTTGTTTTTTCAGTTCCTCAGGTGATGTTGATGATGAGAATCACATTTCCAGTTGGTTATTGGCCAAAGGTCAACCTCAGTTCCTTGCCACATAGGCCTCACAGGTGTAGCAATTTGCTTCATCAAAGCCAATAAGGGAAAGAGTAAACCAAGATAATCTACTAGAAGAAATTTATAAAGCTCTTGAAACCTAATCACAGAAGTTTGTGTGTATGTGTTTGTGTGTCTCCAAATAATTATGTTAAAACTTCATTTGTTTTAACATTCAGAAGATGTGAAGAAAACCATGTTTCAATTTTTTTCCTTATAAAGCAGTTTGGTGATTTTTAAAATTTGATTAACTGAAGTCAATTCTTTACATTATAACACAGTATTGTGCTGTGTTATAATGAAAAGGAAGGAATTTTTAAAACGTAGATGAAGAAATAATAAAAACTAAGATCAAGCAAATGTCCTGCCAAACAGGACACCATGTAACAGTATCAAATTGCTAAGCTATAACAACAAAAAGAAGTCTCATCTATTATTGACCTAAGATATATTAAAGTGATAAAGGAAGTGATAAATCAAACATAATGGAAGGAAAATTTTAAGAGTCTTCAAAATTGGCCAAAGATATCACTTTTTATTGTCCTTGGAAACAAAGCATTGTCCGGTACGTCACTAACATTATCTGACTTTGTTGGGTTTCTGAGACTTGCCATGTTTTTAAGATGCTCACAACTACCATAGCAATATAAATTTTATTATATGTCTTTCTTTGTGTTAGGAATATTAAAAGACATTTGCATTTTAGTACAGTAGTCTTTCTTTATCCATAGGGATAGGTTCCAAGGCCCCCCAGGGAATGCCTAAAACCATGGATGCTACCAAATCCTATATATACTATGTTTTTTTTCTATGCCTCTAATAAAGTTTAATTTATAAATTAGTCACAGTAAGATATTAACAAATATAATAATAAAATATAACCATTATAACTATATATGCTAATAAAAATTATGTGAATATGGCCTCCTCTCCCTCTATCTCTCAATATATCTCATTGTACTGTACCACTTTCCTTCTTATGAAGAGAAGGCTAGAGTGGAATCAGGTGGGACCACTATAAACATTAAAGTCACCTAAATTATAGTCAATTATGTGTGAACTGATAAATCATTTTATAATTTTTATGTTTTATATTTTATATAGCCCAAATTTCTAAGATAAACAATACATATGTAAGTTATACAGTAATGCTACTAAGATTTAAAGCCAACAATTACAGATTCTATTGTAAAAATCACTTTCCTGGGGGAGGACTCAAGATGGCACTGTGAGAACAACCCAGGATGGAGCTCGCATGTTGTCCTCGGAAAGGTGAGTCTGAGCTGAATTTCCAGACTGATCTTTGTTGCCCACGGAACGGGGAAATTCCCAAGTGAAGAGGAGACGCGGGATGCCAGGCAGAACCTCCGCCTGGCGAAGCCGGCAGCCAGGGTGGCGGTGGCCGGCCCTACCCAGCGCTCCCCACATGGCGCGCTTGTCCAGGTGCCCCGTTGAACAGGAGACGTGAGAGGGCTGGACTTGAGACTGAGCTAGACTTGGACAGTGGGCCAGCCAGGGGATCGCAGGGACAGAGCGTTAGGGTTGGCCCAGTGGGACGAACAAAACTGCGATTTCAAACAAGCCCCGGGCAGATGGCCTGAGATGCTCTGAGGGGGAGGGGCGTCCACCATTACCGAGGCAACCGCCCCAACTGAGATACATGCCCATTGCTGACGCAGCCAGCCGGTGCCAAGGCAACCTGTCCCTACTGAGATACACGCCCACTGCTGACACAGCCTGCTGTTGCCGAGGGAACATGCTACAACAGAGAGACTCCGCCGCAGGGCGTGGCGAAGACCACAGCAGAGCCTGCAGGAACAGGGCTAATCACACAACAGCAGGGCGGAGCCTCGGCAGCCAAACAGCGGCTAGTCTGCATCCTAGCTGGGCAGGACCTCAATGGACATCCAAAAATAAAGCCCAAACCCTTCAACACAGAGCATTTGAGAAAAAAAAAAGTTTTTTAATGAGCTCTGTTGCTGCAGAATCAAACATAGCAGCCTAACAGCCCTGAATGAACAACAGAGCTCACAGCTCAGAAATTAAGCCCGTATAAAGTACAAACTGTCTCCTCAAGCAGCTCCCTGACCCCTCTATATCCAAAAGACTGACATTAGGCAGGCATCATCCTGGGACAAAGATAACAGAAAAAGAAACTGGTAGCATCCCTCGCTGTGCCACAGCTGCTAGAGGTGCACCCCAGACAAGCAGGGTCTGGAGCAGACCTCAGCAGTCGTACAGCGAAGGGGCTAACTGGTAGAAGGAAAACCAAGCAACAGAAATACTTCATCATCAACATTCTGGGTGTCCACTCAGAGACCCAATCGAAAACTCAGCAACTACGCCGACAACCAGCGCACAAATCCACAAAGATGGGAAGAAACCAGCGCAAAAAAGAGGAAAACACCCGAAACCAGAACACCTCGCCTCCTAGAAAGGACCAAAACTCCTCACAAGCAAGGGAACAAAGCTGGATGAAGAATGACTGTGACAAAATGATGGAATTAGACTTCAGAAGATGGATAATGAGAAACTTTTGTGAGCTAAAAGATCATGTATTAATTCAATGCAAAGAAACGAAGAACCTTGAAAAAAGATTTGAAAAAAGATTCGAGGAAATGATAACAAGAATGGATAACTTAGAGAGGAATATGAATGAATTAAAGGAGCTGAAAAACACAATACGAGAACTTCGCAAAGCAAACACAAGTTTCAATAGCCGAATCGACCAAGCAGAAGAAAGAATATCTGAAGTCGAAGACCAACTCAATGAAATAAAACGAGAAACCAAGATCAGAGAAAAAAGCGCAAAAAGGAATGAACAAAGTCTCCAAGAAATGTGGGACTATGTGAAAAGACCTAATATACGTTTGATAGGTGTACCAGAAGGGGACGAAGAGAATGAATCCAAGCTGGAAAATACTCTTCAGGACATCATCCAGGAAAATTTCCCCCACCTAGCAAGACAGGCCAACACTCAATTGCAGGAAATACAGAGAACACCACAAAGATATTCCCCAAGAAGAGCAACCCCAAGGCACATAATCGGCAGATTCAACAGGGTTGAAATAAAGGAGAGAATACTAAGGGCAGCCAGAGAGAAAGGTCGAGTTACCCACAAAGGGAAGCCCATCAGACTCACAGCAGATCTCTCGGCAGAAACACTACAAGCCAGAAGAGAGTGGGGGCCAATATTCAACATTCTTAAAGAAAAGAACTTTCAACCCAGAATTTCATATCCAGCCAAACTGAGCTTCAGAAGTGAAGGAAAAATAAAATCCTTTGCGAACAAGCAAGTACTCAGAGATTTTGTCACCACCAGGCCTGCTTTACAAGAGCTCCTAAAAGAGGCACTACACATAGAAAGGATCAACCAGTACCAGCCATTCCAAAATCACACTGAATGCTAAAGAGCATCAACATAATGAAGAATCTACAACAACTAACAGGCAAAACAGCCACTTGCATCAAAATGGCAGTATCAAATTCACACATAACAATATTAACCCTAAATATAAATGGACTAAACACACCAATCAAAAGACACAGACTGGCAAATTGGATAAAAATCCAAAATCCATCAGTGTGCTGTATACAGGAAACCCATCTCACATGCAAGGATACACAAAGGCTCAAAATAAAGGGATGGAGGAAGATTTACCAAGCTAATGGAAAGCAAAAAAAAGCAGGAGTTGCAATTCTCATCTCTGATAAAATAGACTTTAAAGCAACAAAGATCAAAAGAGACAAAGAAGGCCGCCATTACATAATGGTAAAAGGATCGATACAACAAGAAGAGCTAACGATCCTAAACATATATGGACCCAATGCAGGAGCACCCAGATACATAAGGCAAGTTCTTAACGACTTACAAAAGGACTTAGACTCCCACACAATAATAGTGGGAGACTTTAACACTCCACTGTCAATACTAGACAGATCAACCGGACAGAAAATCAACAAGGATATCCAGGGCTTGAACTCAGACCTGGAGCGAGCAAACCTGACAGACATTTACAGAACTCTCCACCCCAAATCCACAGAATACACATTCTTCTCAGCACCACATCACACCTACTCTAAAATTGACCACATAATTGGAAGTAAAGCACTGCTCAACAAATGCAAAACAACTGAAATCATAACAAACAGCCTCTCAGACCATAGTGCAATCAAGTTAGAACTCAGAATTCAGAAACCGACCCAGAACCGCACAGCTTCATGGAAACTGGACAACTGGCTCTTGAATGTTGACTGGGTAAACAACGAAATGAAGGCAGAAATAAAGAAGTTCTTCCAAACCAATGAGAACGAAGACACAACATGCCAGAACCTCTGGGACACATTTAAAGCAGTCTCTAGAGGAAAGTATATAGCAATAAGTGCCCATATGAGGAGAATGGAGAGATCCAAAATTGACACCCTATCGTCAAAATTGAAAGAGCTAGAGGAGCAAGATCAAAAAAACTCAAAACCCAGCAGAAGACAAGAAATAACTAAGATCAGAGCTGAGCTGAAGGAGATTGAGACACGAAAAACCCTTCAAAAAATCAATAAATCCAAGAGCTGGTTTTTGGAAAAGATCAACAAAATAGACAGACCACTAGCCAGATTGATTAAAAAGAAAAGAGAGAACAACCAAATAGATGCAATAAAAAATGATAAAGGGGAAATCACCACAGATTCCACAGAAATTCAAACCATCATCAGAGAATATTACAAACAACTCTATGCGCATAAACTAGTAAACCTGGAAGAAATGGATAAATTCCTGGACTCCTGTGTCCTCCCAAGCCTAAACCAGGAGGAAGCTGAAACTGTGAATAGACCAATAACAAGGTCGGAAGCTGAGGCAGCAATTAAGAGCCTACCACACAAAAAAAGCCCAGGTCCAGACAGGCTCACAGCCGAATTCTCCCAGACACACAAGGAGGAGCTGGTACCATTCCTTCTAAAACTATTTCAAACAATCCAAAAAGAGGGAATCCTTCCCAAATCATTTTATGAGACCAACATCATCCTGATACCAAAACCCGGCAGAGACCCAACGAGAAAAGAAAACTTCAGGCCAATATCCATGATGAACATAGATGCAAAAATCTTCAATAAAATATTGGCAAGCCGATTGCAACAGCAAATCAAAAAACTTATTCATCATGATCAAGTAGGATTCATCCCAGGGATGCAAGACTGGTTCAACATACGCAAGTCTATCAACGTAATTCACCACATAAAGAGAACCAAAAACAAAAACCACATGATTATCTCAATTGACGCAGAGAAGGCATTTGACAAAATTCAACAGCCCTTTATGCTAAAAACCCTCAATAAACTCGGTATCGATGGAACGTATCTCAAAGTAATAAAAGCTATTTATGACAAACCAACAGCCAGTATCATACTGAATGGGCAAAAACTGGAAGCATTCCCTTTGAAATCTGGCACTAGACAAGGATGCCCTCTCTCACCACTCCTATTCAATATAGTACTGGAAGTTCTAGCCAGAGCAAACAGGCAAGAAAAAGAAATAAAGGGTATTCAAATAGGAACGGTGGAAGCCAAATTGTCTCTATTTGCAGACGACATGATAGTATACCTAGAAGACCCCATTGCCTCTGCCCAAAACTCCTGAAACTGATAAGCAACTTTAGCAAAGTCTCAGGATATAAAATCAATGTGCAAAAATCACAAGCATTCGTCTACACCAATAACAGACTTAAAGAAAGCCAAATCAAGAATGAACTGCCATTCGCAATTGCTACAAAAAGAATAAAATACCTTGGAATACAACTCTCAAGGAACGTAAGAGACCTCTTCAAGGAGAACTACAAACCACTGCTCAATGAAATCAGAGAGGACACAAACATATGGAGAAACATTTCAAGTTCATGGTTAGGAAGAATTAATATCGTGAAAATGGCTATACTGCCCAAAGTAATTTACAGAATCAACGCTATCCCCATCAAGCTACCATCGACTTTCTTCACAGAACTGGAAAAATTCACCATGAACTTCATATGGAACCAAAAGAGAGCCCGCATAGCCAAGTCAATTCTAAGCAAAAAGAACACAGCGGGGGGCATCACACTACCGGATTTCAAACTCTACTACGAGGCTACAGTAATCAAAACAGCATGGTACTGGTACCAAAACAGAGATATAGACCAATGGAACAAAACAGAGGCACCGGAGGGAACACAACATACATACAACTATACAATCTTTGATAAACCTGACAAAAACAAGCAATGGGGAAAGGATTCCACGTTTAACAAATGGTGTTGGGAAAACTGGCTAGCCATGTGCAGAAAGCAGAAACTGGACCCCTTCCTGACACCTTACACTAAAATTAACTCCAGATGGATTAAAGACTTAAACATAAGACCTGGCACCATAAAAACCCTAGAAGGAAATCTAGGCAAAACTATCCAGGACATAGGAGTAGGCAAGGACTTCATGAACAAAACACCGAAAGCATTGGCAACAAAAGCCAAAATAGACAAATGGGATCTAATGAAACTCCACAGCTTCTGCACGGCAAAAGAAACAGTCACTAGAGTGGATCCGCAACCAACAGAATGGGAAAAAATTTTCGCAGTCTACCCATCTGACAAAGGGCTGATATCCAGAATTTACAAAGAACTCAAACAGATTTACAGGAAAAAAACAAACAAGCCCATTCAAAAGTGGGCAAAGGATATGAACAGAAACTTTACAAAAGAAGACATATATGAGGCCAACAATCATATGAAAAAATGCTCATCGTCTCTGGTCATCAGAGAGATGAAAATCAAAACCACACTGAGATACCATCTCACGCCAGTTAGAATGGCGATCATTAAAAAATCTGGAGACAACAGATGCTGGAGAGGATGTGGAGAAAAAGGAACACTTTTACACTGTTGGTGGGAGTGTAAATTAGTTCAACCATTGTGGAAGACAGTGTGGCGATTCCTCAAGGCCTTAGAAATAGAAATTCCATTTGACCCAGCAATCCCATTACTGGGTATATATCCAAAAGTCTGTAAATTGTTCTACTATAAGGACACATGTACACGAATGTTCATTGCAGCACTGTTTACAATAGCAAAGACCTGGAATCAACCTAAATGCCCATTGATAGTAGACCGGATTGGAAAAATGTGACACATATACACCATGGAATATTATGCAGCAATCAGAAATGATGAGTTTGTGTCGTTTGTAGGGACATGGATGAATCTGGAGAACATCATCCTCAGCAAACTGACACAAGAACAGAAAATGAAACACCGCATATTCTCACTCATAGGTGGGTGATGAAAAAATGAGAACACATGGACACAGAAAGGGGAGTACTAAACAGTGGGGTCTATTGGGGGGAAAAGGGGAGGGCCAGTGGGAGGGGGAGGTGGGGAGGGATAGCCTGGGGAGAAATGCCAAATGTGGGTGAAGGGGAGAAGAAAAGCAAAGCACACTGCCATGTGTGTACCTATGCAACTGTCTTGCATGCTCTGCTCATGTACCCCAAAACCTAAAATCCAATAAAAATTAAAAAAAAAAAATCACTTTCTTAAATTGTACTATTAGAGAATAAAGCATATCTTTTTAAAATGGAAAAGTTGCAGATTTGCTTAAAATATTAAATTATTGTTGGAACAAATGTTATAATAATAAAATACAATTAAAAGGAGTTCATTACCTTGTACCCTAATCAGATATTTTTATTACAAAATATATATTGCATATTTGACATATAAGGATAAATGGATATCATTTTATCTGAGCAGATAAACTAAGACAAGAATTAGTATAAACCACAGGCTTCAGAGAATTAAATTTTCATATATTAAATTTCTCTGTGCACATATGTAAATTACTATCTTTAAATCTCTCATCTAGTATTGTAATTATTATTATTATTTATAACATCATGGGCTAATGCAATGATGGGTTTCAACATCCAAAAACATTTTTTACATTATTTAAACATCCTTTAAAACACTGAATATAAGGTATAATGCTCAGCACCTTATTCAATTTCTTATTATATATAAAAATCAAGTATATTTCCACCAGTTTTCTACATTATATCATAGATGATGCTGAACATCATGCAACATTAACACATATAAAATTGTAGATAGAGTATGCATCTAAGTACTCTTTGTTGGAATGACTGTAGCTGCAGGTATTTTAATGATGAGAGAGGGAGTAATGTAGCACATACAGTGAAAAAAGCATTTCCCTGAGAATCACAAAAATTATTTTAGCTGTATGATTTTGGAAATAAATCACCAAATCTTCCTATGCTCAGTTCCATACATGTGTATTAGTCAGGGTTCTCTAGAGTGACAGAACTAATAGGAACAGAACTAATAAAGGGGAGTTTATTAAGTATTAACTCACATCACTACAAGGTCCCACAACAGGCCATCTGCAAATTGAGAAGCAAGGAAAGCCAGTCCAAGTCCCAAATTGAAGAACGTGGAGTCCAATGTTCAAGGGCACGAAGTATCCAGCATTGGAGAAAGATGTAGGCTGGGAAGCTAGGCAAATTTCATTTTTTTCACGTTTTTCGGCCTACTTTATATTCTAGCCAAGCTGGCAAAAGAGGTATAAGAAACTGTAGGAAATGTGTATAACTTTTATTTACTGCCACTGCGTTCTGAAATTAGATTACAATTTCGAATTTTCTGTTCTTCTATATATGTAACTCCTGTAAGAGAATGAATTTAAGGCCAGTTGCACAGCAGAGGGTGAATAATCTACCAGAGAATACTTAAAAGCAGATTTGAGGATACAAAATGCTTTATAAAAATGAAAGATGCAGATTTACCAAATTTACATTATACCAGATGATAACCAAAACTACTAAGGAGATTACAGAATTATAGGTAAATCTTTCGATAATGTTTACTATTTGCATTAATTTTCACAAACTACATAAAGTTTCAAATAAATTAGAAACTTCATAAATATTTTGATGAAAAATAATCATATAAACCTTATTATACTTTTATTATTTAATTCTTGTATTGCCATTTCCTTCTTCAATGCAATTCTATCTGTATATCTAAATATTAAGGAAATACAAAAAAAATTGTAAGAAAGGTTTTTATGCTGTTATTTTAGAGGGGAAAAATACACAATCACATTATTTATTAATTAAGATAAGCAAAGTGTGATAGGGGAATCTCTGGTCCAAAAATTATTTCATCTCATTTTAGTTGCCAAAATGCAAATAAATGAACATGTTTATCTGTAATCTGCAGTCATATACACTAAAGTTTTTATCCTTCAATAGATATATTTTGATCTATGAAACTAAAACCATAGTTATTTGAGGTTCTTAATAATAAAGTTTATTTTCCAATTGAAATTATCTGTTAGAGTGAGAAATATGGTATTTTGTATATAAAAGATCGTCACTTTCATGAAAAATTATAAAAAATTGAGGAAGTCAATTTATGGATGAAATGTTACTATAACAGAAAAGAGATCATTAAAATATAAACTGACAGTAACTTCCATAATTTTTTCCATAATGACTGTTACATTCCCACCAACAGTGCACAAAGGCTCGCTTTTTTTCACATGCCTGTCAATACTTGTTATCTCTTACCATTTTTATAATAGCCATCTGAATGGTATGAAGTAATAACTCACAGTGGTTTTGTTTTCAATTCTGTCATGATTAGTAATATTCATAATCTTTTTGCCATTTTTATGTCTTCTTTGGAGAAATGTCTATTTGGATCCTATGCCCATTTTGTAATCAATTTATTTGTTTTTCTGTTATTGTGTTCTTTATACATATTGAGTATTCACCCACTTATATGATATATGGTTTGTGAATAATTGTTTCAATATGTAGATTGCTTTTTCATTTGTTTACTTTTTTTTTTGCAGTACAGAGGTTTTTAGTTTATTGTAGCCATTTATTTATTTTTGTGTTTGTAGCCTAAACTATTGGTGATAAATTCCAAAAAAATTATTACCAAGCTCAATGTCAAGGAATTGTCCCACATGTTTTCTTCTAGGAGTTTTATAGTTTTATATGTTATGTTTAGCTGTTTTATCCATTTTGAGGTGGTTTTTGTGTATGGTGTACAATAAGGGTTAAACTTCATTTTTTTGTTTTTTGTGTTTTTTTTGCTAGTGGTAATACAAAATTCCTAGCACTATTTGTTGAAACTGTCATTTCCTCACTTGTAGTCTTTTGATGCCTTTCGTGAAAATCACTTGATTGCATGTTTGAACTCACTTCTGAGCTTTCTATTTTTTTTTCACTGGTCTCAGTGTCTGTTTTATACCAGGTCCATTCTATTTTAATTATTATAGCTTTATAATATAATTTTAAACTAGGATGTATTATGTCTGCAACTTTGTTTCTCTTTCTCAGAATTTCATTGACTAGGGTTGTTTTTTGCAGTTCTACTCAGATTTTAGGATTGCTTTTACCATTTCTATAAAATATGTCATTGGGGTTTTAATAGAGATTGTGTTGAATATGGCTTTGAGCAATATGAACATTTATTTCTTTATTTTGAGACTGCGTCTCGCTCTATCCTCCAGGCTGCAATAGGTTGGCATGATCTTAGCTCATTGCAACCTCTGCCTCCCGGGTTCAAGAGATTCTCTTGCCTCAACCTCCACGAGTGGCTGGGATTACAGGCACCTGCCACCATGCATGGCTAATTTTTGTGGGTTTTTTTGTTTTTAATTGTACTTTAGGTTCTGGGGTACATGTACAGATCATGCAGGATTGTTGCATAAGTACATACATGGCAAGGTGGTTTGCTGCCTTCATCCCCCATCACCTATATCTGGTATTTCTCCCCTCATTATCCCTCCCCACCCTCCCCACCCCACTCTGTCCCTCCCCTAGCCCCCCCAACTGACCACAGTGTGTGATGTTCCCCTCCCTGTGTCCATGTGCTCTAATTGCTCAACACCCACCTATGAATAACAACATGTGGTGTTTGGTTTTTGGTCCCTGTGTCAGTTGCTGCGAATTATGGTTTCCAGATTCATCCATGTCCCTATGAAGGACACAAACTAATTTATTAGGGCTGTGTAGTATTCCATGGTGTATATGTGCCACATTTTCTTTACCCAGTCTATCGTCGATGGACATTTGGGTTGGTTCCAGGTCTTTGCTAATGTAAACAGTGCCACAATGAACATACGTATGCGTGTGTCTTTATAATAGAACAATTTATAATTCTTTGGGTATATACCCAATAATGGGAATGCTGGGTCAAATGGTATTTCTCTTTCTGGGTCCTTGAGGAATCCCCACACTGTCTTCCACAAAGGTTGAACTAATTTGCACTCCCACCAACAGTGTAAAAGTGTTTCTATTTCTCTACATCCTCTCCAGCATCTGTTGTCTCCAGATTTTTTAATGATCGCCATTCTAATTGGTGTGAGATGGTATCTCAATGTGGTTTTGATTTGCATTTCTCTAATGACCAGAGATAATGAGAATTTTTTCATATGTTTGTTGGCCTCATATATGTCTTCCTTTGGAAAGTGTCTGTTTGTATCCTTTGCCCACTTTTGAATGGGTTTGTTTGTTTTTTTCTTGTAAATCTGGTTCAGTTCTTCATAGATTCTGAATATTAGGCCATTGTCAGATGGGTAGATTGCAAAAATTTTTTCCCATTCTGTTGGTTGCTGGTTCACTCTAATGATTGTTTCCTTTGCTGTACAGAAGTTCTGGAGTTTAATTAGGTCACATTTGTTTATTTTGGCTTTTGTTGCCATTGCTTTTGGTGTTTTAGCCATGAAATCCTTGCCTATGCCTAAGTCCTGAATGGTTTTGCAGAATAATTTTTGTATTTTTTAGTAGAGATGGGGTTTCGCCAGGTTGATCAGGCTGCTTTCGAACTCCCGAACTCAAGTGATCTGCCTGCCTTCGCATCCCAAAGTTGTGGGATTGCAGGCATGAGCCACTGTGCTCAGCCTGTATAAACATATTTAACAATATTAATTTTTTCAATCCATGAGCTCCCTATGTGTTTCTATTCATAGAATGTAGCAATCTCTTTTCTAACTATATACCCAAAGGAAAGAAATCATCTCCTCTAAGGATCTCTGCACTCCTGTGTTAATTGCAGCATTACTCACAATAGTCAAGATATAAAAATAACCTAAGTTTCTGTTGATAGATGAAGAGATAAATAAATTATAGAGTATAAATATACAATGGAATATTATTCAGCTTAAGAAAAAGGGCATCTGTCATTTGCCAACATGTGGATGTACCTAGAGGACATTATCCAAAGTAAAAGAAGCCAGATACAAAACAGAAAATATTACATGATCTCACTTGTATGTGGAATTTAAAAATAAAAAAGGTCAAATATATAATGATAAAGAATAAAACAATGATTACCAGGGGTAAGACTAGGAGGAAATTAGGAGATGTAGTTTAAACAAGTCAACATATACCATGAAGACTAGAGTTAATAATACTGTATTACATTTGACATTTTTACTAAATGAGTAGATTTTAACTGCTATTAGCATAAAAATGTGTAAGTATATGATATACATTAATTTGTTTCACTATAGTAACTATTTTACTATGTGTATCATATAATATCATGTCATAGCTTAAATATATACAATCAAATTTATTTTAAAAAGAGAAAAATACAAACTTTGTTAAAACATCTGGGATTAAACACAGAGAACTGTACAACCAAGGACTGAATCCTAAACTATAAATTTAGTTAATAATAATATATCAGTATTGCCTCATCAGTTTTAACAAGTATCGGCACTAATAAACTGCAAGATATAATAAAGGGTGTATATGGGAAGTCTCTACACTCTCTGCTCAATTTTCTATAAACCTAAAACCTTTTTAAAAATAAATTATATTAACTAAACACACACACATGTAATTGTCTATTAATCTAACAGTTTTAATTGAAGATGTGTTCAGTATAGACTATTTCCAAGTAAGTCACCAAAAATAAGCTGAAAGAATGTGTTACATCTATTCCAGGAATTTAGAATTCATCAAAATGCATGTGATACTGATAATATATTTGTATCCCAGCACTAGGTCAATTTTCATCTTAGTAATTTTTTTTGTAGTGATGAGTCCCATGACTTTATGTTTAAAAGAGCAACTGAATCATACTTTTGAAAAAATCACAAAGTAGAGCCAAGTGTTCTTTGAAACAAAGGCTTGTTATCGAGTTACACACTGACATGGAATAGCTTTTATCTCACATTTTTTTCACTACAATATAGGGCATTGAAATTAGTTTTACTTTTTCCCCTTTTTTAGTATTTAAAACTGAAAGAGAAGTAAAATAAATGCATTGATTTGTAAGAGCAAAGAAAACATTTACCTTAATTAAAACTATACAATTTTTGGAAAGCTACTTTTACATAATACTACCATTAGTATAAAGTGTTGATTGCAACTGACTCCAAAAATGTTATAAAGTTATCTTATACGGTTACGTTTTGTTATTGATATAGCTAAAACAGAAATAACAAATGCTTAATAGCTTAGAAACCATAAGCAGTTGTTAAAGACTTTAGAGGTTTAGAATAGCATAAAGATAATATGAGAAAAAAATTTTGTGTGACAATCAATAAAAACATGAACAAACCTTTATTTGTTTTGAGTATGAAAACAAAAAAACAAAATCTGTATGGTTAGATGGGACAAAAAGCAGGTCTTAAAACCTGGGTAATCATCATGCATATATAGGTCTGGGTGGCTATATACTTCTTGACTGATGTTTAGCCTCACAGATAAAAGCAGCTAATAGTAAAAAAAAGGTTACATCCTACATTTTCATTAATAATGAATAATGATTATAAAAATCAAAATTTAGAGTATATGACATTGCCAATGAACATGTATCCTTTAGAACTACACTTGGTCACATAGCTCACCGTTCAGCGTAATCAAAACTGAGAATATTATTTGACTCTATAATTCCTTGAGCTAAGGAGACTTTAGAAAATTACTCTACTAAGGAAATAGTGTTATCATTCTTCTGGTTATCTAACCAATGAGTTAAATTGAATTTTTGAAACACATAAGTCTACGTTTGTATGACAACCAGATTTTTAACTTTGTGTTTGTTTATGCATGGAATTCTCTTTTGGTGTTTTGAAAGTTCCACCATTCTGTCTCTGTATCTATGACTTTGACTTTTGTAGGTTATAAATGTAAGTGGAATCATGTGGTGTTTGCCCTTTTGCACCTGGCTTGCTTCGTTCAGCATAATGTCCTTCAGGTTAATTAATAAGAATATGTTTGATATTTTATAATTGCCTAAGGATTAGATTTTAACAGTTCACAAAAAATTGATAAGTATGTCAGGTGATAGCTATGTTAGAGCTTGATTTAGTCATTCCATGGGGTCAATATATATCAAAACATCACATTGTAACCCACAGATACACACAAACACACATACACACAGAGATAAAAAGATATATATATATATATAATCTGTAAATTAAAATTTACATTGCATTGCATTACATTACATTAAAATTTTCACCAGCTGAGCCACAAGATGACGATATAGGCTTAATCAGCCAGCACAGTCTTCAAGTTATCCTAATTTTGGTGTCAGAGTAAGTTGAAAGAGCCTCCAGATGATTTCAGCTCCTAACTCTCAAATCATCTCTAAACTTTGACTCTACTTATCTCCACACATCATAGAAAAAAATAAAAGCCATCCTCACCATTCCCCATTCATATCTCCGAAACACAGAGTTAATGAAAATAATAGATTTTTTGTTTTAAATTCACGACATTGTGGTCTATGAGCTTACAAATGATACAGACCCTATTTCTCACATAGTGAAGATAAAATGTTCTTCTAATTCTAGATTATAAAGTATTATAAAATGAATGATATCTGTTTTTGTCAGTTTATTGAGACTAATAAGCTAGTAAAATGTAATAAAAAGAGATAACTCTCACCCCAACCAGAAGCAATAATAATAATACTGAAATCTTCCTTTGAAGGAGTAAAACAGAGCAAAAACCTTCTCTTCCTCTGAATGATATTTATCTCAGAATCCAAGTTCACATATTCGATGTGAATCCTTGGAAAAATTAAACCAATTTGATTATTGAGGTTTTTTTTTAAAAAGCTAAATATCTTTTTCCTTTTTTAAAAAATTAGACTTTTTTTTTCATAAAATTTGTGGGTTTTTTTTTGTGATCAAGATAATTAATTTGAATGTCCTAAATTTTTCATACTCAATTATAGATCAGATGATCTAATGCTACTATTATCTATTTCTAAAATTAATCATGTAAATTATATTAATTTATACTGAATTACTATTTTGCTAATTATATTAGCAGCAATCTTATACTAATGCACTTCAGCTTAAATCTAATTCTCTGAGTCTTAACTGACTTTAAGACCTTGATTGCTGTTTTTAGCTTAATATTTTAAAATTTAATTTTGTCCTCCTATTTCAAATACTTTTCTGACATAATGACACAATATATCATTTATCATTTAGTTGCATTTATTAATTAAAATTTACTATCATTAAGATTCGATTAATCGGTTAATCTCATATTTTCACAGAAGAAACAATTTTTCAATTTAAATTGGAGAAGGACTTTATTTTAAAGCAGCAAAATAAGTTAGAATGATGGTTTGGATTTTGAAAATGGTCTACACTGTCTCTTATTCTGAAATTATATATGCGTAATATCTAGAAAAACTATGGTATAGATTTCATCTAAATGAAATCAAAGAACAGTATAAACTTTCTTCAAAGTTTATCATAAAATATAAGATTAGTGACACCTTCTTTAACACTAATCAAAAATAATATAAATAAAATTGAAATGATATTTGAGGCAGATAAATATTCTAATCATAATTATTTCAATACATACTAACCAACCACTTATTTGCTAAGTGGAATGAAAATAATTCAATACTCATACTATGTAAAGCCATTAATTAAAACAAATATAAATAAGTCAAACAAATATATGTGTATAGGTTTGTTTATACTTATGAAATTTTGACTTTGATGTAAACATCACAAATGTCTTGAAATTTTTATTTTATTTTACATTTAGTCTAATCTGGTATACTTGGCAATATAGGGAAGTGTTTCGATCTACTATGAAAACAGAATTCAAGATTCATTATGTTTTAGTTGGCCCATGAATATAATGTTTCATGTTTATTTACTTTTAGTTGTATCTTTAATTAAGTGAAGATTCAGATCATGTAGTACCAAAAAGAAATGAGTAGGACAATTTGGTATTATCAGTGTGCTTTTGGGATATATATTAGTTTAGCATTTGTGATGGTTAATTTTAGGTGTCAAAGTGGCTGTATTAAGGAACACCTAGAAACTTGAATGCATGTGAATCTGAGTGGGCTTGGTGGGGAAGATCCACGCTCACTGTGGGGATGCATCATTCAATCTGCCGGAGCCAGAGAGAGCAAAAGCAGAGAAAAGGCAAATGTTTCCATCTTTCTGCTAGAATTAGGATGCACTCTTCCTCTCTTGTCTTTGAATAATGACTCCAGGCTCTCCAGCCTTTGGACTCCAGGACTTAAACACTAGAAGCCTGCTAGGTTATCAGGGCTTTGGTCTCTGACTGAGTTTCACCATTAGATTCCCTGGTTCTGAGGCCTTCATACTTAGACTGAGTTACGTACTGGCTCCCCAGGGTCTCCAGCTTGCAGATGGCTGGTCCTGAAACTTCTCAGCCTTCATTATCATTGTGTGAACCAATTCTCTAAAAAATTCCCTCTCATGACCTATCATCTATATACCTGTCTCCCTATCTATTCTATCTGTCTGTCTATCTATTTATCTTATAGGTTTTATCTTTCTGGAGAACTCTGACTAATTACAGCATCCATTATTGTTTATCCATTCATTTAGGAAGTATTATTGAACATCTACATGTTTTAGTTATATTAAAATAATTTAAAATTAACCAGAAAATAAAAGAGATAAATACTCCTGCACTCTTTTGGTTTAAATTATATCACATCCATTCTTTGTATGAAGCTGCTATAAGAAGTCTACTTATTCCCCTTGAAAACCAGAAAAAGACAACATGGATGCCTTTCTCACCTTCTATTAAACATAGTATTGGTGGTTCTGGCCAGGGCTTTCAGGCAAGAGAAAGAAAGAAAGCGTATATAAATAGGAAGAGAGGAAGTCAAATCATCTCTGCCGATGACATAATTGTGTATTTAGAAAATTCCATCCTCTCAGCCCAAAAACTTTATAAACTAATATGCAACTTCAGCAATGTCTCAGGATACAAAATCAATGTTCAAAAATTACAAGCATTTCTATACACCAATAATAGACAAGTAGAGAGCCAAAGAACTCACATTTACAATTGCTACAAAGTGAATAAAATACCTAGGAATACAACTTACAAGGGAAGTGAAAGACCTCTTCAAGGAGTACTACAAACCACTGCACAAGGAAATAAGAGAGGATACAAACAATCGAGAACAATTACATGCTCATGGGTAGGAAGACTAGATATTGTGAAAATGGCCGCACTGCCCAAAGTAATTTATAGATTGAGTGCTATTTCCATCAAGCTATCATTGACTTTCTTCAAAGAACTAGAAAAAACTACTTTCAATTTCATATGGAATCAAAAAAGAGCCCATATAGCCAGGGCAATCCTAAGCAAAAAGGACAAAGCTGGAAGCATGATGCTACCTGACTTTATACTACAAGGCTACAGTAACCAAACCAGCATGATACTGATACAAAAAAAAAGATATGTAGATCAATAGGACTAAACAGAGGCCTTAGAAATAACACCATACATCTACAACCATCTGATCTTTGACAAACCAGATAAAAACAAGAAATGGTGGAAAGTATTTAATAAATGGTGCTGGGAAAACTGGCTAGCCATACACAGTAAATTGAAACTGGACCCCTTCCTCATGCCTTATACAAAAATTGACAGAAGATAGATTAAGGACTTAAACATAAGACCTAAAACCATAAAAACCCTAGAAGAAAACCTAGGCAATACCATTGAGGACACAGGCATGGGAAAAACTTCATGCCTAACACCCTGAAAGCAATTGCAACAAAAGCCAAAATTGACAACTGGGATCTATTTAAACGAAAGAACTTCTGAACAGTAAAAGTAACTATCAGAGTGAACGGACAACCTACAGAATGGGAGAAAATTTTTGCAATCTATCTATCTGATGAAGGTCTAATATCCAGAATCTAAAAGAAACTTAAGCAAATTTACAAAAAAAAAAAAAAAAAAAAAAAAGCAAACAATGCCATCAAAAAGTTGTCAAAGGATACGAACAGACACTTCTCAAAAGAAGACACTTTTGCATCCAAAAAGCAAACAAAAAAATCTCATCACCACTGGTCATTGCAGAAATGCAAATCAAAACCACATTGAGATACCATCTCATGCCAGTTAGGATGACAATCATTAAAAAGTCAGGAAACAACAGATGCCGGAAAGGATGTGGAGAAATAGGAATAGTTTGCACTATTGGTGGGAGTGTAAATTAGTTCCACTTTTGTGGAAAACTGTGTGACAATTCCTCAAGGATCTAGAACCAGAAATACCATTTGACCCAGCAATACCATTACTGGATATATACCCAATGGATTATAAATCATTCAGCTATAAAGACACATGCACACATATGTTTACTGCAGCACTATTTACAATAGCAAAGACTTGGAACCAACCCAAATGCCCATCAATGATAGACTGGATAAAGAAAATGTGGCACATATACACCATAAAATACTATGCAGCCATAAGAAAGAATTACTTCATCTCCTTTGCAGGGATATGCAATCAAATCAAATCATATTGGTGCAGCAAACCACCAAGGCACACATATATCTATGTAACAAACCTGCACATTTTGCACATGTATCCCAGAACTTACAGTAAAAAGAAAAAAAAGTCATTAATACTACAGAAAAAGGAAAAAAACTTAATTTAAGACTGTTCTGAATAAAGATTGTGCCAGATATCCTGCCTCCTGTACTACCAATTCTTTTCTTAAGATCTGGTCTTAGATACCCTGCATAAGGTCACATATGCCTGCCTGCAAGCATTTTCATCAAGTGGATACTCTAGTCATATTTTTTTCTCATACCAATACAGTTATTTAGTCTTTGTCAAAAATGTATACAATATTTTCCAATTTAATTCTCCATTCTTCTGTTGTCTTTCCAATTTCTTTCCATTAATTATTATTTGAAACCTCACACTTTTAATGATTTCATGACACTTGATATGTTGAGAAGAATGTTTCATTTCTACATGCTGTTGAAAGAGATGTGCATAGAGTACTGAATAGAATACTAAACAAAGGATAACTGTTCTGAATAAATTAAGAAAATCATATTTTATTAAAAAAATCAATTTATCTGCTTGGAAATCATTGAAGGAAACCAGAACGAAAATATTATTTGTCATTGATACTAGTGATACTTTGGTTTCAACCCCATTAAGATATATACTTGTATGACTATGGTGCAGTCACTTAATCTACTAAATGTTACTTTTCTTATGAAGAAAAAAAAAGATAAAATGACTACTTTTTCTGTCCCCTTTTTCCATGTTGAAACTAATTTATAAACATACAGGCATATGGATTCACTTCATCATTCCAGTTCCCTGTATACTCTCATACGTCGTTTTTTGCCTCAGAATACATATTTCCTTCATAAATTTTAATATTCTTCCAAAATATTTGGCTTGAATGATTGTTTTGACAGTTTTTCAATGAACTTTTAGTATAAATTACTGTTTCACAAATATATTAGTTTTATAAATCTGTTCTGTGACTATGACCATGACCTGTGTGACTTTAGCTATCCAATTATCAAACTGAAAATTAGTTGTAGGAGTCTGATATTATACAGTGTACCCTCCCCAGATATTTGAAAATAGAACACAGGTCTCCAGATTTTCTCTTGGAGGTTCTTAACATCTAGCTGACACAATAATTTCCCTTGTGACACAGGTTTTAATTCCCTGCATATATCAAACACAAGAATCAATGCACTAAAAAAAAAAAGTTTACTGGCCAGGCATGGTGGCTCACGCCTGTAATCCCAGCACCTTGGAAGGCTGAGGAGGGTGGATCACGAGGTCAGGAGATGGAGGCCATCCTGGCCAACATGGTGAAACCCCCTTACTAAAAATACAGAAATTAGCTGGGCACCACTTGCTTGTAGACCCAGCTACTTGAGAGGCTGAGGTAGGAGAATTGCTTGAACCGAGGACGCAGAGGTTGCAGTGGGCCGAGACTGCGCCACTGTTCTCCAGCCTGGTGATAGAGCGATACTCTATCTCAAAAACGAAAACAAAAACAAAAAAACCGAAAACTTTACTATAATAGTGAATACAATGTTTTAGAAAATGATTTGATAAAACTTCATTTACAGACAGAATTATGAGCTTAAGTATGATTTTATGTGGATACTTCTGTGGTCTGATTTAACATGACAAACGAAAGGTTACTTTCATGGAAGATGAGAGAAGTTTTGGGAGAGGGGTGAAACCGCATCTACCACTAGGTTTCCAGGTAGTTGTGGGACAGTCTCCACCAAAGGTGAAAAATTCCAGAAAATAGTCTATCTTAAGTGATGTAAGAAACAAATGTAAGTGAGCTGAAGGTAAAAAGGTAAACTAATATTAATCATTTTAAAAAAAATTAAAAGCAGGCCCCAACGTCTTAAGTATGGGATGATGCATCCCGACTAACAACTCAGGAATCTCAATGGAAAAAAAGAAACTAGAAGTGTTACTATATTCTTACCTAATGTACTTATTTTCTCAAAAAGTTTCTCAGATCATTTGTTTCAGGCCTTTAAGCTACAAAGTCATTGAATATATAATAAAAATCTCACTCTTCTTTGAATAAAAATGTACAATTTTATTTTGTTTTTTGTTTTTATTGGAAACTCTTGTAGTATATCCTCATGAAATAAGATCTTATATTTTGGGTTGTTAAACATGCGTGCATAATCATGAGACACGTAGTAGCTCTTCCTTATCCATGGGGGATATTTTCCAAGTTCCCCATTAAATGTCTGAAAGCTTTGATATGCAGATCCCTATACATAACATATTTTTTATCTTATACATATATGCATACAATAAGGTTCAATAAGTGTAGAAAGGTAAGAGATTCACAACAATAATATAATAAAATAGAACAATGATAAACATATTGTAATAAAAGTTATAATAATATGGGGTTACTCTCTTTCTCTCAAAATATCTTATTGTATTTTACTCAGGTATTTTGAACTGCAGGTATCTGAAACCATGAATAAGAAAGAACTAATATATTATCCTTAATAATATTCTGAGAACATTATAGATCTTGATTGCTTTATAAAAATATGCATGTCAATGCTTTGTTAAGCTTGCTAGAAAGTAAGGTGTTTTAGGGTTAGATAATACAAAATTGTTCTTCAATTCCAATTACATTTAGTATTTCACCTGCAATGTGTGATTTTTCATAATTGTTCCAAGTCCATTTAAGATATTTAACATTTTCCAGTCTGTTGAGTATGAAAAGTTATCCTATTGTGCTATTAATTTTAATAAAATTGAGTCTACTTTCTAACATGAGTGAATAATGAATGTTTGTCTTATTTGAAGTATCTTTTCATAACTTTAAATATCTGAACATCCTTCCCAAGCTGTTTTACTCTTCTTATTAATTTATAGAATTAACGTCCTTTATAGATACTAAATTTTGTCCATAATATATGTGTTGGACATTTCCAAATTAATGGCTTATATTTACATTTTCTTTGGAGTTACTTCTGTTTAGTAGGAGTTCTTATTTTAGGCTGGCCATGTTTGTTACTAGTATGTTATCTTTTTTAAGAAAATTTTTGTTTCTAGTCTCAGTACTAAATATATATATATATTTATTTTAAAAATTTAAATTTGTGCCTTCGCTTTTGATTCATATTTCATCTGAAATTGATTTTATGTATGGAATGAGGTAGGCATACATTTTTATGTTTTACATTTTTCAAGGATAACTAATTGTCTCATCAGCATTTATTGAACAGTCTATTCTTTCCACATGAATCTGGAAAGCCAGCTTTGTTACAGTTCGTTCTTCCATATTTTCTAGGATCTATTACTTTGGTTTCTATACTTTTCCTCCAGTAATTTGCCCTTTATTGTGACAATACTAAACCATCTTTCTTACTGTAGTTTTAATTTCTGGTAAAGTGTCTCTGCTTCAATGGTGTTCTGAATATTCTTGGATCTTAGTTTTATCATGTGAATTTTAGAATTTTATTGTTAAATTTTACATAAAAATCTGATGGTATTTTGATTAAAATTTCAGTGAAAAGATAAATCAATTTGGGTTGAATGGTTAGCTTTAGTCTCAGTAATTCTCAGTGAATGATACTCAGTATTGCTATCAATGACTATAGTACATGTTTACATTTAATTGTCTTCTTTCAAAAAACTACTTCGTTGTTTTCCCACAATGATCATACACATCTTGCTTATTTTACTTTATTTTTTAATACAGAGACATGAGTTTTGCTATGTCGTGTAGGCTGGTCTCTAACTCCCGGTCTCAAGTGACCCTTCTGTATAGGCCTCCTAAAGTGCTAGGGTTACAATCCTGAGCCACCAACCACACCCGGCCAAGCTCATTTATTTGTTTAAGACTTGCCCCAATATTTCTGACATTTAATATACTCACTCCTAAGAAATATTTTTAATCTAATTTAAAATATTTCTTGCTCGTTTATAGAAATTAGTAACCATGTTGTTATTATTGTTGTTAGGTGACTGTTTTCTGATTTGTGCATTTCTTATAGATAATCAGCCTCTTTGAAAGAGAAAGGTATGCAGTAAAGATTGCTGGTGCCCAGCAAAACCCGTGTTCTCTGCTTTCTCATGATCATATAGATAAACTCCAATTTTAGTATCAATTTTAAAATGAGTTCTGGCTAAAGGAATGTGAGCAGAATTTGTTTGTGTCATTTCCGGGGTTGGCCTATGTAGGCTTTCAAAACACAACTTTTGCTCTCCTTTTTTTCTCTGTTGGAATAGAAAGGAGGAAATAACTCATAATATACAATAAAGGTGGCAATGAGATTTAAGATACTGTGTACTGAATTGGCACAAACCTGTAGGGGAAAATAACTCTTACAGGACCAAACTAGATATATTATGAGCAAAAATATATATATTTTTCTGCAAAACTGGAATTACAATATGGCAGATTACTGCAATTAGCCTATTTTGACTACTATGGTATAACAGCTTGAAGTTTATTTAAAAATAGCTGATTTCAAACTAGCTGCATGGCACAATATGTACATATTACACATATTGTATAATGTCATGTAGCATTTTAAGAGAAATAAATTTCAGTAAGTTATTTAATGACTATCTTCTGTCTTGCAAGCACTGGGTAAGTTACGTAGATATGTGAAGGCATAATTCTGAACTTAAGGATATATAACTCAGTAAGGGACATAGACACAAAATTGCTGCATAAACCACAACAAGAGAGAAAAAGAAAAAAATACCCACCAGCTTCCAGGAGTGCACATAAGAGAGGCCCCTCAGTTTGTCCACCCTGATGTTTAGTGAATTGTTTTGAGAAGAAATATATTAATTGATCCTTATGTATTTTTTGGTAAACATTTATGTATAAACTAATGTTTTAATAATAAAATAAAGACATCTTTGTCCAATGTCTCTCTCATGGTTCTAAGAGGGCTGTTCCATCTCCACCTCATCTCTACATTCCAAAATGAAGTGAAAGCAATTTACTACAAGATAGATGTGATACATCACCTATGAAAGAAAATCAGATTCAGAAAGCTAAAGCACAGTTCCATTTGTATCTTATTTGCCAGAATTATTAATTATAGCAAGTTGTCTAATGAAGTAGGTTACATTGACACTCAGAATTTGTTGGAAAATAAGAAAGAAAGAATGAATACCACTAAGGCAAGAGGGAGCTCTTTTTGATCCTGAACTTAAACTACTCTGATTGTAGAGTATTTTTAATATGTTACTTTGATTAACATCCTTAATATTTATTTAGATTTTTTAAATTAGTACTTGAAAATATCTTTATTTTGTCTGTATTCATGCAGGTTTATATAAAAACAATTTTATAAGAAAAGTTTGAACAATTTATTTTCTTTTCTCCTGTCAAACAGATAAATATCATTAGATTTAAAGGTTCTTTGGATATTCATCAATTTTTTTGAGGAATTATTCTTTTAAAGAGTTTTTAAAAGTATTATTTCTTGTCTGTGAATGTGATATGCATATTATTCCTTTCCTGTATTATTCTAATTCATTTCATTTTATTCTTTGCCTCTTCTGTAATCATGTGAGTTATATAATACCCTATGTTGTTTTCATTTTCTTTCAAAGAACTGGCTTTTTGTTTTAGCTATTAGTCTTTTATTTATCTACACTCAAATTAATCATTTGGATTTTAAATAATGAGTTCAAGAAAGTAGTCAAGAAAAGGTAGAGAAAAAAGCTATGATAAAAACATGCAAGTATGAACAATATGATGTCTGGAGAAAACAAAAAGACCGGTACTTTTTTAGAACAAAAAGTATAAATTGGATGAAGAGAATGAAAAATATATCTAAGAGGCCAAGGGAGATTCAGAGCATTAGAGCTTAATTGCCCCCTGCCCAATAGTAAGCAGGTACCTAAGTAGGTACCAGCATCTCCCTCATCACTGCAAGTTCATATTACTTGCACTTAGCCAAAAAAACAAAAACAAACAAACAAACAAACAAAATCCTTATCCTATCTCAGGTTGATTGAGACTCTCTAATGCTTTTATGACAAACGAGTTCTTCCAAAGAGCTCAGAGCTCTTTCCTTTTTATGTTTGTATAATTGATGCCCTCTTTCTTCACTCTGAATCTTTAAAACAGAGTGTAGTTAATGAATTTTGAAGGTGACAGAAGAGCTGAGAAGCTGAGTAAAGGTACGTTTAGTTACTCAGAAATTAGCAACTGTGAGAAGCTAGAAGCTGATCTTATCCCACAGCTGGAAGGACAAAGGAGGAAGGAAATGTATGTGAGCCCAGGTTCACTTCTGGAAGCTGGTGCTATGTGAGGCCTATGAGTAAGTTTTGAAGCCACCAAAGAGATTCAGAGCCATAATATGTACTACTGAAGGCAGAGAGAAATAGCAGAATACTCTGGTTTTGCCCTTCCTCATCCCTGAACTCTTCCATTATT
This sequence comes from Callithrix jacchus, assembly GCF_049354715.1. Lineage (NCBI taxonomy): Eukaryota > Metazoa > Chordata > Mammalia > Primates > Cebidae > Callithrix > Callithrix jacchus. The sequence goes on from NC_133504.1 coordinate 80,034,674, forward strand.
GCCTCCCATTTGGTGAATTCAAGGAGAAATGAGCTGACATGGCAGCTGGAACACCAGGTTGCAGGGGCAAAATCCTGTATGCAGACAGTAGAAAAGGCAGGAGTTGGGTCACAAACTAAGGACAATCAGTCTTTGAGTCAGCACAAAAGGTAATACAAAATAAGTAGAGTGGCCTTGCTTAGATTTCATTCTCATTCTATTTGAAAAAGAAGTACAACTTTAACTTATGCAATTATTTTCTCTATACTTTCTGAAAAACTTTCAGTTGTCTTGTGCATGTGTGTGTGCATGCACGCGTATGTGTGTTGTGTGTGTGAGTGAGAGAGAGAGACATTAAAGCAAAGATGCCAGGTAGGAAGTTGACATATGAGTGAGTCTTACATGAAGAGTCAGATTGTAGATGCAGAAAGTCCCCAGCACATGTTTAATAGTTCAACCCCTGCAACTTAGTTTGAAAGAGCCATAAAAAAGATACTGTGAATATTGGAGCCAAAAAGATAAAAAATTTAAACAAGTAATAATAAGAAGAAAAAAGTGAGGATATCACATCTAAGAAGGAAAATTTAAAAATGACTCAAAACGGATGAAGTAATAAATTGTCTATTTTGACCATTGTTTGCTGCGCATACCAAGGCTTTAAGTATGATTTCCAATCATTCATCATCTATAATTTTGTTTCAGTTTATTTCAATTTGTTTAAGAGATTAAATCAATCTACTAATCAATACAAGTATATAATATTTAACAAATCTTTGACATTTTTCTAGTCTTTTATTGTTATCTTGTCCACATATAATGCTAAACTATTTCCAAAATATTTGATTTATGTTAAGTCAATTTGTTTTACAAATGGAACATACCAGTCAATAAAACAAGTAGGGAAAGTAGAGGATAAGAGGATATTCTAATTCTTACCAAAATGTGAATGTTAAATCAATGTGTCAGATGTTACTTGGTGCTTTAAAGACATATCCTTAGTATTCACAAAAAACCTGTGAAGTCACAGAACCCAGATTAAAAAAAAAAGAGACACAATAAAAAACACAAAAACTAAAAACAAAACCAAAGCCTGGTACACAGAAAGATTCTTACCTAAAGTTAATCAGCTACTGATACAGAGTGAATGTTCCAACATAATTGTCTACTCTTTCCTAATAGCACACTGCTTCTCTGTATATTATACTTTTATCTTACTATAAACGTTTTTTTTATTTTAACTAAATACTGGTGTTCAGTATTACATTTCTCTTCTAACATAAAAAAATAAGATCTTAGATTTTATCTTGAAGACTCCATTTCAAAAATTCAAAGTATTTTTTCACATTAACATGTTATTCTTTAGTAAATCATATGTGAATTAGTTTAATATTCTATAAAACCAGAAAATCAGGCATTTGTCATATACAATTAGCTTGTCTTTAATCTTCCTATTTCCACTGAAGTATTTTGAGATAGAAGTAATATGGTACTTACACCAATGCAACCTAATGAAATTTCGGCACATAATTTTTTAAATTAATCTGTTGTACCATGGTCATATGATAGTTTTAAAGCAGACTAAAACTAAATGATAGCAGTTAGCCAGAAGAAAATCTATGATGTAGAAAAAAAGGAGAAATTTAAATAGTATCAAATGCATTTTCATTAAATAAGGAACAATACTTCATTGTGAGAACTCTTCTTTTTTTCTCCTGTAAGCTTTTAAAAGAACATCCAAAGTCATATAAAATTATATAATAGATTCTTACATTCTTTGCCTAATATGAATTATTTTTTCTGCTTAAAAAATGCATATTTATTTTGTGCATAATTTTCTTGCATTTTTTCCTTCACCTGTCCTTTTCCTATTTTTTCTTTATATTCTGCTAACACTTCTGCACTGCTTTTTATCTGTTAAGTACAGTGATATAGTGTCATAGTATTGATGTCAGTGCAGGACGATTTATGCTGTTTCTCCTTTTAGGATTTGTTTTGAATACATGAGATTTTATACCTTTGTATTGTTTTTTATGTTTAGGTTTAGTTGACTTCAAACCTCCAAAATTAGAAAAATATCTGAGAAGGTTTTTATACCAAATAAAGAAGAAACCATCCTGCAGTAATCCCCACAATCAAAATGAAGGCTTCCACAAATGATACATACAATTTTTGCATTTTTTAATTTTAACATGTAAATAATAAGTGGTAAGACTGGCAAATAAATACATAGAATGATCATTTCTAAGATATGCATTTCAATATTTCAGATAATAGCACAATGACAGAGATAAATGAAATGTATTTTAAAAATCATATATACTCAAAAGAACTGAAAGTAGAGATTTAAACAGGTATTGTATAACCATGTTTAGGGCAGCATTGTTTATAATAGCCAGAAGTTCAAGTGTCTAGCAACAGACAAATGATAAGAAACATAATATTTATATACAATAGAATATTTTTCAGAATTGGAAAGAAGTTCTAACACATGCTACAATATGCATGAAACTTGAAGACATTATGCTAATTGAAACAAATCAGTAACAAAAGAGAAAATGTTGTATGATTCTACTTGAATGAGATAATGTAGTTAAATTCATAAAGACAGCAGAATGGTAGTTGCTGGGGGTTGGGGAGATAGAGAAATGGGGAATTATTATTTAATGAGTACAGAGTTTATTTGGTAAAAATGAAAATATTTTGAAGATAAATGATAGTGACAGTTGTGCAATAATGTGAATGTCCCCAATGCCACAGAAATGTATACTTACAAATAGCTTAAATGGTAAATTTTATGTTCCGTATATTTAGCCACAATTTTTAAAAAGCAAAGAAAATATTTTAAATGCATCAAATATCAAAATATGAATATAAAAATGAAGAAATAATTAATAAAAAAATTATTGCACTAGGAAAATTCTGACTTCTGAGATTTGATATAGCTGAGATCACAAAGGAGAGATGTGGTGTTGAGTGTAGAATTGGGATGATGGTTACAAGAAAACAGGAATGTTATACAGTGACCGTGTCAAGAAAAGAAAGGCTCATTGAACAATTGCTAATTGACATTATGCTTTTCCTGTTCATGTTCAGATCAAGTTCCAATCTCACCGTCCTCTCTTTTTGGTATTGCAGGCAGTTCAATTTTCAAACTACATATCCCCTGCTGAAATGAAAATAAGATCTGTAGTTTAGTTAATAATATCATACAAATATAAATTTCCTAGTTCTGATACAATGGTTAGATAAAATGTCAAATATTGGTTGAAACTGGGTGAAAGGTATATGAGAACTCTTTGTACTATCTCAAACACTTTTTTATAAGTCTAAAATCAACTCAACATTTTGCAGAAATTTTAAATGAAAATACAGGAGCATAAAATGTCCTGCTTTCCCTTCTCTTTGGTATTATTAGCACATCTTAAGTTTCATACCTCTCCTCTAATTTCCACACCTCTCCTCTAATTTCCACAAATTTCTAAAAAAAAAAATATTTCTATAATATCATATAGTGTCTAGAAGCCTTTATTGAATTGTTTTGCTTGAGTTCTACAGCATTTTTGTCAGATATAAAAAAGGATTATTTGTATTTTATAGATGACAAAATTATACCTCAGATTTTCTTTAACCAAGGTACCTAGTTAGGAGTATCTAGGCTATTTAATTCCATATGCCTCTTAAGATAATATTAAATACCTTTTACCATAATCCAATATTTGATTAGCTATTGTCAAAAACAAAAACAAAAGCAAACATTTTAATATAGAAAAGAGATGTCAGGTGGTGGGGGGCAAGGGGAGAAAGAGAATTGGACAAATGTCTAATGCGTGCGGCACTTAAAAACCAGATGACAGGTTGATAGGTGCAGAAACCACTATGGCATATGTGTACCTATGTAACAAACCTGCACATTCTGCACATGTGTCCCAGAAATTAAGGTAAAATTAAAAAAATAAAATAAAATATATGATTGAGTGATTTAAATATATGGGCAAGAGAAAAAGGAAAGTAGAGAGAAAGAGGAAGAGAGTTCAAACAAATGGGGTAAAATGTTAACTGTAGATGAATGTGAATAAGGGTATTGCATGACTTTTTCTTTATCAACTTTTTTTGAGTTTAAAATTATTTCCAAGTAAAAAGTTAAAAAAAAACAAATTATTGTAACAAAAGAGGGTGTTTTCTCTTGTTCAAACATTTTAAAAACACATTTGAAATGAAATAGCATTAAAACTTCTGAGATCTGATACATGTTAGATTGAGTTTCTTAATACCATCTCAACTTTTTCTGCAATGAAATTCAAAGTAAAAAAATATACATTCAATTGAGAGTCTCTCATTTTCAACGTGAAAATAATGTTTTGTAAATTATTATGTAAAATATTTTGTAGTTCCATAAGTTTAAAACATTAATGTCATCCTAACATATAATTCATTAAATGCCCTTGTGCAAATATTTAAGTCTAAAGAACTACCAATTTACAAAATATGATATATATATCAGATGATATATATTTTTTCTTTTTCTTTTATTATTTTTTTAAAATTATATTAAAGCAGCCTGGGTGAAGAGTGAGACTACGTCTCAAGAAAAGTTATTATTGTTATATTTTTAAAGTTTCAGTGTGCCTGTGCAGGACATTCAGGTTTGTTACATAAGTAGACATGTGCTATGGAACCCCAAAAAGTTAAAAAGTTAAAAATATGAAGTTATCCTAAAATGTTTTTAGGTTTATTATGAATAGTACTTCTAACAGCATTTGAAAATTTTCAAAAACAGTTTCTAAATATATTATTGAAATTTACCATGTTTTTGACAATCTAAAAGTCCAAAACAACTAATAGAAAAAATTAAACCTATTATTACATGTTTACATGTTTGTTATACATTATTGCATCTTTGAAAAAAAAATACTAGAATGATTATTAAAATTTTTTTAATATGGATATATATATATTATGTTCATTTAATACTGTATGGATATATGTAGATTGATAGTATGAACTGGAGACAATACAAAGGAGAGTTATAAAGTGTTAAACACTGGACACATTTTTTATTTCTATATCAGTATTATTTAGGCACATACTATACAAAATTACAAAGATTGTTAGGGCATGAGGTTGCAAACATCTGGCATATATCTCCAAGATAGTTTGTCTAAATTGTCATAATAAAATGACTTAAAGATCCATAAGTTCAGTTTTAAAACTCAAGAATATTGAACTAAAATATGCAGGAAATTTTATTCTAAACAAGATTTTTCAATGCAGTAATTTCTGTATGTGCAAATATAATGAATCACCTCTCATTTTTGAGCAGCAAGTGAAAATAATACATTATATTCTGTACAGTGAATAGAACAACATATTTTAAGACTGTTGAGAAAGGGTAATCTATATCCTGAATTGGTTAAATACTCACAGTTTGCTGAGAAACTTTGACACTTTTAATTATGATTTAAAATTGGTCAGTTTCTTGAAAAAAACAGAACAAAAATATTTTTCAAACAAAAGTTTCTAAAAGGCACAGACTATCAAGTTAAATCAGTAAAAATGTCATGGTCACAAATCCTAGTTTCTAAATAGCATTGCTCAGTGACATTCATTCCACTTTACTGCATACAGTGAAGCTGAAAACTTTTGTTATGAAATAAAGCAATAAATAAGAAAGAGTGAATGCTGCCTGCGCTCTTCAATTGTAACTGCTTTCAAATAATTTCCAAAAACTGTGCCAATGAGCTCTAAAGTATAGCTTCCAATCCTATAATTAAAAGCATATTTATTATTTAAAAGCTGATTTTGTAATAATTACAGAGAATTGCAAAATTAATGAAAAGGAATAATAAAAAGAAACTTGGTATGCTCATTACCCAGATTCATCAAGTAATATTTTGTTACATTTCTTTCAGTATTTTGTCTTTCTTTGCATACATATATATATAGAGAGAGAGAGAGAGAGACCCATTTCACAGTGGGTTGACTATCTGATGCTCCTTTACCTCTGAAAACTTCAATTAGTTTTTTTCTTGCAAAATGAATATATTCTTAATTAACCATATACAATTATTGAATTCAAAAAATTTAACATTTAAACAAACTGTTATTTCATGTAATATATATTCAGATTTATGCAACTATCTCAATTTTGAAGTTAAATTTGTAGGGAAAACAGCTTAAAATTTTTACTCTGTTTAACCAGATGTCTAAACAGATGTCTCTTTATTCCATTTGAAATACGTAATTTCTTCTTTGATATTTACCTTAAAATATGCCTGCTAACTCTCATAGGTCTAGATAACACATCTTGATTATTTAAATAAATATGTAATCTTACCTTACAGGAATTTCTACCTTGGTCCGCTTGGCTTTTTTGGAACCTGCATAGAATTAGACTTCTTGTGCCTAACAACCCCTCTGCACAAAGAATTCTCATTATAGTCAATTGCTGTGGCTTACATTTTCCCACAACTTCATATATTTACATAATGAAAATGTTGATAATACCAAAGCATAGGTTAAAGACTTTTCATCACTATTGAAAGGAGAGAAAAAAATTTTCTGATGAAATTAGAAAGCTGAGACCTACTTGAAAATGACAAAAAGTCAAAGCTGATAGGGCCATCTAAGTATTAGACTGAAAGTTGATTTTCTTTCTACTTCTGATCAGAGAAAACATTCTTGTCTTACATTGATTAAGGGAGCAACAGCTACTACAGGAAAATAGTAAGGCATCTTCTGCTGAAGTGAGGCTTTTAGGTTAATCCAAGTAATGGACTGGACAGCAACATTTACTCAGGATTAAGTGTTTTTTTACCACGTGATTAGCTAATTTAAATGAACTAAATACTTAAATGGCTTTCTTGAAAAGGTAATCTTAGCACTCCTATGGGCAATATGTATTATCTTGGGTCAACATAGCTAAACTATTTTTATTAATTTACCTTCAAATTAACTTACTGCCTGTATGTTTATTGCATTTTTATTGCATTTGAAGTCATCACCATTAAACTTGTGTCTCAATCCAGAGATTATATTATGTTGGTTTATAATTTTTTTTATCTTGTAAATCCAGCTAATCAAATAATTTTTTAAAATTTCTAAACAATCTGACAAAGCTACCTACGTCTCACTTTTTCCGTTGCTACTTGTACAAATCAAATCTTCACTATTCCTAATATGGAAAACTTCCTACTTCCATCTAAGACAATTTCAGTTAGTTTTCCTTAATAATGCCCAAGTTATCTTTATAAAACACTTATTCATTTTTCTGATTAACATAATTTAAAAATATTCCATAGTTTCAGAACAAAATGTCCTCAGCATGTAATCCATCTTCTACATGCTTCTTTAAGCATGATTTCCTCTTTCAACACTTCTATGATCACATAGAACCATACTGAACACAGTCCCCAAAGGCAAATGAATGGCCTGTGGCTTTTAGTAACCACTTTTTACTTTTGTAATTTGTTTGTTTGCTTTGATATTTCCAAAGGAATCCCCTTCAGCCATCCTTTCCACCTACCCACTCAGAGCAACAGGAAGATAAGTGCCTGTAAAGCTATGAAGACTGGAATCCAAATTTTCATTCTACCTTTTTAAAGTTACAACACTTTTGACAATTACTCGATATTCCTAATATTCACTTCCTCACCTAAAATGTTTTAAGTAATCTCTCTCTCAAAAATGAGTTATGACAACAAAATGAAATAAGACATGGGATCCTGATACTAGAAAATTCTTATTTGAATCTTCATCTTTAACTGAATTGCCTGCTTTCTATCTCCACATAGATATGTAATGGACATGTCTACCTCAGCAAGTATAATGATTCACTGTAGAGTTAATTGGTCCTCACATCCAGTTTCTCAAGACAAAAAAAAAAAAAAAAAAATTGCTTTTAACTTCCACCGCTCAATTCTGTATCCTTTAGTGAGTTCTTTCAATTCTAACTCAAATGAACCTTGTAAATATATATGCATCTTTTAATCTTTCTTCTCTTTACCTTAGTCTACCCTAAAGTTATCTGCCCAATACCCTCTTAATAAGTCACTTGCCATGTTTGTACCCTTCCACAATTCTCTATCCATACACTTGAACCTTCAATGGAAGATTAGATCTCTCTTCCCACTCCTGGGCTTTCTGTCACACTTAGTAAAAGTTTCTGTTTTGCCTTGCCCTACAAAGAGCCTTAGAGTCTGGTCTTTCTGTGAAAGTGACATCATGTGTTTCTCCTTTTCTTGCCGTTTATCAGCCAGTCCAGCTCTTCTTTCTGCTCTCAAAGTTGACTAAGCTCCTTTTAACTTCAAGGTGGCTTTATCATATATCAGTTAACTAAACTGATGGATTATTTTGTAAAATAGCCCTTGACACTTAAAAAATTACTTTTATTTAATTAATACTTATATACCCTACTGTACTTATTAGCAACCTGCCTATATAGCTCATTTCTGAGAATCACAGAACACACCAGTGTCTGGCAAATCTTATATCGTCCAGTTGTGTTATTTATATTTTTGAGCTACACATTTAAGATTTTTCTCAAATGCTAACTTTTCCATAACTGTTCTTAACATTATGTCCATTCTCCTTTACTAATTTCTGCAATCCTCAGTTGAATATTAACATATTATTGTTTTTGTTTGATTTTTTTTCTAGTTTCTAAACATTATTTGAATAGAAAATCTACGGCTTTAATCTTGTTTTACTAGGAACTATTGCAGTCATTAACAAGTCAGATAATAAATTATCTTTTAATAGTAAAAAAAAATTGTTGAATAATAGATTTTATTCAGTTGTTTATGTCACCGTATTAACATAATAGCTTTAAAAAACTTTTGCTTAACTTTGTTCCATAGACTAATGTATGACAAAGGGAATAGGGAATATTATATTGCTATATCAATAATATACTTGAATATCAAAGTGCTGTGGACAATGTCTTGAAGAATATTAGAATCTCAATTATATAGATGAGAAGCTATAAAAGTCACAGTCTACTTTCTTACAGGCTTACTCAAGAGACTCTCTTACAGATACTTTTAGTTAGACATGAAAACTCTAAAATTCTTGTTTTCTGGAGAACTTTAAATGGAAGGAGTTTTATTTTAGAAGGAACCCCTGACCTTTTTTGGTGTAATATAGCGTAAGTACTTATATTTGTTACTGGTTAATTTACAGATATATTTATTGCATTTTCTCTTACTATTTTATGCAAAGTGAAATGTAGCAGGAGACAATAACAAACTTAGAATATCCTTTTGATATTTTTTTAAGATTATCTTGCTTCCATCTCACAGGCAGCTAAAAGAAGCCGGTTGAAACTTTGAACTGTCTACCTGGAATCTCCTTAGTCAGATCTACAAATCTATCAGTTTCCCTTTTTACACTTCCTGTAACCATAGTTTACAGTTTTGTTAATTTTTCTTCTAGTACACACTTGATCCTCTTTCCTCCAACTTGCAGTAACTGACTGCTCATTGTTCTTCAAATCTTTATCACCTCTTTGAGACCAACCACCTGTTCCAAAAGTCAGTGCAGTATATTTCAGATTTTTTTTTTAATGGCAGCACCCTGCTTCTATGTAGCAAACACTGTTTCAGTTACCTGTTACTATTATATCTCATAGTTCCATTGATTGGCTGGGTCTCAGCAGGGCAGTTTCTTTACTGGTCACTCTTGGAGTCTCTCACACAGACTGAGTTGGCGAATGGACTATAGCTGGTGCTGAATGCCTGCTGCCTTCTGCCTTCCCCTTCTGGACTTGCTGTCTATTTTTCTCTAGGGCATCTTCACATGGATTTTTAATCTCTCCAAAAAGAAGCCTGGAGTTCATACAAGGTGGTTCAGGACAGTAAGAGAGAGTGTTCCTAGACTGACAATTGAGAAAAGATACAGGAGTGTTTAAGGCTGTTAAGAGCTGGACACCAAAGTGGCACAGTATCAAATCTATATTCTATTGTTGCAACAGACTAGATTCAAGATGGTAGGCAACAACATAATGTAATCAACCATGGGAAATTCACTGGGGTAAGTTCAGTAACAGCCAGTGTACTTGCCATTATTATTAATTTTTTTCCTCAACCAGGATTGGCTAGTGTTTGAAGATGATTTTGCAAGCTGAATATGTGGAGGTATATTTTTAAGTATTTTGAAAAGGAGAAAAAAACTTAAAAGAAAGAGAAACATAGAAAAGAGTGATAAAAATAAGGAAAGTGAAAGGTAAAAATAGTCCTTTGTAGATATTGCTGCTAGCAATCAATAAAAGACAAAGTTGGGTGATGAAACCTTTATAAAGATATATAAGCAACTAGGAAAAATTTCACCACCAAATTTTTAATGCCAAAACTGGTGACACAAGGCAATTATTGAGTGGGAGTAGGGTGCCGCATGAAATAACTTGGGTACAAAAAAAGTAACATAACTTGTACCTTACAGAAAGCCGTTCGGAATGTAAACACTTTAGGAAAGCACAATAACACAACATTATCACAAACTGTGAAAAAAAAATGACTGTATGGGGACTGTTTTTATAACTAGAAATGACATGTGTGAAAATAATAAGGGGTTCCTGCAAGGATAATAAATGACCCATTAGTGGTTCTAATGACTTGTAATATTTGGATTTATTTGGCTACAGTAGCATTCAGATTTTGCATATCTGTAATTGTTTAAAAATGTCAAAACATGTCTTGAAATACTTTTAATCTAAAAATAATTCTGCTGACAGAAGTTAAAAACTACAGGAAGTCTTACAGTTCCATCCAGAGGAAAATGTATTTTTCATAATTCTGCACTTAGAAGATGTTGACAATTCTATTGATTTCTGTATCTTACAGAGCACTTGACTTAATTCTATGCTTAAGGGAACATATGTTTTCAAGCATTTTAGTTGAAACACAGCTAAAGTTGAGGGCAATATTTTCTCCAATATCCTTAGTCTGCTTGGAGTGTTCTTAGTATGAAGTACATTCCTAAATTACTAATTTTTAAGATAATACTACTGAATCTGTGGACTAAAGTAGTCTTCTGTAACTTCACTTCTATTGAGAAATTGCATTGCTATTTATAAAATATTTAATGTATTTTAGATTAAAAATAGTATTTAAAAATTTTTAAACTCTTTTTACTTCTCTAACTCTAGAAATAGTGAAAGAAATACTAACTTTTCTATCTTGGAACATCAAAACTTAGTAAAAGCATGGAAAAAATGACACGTATTATTGCTCTTCTCATGTTATTTAAATCAATTTTATCCTTTCATGGTTATTAAAATACTATTCCCCCCAAAATATATAAAATTATAAAATACATTAAATTACTTATAAAAATATTATAAATACTTAAATTATTATTAGTTAATTTACATACAGATTTATTTCATTTTCAGGGATCCCTTTATGCCAAATGACAAGCAGCAGGACACAGTAAGTAAGAAAACTAAAGATGGTCATGTGATTAGATAAATGAGAACATTGGATAACATTCTGGTATAGTTTGAATTTTGCTGAAAAATAAAGAGTTTTGAAAATATTATTTTTCAAAACTGTTGTCAAAATGTAATGTGAAATTCCATCTAAAATGTCAAACATCTAAATGATGATAAATACTTCTTGGCCTATGGAAGTCTGGAAAAATTAAGTACAGATTCAGTATTAGACATCTTCTGAGATAAGCACCCTGATGCAAGGGGAAGCATGACTGGTATTCTAAGTTCGCATCTTTTAAATGAGCAGAAATATTTATAGATTTTTTTTAAACCTCTTTTAATCTAGGTATGTGAAGCATGGTAGATTGTAGTTTCCTGAACTTATCTAATTATTAAATATTAATTTATTTATTCAATAACATTTTGTGAGACTGCAATTTATGTTCTTAGAAAGTCCAAAGCATATGATCCACCTCATGAATTTTAAATTTTAATAATAGTTTTTAGCCATATTGTCTTAATAGGTATAAATTTAAAAACTTTTAATCAAACAATCAATGTAATGGTCAGCATATTTTGCAAAACAATTAACCAAAAGGAAAATATCATGTTTTTTTTGATACTGATTCTAGCTAACCAGAACAAACCTGAGGAAAACCTAAATTTATTAAGAAATAAGGAATTATGATTTTCAAGATTCTTGTACCTTCATTATTTTATTTATGTTCACAACTTAAGTGTGAAGGAGTTAAGGCAGGCATTATAATTTCACATTTAAAAATGAGGAACTAAATTTCTGAGACATTATGTGGTATATTCAAAGTAACAGTATAAACATTTAAATAAAACTCTTCTACAACTGCCTGTATGTATAAATTTCTAGAGGTATTTGAGGTTTGAGGAAATTTCAAAAATTTTAAAGGAAAACTCAATTAGAAATGAAGGACTTTGAAATTGTTCTGAAAATGACTAGATCAACAAAATAAAAATATATTTTTTAAACAATTGTTTAAAAATTTTAGAAATAAAAATCTTATTTTAGCTCTACATCTCTTTATTACCCAAGTAAACTTAGATGAAATCTTAGCTGAATTGTTTTCAACCTTAGAACACAATACATTTTGATAGTACATCCATCATGAAAACATTTAAAAATACATTTGGACAAAAAGACAGAAAAATATCTTCATAACAGATATAACCAGTCTATGAAACAATACCTGGATAGATTTTCATGGTTTTTTACTTTTAGTTCTTCCCTCCTGCTTTATAATTGTGACACTGTCTTTGAGCACAAATCTTTAGTGTATAAATGACGACACAGTCAATCTCACTCTGATTTTTGTTTTGCCTTTCTTAAAGGCAGATTGCCCAGGAAATGGTGTCACCCAAAACAGTAGTAAGGGAAGGTTGTGCTATTAGGTTTACATTTGCAACAACATTGTAATACTTTAGAGAGAGCATTGAAAATTGTGATAAAAATATTTTGCCTCTATAAAATGGACTAAGGTATAAAACATCAGAAATAAGGATGCTAACCTACAAAGGTTCCTGTGGCCAAGAGGGCCTTAGGGTTTTGCTTATCTTGACTAAACCTTAGATAGGCCTTTTCTTGCCTTTAGGCCCCTGACTTCTCTCTCCTCCAGGTCCTTACAAAATCCCCATGACCCAAGAACAGAGGAACTTTCCTTCCTTTTTATAGGATTCAACTGATAACTGCCCATTCTTTCTCTGCCCCTTTGAGATGTAAATATTTTCAAAAGCTTTCTATCAATTATACAACACATATTTTTCATTGACCTAAGGGCCATCTCTTCGAATTACAATCGTGATTCCTATCTCCTGGTTTGTGTCTAGAGTAGGAGCCTAACATCAGTGCTTAAATTCCTTCAAGCTCCAAAACTTTGTTTTTATAAGTATCCCAGAAGTTTATTTTTCCTTTGGATAAATCCAATTAGTTAACACAGATGGTCATCTCAATTACCAAACAAATTTAGGATAAACTATGTGTGACAAATGGTGTTGTCAAGTTCTCATACTTTAGGACTAGTTATTGTTTAACTTGAGAATATGTATGTAATCATTTGTATCTGCTTAGCTATATAAAAGTGTGAGATCCCTTTCACTCTTTTCAATCTTCTTCCAGATTGCCTGTAATGTGCATCACAGATTTAAATTTTATTCAATAAAATTTTTCTCTTCTATCTTTTTGGAGACTTTTCTGGATTGGGAGATTTTGGTTTCAGTTATACTTTTCATGATAGGGACAGGATCTGTCATGTCAGTTCCTCAATTGAACAGACTAGTTGAAGCTCTGTAGCCACACAACAGTTAGGTAAGAGAAACTAAACTATGTAATATCTCTCTGTAGCTCTCTATTCTTTTGCAATGCTAGCCTGATGGACAATTCTCTCTAATTTAAAGAGGGTACTGTTGAATAAGCATGGGTAATATGGGCTCTAAAATTCTATCAGGATCACTGCATGGTCGTATTACCTGGTGTCAAAAACCTAAACAACAGACAGAGAGAGACTGTAAAAGAAAATGATGTTTACTTTGGAGTAGCATTGCAATGGAAATATGCATTGTATAATAAAGTATGTGCATATTTAAAACAATTGAGACCAGGAAAAGCTTTTAAAGTCAAAATGAGGAGACTTACATCTTTATTTTGGAGTAATTGTTCTTGGCTACAAGGATTAATAACAAGGGTGCTGTCAGTTCAAGGTTGGATAGGCAATTGATTGCTGGGAAGACGTCCTGATAGAAGTAACTTTTTGTAAGATTGTGGTTACTTATGTGCAAAGTGGTGCAGTATTTTTTCAGCCTTATGTGAATGTTTTTGTGATTAAGCATACTTGCATGTGTGTATCCCTTTTTTCATGGCCTTTCCCAGGTTCCTTTGTACACAAATGACTCGGTTTCTATTCTATCAACTTACACTCTTCCCTCCTTTCGATTAAGATTTTTTTTTTTCCCAAAAGCATCACTGATCAATCATCTTGCAGTTAGATTTTGATTGTTCTTTGGTATCCACATATACCTCTTTAGTTTATCTGTTCTGGTCCCAATTTGAAGGGAAGTGATTGGTGAGGAGGAGTTAGTGTCAAAATAAGTAAGGAAGGTTTGCACAGAGTGGTGCTCAGGCTAAGTCTACCTGGAGTCCATTGCTAAGTTCAATTTTGACTGTTCCATCAGCATTGACTATCATCTCCTAGTGCTGGGACAGCATAATTCTGCTTGGAGATGCACTTCCACAGAAATTTGAAAAGCAACAGGAGTATGGGCCGGGCGCGGTGGCTCAGGCCTGTAATCCCAGCACTTTGGGAGGCCGAGGCGGGTGGATCACGAGGTCAAGAGATCGAGACCATCCTGGTCAACATGGTGAAACCCTGTCTCTACTCAAAATACAAAAAATCAGCTGGACATGGTGGAGCATGCCTGTAATCCCAGCTACTTAGGAGGCTGAGGCAGGAGATTTGCCTGAACCCAGGAGGCAGAGGTTGCGGTGAGCCGAGATTGTGCCATTGTACTCCAGCTTGGGTAACAAGAGCGAAACTCCGCCTAAATATATATATATATATATTTATATAAATTAAATTAATATATTATATCAATTAAATATATATATTTATATATATATATGGAGTACAATTCATATTAGTTTGTATAATCATCTTAGTTTGCACTATGGTTTTGAGTCATGAAACTAAACTTAAAGGCAACCAATTGAATAAATCAAATGACCTTGCAGAACTAGGATAGATCTGTCATAACCCTGTGACTTGTTTTTTCTTTCCTTTTCTTATTTTAGATCTCAATTTCCCCAGAGGAATTTAACCAGGTACAGTGTTTATATTAGCAATAGCATATACATTTTCTAATTTAACCAACCAATCTAGAGAAATTTTGTTATCCAGTGTTTTATGGCTAAGTTGAATTAAAGAAAAAGTACACAACAGTTTTATTAGGGATATTGCAAAAAGTACCCCCAGGGAAATTAAAAAATCTCTTAGGCGAGGTTCTCTGAGGTTACCAGCAGAAGTTACTGATTGTAAAATTTCAATTACACCATTAATATGACAGGTGAAAAAGGAAAGCGTAAAAAAGGAAAAATTAAAAGGAGCAAGAGTCTCATTACAACGGGGAGTCTTGTTCCATTATCTTGGGAAATATCAACCACAGCATACCTAAAGCCGCCAACTTTCTCCTCGTTTGCAGTCTGAACGTCTCTGGTCATGGCACTGGGGCAGACTAGGGAACTTTCTGCGTGGCTCATCTATCAGGCATGAGACTTGCTCCTTAAAATTTATTTATTTTTAGTTTAGAGGGCTTCAGGGACAGAGCAGTTTCTGTTTTTAGTAATTCCATAAAAGAAGATTGAATTGGAGAAACCTAGAAACTTTAGGATCCAGTCCAGTTTTTAGGTGGATAACAAAACCTTGAAAATAATGCACAAGGCTACAAACTAACAACAGGTGTACTACAGTTTTTACGTTAGAAACATGAATTTTGCTCTCTATAGTTACCCTGATTTCTACTAAAGATAATCAGAGTAAAACAAATTTGTTTCTAAAATCAGTTTAGTTTCATGAAATTCAACAAGAATAGCAAATGGCCATATAGGAATTTCAGACCTAAAAACGTCTCAATGCTACAAAGCTAAAGAAAGTCAGACATTAAAATTTACTTGTAATCTTGAGGTTCTTGGGCTTGCCAGAAAGTAACAATTTTTACTCATTCACTGTAGGACTGGGAACCCTTGAAGCCAGGCATTCTATGTACATTCTCAAATGACCCTCCAGTTACATCTTGGGAATAAAAAAGATATTTCCAATTAAAACGTCATATAAAGAAAGGCGGCAGTTTTATTATATTTGTGAAAATAATCATATCATCATATAAAAATAAGAACACTTTCAAAATAGTATCTGTAATTTGGAGGGATCAAATGAAAAAAAGGTAATGACTTCAATATTGTTCAAAACGTATGCTTTATTAAATTATTGTAAACTATAAATAGCTTAAGAAAAATGTTTTCTTAAATCTGGAGAACAAAACATTTAAATAAAGAATCCAATAATTTTTCAAATAAAAGTCATTATAATTAGCTTTATTAGGTATTCAATATCATGTAATTAATTATTTGGTTTGATTGAAATAAGACTAATCAGCTAACATGTGTACTAAATGAGACATACATTGTTTTGAGGCGCTTCAGAGGCTCAACTGAAAAATCTCAAAGTTCATTCTAGGTCAATGGTACGATTTGGATGTTCGTTCCTTCCAAATATCATGTTGAAATGTTACCTCCAATTTTGGAGGTGGGACTGAAAGGGAAGTGTCCTGATCATGAGAGTGGATGACTCATGAATGTCTTGGTGCTCCCTTTGCAGTATGAGTGGGTTCTATGAATTCACTCAAGATCTGATTGTTTAAAAGTGCCTGGCATTTCTCTTGCTGCTTCTCTTGCCATGTGATATACTTGGTCCTCTTTTGCCTTTTCCCATGATTGTAAGCTTGCTGTGGCTCTTGCCAGAAGCAGATGCTGGCACTGAACTTCTTGTACATTCTGCACAACCGTGAACTTCTTTTTTTATAAATTGTTAAGCCTCAGATATTCCTGTACAGCAATGCAAATGAGCTAACAGGAAAAAAAAAAAACCCTAATTTAGAACTTTAATGTTGGCCTATCAAAGATATAACTAGGTTTAAAACACCTGAACAAAATAGAATCACATGTTTTTAAAAATAATAGTCATTCACTTAATTAGAGTGACAATTAAAGATGCAATTACAATAGTAAATTAAATGGATGTAAAAAAAAACTTAATCTTTTCAAAATTAGTTTTTCTAAGTTATCAAACACCTAACAAAGAAAACTTGAAATAGAACAAATTATCTCCATAAAGTGGAAATTCATTGTTTTATAGGCCAATTACCAAGAGATAAAGAAAAAAACACTTGCAGTGCAGTTGCTTCTCTTTTGGGGAAGCTCATTTAGATAACCTGGCATTCAAATATGATGAAAAGGTATGTGAAGGCAATCAAACCTAGGAAGAATGTGTGGTTAAGTTTAAGAATGCATACCATATTATAGAAGGAATAAACAAGAAAACCTGTACTGTGAGCAGGGGAAGATATGGCTCATAAAAATGTAAAAGCACATGAAATCGCCTAGTTACATTCAACAATTTAGACAAATCAAGAGAGGCCAAAAGTATAGAATCAAATTATACTCTAGGAAATCATTGCTTTTCAAGGCCTTCAAGACAAACATTGTAATGTCAGGTCATAACAGCAAAGTTGGAACCGGAGAAAAAACAAAGTTGGAACGAGAGGAAGTTGCAAGAGTTGAAACAATTGTAAATTAGAGTTGTCACCTCAACCAAGCAAAGAGATGTACTGTATTAGTTTATTTCCACACTGCTGATAAAGACATATGCAAGACTAGGCAATTTACAAAAGAACTTAAGTTAATTGAACTTGCAGTTAGACGTTGCTAGGGAAGACTCACAATCATGGTGGAAGGCAAGGAGGAGCAAGTCACATCTTATGTGGATGGCAGCAGGCAAAAAAAGAACTTGTGCAGAGAAACTCCCATTTTTTAAAACCATTATATCTCATGAGACCCATTTACTAACATGAGAGCAGCACGGGAAAGAATGGCCTCCATGATTCAATCATCTCCCACATGGTCTCTCCCACAACAGGTAGAAATTATGGGAGCAGCAAGATGAGATTTGGGTAGGGATATGGCCAAACCATGTAATTTCACACCTCACCCTTCCCAAATCTCATATCTTCACATTTCAAAACCAATCATTCCTTCCTAACAGTTCCCCCAAAGTCTCAAATCATTTCAGCATTAACTATAAAATTCAAAGTCCAACGTTTCATCCAAAACAAGGCAAATTTCTTCTGTCTGTGAGCCTGTAAAGTAGTTACTTTCCAGATACAATGGGGGATGGGAATTGGATAAATACAACCATTTCAAAGGGGAAAAATTGGCCAAAATTAAAGGACTACAGCCCCATGCAAGTCAAAATCCATTGGGCCAGTCTAATATTAAAGCTCCAAAATGATCTCCTTAGACTTCAGATCTCATATCCAGGTCATGTTGATGCAAGATGTCTGTTCTCGTGGTCTTGGACAGCTCTGTCCCTGTGGCTTTGCAGAGTACAGTCTCCCTTCCAGCTTATTTCATGAACTGTCATTGTCTGTGGCTTTTCCAGGTTCATGGTGCAAACTGTTGGTTGATCTACCATTCTGGAGTCTGGAAGATGGTGGCTGTCTTTTCCCAGCTCCACTAGGCAGTGCCCCAGTAGGGACTCTGTGTGAGGTCTACCAGCTGCCCACATTTTCCTTCTAAACTGCCCTAGCAGAGGTTCTCAATGAGAGCTCTGCTATTGCAGCAAACTTATGCCTGGACATCCAGGTATTTTCATATACCCTCTGAAATCTAGGTAGAGGGTCCCAAACCTCAATTCTTAACTTCTGTACATTTACAGACTCAGCACCATGTGGAAATTTCCAAGGCTTGGGGCTTGCATCCTCTGCAACAGAAGCTCGAGCTCTGCATTGCCCCTTCCAGCCGTGGCTGGAACAGCAGGGATTTGGGGCACCAAGTCTTTCAGCTGCACACAGCACAGGGACCCTGGGCCCACCCAATGAAACCATTTTCTTCTAGGCCTCTGGGCCTATGATGGAAGGACATGATGTGAAGACCTCTGACATGTCCTGGAGACATTTTACCCATTGTCTTGGTGATTAAAATTATGCTCCTTGTTACTTATATAAATTTCTGCAGCTGGATTGATTTTCTTCTCAAGAAATGTTTTTTTTTTAATCTTTCATATGTTAGGCTGCAAATTCTCCAAACCTTTATGATCTGGTTTCCTTATAAAACTGAATGCCTTTAACAGTACCAAAGTCACCTCTTGAATGCTTTGCTGCTTAGACATTTCTTCCACTAGACACTCTGAATCATCTTTCTCAAGTTTAAAGTTCCACAAAACTCTAGGACAAGGGCAAAATGACCCCAGTCTCTTTGATAAAACATAATAGAAGTCACCTTTGCTTCAGTTCCCAACACATTCTTCATCTCCATATGAGACTACCTCAGCCTTGACTTTATTGTCTATATTGCAATCAAGCTTTTGGTCAAAGCCATTCAACAAGTCTCTAGGAAGTTCCAAACTTCCCTATATTTTCCTTTCTTCTTCTGAGCCCTCCAAACTGTTCCAACTTCTGCCTGTTACCCAGTTCCAAAGTTGCTTCCACACTTTGGAGTATCTTTGCAGCAGCACTTCACTTTGTTGTTACCAATTCACTGTGCTGATAAAGGCATACCCAAGACTGGGCAATTTACAAAAGAAAGAGGTTTAATTGGACTTATAGTTCCACATGATTGGGGAAAGCTTACAATCATGGTGGATGGCAAAGAGAAGCAAGTCTCATCTTATGTGGATGGCAGCAGGTAAAAAAAAATGGGCTCGTGCAGAGAAATTCCCATTTGTTAAAACCATCATATCTCAAGAAACTCATCTTGAGAACTATCTTGAGACTATCATGAGAACAGCATGGGAAATATCCACCCCTATGATTCAGTCAGCTCCCACCAGGTCTCACCCACAAGAGGTGGAAATTGTGGGAGCTACAAGATGAGATTTGGGTAAGGACACAGAGCCAAATTATACCATGTACCTTCTCAAGGGGAGAAAGGGCTAAATGACCTGCAAATCATGTGCAGCACAAGAAAACCAAAGTTGAACTTCTGAGACGGGAATCTGAAAGGCATAGAGAGGAAAACACTACCTCATGAAATGAAATAATGATTTTATATGAAGACTGCATTTCTAACCTTAAAATAGGAAAATTAAATGCATCTTGGTAAGAAATGTGGCAGAAATGGAATTGTAAAACAGAAAAATATAACTTCAGTTCAGATGTTTGAAAATTTAAAGAAACATATTTTACAATTAAAATTAAACATCTCTTATAGCTTGTTTTTTCTGAGAACAGAAATACTTTACAAAACATTGTTCTATCTAACCCAGGGACCAAAATTTTAATTTTATTTTTATATTTTTATCTATTGTCTAGCAATATATTTAGACACAATTTTTTATCTCTTTACCTAAGCTCAGTCTTTAGAAAGATGTATAAAAAATTACATAATTTTAGTCAACTTTATTACTCACAAAATTAACCTCTTAAAGTCTTTGCAGACCTGCTCAGACCTTCTGCAACTTGCTCAGACCTTAAGTTTTGTTCTGTACTTCATTTTTTAAAAATAATCAGTCATTTTACTTTAGGATAAAAAAGTGCTTTCCTTTTTTCTTTATCATTTTGACTACATATGATTCTCACACACACAAAAATTCTCTTCTTTTTTTAACCTGCTTTACTAAAAATATAACTTCATAACCATAACTTTTTCACTTTTCTTCTTTCTTCTACTTACTTGTTTCTTTCTGTTCTGTTTCTATTTCCTTTCTAAATCCATATTTTGAAAAAAAAATCTTTAAATAACATCTACCTTACACAAAGTTATTTCTTCTTTCTTAATAAAAAAATGAACCTTACTTTTCTGATATATTTTATATATAGAATTACATATATTAGTTAGAATTTTCAATTCTCTGTACTTTTAATTTCTAGTGAAAATCTAGGATATAATTCATTTAAAGCTTTAAATATTGAGAATATATTTTATAAATTTTAGAAACACGTGTTTTCTCATATATATATATATATATATATATATATTTTTTTTTTTTTTTTTTTTTTTTTGAGACAGAGTCTTGTTCTGTCACCCAGGCTGGAGTGAAGTGGTGCAATATTGGCTCACCACAACCTCCACCTCCTAGGTTCAAGCGTTCTCCTGCCTCAGCATTTCCAGTAACTGGGATTACAGGTCCACACCACCACACTCAGCTAATTTTTGTATTTTTAGTAGAGATGGGATTTCACCATGTTGGCCAGTATGATCTTGAACTCCTGACCTCAAGTGATCCACCCACCTTGGCCTGATTCATGTAACTATTTTTCATGTGGGACAGGATATATTTACTGAGAAGCCCAACATATATTATCATTCTATAATAATTATGAATCCAAAAGTAAATAAACTTTTGCTTTTAAGACTTAATGATTTAGTATTTTGACTTATTTGGAAATAACCCCAAATTTAATGAATATTTTTACTCAATTTAACATAACTTTAAGATTATAAATTGGATTAGAAGTTCATTTATAAATGTGTATCCTATTCATATTTACCTAACTTATTTATTTTAGTAATTCTATCTACATTACTTATGAAAACTGAGATAGTAGACAGAGGTCATGATTATTTCAAACTATTTTTTGTTAACCACTTTTCATAGCCTATAAATATCAGGCATTTGTTACCCAAGTAATAATCTTAAGTTTAAATATGTGGGTATTTCACTGATAACTCTGAATCTACAGCTGTTTTCATAAAATCAACAACTTACCTTTTTCAAAGTTACACAAAGAGCATTCTGCTTAAGGCAATTGTTTAATATTTCATTACAATCTGAATAATAAATTTTTGAAATATAATTTTAAGCAAAGTCATGGAATTTTGAGTGCAGTGAATCCTAATTTTTCTTATTGTAAAAATATTTTATTTTCCATTGTGATACTCTTGGGAGTCAAAGAGGCTGCAGCTAACAATTATAGTGGGATGAAAGGAACAGACTAAGATGGTTTCAGGCAATTCAGTATGTATGTTCACTCTGTTTGGTTTAGTAACTTTTCATCAATTGAAAATAACATGGGAAAAATTAATTATTATTAATTATTTAGAGAAAATAAATCAGGTAAAATAAAAAGACCATGTAAAACTGTATCAATTGTATTACCACACAGATATTCTCATTGACAAAAATTCAAGCATGTTTCAAATAATATATTCAGAAGTGATTTTTGTTTTAGACAATGTATTTGGACTATTTTTTTAATATGATGGACTACTGTGGTTCAATCAATATTTCATTAAATTTTAGTCTCATTACATTTACATGACCAATGGGTAGATTGATGAAATGTTTTCTACGTAAAAATAGGTCAGATTGATGAAATGTTTCTACACAAAAATTTTTTCTGTTTTTTTTTCACTTGAGAGAATCCAATGGCTGAATGAGGATTTAATCGGTGAATTTACACAAGGATCAGAAACTTCATGTATCTTCACATCAACTCTTTACCATTGGAAAGCAGATAAAGTCTAAAGCAATTTCAGGTATAGTTTTTTTCATACTATGGAATAATATCAAATAGCTATCAAGTATTTCTTTTGTCGTGGAAAGTAAAGGACCATTGTTTAGAGAACCCATATAAATAAAGCCGGATCCCAGACACACCACATGGAGAGTCATTAACTTGTATTGGATGGTAAGAGATAAACATGTTATAGTATCAAGCAACTGAAATAGGTGTTTATTACAGCACCTACTGAGTGCGACCCTACTTAATAAAAGCATATAGGTTTTACATGACTTGAAACACTATATTTTTGTACCTCGTTAGCCATTTTATATCAACAGAACTTTCTTTAGAAAGTTCTAGATTTTTATAATATTAAAATTAATAACATGCACCGTGGATTAGGATATGTTTATTTTTATTTGGGCTTTACTTTTATTGCATTCTACTCCTGTTCTTCTTTTCGTTATGACATCTTACAATTTACAGGAAATTTGATCTGCACTGTTGCCAATGGAAGCTTCATGTCTCACCTCATTGGATTCCCATTCTCATTGTGCATGGCTGCCCTTAATACATAAAGTAAATATGCAGCAGTGATATTGCAAAGTGAGTCAGCATATAATCATAAACATAGCACTGTTTTATAATTGGCATGTCTTTCTTGCCTTGGAAATAATTTAGATTAGATAGGGTAGGGGTTTTTCACTGATACTAACAAAGCTGTCAGCCACACTGAAGAAAACACAAAGCAAGCTAGAAAACACACAGATTTAAAGGCCTTTGTAAGTAGCTTTTTATGTCTGAGTGGAAAATCTCCAAGAGCTCTGAGTAAATCAATATTAAACTGTTTGTTCTGAATAAAAGGCTTATTCTAAAAAGCGGAAAACAAAAATGTAAGAGGTGGAAGAAATTTGTGAAACATAAGCATGATGCCTAGAAACTGCTTTTTGTGAACAACGACCTCTTTGGTGGCCCCTGAGTTTAGTTCCCAAGAAAAGTAAGGAAAAATGAGTGCACACCATATTGAAAATTTATTTCTGCTAGCTTAAACTAGATTTATTGAACTCAAAGAAGCGAAATAATAAAGACAGGAAAATCTAGTTTTCACATGATTTCAAAATGTATTTAGATGTTAAATGATCACAATTACACTATCATGTGTGAATTACCTACCTACACATTTCCTTATGTAGTAAACTTTACTCATAGCAGTTTCCACAGTAGATGGAACCAGAGAAAATATGAGTAATTTAACAAATTTTGTGGGAGATTAAAGGTCTTGTTTAAACTTACTTTTTTCTTACATAGATTGATAGTAATCATTGTTGGGTCTTCATATATTGTCCAGGTCAAAACATTTTCTGAGGTGAATTTTCTCATAAACACAGACATAATGCATCTGCCAGATGTCCTTTTATCTGCCTTACTACTTTCAGTGCCAGCACTCTTGGTCTTTCAATAATCTTCACGTAGTTTGCAACATAACACTCATTCACAAAAATGTAACTTTCCTCCCAAAGACATTTATCTGTAAAATGCCATCCTTTTGTTTATTATATTCTTGTCCTTAGGTCAAACTCTCATTTACCTGACGAATGGATTTTTGTGTTATTCATGAAGAATTTAAATATGATTTAATAAATCATTTAAATATGATTTATTGAGGAATATCCAATTAGTCTAGTGATTAAAAAATCTATTTTATGATAGGAATGCATACAAAATGTTAGTGCACATATATGAACAAGCCAGAGCTTGGTGAAAATACACAGGAAGACTGAGAGCCATGGTGTCTTCAAACACTGTGGCAAAGCAACAGATGTAACATTTTAGAAAAAAATTCCTCAAAAGTACATTATAGAGAACATTTAGTACGCACAAATACACATGTGCACCTCTTTACGAAAAAAAAAGAGAGTAATAATGAACCTTAGAACTGGTTGAGAAAATTAAAATTTCTCTAGAATCGAAATTATATTATCTATATTCATATTTTAATAGATTTTTTTGCTAACCATAAGGTTTTATTACATCAGGAGAAATATGGGAAGAAGGTCAGCATTTTTGGAAATGCATCTATTTTCTTACCATATGCTTTAAACTTTGTAATGATACTGTAGTGCAGAAAACATTGTATTTCCTTTACAAGTTTTCTTATTTCCATCTGTCAAACTGAGATTTTCTGGGGCCAGCTGAGGAAAGTTACTTCACAGAATGGATGCTTCTAAAGTTCAGGTTATGTTATATTATTTGAAAAGAAGCTCCTTAATTATGTTATAATTATGTTTTATTCATTCAAATCTGTTAAAACGTAATGACTTTATTATATAAATGTCTTCATTCATTTAAATATGATTTATTGAGGAATATCCAATTAGTCTAGTGATTAAAAAATCTATTTTAGCACAAATCTGAACCAAAATAACACATATAGTTATTGTTAATTCCTTATATGCCTGCCTCTTAAAATCTACTTCAACTAAAGAATGTAGACACAATGAATAGTTGACATTTTTGACTAACAAAGTAACACTTTAAACTTCTTCTGATTTGACATTATAAGCTTGCCTAGATCCAATAACAAAGTTTAGTTAATGAAAATTCATCATTAACCTTGAAGAGACATTTGTGAACATGATATTAAGAAACGACTATCAGATGTTGTCATGTGAATAACCTGTCTTATTTTCATATATTACAGCAAAAAATTTAAGGAATATTTGTAACATTTTGTCCCAGTTGCTTGTTTGACAGCTCATATACTTATTCACTAGCTCTTCATCACAGGTCTCATGCACTCATTTATTATTGCTTAGGAGAAATCAGCATTTGTCTTTTTAAAGCCAAATTAAGCTAGATTTAAAGTGAATGTTATTTATTTATGCATGAATTTATTTGTATGTTTGTTTCTACTTCTGATTTTGTCATACCAATATTTTTTCTAGCTTACATACTGAGAAATGATTCTAAAAGCTCTGATAACATACGATATGCGCAATATATACCTGCATGAAATTTAGAAGTTAGAATTCCTGTGTTCAGCCTCTGTCAAGATTATATGAAAGATAGTATATGATGGCTTATTGATAGTGTTTCACTAAGAATGATAATTTGTCAGTCAGCTGCCTCTTGCAAGTTATAAATCCAATTTCCACTGGATTTTCTCCCCATTGTGAAGAAAAGTGTTTATTATTGTATAATGTATTTTTATAATTGCTGTTTTTTAAATTTTCATCATTTTATTTTACAATTACAGCTGTAACCTCTGGATAAGAAGATCATTTTCATGAGTTGTATCAGACCATTTTGAAGCGATTCCTGTGGCTGTGTTTGTACTGTGAATATCAGCTGTCTTCAATGAATTAATCCAAGTTAATCTAGTCACAATCTTTTCTTCAGTTTTTTGCAATTAAGAATAAATTATTTTATTGACTTCAGTTCGAATGGAGGAAAAAGGTTCAATCTGAGTTTGGTCATATGAAAACAAATAGAGTCAGTCTATAGAGGTTGGTAAGCAAAACTGAAATCACAAAGAAAAAGAAGCATGAAAGAAAGCAGAATGTCTGCGTTCTTGGTATTGTTCTTATTTCTGCAGTTTTCCAAGGTCCTGTTGCATTCCTGCCCTGGAGTTCTATCGGATGCTCTGTAGGTATCCTTACCAAAATGTCCCATTTTAAAAAGCCATCCCAAGTTGTTTTCTCTTACTTACACTTAAAGTTTCAGTTAACTCAAGTCTTATCAATGGTATTAGAACTTTAAATATATAATTGATAAACCTCACAGCCTCAGATTGTTACGGGATCTCTGGGGTGTAATTTTTCTAGCTGGGAACCTCTGTGGCTGTGATGCCTTTGCCCAAGCTTTTTGGTTATAAAGAGTGAGGTATGCAGACAAGTGAAGGGTGAAGAAGAGGTTTATTTAGTGTTAGAACAGCTCCAAGGAGTGGGTAGTTCCTCTTTGCAGGTAGGCTGTCCTGTGGAGTGCTCAGCTCTCTGAAGAAATGAGGCCCTTCGGAGGATAGCTCTTCTCTACAGGCAGGTCACTGGGACATTTCTGCTGGTCTCTGAAACTCTCAGTGGAGAGGGTAGCTCCTTTCTGCTCCCTGGTCTCTTCAGCTCTCAGCAGAAAAGGTACTCCTCTCTGCAGCTGGCCCTTCCATCATCCCCAGTTATCAGTAGAAAGGGTACTTCTCTCTGCAACTGGTCTTCCAGTCTAGTCACCTCTCTGTTCTCTTTGTACGCTGACCATCCTCTGCCCTGCTCTGGCTAAACCCAGGGCTTTTATGGACCTCAGAGGGGAGGAGGCGCCTGCTGATGGGCTCTCAGGCCACCATGGGTGGGCAAAAAGAGGCACCATAAGTCCCTACTCCAGTCAGGAGGGACTGGTAGTCCCAAACCCCAGCCTTCAGGCTCTCCCTGGCCTGAAGATGGGGCCTTACCTGGAACCCACCCACTTCCAACCAGGAATTAATCTGCCTGCCTCTGTTATTCATGCACCCAGAACTGGAGCCGGCACTGGGAGCAGGAAGAGGCCAGGAAGCAGGAGCAGACATCCCCAAGCCTGCAAGGATGAAAGTGGGGTGGTGGTGGTGGTGGTAGGTGGGGACCCGAGAGGCATACTTTCTGGGGGACCCTGAAGGTCCAGGCTGCAGAGATGTCCAGGTCCTGCATCTGGGAGGACAGCCACAGCTGCACCTGTGGAGCTCCTGCCCTGCCAACTTGAAACAGGTTCCTGCTTGTCTCCTGCTCCTGCTTACTCTGTGGTATGGGAGGCACAGGTTTCCAGCTAGGAATTGGGAGGTTGCAGCTACATCCAGGAGGGCAGATCCTGTCTGCTCCAGGTCCCATCCAAGAGCACAGGGAGTCTCAGATCCACAGCCACCTTTTGGCCTGCTGTAGCCCCGCCCAGGAGGGTTGGGGCTCCGATCAGCTCCATGGAGTCTGCTACCCCAGCCATGCCACCCTTCTGCAGCCAGTGTGATGACAGCACCCACTGCCGTCAAGACTGGATCAGTATCCCAGTTAATTTTTAGTGCAGTTAATTTGTATTGCAGCATATGGCCTTTGAATGTACCATGGGCGGTTTTTGATTGTGATGTTTAATAATGTATTGGTTAGGTCTACTTGGATTTTAGTGTTGTTCATGTCTTTATTTCCTTGTGAATCTTCTTTATAGTTGTTCTATTCGTTATTAAAAGTGGGATATTCAAAGCTCCAAATTTTATTATTGAATTGTCTATTTTTTCATTCAATTCCAGCAGTTTTTCCTTCATGTATTTTGGGGCTCTGCTGTTAGGTGTATATATAATTGTTATACCTCTCTGATAGAATGCTTATTTTATCATTCTAAAATATCCCTCCTAATATCTTATAATAGTTTGTTTTTTATTTTGAATTTCTTCATTTGCCGCAAATGGAGCTTGTTCAGCTTTCTTACATTGCTATTTGCATGATATAACATGTTCATCCTCTTAGTCTTAACCTGTTTGCATTGTTAAATTTAAAGTGTGTCTCCTGTATACAATGTTTAATTGGATTAAAAAAAACTCTGATAACCTATGATTTTTGTTTTGTTTAATGCATTCCCATTGAACACTATTATTAATATAGTTAAATTTACATCTGTCATCTTACTGTTGTTTTCTTTAAGTAGTATGTTTTTTTTTTTTCTTGGTGTTTTCCTATTTCTGTCTTAGTGCTTTCTCTTCCATCAAGTGAATATTTTATAGTGAAATTATTTATTTCCTTTCTTGACTATTTTACTATATATTTTTGAGCATTTCCTTAATGACTGATCTAGGGCTTTTCACATGCATCTTAACTGACACAATCTAGTTTAGATTTATGCTAATTTAATTTCACCAAAAAATAGAAACTTTACTTTTCAGTAGCTCTGTTTCTCTTCTCTTTTTATTGTGAATTTTGTTATATTTATTATATCTGTATATGTTATAATCCAAAAATATATTGTTATATTTATTACTTTGTATCATATTGTATATATTAAAGAAGCTCAGAGAAAAATAACAAATATAATTATTGATATTGTTATATAAATCTTACTATTTCCCATTTCTGATTTTCTTCATTGGTCTTATAACTTTATAGTCAGGTGTTATTTCTATATTCCCATACCATTTTGCTTGTTATCATAATGTGTATTATATTCCCATATGTTATATGCTCAGTGATGCTCTTATTGACATATTGTCTGCCTTATAAATCAGTGAGGAGAAAAAAAGAAATATTCATGTATTGTTTTCTATATTTACATAATTACCTTTAACAGTGCTCTTCATTGTGTCAGTGAATTTAAATTATCATCTTGAATCACTTGCTGCTACTGTCCTAAAGAACTTTTTAAAATATTTTTTGTAAGGTGAATCTGCTGGCAATTAATTCTTCCAGCTTTTGTTTATCTTGGATTGTATTTTTATTTATTTTATCCTGAAATGTCATTTATTTTGCCCTTATTTTTGAAAGTTAGTTTTAGGCTATAAGTTTCGTAATAAGTAATTTTATTATTTCATTACTTTGAGTATGAAATTCTACTGTCTACCATTTTTGATGAAGTGTCAGATGTTAATCTCATAGTGATTACATTGTACTTGACAAGTCATTTTTTTCTTGCTGTTTTCAAAATTTCCTTTTGTATTTTATTTTCAGCATTTTTTAATAATATGTAAACTCAATTTTTTTTAACACAGAAAGCTTTGGTTTTATATCCTTAATCCTTTCACCACAATCTAGATCATGACTCACAAGCCTGAAACTCTATGTGCTTGCAAATACATTAGTGGTAACTTAGTGGCCGGCCACGTGTCCTCTGATTATACCTCCTTTCCTGATAAAATAACCATAATCTTTACTTTATGTTACTCTTTGTCTTGTTTTGTTGTTGTTGTTGTTGTTTTGGCACCTATATAAATATCCTTAAGCAGTGTTTTTCCTTTTGATACTTCATTTTGAACATTAAATAAAAGCAGTCACACTCTGTGAATTCTTCTGCTTTTTTTTAATTAAATATTTTGATTTGTTGATATTTTCACACAAAAATGTGTAGTTTTCAATTCATTATCCACCATGTACACTAATCTGTTGTTTGACTTTACTACATTTATTAATTGTACAATTGAAAATTGACTTTTTAAAAGTTTCTTATTATTCTTTTTTCAAGGAGCTGCTTTAAATAATCTTGTACTATCCCCTAGCTCATGTGTTCAGGAATTGCTCAAAGGGTTATATTTGTGGGCACAATTGCTGAGATGTAAAATACATAATACTTGTGTTGAACTTCACTAGTCATTGTAGCCAGAACCTTTTAGAAATCAGACCCTAAGGCTATGATGACAATATTAACATTCTAGATAATGTCTATAAACCCCAGGTCATTAGCATAAAGGCAAAACAAAGTGAGGTGAACAGTTATGGTAGGTACTATCTCCCTCATGTCTACTGCTTTAAAAATCTGGCAGAAATTCATAGCAGATGTCTCAGTAAAAATGCTCTCTATAAAGTCTGGAGTAGTTTAAAAGAGAACTGCATATTAGAGTATATGTGGTAATCCACTCACCAAGAATATATAAAAGACTCTGCTTAACAACAGCACAAGTTTTTTTTTTTAATCCACTTTATTTTTTTCTAATCTAGTGAGTATAACATAATTTCTCAATATTATTTAATTGCATTTCAGTAATTATGACAGTCCACTTACCTTTGCCATAAAATACTTATCATATCTTTTCTCATTATTCGTGTATTTTTAATCATTTTTCCATTTACATATTGATATATTTATTTTAGTTGCCTCAATATTTTTCAGTGTATTCATTACAAAAAAAATACTTTTTTATACGTGACTTGCTTTTCACTTTGTAAAATGCTTCATTAGGAAAATATACATTTGCAATAATGATCTTGGTTTTTTTTCTATTAATAAAAAATTTGATTTTCAGGCAATTCTAAGTTGGGGGATTTTTTTTTTTCTTTCCTTTTTTTGAGACAGGGTTTTGCTCTGTCACCCAGGATGGAGTGCAGTGGCAAGATCACAGCTCACTGCAGCCTCGACCTTGTGGCCTTAAGTGACTCTTTTGCCTCAGCCTCTGAAGTAGCTGGGATTGCAGGGAGGACGTGCCACTTACTTTATCTGGCTTAAGTTAGTTAAAAAAATATGTTCTTTATGGATATGTAGATGATTGCCCATAGTTTAATATATGTCTTCTTAATATAGGATTCTCACTTTTTTTTTTTTTTTGATACGGTGTCTTGCTTTGTTGGCCATGCTGAAGTGCGGTGGTGTGATCTTGGCTCACGGTAACTTCTACTTCCCAGGTTCAAGCAATTCTCCTGTCTCAGCCTCCCAGAATAGCTGGGGAAACAGGTGCCCGCCACCACGCCCAGCTAATTTTTGTATTTTTTAGTAGAGATGGGGTTTCACCATGTTGGCCAGGCTGGTCTCAAACTCCTGACCTCAAGTGATCCGTCTACCTTGGCCTCCCAAGGTGTTGGGATTATAGGCATGAGCCGTCGTCTCCAGCCACGATTCCCATTTTTATAAAGAAATTATGCAGTTCATCCTTGAAGCACATGAAGACTAGGGGTTTCAACACTATGCATTTGAAAATTGTGTATTATTTTCAAATGCTGAAAAATTACTAATAGCTTTCTGTTGACCACCAGCCGTAGTGATAACAAACAGTAGATTAACACTTATTTTGTATATTATATGTAATTGTAAATATATTACATTCTAACAATAAATAAGGTAGAAAAAATGTTAAGAAACTCATAAGAGAGAATATATTTACTACTCATTAAATGAAAGTGGATCATCATAAAAGTCTTTTGCACTTTCTTCATGTTGAGTATGTTGAGGAGGAGGAGGAAGATAACAGTTTGGTCTTTCTTCTCAGGGGTAGCAGAGGCTGAAGAAATTTTGCATGTAAATGAACCTGTGCAATTCAAACTCATGTTGTTTAATGGTCACCTGTATGTGTATATATACGTACATGTATACACACATATATATGTATTCAATTTTTTTATAATATTAGTAATCATCTTTAAAATGCACATTATCAAGTAGAGAAAAATGTCTCAGTTTGTTATAGTTTTATATAGCCATTTAATGGATAAGTTCATTATTTCTGATACTAAACCAATGACATTTAATTTAATTGGAAGTCTTTACACCTTCAGCTTGAGATAATTAACAGTCTAATCACAGTTTCTGAGGATGAAGTAGCTTGTCTAAGGCAAGGGATAAATCACCTCACAAGGCAAAAGCTTCATTATATCTGCATCAGGGTTAACAGTCATTCAACTTATGGCTGGCATTGCAGGACTGCTTAGTGTTCCAACCCCCTTTATATATTGGGTAATTATTTCTGAATACTATGCTGTATTCATGACTTTAAGTTTATCAGATTTTCTGAACCAAATAACACTTAGTGCTTGAATTAAAAAAAATACCCACTTGGTTAAATAAATGGCTCATACAGAGCTACTAAATGGTTGTATTCTTGGTAATAAAAATGTTTCTGTAGTTAACACTAGCAGTTAAGTAATGAAAGTTTATTTAACTGATATAATTCTATATAGAATTCTCATTGTGAAAATCTTCTATTTTAAAAAATAGTTCTGTTTACTGAAATTTTTACAAAGCTTTGATATGGTAAATCGACTTCTTTCAAATGTGTAAATACTGAATTGATAAGAACCAAGAGTTATTATATGATTAACAGAAATGTAAAAAGTTCTGAAAAGAATTATGAAAATGGTATTTTATACAATTTTGACTTTAAGTAAAAAAAGGAGTAGAGACAATCTGACATATGTCAAACTTCAAGATTTAAAAATACACAGTGATCAAGAAACAAAGACCCATTGTATGATTGTTTAGTATAAACATGAAGACTGTTACTGCATTTTAACATCTATCCAAGTTTTCAACTTACTGGTATATAATTAATTTGATGATATTGAAGAAACATTGTAAAAGAAAAATAATTATATGTATACATATATAGATATGTATGTATGTGTATCTTTTCTATATGCATGATTATATCTCGCAAGCTTCCAAGAATTCCATCAATCAAGATTGTTTGTTAAAACATACTTGTTTGGTAAAAAATATATAGACATATAATAAAATGATTATATAATGGCCTTCCTATTACCTACTGACCAATATATTCCAACACATATTTGGCTGTGAAAATCAGCAGAAGGCATCCAATAATTCATCTTTTTTAAATTTTTACTATTATTTTCCTATTTTACTTGATTAGTTTTATTTCAATAGTAGTATTTCTAAAGAAGGCATCCTTCTATTCTATAACTGGATTATACAATATGATAGTAATTATCCACATGTGACTATTTTTATTTAAAATAAATATAAATAAATATAATTTTAAATTTGTTTTCTCATCCACAATAGCCACATTTCAACTGCTTAAGAGCCACATGTAGCTAATGGCTAATATAGTGGACAGAGAATATACAGATCTTTCCATTATTGCAGAAAATTCTGTTGGATACCACTAGTTTAAAAGTAACAAATTACAGTGGTAAAAGTTAAACTAGTTATGAAAGTGTCAGAAAAATGGCAATGTAAGAAGGAAGTATATTTAAGTGATTGAGAAACCAGACTTTACAGTAGGATATATAAGTTTTATTTTTGTTGCAGCACTTGCTAAATACAGAGCATTGGGAAAATCACTTGATTTCTCTAAGCATCAATTTATTCACTGAGAAAACAGCCTCAAATTATCTTTAGCATGCTACTGAAAGGGTTAATTAAAATAATTTATGCAGAATGCTTAGTGAATCGTTACATCATTAGTGGGCATTCAATACAGAGTTCTTACTATTTATTAATATAATTTGTTAAAATTTATTCACAGGATCACAAGAAATATGATATGGCAGAAATAGAGATGCTTTGAAAAGTCAATTAGGTCAAAACCAAGACAGTCATCAACATAGAATCCTCATAAGAAGTAGTTATATATTGCAATACACATCAAAATATTTGTTTAAAAATGCCTAGATTTCCATTAATTAAATTATTTCTAATTTGTAAGCTATCCATCTTAATTTTGTAGTGATATTTAAAATATAAATGAAAAGAAAGCATATAGATATATTCATTAATGTATTTAACTATAGTGAATTAAAGACAAAACAAAACTTTGTCAACTCATAGGTAGATCTCAGAGAAAAGATCAGATTGGAATCAATAATTATTTTGCGTTGCGATGGACAGCTTATTCTACTAAACTTAGAACTAGAAAGAAAAGGAGTAAATATTTTAGTCACGCTTTGTTTTTTTCTCTCCCTGCTATCCTCCTGCACTTCTTTTCCTTTCTTCTTGAGATGTTCTTTTTTTTTTGATGTTCTAACTTTATTAATATCTCTTTAAATATAGTGCACTCACCTGACCATAATTTTCTAAATAAAATGTTCATAGAATAGAATGAAATAATTCCTTTTCTTATCCTGGTGATAATATGAAAAGAAGCTACAGTTGCTATTATTTATTAAATATTGTGTATGTGATAGGCTCTGTGTTTGGCAACTTTGTTAACTATTTGATCAAATTAAGCACAACTGTGATGGGGTTGGAAATAAAATTTTGAATGCTTTACATAACAAGCACATTGTTGACCATGGGTAAGAAGTTCTCATGCTCTTTTGTGTATGTCAAGGGTCCAAAATATTGTAATAATTTCTTCAAAACACACATATTTTTAAATCAAAGTAATGTGTATATACTATATACAATATAAACAGTGAATCTCCATGTTGCTTCCAGTTCTCTGTCCCTTCACCTCAGATTTAATGACTGTCATATCCAGTGTTTTTTGTTAACTTTCCAGCACAAAAATTGTGTTTGTATATATCTGATTTTTTACAGTTTGTCTACTTTTCCTAAATTTTCAAAGTATTAATATTTAAGATAATATCTAATTAAATTTATCAAAGAATTCCAAAGCTGTATTTAGAGTAATATATATTGCATTCATATTTGTATTGTAAAACAAATGTAATCAACTTGTATCTATTTGATTATTCAATATCACTACAAAATGAACAATGATTTAAACCTAAGGAAAATATGAAGAAAGAAGTGTTAATAGTCTTTATAAATGTAAATTTAAAAAATTATAAGTATACATTTTAAATGTATAACTATAAACCAAAATTGTATTTATATTTGATATAATATTGATTACAGTCCATAGATGATTTAAAGTATTTAAGTAAATAAAATTTTTAAAATCCATATAAAAATAGTTTATCATGTTTTGCTTGTCCAAAAGTTTTTTGTTTGTTTGTTTTCATGCATGTGAGAGAGAGAGAGAGAGAGAGAGAGAGAGAGAGAGAGAGAGAGAGATTGTGTGTGTGTGTGTGTGTGTGTGTGTGTGTGTGTGTGTTTCTCCAGGTCATCTTTTGGGAAATTGACAATTATTAGCTCAAGATTATTTTGCTATGGCCAAAACCCTTTTTAGACCCTTAAGCTACTTGAGCAGGGTCATTCTTGAGCTCACCAAATAATATTTCATATTTTGGGTTTGGGATATGAAATTTTTTTGTTGAGCTTCCAAATGCTCATTTTATTTTCACTCTTTTAGAAGATCTTTTTCATAGACATTATTTTACTCTCTAATCATATTTATAAAAATGAATTTTTCATTGCCAAACTACTATTGATTTCTATTTCTTTCTCTCCTGTGTTTGGTAAGTTTGTAAGCGGCAATCTGTTAAAAAACAAAAAGGAATACAGACATGGGCTTTAACAGCCTGTACTCAACCTACCACAAAAACTGACAATTCAGATGGTTTTGTAAGACCAGTCTCACTGGAACAAATTCTGTTTTTGTTAATCTTTTCAACATCCAAGAATAATTTTCCTCTTTGTGTCTCTTAGAATTTCTTTATTTAGTTTTCATTGACCAGATGTAGGAATCTTGTCAGGCTGCCAGTTGGTGATGATTGATCTTTATTCGGGCTCTGGAAATGTATGGATATTCAAGAACCATTTTTACTGACTACCTTAGGGTGTCTAAATTCATGTCTCCTCCATACCCTGCATATATTTACACAATAATTCTTATTTTAATTTCTATGACTATCTTTCTAATTGACATTATATTATTAACAATTATTTAGAATGAATGAGGCTACTTTTGAGAATACTAGAGAAAAAACGTTAGAAAGTAATTTTACAAAATTGCAAATATACAAATGTACAAATTTTCTAATACTATGAAGTTACTTCTTAAAGAAATTCAGATTTTAAAATTGTAGCCCATAAAACAATCCTAGCTAATAGCAATAAAACTTGTGAAAGACTTAAAATTGTCTCTTTTAAATTCTCACTAACCATAATCTGAAACT
Organism: Callithrix jacchus; assembly: GCF_049354715.1. NCBI lineage: Eukaryota > Metazoa > Chordata > Mammalia > Primates > Cebidae > Callithrix > Callithrix jacchus. Next base: position 80,070,722 of record NC_133504.1, read on the forward strand.
AGTTGCTTTTATCGTGCAATTATTCTCATGCTTTCCTCTACAAATCTTTTACCTTATACTATTATTTCTTTTTGTGACCCACTTCTAATCCCTTCTTCTCATCCTTAATCTTCTCAAACTCAATTGCCTCTCAAATCTAAACCACTTTCAGAACACAGTAAGCTCTTTAAGGAGGATTGTAAGCTTGATCTTAGTCTGATGTGATAAACATTTAATTTTTTTCCAAGGCGTAGACAAAACAGAAATTAATAGAAACATTTATAATAAACATAAGGGACCTGCACCTATTTTATTTGTTTAAGTATTTGTAGGATTTCAGACAGGAAAAAGAAATAATAGAGTGGAAAGGTGTGAGGATAACTTAAATGTGTACAAATTTCTCAAGAAAACAGAAGCTTTTCCAGAACTGAAAATTTTCATGTTGGACAATATTTTTGGTGACTATTCTCAAAGTCGTTCCTGTGAAAAGACATGTATCATTCTGTCAGACTTCAGACATATGCTCTTAAACATTTTTATACCGAACTCAGTAGTAGACCTTAACACAGGTGGGGCCACAGACAGCTGTTTTCTTACTTTTGGTTAATATCCTTGATCCAGAAATAAAAGATTTTGCATGTGCAAGGAAAATGGAAATGATAAATATTACATGGCCAATCTCCAACTTTTCCTGTTCATTTGAAAGAACATTATAACAAAAGCATAAAATGACTAGACTGGTGGCTTTTGGATATAACAATTAGATGCTCACACTCCACACTTTAAGCACCAGGCACAATACCTAGAGTGTCTGAAGGCACATATAGATATTATTAGCAGAATATATATTTTATAAAGAATTGCCCTGTGCTAAGAGACTGAAAGAAAGAAATCAGATGGTTAAAAAAAGAAGATATTTCTAAGTAGAAAAGTGGAAATAAGTATCTGATTTCTCACTTCCCTCTTAAAGTCATACGAAAATATTTCTGAAATGTTACTTTAAACATTTACAAATCATTTTGGTATTGTTACTGCTGTGTCAATCTTAAACCACATCTTACAAAGTATTGTTTATTATTCATAAACTAATAATGCATGTATGTCTTTGAGAAGCTTTAGGCAGACAATAATCCAATTCTGCAACTGTCATGAATGACTTTTAACCAAGGAAAAAATTTCCTCCTTTGTAAGAAAACTACTACTTATTGAAAAGAAGAGATCACCTGGGAAGATGTAACTATGAAATCAAATGGTCTCTTGATAATCTCTTCCTTGACATCTCTCAGGATTCCCCCAATCATAATCAGATTAGAGGCTAATTTGAATATTGGCACATTTTGTCTTAAAACAAAACGCAAATTAAAGGGCTTTAGGATGTGCAGATTCATTATGGAACAAATATTCTACTGATTAAAGGAGCTTCAGATTAGGCTGAGAATGTCATTTCCACATCATTACTTTCAGCCAGCAAAAAATGGTGAAAATAAATCTATATTCTTAGCTTTATACCTGTTGTACTGTCCAAGGCGCTAAACAACACCAGTTACAGGATAAGTCTAGTTCTAAGAAGTTAGTTAAAATTTTTTTTTTAAGAAAAATTGAGAATAAATTTGTCAATGTGCTTTAGGAGCTTCCTAATCCGTAATTAGAAACTTCTCAGTAATTTTGAAATCCTTTATGGTGTCCTTTTAAAGAAAGTTTAAAAAGTTCTTCTACTTGCAGTACAAATAGCAAATAATATTGATAATGATAAAAGTCTCAATAAGCTCAAAAGAGCAATTTTTAAAGGGCATTAGAGGTTTATTATTCCAGAAATGTTCTAGTCAAGTAATCAGGATTCGGTAAAGTATTAATGAGAAAGCATTGCCTCTTAAATCATAAATGTCAATTTCTGTCAAAATGAACTTTAGTATTATTTTATCAGAAATCATAATAATCAATCACAGATAAATCTTAGTTTGTCCAAATTCAGTGAAACAACTTGTTAAGTTTCACTGCTACCCTATATTCATGTAGTCATTTGGCATATAGGGTTTTAGGAGCACACCTCAACTAGTATATGTATCTAATTTCAATTTTAAATAAACAACAACAACAAATCACAATTACAATGTGAAAGCATTTGTGAAACATTTTAATTTTTAAAAATTATGAGAATTTTTTTCAAAAACTAAAAATCTTCATGTATTGGATACATTATTTTCTCATACTTTATATATTCTGGATTGATATGGGTTAACATAGAACATTTTCATAATTATTAACTATGAACAATATATTCAAGTGCTTTACCAAAGTTCCCAGACTTTTGCATACAACGGATATTAACAACCAAACTTAATTAAATGTAAACCTATGAAATCAAGGCTTTCATTTAGATGTCATATCACTAATATTGTGACCATCATTTGACAATGAAGTTATTTCACAGTAATTATAATGCTTACTAAGAAGTAACTCAAGTAATAATGCAAAATTAGAACACCTTTTGTTTTAGAAAGGTTGCCTTGTTTCTTCATTTGCTTTCTATTATTTTTGCTTAAAGAATCATTTTTCTTTTAGATTAAAAATTCTTAAAAATTGTAATAAAAATGGCAAACAGAAATTTCTTCATTAAGTTTATATATGTTCTTTGAAGTATCAACATAAATTAGATCTACTTTTTTGTACGCTATCCTCTTTTCAATTTCCGTGATAACGAATATTCTGTAAAGAGTGACAGTGGAGCATATAATAATTTTCTATATAACATAACTACCTATTCCACAAAGAGCAACTGCAAACTTTCAATTGGGTTAAGGTGTTTGAGTTCAAACTGTGAATGGCAATTGTTACAAACACATATATTTCAAGAAATAAAAGACAACTATAGCAACTCGTGGTTTACCAGTTCTGAACAATTCTTCATCTGGGAGAGCCATGATGCCATTGGAGCCAATTACTTAAATTGCTATACGTCCACTTCCCTAGCTCGCACTTTAAGACACTACTGAACCATTGTCAGGATGTTCCTGCATTGCTCAACAAGTTTAATGAACTCACTTTTGTCTGTATTCTACCTTCATGATGTCACTATGGAACTTTAAAATAGTATTTTTTTTTTATTTTAAACAACCCCAAAGAGTCAGCAGAGAAAAAATAAAATAAAAGAATGAGAAGAAAAATAACAGTAACAAAAAACATTTATTACACTTATTATACAAAGATATAGAGACAAAGTAGAAATATACTTTAAGATAATATTTAGACAGAACTTTTAAGCACAATTCTGTATGTTAATGGGAATGACTTTAAAGTTTTCATTTACGACAATTTATTTTCTTTCTATAAAGAAAAAATAAAAGAATTATAAAGTATTACTAACTTAAAGACTTACCCCCAATGAAAACTGAAGAACCTTTAATTTTATAAAACATTTGGACAGAAAAATTTCCAACAAAAACAATTGGAGTAATAAGATTGTAACTTCATTAATCTAAATTTGAGCTATTTCACAAATGCTAAACTCATGAGAAACTCAAAATTTGATCACAGTGGCAATTTTTCTAGTTTATTTCCAGAGATACAGATGGACACATTATTATTAAATATGTGTTTTTATCATTTACCTTAAAATATATATATTTAAACTTCAGAAAAGGAAATAAAACATGTATTTGAAGCCAGATAAGCTAATTACTTTGTATTATTATTGCTAATATCTAATAACTAATGCTGTGATAAGCATGACTGTAAGACAACTTCCAAGAATTCTGCTCCCTATATTCCCCTTGACCATAGTTGGAACCTGTGAATATAATAAGCTATCACTCCTGGTATTATGTTGTGTTATACTGCAAAAAGGTTATTATTTTTGGTGGAACTGATATTCAAAGCAGAAGAGTTTTCTTTAGCTGGTTTTAGAAACAGGTAAGAGGGATGTGCTCCTGCTGGCCTGGAAAAAACAAATGGTCACATTTTGAACTGCTGACATAAGGGTAATTTCTAATAGCTTGAGAATTCCCATGCCAAACGCTGGCAAGAAAAGAGTAAAGGAACTTCACTCCAAAGACAAGCCGTGAGTTTGCAATAGGTCCCTGGGCCCAGATAAGAACTACAGAATTGCTGACACATTGATTTCAGTCTCATGAAACTTAGCAGAGAATCCAGCTAACCCCCACCCAGATTCCAGGCCCACAGAAACTGTGGGAAAATAGATTTATATTATTTTGGTTGACAAGTTTGTTGCAATACATTACACATTGCTAAAAATCAAATGCAAATTGCAAAAAGAATAAAACATAAACCTGATTGATCTTTCTTTTGACTCAGATAAAGCTTTTTGTCCTAGCCCTCTATCATCTAATGTATGTTCCTCAAAAGAACAATAACACTGAACAAAGTATTTGTGAAATGAGTAATTATAATATGTTGTCTTATTTTATAATATTTAGATATCCATAGTGTTTGGGAAAGCACTGTTTTATTGTAAAGGCTTGCCATGAAAAGCCCAGTTATGTGGCTATCAAAAAGGCTACAGCATGGTGCTGAATGGTTGGCATTTTGTACTTATAACACCCAAACATATGAGATTTATTTATTAACTGAAATTAAATTTTCAATTTATAAAGCACTTGTGATTTCTCCCAATGACAGAGATGCTTGAGTTCCTTATCTAGGTTACGCCTGTCCTACTACCAAGGCATCTGACCAGCAGAACTGGCGATTGCTCGTGTGATAAACATGGGATTAGAGCAAAAAGATGCAGAAGGTCCTAAGCAATGAGTGAGGGATTGTCTGATACTATTTGTGCATCTTCACTGAGAACACAAATTTACATGTTGTATCTATATTACTTAAACAATGATTGCAACATACACTCCATAATTTTTGTTCTCAATGCTGTCAGTTTCTATAATCCATTTTGACCATTTCCTGATGTGATCATCTCTCGAGATACGTGAATACTGCATTAAATAGATCACTAGTCCAAGGAGCTCAGTCAATCCTGTAGCATTAAAGATATTCCTCATGTTTTTATTTTGTGGTGACAAGATTTCTTTAATTGTGAAAGTTCAGCCACATTTCTTAGCTTAGAAAACTAGAAGTCATTTCCAGTATTTTAATTAAGAGGAGATTTAATACAGGAGACTTGAGGCGTATAACATAATTGGAGAAACTGAAGAAGCAGGTTTGCTGCTGAATGTTTAGCATACAAGCCTGAAGCATGCACCAGCTGTTAATGCAATTACCTCTAAGTAGCCAAGCAATTAGTAAACATTCACCAGAAGCTCTAGTACGGGCCTCTGGCCATGATATGAAGAAGAAATAAAACTTTATTGTTTTAAGCCACTGAAATGTGAAGGTGTTTGTTATAGGGTTAGTTTAACATAACTAACATAAAAATATTATCATTTCATTTTTTAAACATTTTGAAAAGATTTCACTATATCGTTTTTAATCACTTGTAATTTTTAACTGGTGGTGTATTTGAGAATATAAAAGATATATTTTCCTTCTAAATACAAAATGAAACATTTAACTCAGTATATTTAAGCATAAACAAAATGAAGATACCTCATATCTGTGAACTGTACCCATAGCCTTGTTAAGAATGCTCATATGCTCTATGCATGGTCTTGGTTATTAGGTAATAATCAGAGAAAGAAAAAAGTTGCAATAGTTCTAATGTAAATATGGCAAATACCAGGATAACTATATGAGAGATAACCATAAGTCCAATGGCTCACTGTTACTAATTCTGTTCTTTCCTGGGCCATAATCATGATCACATACATACTCATTACTTCCTTTAATGGAAATACATTCACTTCCATATTCCAGTTTGAACATCAATGATGTCTCATACTAGTCTATGCTCCTCTAAACCATTTTGCTATATGTATGTATTTCATAACACCACGTTGTAAACTACAAATACATACAATTTAGTTTTTTTCTTTTTAATAAAAATAAATGTAGGTAATCAAGGCAATTCTTGGTCTCTCAATTGCATTTAATTTCTTGGGCCTGCATGCTGGCAAATTGTGTCAGCCTTAAGGATGAACATCAGGTATGGCTGCATCTGAGTCTCTTTTTGTTGTACTATGCCAGTGATTCTTAAATTGAGATTATTCTCTTGGGTGCTCGAGCTCTACTGAAAATTGTTTAAGTTACTTAATTTAAATTAAAAACTAATAAAATTACCACTGTTACTGCCACAAAACGTCACCACACATGCCTGTCTTTAAGTTTTCTTTGGTTAAACATAAATCCAAATATAATTTAAGTATGATGATGATTTTTTCTATTTCAAGTGCTAAAAAGCAGTGGAAGAAATGAGCTTTCACATAACACATGAATGTTGTATGGTAAACTTAAAAGGATCCAGATTATATCATTCAGCACTCTCTTAATTTTGAACCAAAAGGCATTACAATTTTTTCTTGTGCTGTTTTGTAACATTTTGTTGTAAGTAATTGAAATGTGATCAGTAAAGTGAAAAAATTTAATTTAGACTTCCAGCAATATTGAATTAGACTTAATACATACTTCAATTATAATGAAACACTAATTATTTCTAGAGTAGAATAGAGAGCTTGAAAAATTAGTAAGAATAATGAAGTTCAGAGCCCAAAATCATTAATGCGGCTTTGCGGGTATGCAGACGGTTACATGATTTTGCTAGTGCAGTTCGCATCCTAGAGGCTGTTAAGGGCAAAGCAGGACCTCATAAGGAAATGTACCCGTATGTCATCCAGGAACTTAGACCAACTTTAAATGAACTGGAATCTCCACTCCAGAGGCACTGGGCCTTGACAAAGTGTAAACCCCATGGTTGGGCTTCCCAAGGATTTATTGATATTGCTACTTGAGTGTAAACAGTCACCTGGAAATACTGATGATAACATATTACTTTATTTGAACAAATTATCCTTTATTGAGTATCAAGCCATGTAAAAGTAACCTGTACTTTAATAAAAGGGAAATGAGTATGAACTTAAAGAAAAAAGAATAATGAAGTTGATACATTTATCATCAAAATAGAATTTGAGTACTGATAACTTAAAATGTATTTTGCTTAGGAGTGTTTTCTTATTTCACCAATTAGTAAATGAACATAGACTTCATTAATATTTCATAAAGCATTCCATGACATTAAAATAAGAGGAGAGGTGCTATTTTCCACCTTCCTTCTCTCTGGGCTGTATTTCAGATCATGTAGTTGTCATAAGCCTTTTGAATAGTGAGAGCAAAGGCAACAAGTACTGTGACAGAAGCAAAATAGAAATTGGGTCCACCCAGGCACTGAGGCTCACACCTGTAATCCCAGTACTTTGGGAAGCCAAGGCAGGCGGATCACGAGATTAGGAGCTCAAGACTAGCCTGACCAACATGGTGAAACTCTGTCTCTGCTAAAAATACAGAACTTAGCCTGGTGTGGTGGTGCATGCCTGTAATCTCAGCAACTCAGGAAGCTGAGGCAAGAGGATTACTTGAACCCAGGAGGTGGAGATTGCAGTGAGCCGAGATCCGGTCACTGCCTCCAGCCTGGGTGACAGAGGGAGACTCTGCCTCAAAAATAAATAAAATAAAATAAAATAAAATAAAATAAAATAAAATAAAGAAATAGAAAAAGAAACGGTCTGGGTCTCCAACATAGTGGAGTTTCCATATACACACTCGCAAACTTATGCATAGCCATGTAACATGTGAGAGAAATAAAGCTCTTTCTTACTTTGACCATCCATTGGGGTCCCATCCAAAGCATCCCCAACTATTTCCTAATTTGACATGTGGTTGTAAAAATGGTCACATCCTTATAAGGCTGTGAAGTCATATATACTTCATGCTGGAAACTAACAACACTTGTTTGCTGTGGGAAAACCATTGAAAATGTTTGTATAAACAACTTTTACACACTTTACTATCTTCAAATTTGGAATTCTTCTAATATATGATAGATTTTTACAGTTAAATTCAGCCAGGGGCAGAGTCTTGGCACAGTCGACAGAAATCACTTCAAATATTCAGTTAGTCTTAGATTTCCATTAGCTGACGTATGAAGAGGGAGTAGTTGACTCATAGAGAGGCTGCTATGACAGAAAATATATTCACTGTGGAATTAGTGGCATCTCGACTAGTAGCTCCTGAATATTTGGGACTCTTGCAGAGGATGATAATTGTCCTCATTAACTCTATTACTTTTCACCATCACAGTGACAATTCTAGATGGCAACATCTTTCAGCTTATAAGATGAACATAGTAGGAAAGGCAGCTGAGTGTGTTAGTTGGCTTACTCTGGAACTGCTATTTGATAGAAGGATAAACCACTGAGTTTAAACCATGGTTATTCTAAAGTCTGTACCAGAGCAAAGAAACTATAGCCTAACTAATTATACTTCAAAACGGTTTCAAACATTACTTAAAGTAGACTATAAGAAAATCTATTTTTTTAGGATTAGTATAAGTGTTTCATGTAACAAAATGCTCAAAAGAAAGCTGAAAAGAATAATATAATCTCTGCATATACAAATTTTATTATTACTATGGTAAATTCTCTGACAATTAAATACATTTATAAACCCATTCAAAAGTGGGCAAAGAATATGAACAGACACTTCTCAAAAGAAGACATATAGGAGGCCAACAAACATATGAAAAAGTGCTCATCACCACTGGTCATTAGAGATATGCAAATCAAAACCACATTGAAATGCCATCTCAAACTAGTTAGAATGGCAATCATTAAAAAATCTGGAGACAACAAATGCTGGAGAGGATGTGGAAAAATAGGAAGACTTTTACACTATTGGTGGAGCATAAATTAGTTCAACCATTGTGAAAGACAGTGTGACGATCCCTCAAGGAACCAGAAATAGAAATTCCAATTGACCCAGCAACCCCATTACTGGGTGTGTACCCAAAGGATTGTAAAGACACATGCACATGCATGTTCATTGTGGCACTGTTCACAATATCAAAGACCTGTAACCAACCCAAATGCCCATCGATGACAGACTGGACAAGGAAAATATGGCATATATACACCATGGAATACTATGCAGCCATAAAAAATGATGAGTTCATATCCTTTGTAGGGACATGGATATATCTGGAAACCATCATTCTCAGCAAACTGACAAAAGAACGGAAAATCAAAGACCGCATATTCTCACTCATAGGTGAGTGTTGAACAATGATAACACATGGACACAGGGAGGGGAGCATCACACACTGGGGTCTGTTGGGGTGGCGTTGGGGAGGGACAGCAGTGGGGTGGGAGGTTGGGGAAGGATAGCATTGGGAGAAATGCCAGATAGAGGTGACGGGGAGATGGCTACAGCAAACCATATTGCCATGTATGTACCTATGCAACAATCCTGCATGATCTGCACATGTACCCCAGAACCTAAAGTTCAATAAAAAAAAGAACTAATTAAGCAGTGTATCAGTCTGCTCTCATGCTGCTAATAAAGATGTACACAGACTGGGTTATTATAAAGGAAAGGATTTAATTGACTCACAGTTCAACATGGCATGGGAGACTTCAGGAAATTTACAATATGGCAGAAGTGGAAGCACACACTTCCTTCTTCATATGTCAGCAGGAAGGAGAAAAATGAGAGCTAAGCGAAAGAGAAAGCCCCTTACGAAACCATCAGCTCTCGTGAGAGCTTACTCACTATCATGAGAAAAACATGGCAGAAATCACCCTCATGATTCAATTTCCTCCAGCCAGGTCCCTTCCATGACACAGGGATTATGGGAACTACAATTCAAGATGAGATTTGTGTGGGGACACAGCCAAACCATATCAAACACATGTTGTGATTCTGGGACCAACTTGTCTATTTAAGCATCTGATAATATTTCTGGTATAAATATCAACTTTAATAGTCTTATTTATCTTTCAAACAAAATTGGCTTTTTAAAATTGATGAATGTGAGACTTTTTGGTTCCTACATTTAATTCGTGCACTCTGATCTATTTTACATATGGTCAAAAATCATAGACTAATAGCACTAAGAACACCTTGTAAATGAATGCTGTTTATTACTTTGATAGGAACAAAACTATACTTAAACCAAGGCATAAGGTTAGCAGGAGCTTATTATTATTTCCTTAGAACTAGTATATGTACATTATTTGAGAATTTTTTCTGGGTAAAATAATTCAAGCATATTCAACACATGTTTTCTAGATTGTTATGAAAGAGACATACTGAAAAGAAAATTGGAAATTATGATACAAACAAAAGGATAATTTGATTTATTGATGTCATGACACAGCTATGGGTCGTAAAGTTTATGACCTTGCAGAATACATTTCTCAGAAATTTGTGGCAACAATTGCAGAAGATAAAAGATATGCCTTCTAGATTGGTTAATTTATGTTTGTTTCCAGTAAATCCTGGTTGATAATATATGCCTATAATTAGTCATTAAAATGACTTTGTGGGATAAATGATAGCACTAAAGACTAGCCAAGAAGAAAGTAGAAGAACATTTTAAAAATGTGGACACATTTATTTAAAGTGATAATATTTTATTTGAGATTGGCATATGAGAAGCTCTACAGAAAGAGATACTGCAGAGATGTGGCATAACAACAGACTCGGTTGTTCCACTCCATGTGTAATTCAGGAATTTTGCTATATGAATAAACAAATATTAGCCAATGAAATTGAATATTCATCTGAACAGAGCCATCAAAATATAAATGTTACTAATTTCAGGATATTAAATTAACAACAGTTGTTTCAACATTGTGTGATAAAATGGAATAAATTTAAAGGAAGTTGTTGCTTTATTCAGAAGTATCATGGTTCTCCTGGGTTTGTAATTTCACTTAATTTAAATATTTATTTAATTTAAAATTTGAAGTTGGGCTTTATATGATACAACATAAGTCTGATAAAGTTGATTGATTTTATAATAAAAATTGGCTTTGCAAATTAGGTTGAATGGTCAAATCTTACACATTATTTAAGTAAAAGCTATTTGGCTATGATTTTGATAAAAAATAAATATAAAGAATCAGTCTGAATTCCCATCAGCTGATTAATGGATAAAGAAAATATGATATATATGCATAAGTTATGTTAGGTATATATATCAAAATGTTATATACACATATGCATGTATATATAGACCCACATTCACATATGATATATATACACACCATATAACTCTACTAAGCCATAAAAGAAATAAAATAATGGCCTTTGCAGCAACTCAAGAATTCAAGACTATTATCCTAAGTGAAATAACTGACGAATGAAAAATCAAACATTCTATGTTCTCTCTCATATGTGTGAGCTAAGCTATCAGAATGCAAAGGCATAAGAATAATCCACTGGACTTGGGGACTCTGATGAAAGTAGGGGGTGAGTGGTAAGGGGTAAAAGCTACACATTGGGTACAGTGTACACTGCTCAGGTGATGGGTGCACCAAAATTTTAGAAATCAGCACTTAAGAACTTATTCATGTAACCAAACACCACCTGTACCCCAAAACCTATTAAAAATATAAATAATAATAATGATTTAAAAATTTTAAAATAAAAAGTAAAAATAAATACAGTTCTTATCTCCAAAGGAAGAAAATCCTTTATTTGTTACAATATGAATAAACCTGTAGAACCCTATGCAAAGTGAAATAAGACAGGCACAGTAAAACAAATACTGCTTTATCTCTCTTATATGTGGAAACTAAAAGGATGAGGTGGTTGCCAGGGACTCTGGGTAGAAAAAATTGGGAAGTTTTGATTCTTCTATGTATGCAGAGAGTGGTTAGTGATATTCATGGTATAGACAAGGAAAATGAATATGTATGGATTAATTCCAATCAGATTTATCCTTAACTCTTTAGAATTATCAAATTCCAAATTATCTAATAATATTAAATAGCATATATACAAGAGAGAAAGACTCAAAACTGTTTAAGATTATTTATTAAAAAATAGTGACAGATGCTGATAACACTTATTAAAAGTCATCAGAATTTGCAAGGAGCTCTGGCATAGTAATGGGAAGGGGTGAAGAAGTTTTATTCTCTATGTGCAGTTTACCTTATCTTTTAGTTTTTCTGTTTTTGTCATAGTTTTTTTTTATGAGATTATGGCTGAAAATCTCTTCATCCTGAATTATTACTGGCACCTGCTTTTTCAATACCAGTTAAGGCCTGTAATAATACAAAGAAAAATTTCATGGATCATTTGGTAACTATGTTTTTAATGAGTATGTGTAATGGTATATGTCCTCAGAGACAAATGCAGAGACAAAAAATTAACTCAAGAGCATAAAATATAGTCACCAACTTTCAAGCACATGCTACATTTGCCACACTGATTGCACATTTTTCTAATCCTTATCTAACTTAATACTTGCATGGAATGGGAATTATTATCTTTATTCTAGGGATGAAGAAATAGAGATCCAGGAACACATTTTTTAAATGCATGCAATTTTTGTACCTTATACGTCAAGTAAATATTTTTTAAAAAGAGATTATTGTTGTTGCTTGTTTTTGTTCATGCAAACTATTTGATCTCTGCACCACATTCACTGCTTCTCACAGTGTATGTGTGCACATTGATGACATTTTTTAAAGATATTATTTGAGCATATTCTTAAATATTTTCTAGAAATTTTAGATCAATAAAGAATTGGCAAAATCAACAAATATGTTTTTCTTAAATCTGTCTTACTTATACTAGTCTTTAGCTTCATGCCTTAACTTGGAGAAAGTTACTCTTTTAAGAAAAAGGTGCTTTTAATGTCAGTAGGCAACATGCAACATGCCTGAATTCACTTCATGCAACTTTTTATTTAGAAACAAAAACTTGTGTTCCCCAAAGAAATGGCTCACTTTCTGTATCTAGTATTACATTTTTGTGATTTACTGAGATATTAACATGGAAATAGTGATGCTAAACAATAGTTTCAATAGCTTTAAAAGTGTAGTGGGAATCATGATTTCATAAGAAGAAAATTAGTTATGTAGGTAACATTATTGTATAATTTCCCAAAGGATTTCTACATTGGGATAGGTTTTATTATGTCCTAAAACAAGTTTCCTACTTTCACTATAGATATAAAGTAATGCTGAATATAATAATATCATAAGGCAGCTCACAGTACGAGCAAAGACATCTGTTAATGGTACCATGAATAGTTATGAACTGAGGTGCTCAAATGGCTTTGCAGCAAAGCATTGCCTCTTAATTTATTTTTATAGCAAATGGAAGCCTCATTTTTCATGGTTGGGTAGTTTGCATTCAAATGTACCAATCACTTCTACACAGCATGTTTTATTGTAGAGCATAAGCTGGAATTGCTAATGGTTTGTTGATGGGTAGACATCTTCTCCATCAGCACTTTGCCTCACTCTGTATTTTGCTGTTTTGAAAATTATTTTAAGTAATGTGTATTTTATTCATAGTAATATTTTAAGACATGGATTTTTATATGAAGAGTTAATACAATTCCAAATTGTGTAAATATGAAAAAATGTAAATATTTCCTCTTTGAACCATAGAATTGTTTAACATATATTCCATTATACTGATACTGAAACTTAGCTCAAAAAAATGTAAATGTTTTTCTCTTCGAACCCTGGAATTGTTTAAAACATATTCCATTATATTGATAGTGAAACTTAGCTGAAAGGAGGTTTACATCAAAAGATGTATTTATTTGCTATGAACTGAAATGTGTTCCCTCACCCACAATTCATATATTAAAAGCTCTAACCTCAAATGTGACTATTTGGAGGTAGGACCTATATGGAAGTAATTAAAGCTAAATAAGGCCATAAGACTGGGGCTATAATCTGCTAGGATTCGTGATTTTATAAGAAGAGACCTCAGAGAACTAGATTTTGTCTGCTCATTCTCTCCCTCCCTCTCTCTCTCTCTCTCTCTCTCTCTCTCTCTCTCTCTCTCCCCCCCCTTCCTTGCCCCCACTCTCTCTTGATCCCTCCTTTTTTCTCTTCTCTGTGTGGACACACAAAGAAGAGGTAATATGAGCACACAGCTAAATGACAGCCACCTGCTAACCAAGAGAAGAGATCTCAAAATAAACCAGCCTTGCCTGTACCTTGGCCTTGGACTTTCCAGCCTTCAGAACTGTGAGAAATAAATTTCTCTTGTTTAAGCAGCCCGTCTGTGAAATTTTGTTATGACAACCTGAGCAGACTAAAGCTGTATTAAGATATTTTCATATTTAAGCTTTTATAAACAGGAATTCAGCTATAAATCTAAAAATCTATGGAAATGACAACTTCATTCATAAAACAGTTATAGATGATTGGACAACTACTATAACTATTACCAAAATTGCAAATTTAAAGTATTTCAGTAAGCTACTTCTTTCACCGCATTGAATAACTATTTAAAAGATGTTATTTTAAGTATACACATATGTATATTTATTCTTGAGTCAGAAATAGAAAAATAAAATTGTTTTGTATTTTTTCCGAGGTAATTAAATTTATTGTGGATTATAGTTTTTTAAGTTGCTAACAATGTTCCACAATCTCTGAAAAAAGCAACTAAATTTTTTTTACCAAATCAGCAATCTTGAGATCCGATCTTTGAAGTAGTAAGGAAAGGATACTAGAGGACATTCGTCTACTTTCTACTATGTAGAAAGGATAGAATGATGTTAAACCTATTGAATGTCCTCTGTGAACATGATACCAATAATGCCAACTGCAATATTAATTAAAAGTAAGAAAATATACTTATATTAATATTAAATATCTTGTTAGTAAAGGAATTGGTAAAATTAACATGTATTTCACTAGGCTTTCCTTTTTGAAATATAACTATATTTATTAACTTATGTTGTAGTTAAACATAGTATTGATTTTCTTATGTATTTATAAAAAGTATTTTTATTCTTAATTGCTATGTCATAATTATACATAATCCTGGGGTACACATGATGTTTTGATACATATAATGTATAGTGATCAAGTGGGATAATTAACATACCCATCATCACAAACATTTTTTATTTCTTTATTCTGGAAACATTTCATATCCTTCTTCTGTCTATTCAAAACTATAAATACATTATTGTTAACTGCATTCATTTTACAGTGATATAGGATACTAGAATTTATTCCTTCTATCTAGCAGTAATTTTGTATTCTTTAATAAATGGCTTCTTATTTTCCTTTCCCTAGCCTTTAGTGTTCTCTGTTCTACTTTCGACTTCCATGATATAAGACTTTTTTAGCTTCCAGGTATGAGTGAGAACATGTGTTTAGCTTTATCTTCCTGGCTTATTTTACTTAACATAATGTTCTCCAGTTCCATCTATGTTTTCACAAATGACAAGATTTTCAGGTGATTTTTATCCTAAACATATAAGTAATGACTCTCCAGTCAAATATTATTTGTTTGCCTAAATAACTGTATATTAAAAATAATTGACTGTAGTGTATCAAATCATTGAATTATTTTGTCTATGAATTTATAACAATGACAATACTATGAATACACATTTGAGTACATTTACTTAAACATGAGTTATTGCATTTTATAACCTTCAAAGTTGTAAACAGTAATGGTTCAATCAAAACTAAACAAGATAGAAGTATTGAATACATTTATAACAAGTATGACGTGATGACAGGAGACATGTATTTAGTCAGCAACAAAATTAGCATTGCAATTTTAGAGGAAAAAGAGGTAGGAGGAGGGGACTCAAGATGGCGCTGTGAGAACAACCCAGGATTGGAGCCCGCGTTGAATTCGCAAACGGTGAGTCAGTGCTGCATTTCCAGACTGATCTTTGTTGCCCACAGAACGGGGAAACTCCCAAGTATAAAAACACACGGGACGCCAGGCAGTAGGTCTGCCTGGCAAAGCCGGCAGCCGGGGCGGCGGCGGCCGGCCCTACCCAGCAATCCCCACAGGGCGCGCTTGTCCGGGTGCCTTGTTGAACCGGCAACCTGAGACTTGAGAGGGCTGGACTTGAGACTGAAGGAGACTTGCACAGTAGCCCAGCCCAGGGGATTGCAGGAACAGATCGCTTGGGATACCCAGTGGGACGAACAAAACCGCGATTTCAAACTATCCCGGGCAGACGGTCCGAGACGCTCTGTGGGGGAAGGGCGTCCACCACTATGGAGGCAACCTGCCCCAACTGATATACGCGCCCACTGCTGAGGCAGCCAGCCGTTGCCGAGGCAACCCGCCCCAACTGAGATACACGCCCACTGCTGACGCAGCCAGCCGTTGCCGAGGCAACCCGTCCCTACTGAGATACACGCCCACTGCTGACGCAGCCTGCCGTTGCTGAGGCAACACGCTACAAGGAAGAGACTCCGCCGCAGGGCGTGGCGGAGACCACAGCAGAGCCGGCAGGAACAGCGCGAATCACACAACAGCAGGGCGGAGCCTCGGCAGCCAAACAGTGGCTAGTCTGCCTTTGAGCTGGGCAGGACACCTGATCGGACATCCACAAAGATGGGAAGAAACCAGCGCAAAAAGGAGGAAAACACCCGAAACCAGAACACATCGCCTCCTAGAAAGGACCAAAACTCCTCACCAGCAAGGGAACAAAGCTGGACGGAGAATGACTGTGACGAAATGACGGAATTAGACTTCAGAAGATGGATAATGAGAAACTTTTGTGAGCTAAAAGATCATGTATTAAATCAATGCAAAGAAACTAAGAACCTTGAAAAAAGATTTGAAAAAAGATTCGAGGAATGATAACAAGAATGGATACCTTAGAGAGGAATATGAATGAATTAAAGGAGCTGAAAAACACAATACGAGAACTTCGCGAAGCAAACGCAAGTTTCAATAGCCGAATTGACCAAGCAGAAGAAAGAATATCTGAAGTCGAAGACCTACTCAATGAAATAAAACGAGAAACCAAGATCAGAGAAAAAAGCGCAAAAAGGAATGAACAAAGTCTCCAAGAAATGTGGGACTATGTGAAAAGACCTAACCTACGTTTGATAGGTGTACCAGAAGGGGACGAAGAGAATGAATCCCAGCTGGAAAATACTCTTCAGGACATCATCCAGGAAAATTTCCCCCACCTAGCAAGACAAGCCAACACTCAATTGCAGGAAATACAGAGAACACCACAAAGATATTCCGCAAGAAGAGCAACCCCAAGGCACATAATCGTCAGATTCAACAGGGTTGAAATAAAGGAGAGAATACTAAGGGCAGCCAGAGAGAAAGGTCGGGTCACCCACAAAGGGAAGCCCATCAGACTCACAGCAGATCTCTCGGCAGAAACACTACAAGCCAGAAGAGAGTGGGGGCCAATATTCAACATTCTTAAAGAAAAGAACTTTCAACCCAGAATTTCATATCCAGCCAAACTGAGCTTCAGAAGTGAAGGAAGAATAAAATCCTTTGCGAACAAGCAAGTACTCAGAGATTTTGTCACCACCAGGCCTGCTTTACAAGAGCTCCTAAAAGAGGCACTACACATAGAAAGGATCAATCAGTTCCAGCCATTCCAAAATCACACTGAATGCTAAAGAGCTTCAACATAATGAAGAATCTACAACAACTAACAGGCAAAACAGCCACTTAGAATCAAAATGGCAGTATCAAATTCACACATAACAATATTAACCCTAAATGTAAATGGACTAAATGCACCAATCAAAAGACACAGACTGGCAAATTGGATAAAAATCCAAAACCCATCAGTGTGCTGTATCCAGGAAACCCATCTCACATGCAAGGATACACAAAGGCTCAAAATAAAGGGATGGAGGAAGATTTACCAAGCTAATGGAGAGCAAAAAAAAGCAGGAGTTGCAATTCTCATCTCTGATAAAATAGACTTTAAAGCAACAAAGATCAAAAGAGACAAAGAAGGCCATTACATAATGGTAAAAGGATCGATACAACAAGAAGAGCTAACGATCCTAAACATATATGGACCCAACACAGGAGCACCCAGATACATAAGGCAAGTTCTTAATGACTTACAGAAGGACTTAGACTCCCACACAATAATAGTGGGAGACTTTAACACTCCACTGTCAATACTAGACAGATCAACCAGACAGAAAATCAACAAGGATACCCAGGGCTTGAACTCAGACCTGGAGCAAGCAAACCTGGTGGACATTTACAGAACTCTCCACCCCAAATCCACAGAATACACATTCTTCTCAGCACCACATCACACCTACTCTAAAATTGACCACATAATTGGAAGTAAAGCACTGCTCAACAAATGCAAAACAACTGAAATCATAACAAACAGCCTCTCAGACCATAGTGCAATCAAGTTAGAACTCAGAATTCAGAAACCGACCCAGAACCGCACAGCTTCATGGAAACTGAACAACTGGCTCTTGAATGTTGACTGGGTAAACAACGAAATGAAGGCAGAAATAAAGAAGTTCTTCGAAACCAATGAGAATGAAGACACAACGTGCCAGAACCTCTGGGACACATTTAAAGCAGTCTCTAGAGGAAAGTATATAGCAATAAGTGCCCATATGAGGAGAATGGAGAGATCGAAAATTGACACCCTATCGTCAAAATTGAAAGAGCTAGAGGAGCAAGATCAAAAAAACTCAAAACCCAGCAGAAGACAAGAAATTACTAAGATCAGAGCTGAGCTGAAGGAGATTGAGACACGAAAAACCCTTCAAAAAATCAATAAATCCAAGAGCTGGTTTTTTGAAAAGATCAACAAAATAGACAGACCACTAGCCAGATTGATTAAAAATAAAAGAGAGAACAACCAAATAGATGCAATAAAAAATGATAAAGGGGAAATCACCACAGATTCCACAGAAATTCAAACCATCATCAGAGAATATTACAAACAACTCTATGCGCATAAACTAGTAAACCTGGAAGAAATGGATAAATTCCTGGACTCCTGTGTCCTCCCAAGCCTAAACCAGGAGGAAGCTGAAACTATGAATAGACCAATAACAAGGTCTGAAGTTGAGGCAGCAATTAAGAGCCTACCTCACAAAAAAAGCCCAGGTCCAGATGGGTTCACAGCCGAATTCTACCAGACACACAAAGAGGAGCTGGAACCATTCCTTCTAAAACTATTTCAAACAATCCAAAAAGAGGGAATCCTTCCCAAATCATTTTATGAGACCAACATCATCCTGATACCAAAACCCGGCAGAGACCCAACGAGAAAAGAAAACTTCAGGCCAATATCCATGATGAACATAGATGCAAAAATCTTCAATAAAATATTGGCAAGCCGATTGCAACAGCAAATCAAAAAACTTATTCATCATGATCAAGTAGGATTCATCCCAGGGATGCAAGGCTGGTTCAACATACGCAAGTCTATCAACGTAATTCACCACATAAACAGAACCAAAAACAAAAACCACATGATTATCTCAATTGACGCAGAGAAGGCATTTGACAAAATTCAACAGCCCTTTATGCTAAAAACCCTCAATAAACTCGGTATCGATGGAACGTATATCAAAGTAATAAAAGCTATTTATGACAAACCAACAGCCAATATCATACTGAATGGGCAAAAACTGGAAGCATTCCCTTTGAAATCTGGTACTAGACAAGGATGCCCTCTCTCACCACTCCTATTCAATATAGTACTGGAAGTTCTAGCCAGAGCAATCAGGCAAGAAAAAGAAATAAAGGGTATTCAAATAGGAAAGGTGGAAGCCAAATTGTCTCTATTTGCAGACGACATGATAGTATACCTAGAAGACCCCATCACCTCAGCCCAAAAACTCCTGAAACTGATAAACAACTTCAGCAAAGTCTCAGGATATAAAATCAATGTGCAAAAATCACAAGCATTCGTCTACACCAATAACAGACTTAAAGAAAGCCAAATCAAGAGCGAACTGCGATTCGCAATTGCTACAAAAAGAATAAAATACCTTGGAATACAACTCACAAGGAACGTAAGGGACCTCTTCAAGGAGAACTACAAACCACTGCTCAACGAAATCAGAGAGGACACAAACAGATGGAGAAACATTCCATGTTCATGGTTAGGAAGAATTAATATCGTGAAAATGGCTATACTGCCCAAAGTAATTTACAGAATCAACGCTATCCCCATCAAGCTACCATTGACTTTCTTCACAGAACTGGAAAAAACCACCATGAACTTCATATGGAACCAAAAGAGAGCCCGCATAGCCAAGTCAATTCTAAGCAAAAAGAACACAGCGGGGGGCATCACACTACCGGATTTCAAACTATACTACAAGGCTACAGTAATCAAAACAGCATGGTACTGGTACCAAAACAGAGATATAGACCAATGGAACAAAACAGAGGCACCGGAGGCAACACAACATACATACAACTATTCAATCTTTGATAAACCTGACAAAAACAAGCAATGGGGCAAGGATTCCATGTTTAACAAATGGTGTTGGGAAAACTGGCTAGCCATGTGCAGAAAGCAGAAACTGGACCCCTTCCTGACACCTTACACTAAAATTAACTCCAGATGGATTAAAGACTTAAACATAAGACCTGGCACCATAAAAACCCTAGAAGGAAATCTAGGCAAAACTATCCAGGACATAGGAGTAGGCAAGGACTTCATGAACAAAACACCAAGAGCATTGGCAACAAAAGCCAAAATAGACAAATGGGACCTAATGAAACTCCACAGCTTCTGCACGGCAAAAGAAACAGTCACTAGAGTGGGTCGGCAACCAACAGAATGGGAAAAAATTTTCGCAGTCTACCCATCTGACAAAGGGCTGATATCCAGAATTTACAAACAACTCAAGCAGATTTACAGGAAAAAAACAAACAAGCCCATTCAAAAGTGGGCAAAGGATATGAACAGATACTTTACGAAAGAAGACATATATGAGGCCAACAATCATATGAAAAAATGCTCATCGTCACTGGTCATCAGAGAGATGCAAATCAAAACCACATTGAGATACCATCTCACGCCAGTTAGAATGGCGATTATCAAAAAATCTGGAGACAACAGATGCTGGAGAGGATGTGGAGAAAAAGGAACACTTTTACACTGTTGGTGGGAGTGTAAATTAGTTCAACCATTGTGGAAGACAGTGTGGCGATTCCTCAAGGCCTTAGAAATAGAAATTCCATTTGACCCAGCAATCCCATTACTGGGTATATATCCAAAAGACTATAAATCGTTCTACTATAAGGACACATGTACACGAATGTTCATTGCAGCACTGTTTACAATAGCAAAGACCTGGAATCAACCCAAATGCCCATTGATAATAGACTGGATTGGAAAAATGTGGCACATATACACCATGGAATATTATGCAGCAATCAGAAATGATGAGTTCGTGTCGTTTGTAGGGACATGGATGAATCTGGAAAACATCATCCTCAGCAAACTGACACAAGAACAGAAAATGAAACACCGCATATTCTCACTCATAGGTGGGTGATGAAAAATGAGAACACATGGACACAGGGAGGGGAGTACTAAACACTGGGGTCTATTGGGGGGAAAAGGGGAGGGCCAGTGGGAGGGGGAGGTGGGGAGGGATAGCCTGGGGAGAAATGCCAAATGTGGGTGAAGGGGAGAAGAAAAGCAAAGCACACTGCCATGTGTGTACCTACGCAACTGTCTTGCATGCTCTGCTCATGTACCCCAAAACCTATAATCCAATAAAAAATTAAAAAAAAAAAAAAAAAAAAAAGAGGTAAGCTGAATCTACAGCTCAAGAAGGTGGTAGAAAATAATGTGTTACCTATTTTTGCCAATAGCAATTTGCTATAATTTTAAATCTTATTCATTTATATATAGGCATACATTTAATTTCTCAAAAATTCATAAGAGTTACCATCATTAATCACACTCTAATTCCTAAATTTTACCTTCTTTGGAGAAAGCAGGTTTGGAAGTGAAAATTTCTCATCCAATGTAATACATTTGGAAAAAGATGATGAAACTAGAATTTCAGCTCAGATTGGCTTTTAGCAAACAGTACTGAGAATCACGTATGGTAATTTTTAGTATTTGAGCACAAAATTTCTATATTAAATGTATTTCTTTTATATCTCACAATTCTAAACTTATCATTTTTGTTCATTTACAACAAATAAAACCGAAAAAAGACAACAAATGCTAAGACTTGTGAAAAATTACGTTTGAAGAAAACAGTCAACATTTTCTCTTTAGTGATATGTCTTGCACTATGTACCCAAAGGTTTTGAAATGATTTTTTAAGCTGCTAACTCATTCATAGATATCTCATCAGACTTATGACTGACATTCTTATCAAAGAAAAATTCACACAACATAACATTAATTAGTTTAAAATGAATGATTAAATGGCATTTGCTAGATTCAGTGTTTTGGAACCTCTATCACACTGAAAAGAAACCTATACCCAATAAACAGTTTCTAAACCGAGCTCTCTTTCCAGTCACTGGCAAATCCAATATACCTCTTCTAGGCATTTCACATAAATGGATTCATACAATAGATGATCTTTTGTGTCCAGCGCCTCTCGTTTAGAATAATGCTTTCGAAGTTCATCAATGCTCAAGAATATATCAGTATCTCATTCCTTTTTTTATGAAGGAATAATATTTGATTGCATAGATTCATCACTATTTATTTATGCATTCATTTATGAACATTTAAGATGGCTCTTCTTTTTGTTATTAAACATTAATGAATACAAATTTGTTTGTGTACCTCTTCTTTTGGATAAATATCTAGGAACAGAACAAATGGATCATGTGATCATTGTATCTCTAACTTTCATAGGGACCACCAAACTCTTTTCCACACTGGTTGTACAATTTCACATTCTCATCAGAAATGTGCAAGAATTTTAATTATTTTAGATCATTTCTAACACTTTTTGCCTTCTATATTTTAGTATAGTTATCCTAGTGAGTGTGAAATGGTATCTTACTGTGATTTGCATTTGCATTTCTCAGACAAATGATGCCATCTTTTCATAGGTTTGGCAGCACTTCATATTTCTTCTTTTGAGAAATGTCTATTCAAGTCTTTTATCATTTAAAAGCTGGGTTATTTGTCTTTATGTGAATATATTGAAAGCATTTTTCACTTATTATGAGTGTTAGACCCTTATGAGATATAAGAATTACAAAATTTGTTCCCAGTCTGTAGTTTCGCCATTTTACTTTTCAAAAATAATTTCAAACTGTATTCATGATGCTGCAAAGAATATCTTTTTATCCTTTTTATGGCTGTGTAGTATTTTACACATTGTTACAGTATATATATAACACGTTACTTTATCCAGTTTAGCTTTCATGGGCCCTTGGATTGATTCCATGTTGCTGCTATTGTAAATAGTGCAGTGATGAACATACAAGTATATGTGCCTTTTTGGTAGAATGATTTAATTTCCTTTGGGTATATACCCAGTAATGAAACTAATGGGTTGAATATAGCTATTTAAATTTCTTTGAGAAGTCTCCAAACTACTCTCCACAGTGGCTGAACTAACTTGCATCGTACCAGCTATGTATATCAGCATTCCCTGTTCTCTCAACCATCATAGGCATCTGTTGTTTTTTGACAGTTTAGTAATACTCATTCTGACTTGTATGAGAAGGTATTTCATTGTGGATTTGATTTGCATTTCTCTGATGACTGCTAATAATGATGAACATTTTAAAAATGCTCCTGGCTGCTTGTATGTCTTTTTCTGATAATTTTTTAATAGTCTCTGCCCGTTTTCTAATGGTGTTGTTTGTTTTTGCCTCTTGATTTCTTTAAGTTCCTTATAGATTATAGATATTAGGCCTTGGTTGGGTGGATGATTTGCAATTGCTTTCCCTTTCTGTAGGTTTTTATGTTTTCCCTGTTGAGAGTTTCTTTTGCTGTGCAGAAGCTCTTTGATTTAATTGGGTCCCAAGTGTCAATTTTTTGTTTTTGTTTCAATTGCTTTTTAGGACTTAGCCAAAATTTTTTTGTGAAGGTAAATGTTAAAATGGGTATTCTCTAGGTTTTCTTAGGATTTTTATAGTTCTTGTATTAAATTTAAATATTTAATCCATCTTAAGTTAAATTTTGCATGTGGTAAAATATAATTGTCTACTTTGATTTATCTGCATATGGCTAGTTATCCCTTCACTATTTATTGAATAGGGAGTCCTTTGCCCATTGCTTGTTTTTCTCAGCTTTGTTAATTAACAGATGTTTGTAGGTATACAGCTTTATTTCTGAGTTTTCTATACTGTTCCTATGGTCTATATGTCTGTTTTGCACCAATATCAACCTGTTTTGGAAAGTATAGTCTTATTACATAGTTTGACATTGGGCAATGTGGTGCTTTTGCCTATGCACTTTTTGCTCATGGTCGCTTTGGCTATTTGAGCTCTCTTTTAGTTCCATATATGTTTTTTATAGTGTTTTCTATTTCTGTAAAAAGTGATGGTAGTTTGATAGGAATATCATAGAATCTGTAACTTGTTTTCAGACATATGAAATAAATTATAATAATATTGATTGTTTGATTCATGAGAATAATTTTTTTATTTGTGTCATTGCTAATTTTTCTCAGGATTTTTTGTAGTTCTGCTGGTAAGATATTTCACCTCCTTGGTTAGCTGTATTCTTACATATTTTGATTTCTTTGTGGCCATTGGAAATGGGATTCTGTTCTTAATTTGACTCAGCCTCGACAACATTGGTGTATAGAAATGCTACTGATTTTTTGTTTTCATTGATTTGTATATCAAAACCTTACTAGAATAGTTTTTCAGTTCTAGCAGCCTTTTTGGCAGAATACATTTCGGCTTTTATAGATAAAAATATAAAGTCTGTGAGAAAAGATAGTTTGACTTATTCTTTTCCTATTTTGATGCCTTTTATCTCTTTCTCTTGCCTGACTTATCTGGCTCGGACTTGCAGTATTATGTTAAATAGGAATGACTAGAGTGGGCATCCTTGTCTTGTTCCAGTTCTAAAAGGGAAGAGTTCCAGCCTTTGCCCATTCAGTATGATATTGGCTGTGGGTTTTCACACATGGTTTTTACTATTTTAAGATATTTTGTTTGTCTGAGGAAGTCTTATTTTTTCTTCATGTTTGAAAGATATTTGTACTGCATATACTATTCTAGGGTGACATTTTTCCTTCAGAGTTTAAATACATCATGCCACTGTCTCCTAGCCTGTAAGATTTCCACTGAAAACTCTACTTCGAGACTTATTGGAGCTGCCTTGTATATTTATATGTTTCTTTTCTTTTGCTGCTTTTAAAATTCATTTTTTATCCCTGTTCTTTGGGAATTTGATTATTAATGCCTTGAGACAGTCTCTTCTGAATTAAATTTGCTTGGTGTTCTATACCCTGTTTGTACGTGGATATCGGTATCTTTTTTTTTTTTTAGGTTTAGGAAGTTCTGTTATCCCTTAGAATAATCTTTCTACCCCTATCTTTTCTCCTACCTCCTCTGTTGAGCCAATAATTCTTAAATTTGCCAATTCAAGTCATTTTCTAGATTGTAGGTGTGTTTCATTCTTTTCTATGCTTTTGCTTTTGTCTCCTCTGACTGTATTTTCTAATAGCCCATCTTTGGGCTTATTATTATTATAATTATTGCTTGTTCAAGTCAGCTATGAAGAGACTCTGCTGTATTATTTAGTATGTCAATTGCATTTTTCAACTTCAGAATTTCTGTTGATTATTTTTAAATTATTTCAATATCTTTGTTAACTTTATCTGATAGAATTATGAATTCCTTCTCTGTGTTATCTTGAATTTCTCTGCATTTCTTTAAAACAGCTATTTTGAATTCTCTGTCTGAAAGATCAAATATCTCTCTCTACCAGAGAGAGGTGCCTTATTTAGTTAGTTTGGTAGGGCCTTCTTTACATGCAAGGTCACGATGCTTGTGGATGTCTACTGGTGTCTAGGCATTGGAGAGTTATATATTTATTACAGTCTTTGCAGTCTGGGGTTATTTTCATCCCCCAATCCATCTTGGGATGTCTTTCCAGGTATTTGAAAGGACTTGTGTGTTGTAATCTAAGCTGTATCTGCATTGGGGAACACCCAAATGCCAGTAACATTGTGGCTTTTGCAGACATGTACTGTAATGCCTTGGTTGTCTTGGATAAGATCTGGAAAACTTATCTGGACTACCAAAGACTCTTGTTCTCCTCCTTTACTTTCCCTCAAACTGTGTGTCTCTCCTTGTGCTGTACCACCACTGGGCCTTCAGGCACATGGGGTTTACTGGCAGGCTACCTCCAATGTTCACTCAAGCCCCAGTGATTCTCTGGTTAGCCTGTGATTAATGCTGCTAAGCATGAGACTCACCCTTCAGGAGAATGGAATCCCCTCTGGGCCAGGACAGGGCCAGAAGTGTCATCTAAGAGCCAAGGCCTAAAATTTGGGAACCCAAGAGCCCACTGAGTGCACTACCTTTCATGGCTGAGCTGGTACTTAAGTTGCAGAGCAAAGTCCTCTTTACTTTTCCCTAAGCTTTTTTCAAGTGGAAGAAGTCTCTCACCATAGCTACTGCAGCTTGGATATAATGTTCTGGATCCCAGCTGAAGCAAGCACATCTCAGAGTTTTACCTAAAGAAAAGCCCATGGCATATTGTTGCTGGTTATTTAGGGCACATGGTCCCTTTAGTCAGAAGGTATTGTACTCTGCCAGGAATGCGTCTTCTTTTCAAGGCAGTGGGTACCCTTCTGGTCCAGGGTGTGTCTAGAAATGTCTAGGTACTAGAGCCTGAAATGGGGGTCTCATGACTACCTGGTGCCCTGTCCTGGTAGGTGCCCTATCCTTGAATACAAGAGTTGATATCCAAGGTGCAAAGCCAAGTTATCTTCATTCTTCCATCTGCTCTTCTCAAGCTGAAGGCAGGGGTCTCTTCTGGAGTTGTGAACTGTGCTACCTGGGATTGGGGCATGGGTGGCGCACACACTTCCATAGTCATTCCAGCTGCTGTCTTGGTGGATGACCTCAGACCAACTGGCTCCAAGGCTAGCTCAACAATAGGACTTGCCCAGGAGTTATAGTCCTCATGGCCTACACTGCTTTTCAAGTTTAATTAGAACCCCAGAGTGCATTAGCCACAGGGGTGAAGCTTGCCAAAACTCATATTCAGACCACTGGGATAGGGAATTCTTCTCTCTCTGGGGCTCAGCTGTGTTAAGCCCAGTTTCGTTTTCTGCTGTGACTGGGCAGTGCTGGCTTCAATGCCAAATCTCACAGTTGCTGTGTTCTCCCTCTGCAAGTTCATAGATTCTCTCTCTGCCCACACAGCTGCTGTAGGGGGATGAGAGAGGGGTGTTGTCAGCAATACAACAGTGTGTTTTCTACCTGCTTCAGTGCCTTTTTCAGTGATACGAAGTAAAAATTGGGTACTGTGAGTTTTCACTTGATTTGGGGTTTATATAAAAATTATTTTGTGTTTAGATGGTTGTTAAATTTGGTGTTTCTGTGGGAGAAACAATTGTGAAGCCTTGCATTTTGTCATCCTTTTTTTTTTCTTTTTTTGAGACTTAGTTTCGCTCTTATTACCCAGGCTGGAGTGCAATGGCGCAATCTCAGCTCACCGCAACCTCCGCCTCCTGGGTTCAGGCAATTCTCCCACCTCAGCCTCCTGAGTAGCTGGGATTACAGGCACGCGCCACCGTGCCCAGCTAATTTTTTGTATTTTTAGTAGAGAAGGGGTTTCACCATGTTGACCAGGATGGTCTTGATCTCTTGACCTCGTGATCCACCCGCCTTGGCCTCCCGAAGTGCTGGGATTACAGACGTGAGCCCCTTTTTCTTTTTTTTTAAAGAAAAACAAGAGACATTCTCAGATTTAGTCAAGTGTGAATCAAAGACGTCTTGTCAAATAAAAACTAAGAATAAATTTAATTTGAATTTACGGTCATGTGTTCTTTCTTTCTAGTTCTATAATATAGTTTCTAATTTATCTACTTATTTATGCATATGTAAAATTCAATCATTAAAAAAATTCAAAAGGATAATTACAGCATTCATAATATCAATTTCTAAATAAAATAATTGTCTTTGGCTTATTCTGGTGATATTCAACTAAAATTGCATTGCCATTAGGCATTACTTTTAAAATAATTATATGTATGACATACTAATGTAAAGCACGTGTATGACTGGTTAGATAATACTATTTACTATTTTCCAGTTTGTACAAAATAAACAACACTTGTTGAATTTATAACATTTAATTAAAAAAATTAAATTTTAGGAATTATATTTATGTTTTATGAATATAAAACCGCAGAGTTCAACAGTAATTTTATGCAAACATATTCATATCAACCAACTATTAATACAAAATATTTTTTGCCATTTGAGATTAATTTATACAAAAATATTCTTACATTAACAATAATGGAAACTCTTTAACAATCTTAAACTTTATGTCATGTGAGTGATGGACAGTAAACTGACATCATTTTAGCAAACAGTCGACAAGTAGGGATAGAGATTACTGTCTCACTGGTTTCTCCAGGAGACCACATCTAACACTGAGGAGGTGTGGGTATTTTCTTTTGCGATATAACAACTTTGCTTTTTGTTCTGCCATCTACTCAAGAGAGATAAATTTACATAATTGGAAAAAATAATGTTAATAATTATTATGACATAAATGTTATTACAAGGTTTTCAAGGAATTGTAATGTTGGCAGCACAAGCTCAGCAAAGTCAGCTGATGCTACATAGTGTCCAACTGTTTAATGAACCAGAGAAAACTTAAATGAAACTATGTAAGGTACATAATTTAGCTCCAATTATTTTTTCTATGCGTAAGTACATAAGTTTTTCAATAAAAATCTTGCCTAATACAGTTTCATTGTCATTTACATGCCAAAACATTTGAAATATATAAAGTTTTTACTTGAAATACATTGTTACAGAAAGAGGAGCTGTAAGAAGACACCAGTTTTGCCTGAAAGTCAAGGAATAATAGAGAGATAAATTATGACATTATGTTTCTCCATGTTTCTATCAATGGCATCCAAAGAAAGAAAAAAAATCAAGAACCAAAGCATGGTCTATGCTAATTTTGAATGCTGCTGAGAACCAAGCAATTTGTATTGCCTTTGGTAAATTCTAGGACATTGAGAATTCTGTCAAAAATTATGATATGTAAAATATGTAGGGAACAAGAAATTAGAAGTAGGTAACAAAAAAAGTAAGAAATACTTTTAAAAAAAATCTTATGTTCTATGTATGTTTCTAGACTACTTAATCAAAAACAAAAGCTTTTTGTTTCATATTGTCAGAGATTTCATGACATATTGTTTTATCTGACCCTAAATAGTCATATAATTGTTTGAACTCTGCTTTATTAATAATGCTTAGCATTTGCCAAAAAAGATAAAAATATATGTAGGATGCCATTATTTAGCAGCTACAATCCATTTTGCTGCTGTCAGATTCTCTCTTCTGGCATATGCTGGTGGTAGAAGATTGATGTTCATAACATTTAGCTTAATTTCTATCAGGACCTTGATGCGAAAGGTTTAGCAAGACGTAGATGGAACTACCAGAGTTGGGTTCTGTAGATGCGTATCTCTGGTCTTTCCAAGACACTATTGCAAAACTAATTATTTTCATTTTCTTTTTTTTAACAGTAATAAGGTCTCACTATGTTTCCCAGGCTGGTCATAAACTCCAGTACACAAGTGATCCGCCTACTTCTGCCTCCTAATGTGCTAGGATGACAGGCATGAACCACCACACTCTGCCCAAAACTAATTATTTTCAAAAAAATACCAAAATTCTTCCTGTGCTTATACTTGAACCAATTTAAGATTGTTATGAGAGGCTGTTTTCTCTGAGAGAGATAAGAAAGTTCTGTTCAGACAAAAGAGACAAAGATTCCAGCTGCCACCGAAAACAACCTCATGCAGAAGAGGGGTCATTCATTTTCTAATTTTTATGTGGTGTAGACAGTGTCTACTGGTGACAAACAGAATAGAGTTAAATTAAAATGCCTTTTTAAAAAACCTTTTTTTTTGTTGACACCTTTATTATTTCAGATTGAAAGAATAAAGTGACTCACCCAGGATTATGGTTTTAAATTCAACCCATATTACTGGTAGTGGGACAGACATTAGCTTTTTATGAGCTCCTCTTTTCAGAGCTATTATCAGGTTTTGGGAATATTAAACTTTTAATGCATAAGGTTAAAAGCATCTCTCATACGTCTTATAGGATGAGCCATAGACGTCAATTCTTTTGAGATGGTAAAAGTAATGCATTTGGGGCTTAAAAACACTATCTAAAGAAAATGTATGAATGCAAATATTTATATAAACTAAAGCTAGATACAGCAGACCTATACACAACAAATTACTTTCTATTTGTACAATTAAGTCAATTCAGTCATATTGAAGAAACCAATATTAACTGATGAAAATATGTATTCCAAATCTACTGCCACCAGAGTGACATCAGCAAACATGGTGAGGTAGGCGGCTCCTATGATCCATCAATTCAAAGAGACACCAACAAATCTTGCAAAAATTGCAAGAATCAGCTTTGCCAGAACTCTGGGAAAAAGCCAAGGGCTAATATTAATCCAAAGAACACTGAACCAATAAAAAGAGCCTTTAAAATACACACACACACACACACACACGCACACACACACACACGCACACACACACGCACGCACACACACACGCACACACACACATAAAATAAAAAACAAGATTTGAGACATTTTTATTTGCACTGGCTCCGCCTTCCTCCTCTGCTTGGCACTGCCTTGCGCAGCCTGCATTTCTAGTTTGGAAAGCTAGTCCCTGGATCTGGAGGGAACTGAGGATATCTTATTTGCAAGCAATATTGCCCATTTTAACGTGTCTGGGACTACTTGGAGAATTTAAGTAAAGAGAAAATATCTGAAAACTACCCATCTGACAAAAGATTAATGACCACAATAGGAGTTCAAATATCTCTGTAGGAGAAAATTTAATAAGCTTATTTAAAAATGGACAAAAGACATAAATAGACATTTCTCAAAAGAAGACATACAAATGTCAAACAGGCATAAGAAAAGGTGCTCAACATAACTGATCATTAAAGAAATGCAAATCAAAATTGAAACAAGCTATCGTACCCCAGTTAAAATGACTTTTATGCAAAAGACAGGCAATAACAAATGCTGAATAGAATGTGGAGAAAAGGGAACACTTGTACACTGCTGGTGGAAATGTATATTAGTACAGCCACTATAGAGAACCCTATGGATGTTCCTCAAATATTAAAAATAGAGCTACCATATGATCCAGCAATCCCACTGCTGGATATATACCCACAGAAAGGGAAATCAGTATATTAAAGAGATATCTCCACTCTCATATTTATTACAAAACAATTCAGAATAGCCAACATTTGGAAGAAATCTAAATGTCTATCAGTAGATGAATGGATAAAGAAATTCTGGGACAGAAATACATTGAAGTGCTATTCAGCTATAAAAAATGAGATCCAATCATTTGCAACAATATGGATGAAACCGGAGATCATTAAGTAAAATAAGCCAGGTACAGAAAGCAAACTTTGTATATTCTCACTTATTTGTGGGACCTAGGACTAAAAGAATTGAACTCATGGAGACAGAGAGTACTAATAGAAGCATGGTTACTAAAGACTGAGAGAGGTAGTGGGTGCTGGCAAGGGGAAGTCAGGATGGTTAATAAGAAAATAAAAACTAGAAATAACAAATAAAACATAGTATTTGATACCACAATAGGGCACGTATAGTCAGAAATAATTTAATTGTATATTTAAAAAATAACTAAAATAATATAATTGGATTGTTTGCAACACAAGGACAAATACTTGAAGTTATAGATACCTTATTTACCATGATATGATTCTTACTCATTGCATACCTATATTGAAATACCTTATATAACTCATAAAAGTACACACATATTATGTAACTTGAAAAATTAAAACATTTTAAAAAGAAAGACCACAAATGGATTAATTAGTGTATTAGGGTTCTCCAGGAGGACAGAACTAATAGGATATATGTATATAAGAAAGAGAGCTTGTTAGGGAGAATTGGCTTACAGGATCACTTAGGCTGTTTGTTAGCTGGGGAAGAAAGAAGCTGGTAGTGGCTCAGTCCATTACAAAAGCATCGAAAGTAGGGAAGCCAACAGTCTAGCCTTCAGTCCATGGCCAAAGACCTGAGAGCCCTCCTCCTGGCAAACCACTGGTTTAAGTCCAAGAGTCCAAAGGCCAAAGAACACATAGTCTGATTTCCAAAGGCAGAAAGAATGAAAGAAGGTACCCAGCATGGGAGAAAGGTGAAAGCCAGAAGACTCAGCAAGCCAGCTTATCCCTCCTCTTCCTGCTTTGTTTTAGCTGCTCTGGCAGCCAATTGGTTAGTGCCCACCCACACTGAGAGCGGTTCTTCCTCTCCCAGTACACTAACTCAAATGTTAATCTCCTCTGGCAACACCTCAGAGACACATTGAAAAATAATACCTTATTAGCTATCTAAGCATCCTTCACTCGAATCAAGTTGACACATAATATTAACCATCACAGTTAGAAACAAAAAGTCTCAGTTTATACATTAAAAAAACTGTAGATTGACCCTGTCTTTACTATTTTCTGAACTTTGCTCCTTTCTTCCATACATTACTTGCCACCTTTTCAATTCCAGCATCTGGCAAGAATATCTGTTGCAAGTGACAACACTTGAAATGTCAAATTCTCACATTATTTGATAGTGCTTATATATAATATAATGTCTAAGTAATTAAACAGAAACATTCTGGTTCTAGGGCATTGCGCTTCATGGCTTATGAACTGAACCTAAGATCTATCACCAGATTTTATAGTTTTTCTAGAGGCTTCTTATTTTGATGAAAATTGAATCATAGTGATACTTTTCAAAAGGTCAATACATTAGTGTTGAATATGCCAAAAGAAATAAAATATGTTTTTTAAGAATGCAAGGTTTGATATCTTGGCTCATACATACTGCTTATGGAAGGTTTTCTTAGGTAAGGATCAGCCATTATTATTCTGTTGCAAAATGTTAGTTCTATTGTAATCACAGCTTATTAGTAAGATTAATAGTCCTGTATTCTAATGACACACATTCAAACATTTAAAAAACACATTAATTCTATTTTTTCTTTTTGTTTTGATTTGTTTTAATAATAAATTCAATGCATGAACTAAAATAGTACTTATTAATACAGTACTAATATCCAAAAACATTGACATAAATATATTTTTCCTTATGGATTATATGCTATTATTCTAAGATCTAATTGGGATTTTTTTTTTAGTGTTTAAGGTTTGAAAATGTACTTGTGTTGATTCTTGCTTTTCCTTATTCATTTGGTTTTATTAATATTTGCTTCTTTTTTTTAAGAAAGGAGAGAAGGAAAGAAAGAAAAAAAGGAGTGAAGGAGAGGACGAAAGAGGAAGAAAAAGAGGGAGAGAGAACGGGAATGTTGTTTTATTCTAAAAATGCGTATTGAAAACCTCTTTTATGCCAATAATTGTGCTTAATAATGGCCAATCAATATTTCATTTAAACCTATGAGTAGGTGCAATGTGGTACTGACAAGAATGTATATTTTATGTGTTTAAAGTGGAGAGCTCTATAAATGTTTATTAAGTTTACTTGTTCCGGATCTGAGTTCAAGTCCTGGATATCCTTATTAATTTTCTTTCTTGTTGATCTATCTAATATTGATGTTGAAGTCTCCAACTATTATTGTGTGGGAGTCTAGGGAGTCTAAGTCTCTTTATAGCTCTTATGTATCTGGGTCTTAGGATCGTTAGCTTTTCTTGTTGCATTGATCCTTTTACCACTATATGTTTGTTGCTTTAAAATCTACTTTATCAGATGCGAGAATTGCAAATCCTGTTTTTTATTTATTTATTTATTTATTTGTTTATTTATTTATTTATTTATTTTTGCTCTCCATTTGGTTGGTAAATCTTTCTCCAACCCTTTGTTTTGAGTCTTTGTGTATCCTTTCGTGTGAAATGGGTCTGGATGTAGCATACCATTGGGTTTTTTCTGTATATTTTGATTGGGGGATTTAGTCTATTTAAATTTAGGGTTACTGCCATTTGACATTACCTGGCTGTTTTGTCCATTCCTTGATGTAAATTCTTCATTATGTTGATGCTCTTTACTTTTTGGTATATTTTTAGAAATGCTAATACTGGTTGTTCCTTTCTATGTGTAATCCTTCTTTCAGAAGCTCTTGTAAAGCAGGCCTGGTGGAAATAAAATCTCTGAGTACTTGCTTGTTCATAAAAGATTTTATTTTTCCTTCAGTTGTGAAGCTTAGTTTGGCTGGATATGAAATTCTGGGCTGAAAGTTCTTTTCTTTAAGCATGTTGAATATTGGCTCCCACTCTCTTCTGGCTTGTAGGTTTTCTGCTGAGAGATCTGCTGTAAGTCTGATAGGCTTCCCTTTGTGGGTAACCTAGCCTTTCTCTCTGGCTTCCCTTAGTATTTTCTCCTTCGTTTCAACCCTGGTGAATCTAACGATTATGTGCCTTGAGGTTGCTCTTCTTGAGGAATATCTATTGGGTGTTCTCTGTATTACCTGGAGTTGAATATTGTCCTGCTTTGCTAGGTTGGGAAAATTTTCCTGAATAATATCCTGAAAAATATTTTCCAGCTTGGATTGATTCTCTTCATCATATTCAGGTATGCCTATCAAATGTAAATTAGGTCTTTTCACATAGTCCCATATTTCTTGGAGACTTTGCTCATTCCTTTTTATCCTTTTTTCTCTATTCTTGTCTAATGTAAAATTATTCTTTCTTTCTCTAATGTTAAAAACTCATTAATTCTAAACACAAAAGAAAATGATGTAGTGAAATGTAAGAAAATGTAATTTAATTCAGTATATTTAAATACTAGCCATAGGAATTCAAAATAAAAAAATTATGACTTTTACTATGATTGAATGTCAGTTTTTATCACACTTTGAGAGTTTCATTCAAAAGGAAAACTTCTCCAGTGTTTCTTTCTCAGATATAAATAAAATAGCAAGCAATACTTTAAGAAGTCAGATTCTTTCTATATCTATTTTCTTTCTTTTTTTTAATTGTACTTTTGGCTCTGTGGTACATGTGGACATCCTGCATCCTGCAGGACTGTTGCATAGGTACATACATGCCATGGTGGTTTGCCATCTGCATCTCCTCCCCCCACCTCAGTGGCCTACTTCAGCTATTTCTCCCATTGTTATCTTTTCTTATCCCCTCTGCCCCACTGCTGTCGCTCCCCTACCCCCACTCCAACCCCTCACCTAGTCTACTAGTACTCTTGTGCCCAAGTGTTCTCATTGTACATCACAAACCTACGAGTGAAAACACGCTGTGTTTGGTCTTCTGTTCTTGTGTCAGTTTGCTGAGAATGATGGTTTCTAGAATGTTCCATATCTCTACAAAGGATAGGAACTCCTTGTTTTTTATGGCTGCATAGAATTCCATGGTGTATATGTGCCACATTTTCCTTTTCCAGCCTATCCTTGATGGGCATTTGGGTTGGTTACAGTTGTTTTCTGTTGTAAACTGCACTGCAACAAACAAACATGTGCATGTGTCTTTAAAATAGAATAATTTATAATCCTTTCATTATATACTCAGTAATGGGATTATTGGGTCAAATGGAATTTCTATTTCTAGATCCTTGAGGAATTGCCACACTATCTTCCATAATGGTTGAACTAATTTACACTCCCACCAACAGTGTAAAAGTGTTGCCTTTTCTCCATATCCTCTCCAGCATCTGTTGTCTCCAGATTTTTTAATGATCACCATTATAACTGGAGTAAGATGGTATCTCAATGCGGTTTTGATTTGTATTTCTCTAATGCCCAAAGATAATGAGCATTTTTTTCATATATTTGTTGGCTGCATATATGTCTTCTTTTGCAAAGTGTCTGTTCATATCCTTCATCTACTTTTTAAAAGGTTTACTTGATTTTTCTTGTAAATCTGCTTTAGTTCTTTGTAGATTCTGAATACTAGCCCTTTGTCAGATGGGTAGATTGCAAAAATTTTTCCCACTCTGTTGGTTGCCAGTTCACTTTAATAATTGTTTCTTTTGCTGTGCAGAAGCTCTGGAGTTCACTCATGATTTCACTCTGTTTGTCTGTTATTGGTTTATAGGAATGCTTGTGATTTTTGCACATTGATTTTGTATCCTGAGACTTTGCTGAAGTTGCTTATCAGCTTAAGGAAGTTTTGGGCTGAGACTGTGGGGTCTTCTAAATATACAATCATGCTTTCTGCAGATAGAGACAATTTGACTTCTTCTTTCCTTAATTGAATGTGCTTTATTTCTTTTTCTTGCCTAATTGCTCTGGCTAGAACTTCCAATATTATACTGAATAGGAGTGGTGAGAGGGCATCTTCCAGTTTTTGCCTGTTCAGTATGATATTGGCTGTGGGTTTGCCATAAATAGCTTTTACAGTTTTGAGATATGTTTTATTGATACCTAGTTTATTGAGAGTTTTCAGCATGAAGGGCTGTTGAATTTTGTCGAAGGCCTTCTCTGCATCTATTGAGATAATCATGTGGTTTTTGTCTTTGGTTCTGTTTATGTGGTAGATTACATTTATAGATTTATGTATGTTGAACCAGCCTTGTTTGAGAAATACATATTAGCAAGAATACCTTAAGTATTTTTTTTAATTTCTGTCATAGTATTTACAGAATACTTGTCAATGTGTCTGTTAATAAGCACTTCATTTAATTTCTACCTTGTCAATTTTGTGCTTAAAATTTTTTAAATTTCAAAATAGATACAGCTTGAATTGTATTTGGCAATGATGAAGCATGGATTTAAGTGCCTACCAAAATGAAAAGCATAGCATGAAATAATCTAATTTTTATCTTAATATTTAACAATGAGTTTTCAGAGTTGTAGTTAATATTTTTCCAAACTAGAACAAGATTAGTTCACACTTTAGTACAATAAATAAATAGGTGATATAAATATATCCAATAAAAGTAAAAAAGTGTATAATACACTTACAGAGAAGCCTCAAAAAGACAGGGTAGCAGAAGTTTTTCATAAGAAACATAAATGTTTTTGAGATTGTCTTCATTTCATTTTTATAAATG
This sequence comes from Callithrix jacchus, assembly GCF_049354715.1. Lineage (NCBI taxonomy): Eukaryota > Metazoa > Chordata > Mammalia > Primates > Cebidae > Callithrix > Callithrix jacchus. The sequence goes on from NC_133504.1 coordinate 80,107,764, forward strand.
ATAATTGCAAACAAGATATATCTAAAGATAGAACCAGGATGGTGCTGTGAAAATAGACAATTAATGGAGTAATAAATGTAAGTTTCACATACTACTCAATACCCTCATTCTATTCCTTGCATCTCCCTATTTCCAGCTACTTTGGCTCTTTCAGTTAGTGGACAATGACTACAATGTCATCAGATCATCCTTTTCACTCCAGACCAAAGAAAAACAAGCATTTGGCTTGTTGGGCCAGACTCTCCAGAAATGTAGAATATCATGCATGGGTGTGTGCTATCTTTATTTTAATGCAGTATTCCCCCAAACAAGCTGGACCTATTACTGATAGAAGAATAAAATTAGAATAAAGGAAGATCAGAGGCTGAAGGTTAAGAGTAATGACATCAGAATGTATTTGTCATTAGCAATTTTCAGCCACAAAGACGTAGAAACAGATAAGAAAAATAGGAGCATGTTGAGATGTGTTCGATTGTGTTAAAAAGGACAATATGTTAGAAAGGGGAAGATTCTGTCAACAAAGGGGTTTCAAAATAAATCATAGATTTAGATTAAGGTTAGAGGTAAGTAAAGTCAAGAGCCAGTTTACACACTATAGACAATAGAGTTGGCTGTCTACAAAGATCAAGTTTAAAGGTAATGTATATAAGAGAAAGAAACCCATAAGAAGTGATTGATACACAGGCTACATTTTGAAATTTTAGAGATAGAAGGCATATAAGTTTAAGGCATGAGAAGGTTAGCTGAAATGGAAATGAAATGGGATCTAAGTTTTTAAAAATGGTTAGTTTAGTGTTAAAAATTATTTCAAACCTTAGACATATTTTTAAGAGATTATTGCCCTCTGTAGTTCAGCGCATGACATTTTATAAGTAAAGTATTTTAAAATTCTTGAGCACAAGTTAACATGTGAATTTTTGTCTGGTAGAGATTCAAGTAACAGTGAAAGCCTGATATTGTGATTTGTTGTCCTTTCGCACATTCGCTAATTTTGCATCCAACCAGTAATCTCCCAAAATAAATTGGTTAAATTGCCTATATATGCTAAGCTTTTCAAATGCATTTTAATTGTAATAGCTAATTTATTCATTATTAGTAACTTAAGTAAATTATCTGACACATGTTCATTTTAGATTTGGTTGCAACAAATTAACCAAATCAATTCAGTCGCTATCAAGCTTTACATTTGAAAAGAGAAGAATCAGAGGAAGAGAATAATGGTCTTCACTCTCCTGTAGGAGAGATTAGATATAATCTGTGAGGCTTCATGCAGTATGCAAATTCTAATGAATGGAATATATGGAAACATATTATTTTTTTAAGAAAAAAAATAATCTGTATTTTTTACCTTAAAAAATAACATACTTTTTCTCTCAGCATAATCCATGTTTCACTTTAAAGTTGTCTCAGGTAGAATGAGTCTTATTTCACTCAATATTCACTTATCAGTGTTATAGTAATACATTAAGTTAAAAAGAGGCCTTTTAGTAATCATGGAAGAGATTTATTAAATGGTAATTAATATCATTATAACTCTTAATTACTATGTTACTCAAGTATCCCAACTAATTTTCTTTAGGGAACACATGATTTATTAATTCATAGTAAATAACGGATTTTACTATTATCAATATAGTTAAAATGTTGTTTAAAACAGACTGAGGTTTATTTTGCAAGCCTGATACATAAATTATCTTAGCCTGCATAAGTCACTTATGTAATATTGCTTATTTTCAGATTTTTAAGTTCATAACTAGTCCATTAATGTGACTTTTTAACAACATTGCTGTAAAAATAAATTTGGTCAAAATATGTAGACTTTAGTATCATATCTGGTATAAAATAAAATATTAAAAACTGTTACCAACTATTACTGCTTCAATTATTATTAATAAAATGTATTCCAAGATGACATAGTAGCACTATCAAGATTAAGTGTGCATTAGCTGTTGACATGAAATATTGGAAGACTCGTGTAAAACTTGCAAATATATGCAGATACATAAGCATCAATAAAAATTAGAAAAACGTATTCTTATCAGCTTTTCTTCAAAATTAAAATGTTTTAAAACTCTTTCCAGAACAACAGTCTTTAAGTTTAAAGAAGCATAGTTTTTGTAAAACAATATGCATATTGTTTGTAAATATAATCTGTTTATTTGTGTCGCTGCAGTAAAATACTTTGAGTAATTTATAAACAATAAAAATTAATTATTTATAGTTCTGGAGGCTGAGAGATCCAAGATCAAGACACCACGTGTGCCAGATGAGGATCTTCTTGCTGAATCATCACATGGCAGAAGGCACAAACACTGTGTGTTCACATGTTGGAAGGTGGAAGGGGGAAAAAAAGCCTGGCTAGTTTCCCCTAGCTCTTTTTCTGATATCATTGATGAGAACTCGATCCTTATGACTTAATCTCTACCTCTTAATACTATTACGTTGCAGTTTAAGTTCCAACATGAATTTTTCAGGGGACACAAACCATTCAAGACATAGAAAATATTAAATTATTTGATTTAATAGACAATTAAGATTTTATTGTGTTTATTGGTTCAGATAAAACAAACACTAACTACTAAAACTAAATACTAGCATATGTTTTAAATCATATGCTCTTAAAGTTTAGAGATACTACTTACTAAATTCTCTTCAGATATGGTCTGATATTTTGTTAAAGTACTCTTCAGTACGAAAATAGCTCACTAATCATATTACTCTTTAAAATGCTATAAAACTGAAACTATTAGTGGTTAATTCAAGAGAAATCAACATAATACTCTGTTACTCTCAAGATACTTCAAACAGAAATGCTACTTTATCTTTTATGACTAATTACATCCATATTACCAGATCATTTTTGTTTATAGCTATATTCTTATCCAAGGAATCCAAACATGTTAGCATAAGATACTGCACTTTGAGGCTTATTTATTTTTTTAATGTTAAGCAATAATTTTTAAGCAATTAAAAAGAAAAAATCTCAGTTCTCTGCATATACCTAGCCAGTTTTCCCAGCACCATTCATTAAATAGGGAATCCTTTTCCCATTGTTTGTTTTGGTCAGGTTTTTCAAAGGTCAGATGGTTGTAGATATGTGGTGTTACTTCTGAGGCCTCTGTTCTGTTCATTGGTTTGTATATTTGTTTTGGTATCAGTATCTTGCTGTTTTGGTTACTGTATCCTTGTAGTATAGTTTAAAGACAGATAGCATAATGCCTCTGGTTTTGTTCTTTTTGCTTAGGATTGTCTTGGCTCTATGGGCTCTTTTTTGGTTCTATATGAAATTTAAAGTAGTTTTTTCTAATTCTGTGAAGAAAGTCAGTGGTAGCTTGATGGGGATAACATCAAACATATAAATTACTTGGGCAGTATGGCTGTTTTCAAGACATTAGTTCTTCCTATCCATGAGCATGGAATGTTTTCCATTTGTTTATGTCCTCTCTTGTTTCCTTGAGCAGTGGTTTGTAGTTCTCCTTGAAGAGGTTCTTCACATCCCTTGTAAGTTGTATTCCTAGGTATTTTATTCTCTTTGTAGCCATTGTGAATTGGAGTTCACTCATGATTTGGCTGTCTGTTATTGGTGTATAGGAATGCTGTGACTTTTGCACATTGGTTTTGTATCCTGAGACTTTACTGAAGTTGCTTATCAGCTTAAAGGGATTTTGGGCTGAGACTATAGGATTTTTCTAAATATATAGTCATGTCATCTACAAATAAAGACAAGTTGTTTTCCTCTCTTTCTATTTGAATATCCTTAATTTCTTTACCTTGCCTGATTGCCCTGGCCAGAACTTCCAATACTATGTTGAATAAGAGTGGTGAGAGAAGGCATTCTTGTCTTGCGCCGGTTTTCAAAGGGAATGCTCCCAGTTTTTGCCTATTCAGTATGATATTGGCTGTGGGTTTGTCATAACAGCTCTGAGATACATTCTATCAATACCTAGTTTATTGAGAGTTTTTAGCATGAAGGGGTGTTGAATTTTATTGAAGGCCTTTTCTGCATCTCTTGAGATAATCATGTGTTTTTGTCATGCTTCTGTTTATGTGATGGGTTATGTTTACTGACTTGCTTATGTTGAACCAGCCTTGCATCCCAGGAATACATCCAACTTGATTGGGATGGATACGCTTTTTGATGTGCTGCTGAATTTGGTTTGCCAGTATTTTATTGAGGATTTTCACATTGATGTTCATCAGGGATATTGGCCTGAACTTCTTTTCCTGATTCAGCTGTGAATCAGTCCGGTCCTGGGATTTTTTGGTTGGTAGGCTATTAATTACTGCCTCAATTTCAGAACTTGCTATTGGTCTATTCAGGGATTCAACTTCTTGGTTTAGTCTTGAGAGGGTGTATGTGTCCTGGATTTTATCCATTTCTTCTAGATTTTCTAGTTTATTTGCATAGAAGTGTTTATAATATTGTTTCTGGTAGTTAATATTTCTGTGAGATCAGTGGTGATATCCCCTTTATCAGAGTTTTTTTCTGTCTCTATTTCCTTTATTTCTGCCCTGATCTTACTTATTTCTTGTCTACTGCTAGTTTTTGAATTTGTTTGCTCTTGTTTCTCTATTTCTTTTAATTATGATGTTAGGGTGTCAATTTTAAATCTTTTCTGCTTTCTTATGAGGGAATTAAGTGCTATAAATTTCCTTGTAAGCACTGCTTAAGCTGTGTCCCAGTTATTCTAATATGTTTTGTCTCTCTTCTCGTTGGTTTCTAAGAACTTCTTTATTTCTGCTTTAATTTCATTACTTGCCCAGTAGTCATTCAGGAGCAGGTTGTTCAGTGTCTATGTAATTGTGCAGTTTCAAGTGGGTTTTTAAATTCTGAGTTCTAATTTGACTGCACTGTGGCCTGAGAGACTGTTATGATTTCCAGTTTTTTTGCATTTGCTGAGGAGTGTTTTATTTCCAACGATGTGGTCAATTTTAGAATAAGTGCGATGTGGTGCTGAGAAGAGTGCATATTCTGCTGATTTAGGGTGGAGAGTTCTGTAGATGTCTATTAGGTCCACTACATCCAGAGCTGAGTTCAAGTCCTGAATATCCTTGCTATTTTTTTTTTTGTCTCCTTGATATGTCTAATATTGACAATGGGGCATTAAAGTTTCCCACTATCATGATGTGGGAGTCTAAGTCTCTTTGTAGGTCTCTAACAACCAGTGTGTGATGTTCCCCTTCTTGTGTCCATATGTTCTCATTCTTATCAGCATGATAAGAATTCACACTTATGAGTGAGAATATGAGGTATTTGGTTTTCTGTTCCTGTGTTAGTTTGCTGAGAATGATGGTTTCCAGCTTCATCCATGTCACTGCAAAGGACATGAACTCATCATTTTTTATGGCTGCATAGTATTCCATGGTGTATATATGCCACATATTCTTTATCCAGTCTATCATCGATGGGCATTTGGGTTGGTTCCAAGTCTTTGCTATTGTGAACAGTGATGCAATAAACATAAGTGTGCATGTATCTTTCTAGTAGAATGATTTAGAATGCTTTGGGTATATACTCAGCAATGAGATTGCTGGGAAAATGGTATTTCTGGTTCTAGATCCTTGAGAAATTGCCACACTGTCTTCTAAAATCATTGAACTAATTTATACTACCACCAGTGTAAAAACATTCCTATTTCTCCACATCCTCTCCAGCATCTGTTGTTTCCTGACTTTTTAATGATTGCCATTCTAACTGGTATGAGATGGTATATCATTGTGGTTTTGATCTGCATTTCTCTAATGACCAGTAATGATGAACTTTTTCTCATATTTTTGTTGGTCGCATAAATGTCTTATTTTCCAAAATGCCTGGTCATAAATTTTGCCCACTTTTTTGCACAGCAAAAGAAACTATCATCAGAGTGAACAGGTGAACTACAGAATGGGAGAAAACATTTGCAGTTTATCCATCTGACAAATGGCTGATATCCAGAATCTACAAAGAATTTGAACAAATTTACAAGAAAAAAATAAGCAACACCATCAAAAAATGTGTTAAGAGTTTTAAGAACAATGGCCAATGTTAAAGAAAAGAATTCTTGAATTATCACTAAAATACTAAGAGAAATCTTTGTTAATATATTACCTGACTATCCAGTGGTCTAATGCTCTAACCAAAAGGAAGGATAAACTAATATGTAAAACATCCTGTTCACCAAATGAAAACTTAAAGAAATAACTAAAAATCAACCAGTTTCCCATTAAGTATCAAATATAATTAGACAATTTATTTTTAATATTATATTATGTTTAGGGGTACAAGTGCAGGTTTGCTACATATGTAAACCTGTGTCATGAAGGTTTGTTGTACAGATTATTTCCTCACCCAGATATTAAGCCTAGTACCCATTAGTTTTCTTTCCTAATTCTCTTTCCTCCCACTCCTCATCTCTGCAAGGCCCCAGTGTACATTGTTCCCCCTCTATGTGTCCATATATTCTCATCATTTAGCTCCCACTTATGAGTGAGAACGTGAGTTATTTGGTTTTCTGTTCCTGTGTTAGTTTGTTAAGAATAACGTCTCCAGCTCCATCCATGTCCCTGCAAAAGACATAATCTCATTCTGTTTTGTGGCTGAATAGCATTCTATGGTGTTATTTCATGATGTAATTTAATAGCTAAATAAGATAAAAACAATAATTTCTTCTTATTCATATTGATATCACTTAAGCATAATGTTTTGAGATATTCAAATTGAGAAGATAACTACAATAGCATATTTTCAACATTAATCTTTCTTCGTATTTAAATTTCAGAGCAATCTACCCGTTTCTGAAGACTCTATGAGGATGTGGGTCTTTTCTCTCTCATTCTCCAGAGTAGCCTCATTCTTAGAAGAGAAGTACACAGTGGATGCTCAGTGAATATATGCTGAAAACATACATAAATAAATGAAACCTCATATATTACCTTTGTAGAAACCAATTTTCCCCAAAGTCTATTTTTTACCTACTACATTCTATTATTTCTATCATCACTATTCAGCTAACTTGTTTTACCATCCAAAAACTCATTGATTGTTCATACACAGTATAGGTACTTATTCCATATGTAATAAGTATTATTAACAATGGTTTATCTAATTGTATTGTAAATGCGATACAATTCTTTGTAAGAATTTCTTTCTTACAAAGAGTACAGTTCTTTGTAAGAAAATAGAAAAATATATATTTTAAATAAGAAAATGGAGTCAGTAATATTCTATCAGCAATTACCAATCCATTCATTTTTATATACTTACAATTTTAAATATAATTTTCAGATGACTTTTCTGTCTTTCCTTTTCATTTGAACATCTATAATGCTTAAATATACATGTGAACATGCTTTCTTACATGGAAATATATGACAAAATTTATCAGAAACTTTTCAAACTTAGTTTGATCTTATTCAAATATTGATATGAACATACTTGTATATAAGTACTTGTACATTTTCATGACTGATTTGCTATTTCTGCTCTTCCCGTCTGATGAAAATCTCAGCTTACATGCCTTTGCAAACTTACAGCCTCTCCACACTCTGCCCTGGAAACTGAGAACCACATGTATCTGACCCTTTTTCCCTAATTACATAAATAATGACAAGAATCCCAAGAGACCCAGGTAAACCTTCACCCTTTAGACAATTGTTTCTGCATATTTTTGCAAATTTCTTAATCTGATCTCATGACCCATGCCTCCCTAGCCTCATTATGGTGTCTTCTGGAGCTAAGATCTATCATCAATGAAGATTCTACCTTGGAATAGATTCAAAATGAGGTGACACTTTACCACTTCTACTTCTTTTACTCTGCTCTACACCACGCTATTTCTACCCTAGATTTTTGCAATTCAAGCAATTGCAATTGCTTTCAGCAATTTTCACCATTTTCACCTTTAACCAAATCTCACACTCTCTACTAGTAAGTAAAGTGATGCTTCTTAAAAGTTAAGCCCAATTATATTACACACAAATATAAAATTGACTTAAAAATCCAACAAAATCTGACATGTCTACTACCTTAATGACTTAATCATTATTTTTGTCTTTCTGTCTCACTCCCCTCCACCTTACTGGTGTAACAAATGTTCCTTGATAGGACATCAGCATTCTCTCTAAGGGCACTTGAATTTGCTGCTCCCATTGCCTGGAATATTTTTTCCAACAATCCATGTGATTGGTTTTCTTTGTTCTTTCAGATCCTTGCAATAATGCAAAAAAGTCTTCCCCAACCACCCAGGCACAACCTTCCCAGAACCTTTCTCTTATTTATTATTCTTTATTTTTCCTCACATAATTTATCATTATCTGTAATATTACATATTTTCTTATAGTGCTTTAATTTTGTCTGTATTTCTTCCCTCAACTAGAATATGAATTTTATGCAAAAAAAAAATACTATTTGGTTATTTTGCTGTCCTCTAGCACCTGAGCATAGTGATTACTTAATATATATTTGATAGATATGAATAAATTTTTTGATATTAAACATATAGTTTAAAGGGCATATAATTATGTGCAGAAGTTTTAACAATACTAGGTGTATTTTACATACACAGATATATACGTATCTACACATATGTATACATAAATAATAGAGTTAGAATAAGTCTTTTCATTTGTCTATTTTCTGTTCATCTATATTGCTGTGTGTCTCTTCAGCTAGAAGAATAACCTCTGAATGGCAATACTAAGTTAAAATATAAGAATGTTGCTAACATTCAGGAATTGGTATGGTGTTCATTGCTAGTCTATATTGTTCTCCAGCTGTAAATAAACAATCTTACATAACATCAACCTCAATAATGCAGGGTAAAGTGAAACAAAAACAGGATCACTGTGAAACACCTCAAAATACCAATAATGATTTCTCCACAAAGAAATGAGTGGCATATTTGTTTGTTCTCACATTGCTATAAAAAAACACTGGAGACTTGGCAATATTAAAGAAAGGGGGTTTAATTGGCTCATGGTTCTGCATGCTGTACATGAAGCATGGTGCTGGCATCTGCTCAGCTTCTGGGAGGCCTCAGGAAATTTACAGTCATGACGCAAGGAGAAGTGGAAGCAGACATGTCTTATACATCAGGAGCAGAAGCAAGAGAGAGAAGGAGGGGGAGGTTGCTACACATTTATAAACAAGCAGATCTCATGAAAGCTCACTCACTACCACAAGGACAGTATCAAGTGGGGATGGTACTAAACCATTCAAGAGAACTCTGCTTCCATGATCTAATCACCTCCCACCAGGGTGCACCCCCAACTCTGGGGATTACAATTCCACATGAAATTTGATGGAGACACAGATCCAAATCATATCAAGTGACAACTATTTCTTTAGTAATTCTATTATTTTCTAGGCTCTAATCTACCCTGCCTGTTAATAAGATTTATTAAGAAATGATTATAGACTTCTCCCTACTTTTTGACAACACCTGATCTAGAGTAAATCCCTGCTTCCTTAGGCCTTCCTCAAAATTACCCAAACAAAATCCCTGCTTCCTTAGGCCTTCCCCAAAATTACCCAACCAAAGTCCCAAGTTTATATAAGATTCTTTCTAATAACCTCTTAATGAGACCCATTGCTTCCCATGGTGAGTGTTTTTTCTTACACAGTGAGTCATACAGCCTAGTTGATCAACTACAAATGTATTCCTCGGGATATTCAGGTAAAGGTTGTTGGCAAGGCATATTTAAATATTAAATATATATATATATATATATATATATATATATATATATATATATAACTAAATACAGAGAAATGTAGACTGTATCTTTATATCTATCACTTGTTTTTGTACTAATCTATAGTTCTGTGTAACTAGCTATGTAACAACTTTTTAAAGGTAAAAGAAAATAATGTTTTCTATATTAGCAGTTTGGTAGATTTTGAATATGTCACTGTTTGGTTCTTTGAAATTCTGTGTGGAATCAAGAACACTGAGCCTTTCACATTTAAATACTATGTCTCTTTTGAATGCTTGGCTGAGCATAACAATAATACTCCATGTTACAGTTAAATTTGCCTAAACTTGAAGACTTTGGTCCTCTCAAATAGGATATGTGGGCGAAGGCAAAATAAAGTAGCAATATCATTTATGTTAATATAATCATAATTGAGAATAAATTGTAAGCAAGGTAGAGTGGGTAATTTAGTTGTCACTCCTTAACAACAGCTAAAGAAATGAAGTAAATTATTCCTTTAAGAAGAATAAGAATGGATTTTGCATTAACCCCATTCTATGAAAAAGAGTATAATATTTTTTATAAATAATTCACTCATGTATGTAATAATTGAAGTATTATTTATGAAACAGTTACTATTAACCCCCCTTTTTACAGATAAGACAGTTTAAACTATTAATACATCAATATAGTTATTCAGAACTTGTACATATAACTAGAGTAGGTTCTAAAGTTAAATATTAAAATTTACAAAGTTATTAGTAAAGTCTTTGAACAAGAGAGTGTTTTTTGTTGTTTGTTTGTTTGTTCATTTTACTGATCCTGGTCCAAATCTATGTTGAGTTATAAACATAAGGTAGGTGAAAAGAATTTGGAAGTACTGATTCTAGTATTGCTATTTGCATTGCATTTCAATCGAATCAAATGTGGAGCTATTATGTATAAGATCTAGTTCGAGAGAGCTTATATTTTAGGCAGTATCAAGTTTATTCACCACTTTAAATAATAAAAGCATTTGTCAATTTAATAAAAAAGCCATTTTAATCAGATTTTTGAAGAAAAAAATGAATTTTAATATTATACCTGCTATTTCCTAACTACCATTTGTATTATACCAACCATTTCATATTTACCATTGTAAATCTACATTGAATTTTATTATATCATGAAAGTATGAGGGGATAATAGTAAATTACACAATTATCACTGTAGGAAAGATAATATTTTCTTAAAATTTAAATGTATGGAATATATATTTGCCTATATAATAAATTTTTGAAAATATTTAGTATCATAATAATGAGACCACATATTTTATATCTTGAAATTTAAAATTGGAAAATTCTGATTTCCTACTTTTTAAGTGAAAGTGTTAAGTTTAAGATATTAAAGATATTATTATACATATTTGGTCAGGCTCGGTGGTTCATGTCTGTAATCCCAGAACTTTGGGATGCTGAGGTGGGCAGATCACTTGAGGACAGGAGTTCAAGAGCAGCCTGGCCAATATGGCAAAAACCTGTCTCTACTAAAAATACAAAAATTAGCTAAGAGTGGTGGTGTGTGCCTGTAGTTCCAGCTACTCAAAAGGCTAAGGTGGAAGAATCACTTGAACCCAGGAGGCAGAGGCTTCAGTGAGCTGAAATCGTGCAACAACACTCCAGCCTAAGCAACAGAGCGAGATTCTGTCTTTAAAAAGAAAAAAATAAAAGATGTTATTATACGTAGTGAATTTGTACAAGCATCAAATAATCATTTTACTATACATATATATTTTCTTCTAAGAATGTATTTCCTTTCAGCTTTCCCTCTTTTCTCAAAGCCAGTACTTTCTCTTTGCCAAATATTCTGAGCAATTCAGATGTAACTAACTAAATGTGAAAACCTCAAGACAATTTATAGAGAATGGAATATATTTCATTATTTCATAAGTGAAATAATTTAGCTCCCAAATTTTTCTAATTTCACAGAAAGGTTGATTGTTATAACACATATATATGTTATAACATGTTGATTGTTACAACATGCATGTGTTATAACCTGTTGATTTTTATAACACAAACATAATTTCTCAAAGAAATAATCCTACTCCTTAAGAATAGACAATTTCTGCCTGGCGTGGTGGTTCATGCGTGTAATCCCAGCCCTTTGGGAGGCTGAGACGGGTGGATCATGAGGTCAAGAGATCGAGACCATCCTGGTCAACATGGTGAAACCCTGTCTCTACTAAAAATACAAAAAATTAGCTGGACATGGTGGTGCATGCCTGTAATCCCAGCTACTCAGAAGGCTGAGGCAGAAGAATTGCCTGAACCCACAGGGCGGAGATTGTGGTGAGTCGAGATCAGGCCATTGCACTCCAGCCTGGGTAATAGACAATTTCTGTATCACTTTATGATTTACTTGATTCACTTCTCAGTACAAAATAATCAGAGCTATAGGAGAAAATTAATTAAAGCCTAATAATATTTACATGCAATAATTTGTCAAAATCTTCTTGATACAGAGCTATAAATGTGTTAGTCAAATTTTATAGCACTTAATAAAAGCAAAGTGGCATATTTGTTTCCATTATTATCATGAAAATGCATTGCTATGAATAGGTGGTGCCCTGTGAACACCTTCTGCTTGCCACTTAAACATAACTTCAAGATCTGTAATTAATATATCTCATTGTATGGAATTACATATTAAGGGTAGTAGTAAAGTATGCAATCAGTTATTATCTTTCCTTTGCTTCATTGTTGCAATGAATGATGGAAATCTTAAACTAACATACCTTATATAGATTACTACGGTTTTCTTATTTTTCTTTTTAATGAGACCCACACTGATGCTGTTGGTGTCACTGTGATTTGTGAGAACTTGAGAAAACCGTTAGTAAGCAGACTTGTTGTTTTGAAATTTCTCCAAGATTTCTAGACTTGTAATCATAATTAAAGTTAGTGAAGAGAAAAATTAATTGCTCTATTTAAAAGTGCTCTTTAGGGGCTTACAAAACTGGAACACTGATATATGAGATAGTCACTTAACAAACTGGAATGATTAATTTGATACGCAATTGCTCCAAATCTACATTTTCTCTTTCTCAGAAAGCCAGATGGATTCTGAAAACCACATAGAGTTGCTAGCTCACCTGTGCTATCCCCTCTTTTTATCCTTCTAATTTTCAGGGATGCTTCTGTTGGCATGGTAGGTATGTTCTCTGTTCACTGTCAAATATACATCTGTCTTTAGAGGTAACATATTTATTTTTCTATAAATACATGAAGAAATTCTGCTTGTTGTTCCATTTAGTAAATGAATGTTGAAAAGACCTACAAGACAAATACAGTCAGTTAGGAAAAATTGGTCAGGAAGTTTATATAAGAAGCTGTTAACCATGATTATGAAAAATACTATTCATTGCATGTGTGGGAAGAATGAGTTAAAAAGTTAAAGAGTACTTTTACATTCTAAGTTTTACATATGTTACATATATTTAAATAAAAAATAGGCATAAACATATATATACTAACAAGAATATATTTGAGTTTATTTATATATTATATATATAAAATAAAAGAATATTATACCTAAGCAAGATAAAATCATATCAAGAAAAGGAGAAAAATAAAGAATAGCAAGCGATTCTTTTGCCCACAGTAATTTGTTCTGTTTGAAATTTTACTTTCTATTTATTTTAGATGTTATGGTATATAATTTACCAGATAAAAACATATTTTTAACTTTAGCCTATATCTAACAAAAATATGTATGTACAGCTCTTCCTGTTAAAAAAAGTTCAGTAGATATGACAGCATATCATTTCAATCATTGAAATTGTTTCTTCTTATCCATTTTTAAGGCTTCCAAAATGAAAATAATGCCCAATTACAAATTCATTTAATACTGTGTAGTTTTTGAAAGCTGTTGTTAGACTGAAACATAGATTACTTGAAAAATTTTGTTTTCATTCTTTAGAGAAGAGATTAATTACTTGTTTCTAATTGGTTTATTAAAAAAGAATTATAATTTTCTAACACTATTCAATGGCTATTGTTTCAGAAATAGTGGAAGAGCATTAACTTCAAGAGGTACAGGAGATACAGGTAGTTAAATAGCTTAGCTCCTTATCAAATGTTGACTGGGAGGCATAAATAAATGACTCAACCATAACACCTTATTGTCAGTTTAAATGTAATAGTAATAACAGCAGGTGATATTTATTGAGTGTGTCAGAGATACATTATCTGCCTTAATGCTTAAAATTTGCCATGAAGGAAATAGTTACTATCCTTATTTTACAGACAGAGACAATAAAGCATCCAGATACTAAACAGGTTATCATCTTATTTATGTACCTGACTCTTATATCAGCAATTTTATTATAATGTATTCGTCTTGTTATAAATAATTTAGGTTTTAAAGATCCAAGATATGACAAACTGCTTTAGACATTTTTAAAACTATAAGGAGCACATGTCTTTACTTCAAGATTTATTTTTCATAAAGAAATTATTCATAATCTGGAGTTTCTGGAGTAACAATTTTATTACTAGAGTATCACATTATGATCTTTTCCAAAAAATATTTTTACTTATATATGTATATTTTATTTATTGTTCTTAGGTGCATATTTTAACCTCACATGCACATGTAGCAAATAATATCCAAGGTATAACTTTCAAATAGAATATATTTATTATGTGTTGTTTTTAAAATAGATTTTGGTTGAGACAAGTGTTTAGGTATTAGAACTGACAGTAACATCTCTCACTTTGTTGAATGGGATTTACTTACCACCAAGTACACAACTACCACTACTACTGCTGCTACTGGTATAGATTTATTGTTATTATTATTATACTTTAAGATCTGGGGTACATGTGCAGATTGTGCAGGTTTGTTGCATAAGTATACACATGCCCTGGTGGTGGTTTGCTGCATCCATTGCCCATCATCTATCTTAGGCATTTCTCCTGTTATCCTTCCCCAATCCTCCCACCCTCTGCTATTCCTCTCCTAGCCCCCCACCCCCAATAGGCCCTGGTGTATGATGTTCCCCCACCTTGTGTCCATGTGTTCTCATTGTTCAACACTCACTTATGAATGAGAATATGTGGTGTTTGATTTTCTGTTCTTGTGTCAGTTTGCTGAGAATGATGGTTTCCAGTTTCATCCATGTCCCTACAAAGGACATGAACTCATCTTTTTATATGGTTGCATAGTATTTCATGTGTATATGTGTCACATTTCTTTATCTAGTCTGTCACTGATGGGCATTTAGGTTGGTTCCAAGTCTTTGCTATTATGAACAGTGCCACAATAAACATATATGTGCATGTGTCTTTATATTACAATGATTTATAAACCTTTGGGTATAAACCCAGCAATGTGATTGCTGGGTCAAATTGTATTTCTATTTCTAGATCCTTGAGGAACTGCCACGCTGTCTTCCACAATGGTTGAAATAATTTACACTGCAACCAACAGTGTAAAAGCTTTCCTATTTCTCCACATCCTCTCCAGCATCTGTTGTCTCCAGATTTTTTAATGATCACCAATCTAGCAGGCATGAGATGGTATCTCAATGTGGTTTTGATTTGTATTTCTCTAATGACCAGTGATAAGGAGCTTTTTTGGATGTTTGTTGGCTGCATAAATGTCTTCTTTTGAAAATTCTTAACAATAAATTAAAATATTTGGTAGCATTTTTTAAAGATGACTTATTCTCGCTGCAGGAACAGCATGATATTTGAAAAAGAGCACTAAATAAAAGACTAGGCAGCTGACTAAAATTTTTTCCTAGCTGAATTACTTATTAGTTATGTTGAGTTTGTTAATAAACTTGGACCAAATTAGCTAATATGTGTTCTCACCATTTACACAGAATATTAACATGACGTAAATTTATTGATATCATGTAGCAAGTCAGTTGTAGTTATTATCTCTGCATCTACATATTTGAAATCTGAAGTTCAGAGACTTTATATGGTTTTAAAATAGTTGAATCCAGGCATAACTCCAGGACTTTTGGCTCCAGATATAGTACTCTACTTGACCATAACACAGTTTTCTTAATTATATGGGGTTGGAATTGATAATCAAATAAAATATATTTAGATGTTGCAGATAAACTCCAAAATAGTAGACAGAATAATTTATTTTTGTAGTTAGTCAATTCCTAAAGAACTATTGCATTTATTTTTAACTTTATGTGTGCACTAATTTTTAAAACAAAGATTACATTTCTTGTAAAAATAAAAATCAAACCAGAACAGAAAGCTTAAAAAGAGTCCTCATTACTATGCATTTCTTTATTCCTTGGAGAATCTACTGTTAATCTACAATCACACATATGTACAAGACACATGCCAGTGTATCTGCTATGTAGACTTTGTTACTGAAATATCAACAGCTGAAATGACCTGTTTAGAAACAATATGCTAATAGTTGTGTTAAGGTATTTATTCTTTTTTTTTTTTTTTTTTGAGATGGAGTTTTGCTCTTGTTACCCAGGCTGGAGTGCAATGGCGCGATCTTGGCTCACTGCAACCTCCACCTCCCGGATTCAGGCAATTCTCCTGCCTCAGCCTCCTGAGTAGCTGGGATTACAGGCATGCGCCACCATGCCCAGCTAATTTTTTGTATTTTTAGTAGAGACGGGGTTTCACCATGTTGACCAGGATGGTCTCAATCTCTTGACCTCGTGATCCACCCACCTTGGCTTCCCAAAGTGCTGGGATTATGGGCGTGAGCCACTGCCCCCGGCCCAAGGTATTTATTGTTATAACCAAATCTGGTTTAGTATTCTGAGGATGTGATGAAAAATATTATGTACCACTTGAAGGGTATTTTTGGATAGGGTTAACATAATTCAATGAACATTGAGTAAGCAGATTGTTCTCCATAATGTGGGTGGGCCTCAACCAAAGAGTTGAAAATGTGAATAGAACAGGAGGGGATTCTCCAACAGACTGCCCTCAGACTTTATCTGCACCATCAACTCTTCTGGGTCTCTGCTTGTTAACCTTCAGACTAGAACTGCAGCATTGGCTTTCCTGGGCCTATAGTCTCGTGGCCTACATAGAAGATTTCAGACTCATCAACCTCCGTAATTACATGAGCCAATTTTTTATGGTAAATATTTTTCTGTATATACACACATCCTGTTGATTCTGTTTCTCTGGAAAACCTTGGCTAAAACAAACTGTAAACTTTGTATTTTAAATTAATCTTTCTTAAAATAAGTTTATTCTAAAACTTCCTCCCTACCTGTTTTAAGTTTGACCTAAAAATTTCTCCATATATAGTAAAATGTAATCTAATCAAATATGTAAATAGGCTATAATCTACTCTTATATCTGTGATATAGCTGGCCTAGAATTAGAACCTGTACAATGCCATTTTATAAAGAACAAAGCTGTTTCCATTCTCCTCACAATGACTGCTAACCTTGGCTTTTGTAAATTGCTAGATCATTTGCAGGATGCAAAGAGAGGTAAAGCTGCATACCTCCTCTTATCTGCCAGAATTGCTGGCCTTTGTTTCCCAGAGTAAGCACCCCCAGATCATTCCATCCTGGCGCCAAGCAACTGAAAATCTATGGATCCCACCCCTACCCAGACGATGTGTAAACTAATGCTAACCTTAGCATCTGTGAACTCCTTAAATGACAATCAGAATAGTCTCCTGGCCCTCAAAATGTCTGGAACCCCCTCACCCTCATCTCTGCCCAGAAGCTGATTTGAATCCACTGGCCCTCGGAATGTCTGAAGCCCCTCACCCCATCCTCTCCCCTCACCCCCAAGGTGATTTTACGGGTATAAAAGGTCTTGTCACCCTCTTTTACGGGGCCACGAGTTGGAGAGACGTGAGTCCTCCGTGGTGGCCGGCAATAAACCCTGTAATTTGGCATACTTTTGTTCTGGTGTTGACTTTCTGTGCTGAGTCCAATATAACATATCCATCATAGAGTTTTGTCCCATCACAGCTGAGCAACTCTTCAAATCGTGTTTGATAAAGGCAAAAGCTTAGTTCTAGCCAATCCAGCTGTCTGTGCAGCTCACTTCCATTTTTGGTATGTCACTTTCCTTTTTCTGTTATCTGACCATGTGGTAGCCCTAGACTCAGTCTGAAACTCTTTTGGCTCTGTTGGCTGCTGGATTGGAGAATTGTTCTCTGCTCAATTTAACTCTGCTAAATTTAATTTGCCTAAAAGATTTTTTTAAATATCTTCAATACTTTACAGGCAATAAACATTTATTGTGGAAGTAATATCCTGTAAGTTTTATGTAATTTGAAATATACTTTAAAATAAAAATTCAGAAAATCACTTACGTATATCTACCTTGCTTCAAATCTCAAGTCTTAACTAAAGATTTCTAAATCACAGAGGCATCCTATTTTTGGTAAAATTTTTCTTTTTTAAAATAGAAAAAAATGAATTAGTAGAATGATTTATAGAGCACGTGGCATTATTATTAGAGATTGCTGTTTTCTTAAGACTACCTTTTTTTATCAAAACATTTTTCTTTAATTCTCTAAAAAGATACACCCCTTTTTCTGCAAATAAAGGGTTCTATTTATTTCTATATATGTGTTTCTGTTTTTATCTTTTTTAACCCCTTAATAGTTTAATGAAGAATGTCACCGGATCACCACGAAATTGTTCCTTTTATAAAAAGGCTATAAGCATAAATGTTACCTATTCTTCTAAGCCTATCACAAGTTTGAGCACAATCTCCTGGAGATAGGTGTAATTAAAAGTAAAGAAAACGAGAAACCTTAAGAGATTCAAGGATCTTAAGGATACTTTTTAAACTATTGAAAGTAGTTTTGTTTCTTGAAAGTAATTACATTGTTTCCACAGGATTTCTTAAAAAAGAAATTATATATATTATGTATATATATATATATACATACATATATTAAAATACTTTTAATATACCCCATAGTATGTTTCTGTCAAATGTAATTTAACTATTATTATAAAAGTAACACTGATAAAATAATTATTATAATGGTAGAAACAAAGTGAATCTTTATCATTTTTTAAATTAGATTAGCATAGAGCCAGACCCATTCATCACTATAGGGAGAACAGGCCTGGGTCTTCTCTGCAAGAACTTGACTTGCTTTTATTCCTGATTTCTGGGAGGGAGCTTCTAAATGCTTGTAATTTCCCCAGTGATAGAAGTGTATCTGATCTTCGTGATGGGAACCTGAAACCACACCTGAGTTTGCGCCAGTGAGATGACTCAACGGTGGGTCTCTCAGTAGTTTATGCAAACAAGATGTCTTAGGATGGGGGCTAGCCATGTCCAAAAGACCAACATGTAATTAACAGTTGGGGGCTTTGCATCACATACCATAAGCTTGCCCTCCAGGAAGGTGATGGGGCCTGGAGATTGAGTTCAGTCATTGGTTGATTAATCATGGATATTTAGTGAACATGACTCTTGGGAGAGCTTTGCTGGTTAACAATATTCTGCATATTGTTGCACATTAATATATGGGAGAGATCATGTGTCCTATCACTGAAGGGAGAGGACACGAAAGCTTTGCACTTGGACTCCACCATTTTTTGACTGGTTCTGATACGTATCGTTTTTGCTATAATAAAAATATAATCACTATAATGAAACAGGAAAGGTCCCCTTGTTCCCCTCGCAGGGTGTGTGATGGGGTGTGGCTTGCTTCTTCAGTGCTCTGCTCCTCAAACCTCCAGGGCAGCATACAGAGGGAAAAAAGCTGTGGGGCTCCAACTCCACGGCAGTGTCCAGGGGTGAATGTTTACAGCTGAAGCCCCAGTGGGCATGTGTTACAGGGTGTTCTTTTAGTTTAGCCATCCCTAGGCGGCTTGTGTTAGCTCAATTAGATCCCTCTCTTATCCCAAGCACAGAGGGCGTTCGGTATCCTGAAACCCTTGCCTTGGTGTACCGGAAGAATGGGATCACACATAGGCTTGGAGAATGATTGCAAAGTTTTATTGAGTGGAAGTAGCTCTCAGCAGATGGGGAGTCAGAAGGGAAATAGTTTTCCCCTAGAGTCCGTGGCTGGGGCTTTCCTTTGACTGCCCCTGCCAAAACTCTGTCTCGTTCGATGGCCTGCCTGCGTGCCAATGTCTGTCATGTACTCTTCCACCGGCATGCTACCCTCAACGTTCTCTTGTTTCTTCTTCTGCCAATGTGTTCTGCTCCAGGTCCAGCCACTTGTGTGTCTGCCTCCTAGGGTCTTGGGGGTTTTTATAGGCATAATTTGGGGGCGTGGCAGGTAAGGGTGGTCTTGGGAAATGATTTAGGTGCAAAGGCAGGAGTACCTGTCCTCATCTAGGTCAATGGGCATAGGCCCAGTGATGAAGCCCTCACAGGGCACCCACCCTTCTACGCCCAGCACTTCCCTACCCCACTTCCGTATCAATAGCACTTTCCTGAGTTCTGTCAGTTTCTAGTGAAATTTTGTACTTGAGAAGTTAATGAGGAGCCCCAGATTTGTAGTGAGTTCATCGGAGGCTTGGGAACCCCTGAACTTGCCCCAATATCTGAAGTAAAAAAATAATCTTGTTGGGGACTGTACCCTTAACCTGCAGAGTCCCCTGGTAGTTAGTGTCAGAAGCCACTGCAGCTACCATGCCATTCTCTGTACACTCCTTTATACATTGTCAATCTGTGGTCAGGCAGAAGTTTCTTGGCATACAACATATTTTTGTTGTCAAATCCAAGGCATTTAGTTCAACAGTGTATAATCTTGTATTTGATTACTATGACTTCTAGTTCGGATAACATGTTCTTAAGAGGCAATACAGTCAGTCAAGTAAAGTTTCATTTTTTACAGAGCATTAAGTACTCTTGTCTTTTCCACTTTAGTAAACTGCCCAAAATCTAGCAATTACTAAACTCACTCTAATTGACTAAATACTAGAATCAGAATCAGTTAGATACTTTTGAAGCTGAATTTATATTGCTACAACATGAAGGTGTAATTTAATTCATTTGGTCAGGCTCCATTAAAAATCTGAAAGACACAGTGAAACAAAGACCCTAAAAGACTTTGTAGTATCATTTTTCAAATAAGGTTTCTTAGTTAAATCGAGTAATAAACTAAGCACTGGATAAGAGAAATGTTAATAAATAGAACTAACCTTAGTTTCTGAACAAAAGAAAAACTTGATTATACATTTAATTATCTCTTGAATTTAAGCAATGTATACTTTCAGATAACTGACAATATGGTTAGTAATAATAGTTACCATACATATAACTTAAAAATATTTTCTTCCATCTTTTAAAAATTGTTCTAGTTCAAATTCTGCTTGCTTAATTTGTTATTGCAAGTCATTTGCTTTGATTTCATTCTAGCATGCATACTATAACTACTTCTTGAAACTCCTCTTTCATCTTTTGTTTCTAGTTATTTATTCAGGGACAAGATCTGTTCTGCAGGGTGGGGAAGATTGTCATTAAGTTTGATTTTTGCCTTAGTTTGACTGAGAGCAGAAAGGATAGTAGTGTTGTCACCATGGTCATTAAGAAATAAATAAGACAACATATAAGAACGCCATCATATGTAAAGTATTAATACATTTAAAAAGTATTGCCCAAACACTCTACTGAGGAAAAAAAAAGAGCTATTGTCGCACATACCCACAAAATAAAAACTCAGGGCTGGACGATCACAAAGTATTTATATCAGAAAATCTCATTTAAGTTAATATATAACATTAACATTTTAAATTCAATGTGATTTAATCAAACAACTAGAACTCCATGACAAAGACAGTCGTCTCTATTTTGGAAGCATTTAATTCAGTATTAAGAATTACTACATCATCATATCTTCAAGACAAACCCATGTACTATTTCACAACAACTAATAAAAATTACAGGAAGAATCTCATCACAGAATAATTGATTTCTATTTTTCATTCATTAGCTGTAATAAGACTTTCAGCTTTGGGTATATTTCATTGAATTAACTTTGCGGAAATACATACTGCCAGATAAAAAGCAGAGACTATTCAAACAGAAAAAGACTACTTTACTCGAAGTATAGGAATCTCCTGTATTGCCCAATGAAGGATAGTAAACCCATATGTAGGCTCTGGAATTGAACTAATGGAGTCATAGGCAAATATAATTCTGCTGATTAATCTTATGTTCTCCACAAGCATTTCAGAGTTCTATTGGTTGAATTGTTGTTATTATTAAAGTAGGGAGGCCATGCATGGTGGCTTACGCCTGTAATCACAGCACTTTGGGAGGTGTAGGCGGGCAGATCATGAAGTCAAAAGATCGAGACCATCCTGGCCAACATGATAAAACCCTGTCTCTATTAAAAATACAACAATTAGCTGGGCATGGTGGCATACACCTGTAGTAGTCCCAGCTACTCAGGAGGCTGAGGCTGGGAGGCAGAAGTTGTAGTGAGTCGAAATCACTCCACTGCACTCCAGCCTGGAGACAGAGCTGAACTCCATCTCAGAAAATAAAGGTAAAGCAAAGGAGCTCATATTCAAGCTCTGCAAAGTGTGAACATCAAAGTAAATATACAATAAAAAGATGTTTATTGCCTTCCTCAAGTACATTGATATATATGCACTGTCTTACTAAATGCCAAATACATTTTAATAGCAAATATATACAGTCACCATTTTCTTTATAATAGTAGAATAAGTATGCCACCTTAATACAGTCAAGCCTCTAAATAAATTGTATAATTTAAAATACTACCTGAAGTCACTTTTACAAAGGAGAGGAGTTACTTATATTTGTCTATCTAGTTTTAATTATATATATATGTATATATGTATGTATATATATTTATATATATGTATATATATATATTTATATATGTGTATATATATTTAAACTCTTAGAGAGCTTGATTGTGGACATACCTTTAATATTTTATTGACAACTTATCTAAGTTAGAGAGATAATTATTAAGGTAATAGAGAAACAAACCCTAAATATTTGACTCAATGGTAAGCATCTATGCCAACTGTAAATATAAGAGCACTGATGAGTAAGTTAAGCATATATTCTACCAAAAAAGTATGATTATAAGTCAATCACTTTGAATATTGAATGTTTACCAACAGAAATCAAAAGAAAAATTTATACTTAAGTTGTTTAATGAAAAAAAGTATTACTTTTAAATAATAAATTGATTATAGTATATAAAAAATTATAATTTTTTATTATGGCTATTTTACAGTATATATATTTTGCATCATCTACATTTATATTCTGAAAATATATTTTGAACACATGCCTGTAGATTACATTTAGTTAGTAAATGAACAGTGCTATTGATTGGAGAAACATTTATAATGTGATTTTAAAATTTCATTCTCTGCATACATTTTAAACTCTAAATTAGTATTGATTTTTCATAAGTGAAAGGAGTGCCATCACATTTCCCTATACTCCCATGCTGAATGACATTAAATTTGTTCTCTTATTTCATAGCATTGTGACTATAATAATTAATTATTTATTTTTTCCTGACAATTTCTAACTCAGAGAGTGAGTGTTGAATGTTCTCACCACAAAAGTAATCATGAGGTAAAGAACATTTTAATTAAGTAGAATTAATGATTCCATTTTATGTATATATAGATATATATATCTATATATACATGAAAACATCATGTTGTACACAAAGCGATGTTATCAGTCAATAGAAAATTAGTAAGTAAACATTTGAAAACAAAAAATTTATTTTTCTGAAACACAGTACACTCCACATACACTACCATCAATCATACCACTATGACAGTACAGTGAAAACTTTCGTTTTAGCAAGCTAAATAGTAAAACAAGGACTATTCAGAAAAGATGACCAGGTACCAATAGTCTCCATTAAGAGAACTAAACTAATGGAGTTACAGGCAAATATAATTCTGCTGATTAATCTTATGCTCTCCACAGTATTTCAGAGTTCTGTTGGTGGAATTTTTGTTATTATCAAAATGGATAGAAGGAGCTAATATTCAAGCTTCTGCACAGTGTGAACAATGCAAAAATAAATGTACAATAAAAAGATGTTTCTTGCCTTCTTCAAATACATGGACATATATGCACTGTTCAACTAAATGTCAAATACAGTGTATTGTCCATTGCAGGATAAGCTTTTTCTACTGAGATTCACCTCACCCATTTGCCCTTTTGAGGATAGGATGCCCTAAAATTGATGATAGCGTATGAGGAAAAGAAAATTTCTATTTTTAAGAAAACAAGTTCATATGTGTAAATCCTTAAATCAGCAAAGTACTCTTGATTAGAATATACAAAGAAGAGAACAGCATCACTGGGAAAAAGGATACTGGAAACAAAAATGGGAGATGGGAGAAAGACTGAAAAAGATGGTCATCAGCCATTTTGAAGTTTTATCCAGTAAAAATGAGATTGTATGCACAAATAGATAACAATGATTCAAACCTACTCACAATGATGATGTTGAAAGGGCACCAATTGAGCTAAATAAGGGCACCAATTGAGCTAAATAACACCTTTCAGAAATTCACATACAAGCACACAGAGTTCATTTTTATTACCTAAAAAATTATTTTTGTATAAATACTAAAACATATATACACAATAGAATTTTTAATGAAAAATTTTTTATTGCAGAATTTTAAAATCAAATGGACACATTTAATTTAATATGACTAGTCAGCAATTTAACACCTGTTTTGTTTCTCAGCTTAGCCTCCTGTTTCATGCCTGACATCTCTTTGTTAAACAAACCCATCTGTAGATACTTTACACATTTATGCAACAAAGGAAAGCCTCTGGCTTTGCAAGTTTTGAGTTTTGTTACTTCAATTTACTTTATTTAAGTAAATGTCGTATTACAATAAAAGTGGCCTGCATAAAGCTTTTTCTTTAATCTAAACTCTTGGCCTATTCTGTATACATTTGTATTCAAGAACACATCAACTTTAAGAAGAGGATTCCATGTTTTTACCTCTGCTTTTAATTTTTATTTCTTAAATAATATTTTATTGCTTTAGATGTTGCTATTTATTATACAATCAAATCCTTTGCAGTTTTCATGACTTATGCTGTCTATTGCAAACATTGTGGAGAAAATGAGGCTTAAGGCACATAAAAGCAATTCAGACACTGCAGTTTCCTTCTTTCTAAAGTGTCAGGCATATGTGTTTTCAGGCTGAGAAGCATTAGGTCCCTGGGTACTTAGAGCAATGTAAATGAGGGGAATTATTCAGGAGATTACTGAAGAGGATTATGGTAAAATTAGGCAGAACTGTGTGCCTCTGTACCTGCTTGATTACTCTGCACTTTCAACTGCCTGAATAACAAAGATAACCTTGTCTCTGCTTTTTGCCTCATGAAGCAATTGAGTGATTCAGAGTTCTTATTTTTAAACCTTTAGCAAAGTAACAGAGTGTGATGGCTTTATGAGTTTTTCTTACAAGTTGAAGAAAAATCATTATCAAACAGAATCATTATGTGTATCCCTGACACAACACTGTCAGCATTTTTAATATAATTAGTTACCAGTTTGATAAACTCATTTATAAGAGCACATAAAATATCAATCACATTTAATAGAGTTTCTCTTAATTCCAATATCTGCAAATACTTTCTGATGTTCTAGTTTTGTAAAATTGTCTGATGTCTGCTTTTGTAGACTACTTTTGGCAATTGTCTCTAAAAGAATGCTATAATATTTGCTAACAAAAGCAAGCCTCTGGTTGCATGAGATGATAAAATACACCAGACTGGTTAAAAAAAAAAAAAAAGGTTAATATACCAAAAGCAAATTGACAGAGCATTAAGGTCTTGCTGTCCTGATGACTGAATTGCATCAACACAGACTTTCTTTACTGTGATAATTTCCGTATTACTAAGATAGTTGAAATACATGGGTCAATTTGTATCTTGCATTATGTATAATTAAGGCCTACCAAGGCAGTTGTACCAAGACATTCATTCAAGGAACTACCAGTTAGCAACTTTCACATTAACTCATTGTCCAGATGTCTGTGTTTGTAAAATAGAGAATACATAGTTAAAAGTTGGTTGATTTAAAACCATACAAACTAAACATTACATAGAGAAAAAAATGCATCCCATGTGTCTGAGTAAAAGAAGAAAATCCTTAGATAGACGATTAGAATTTTTGAAATTGGTCTATTTGGGTTTTAATTGTACCACCAAAAATTTATAAATAATTGTACTGTCAATATTACTATATATGACAATTAAAAATAAATATTATTTGACATTATTTCTTTATTAACTTGTTTTATCATCTTTACTGTATGGAAAAATCACTCCTGTGATTTTATCCAGCTATATGACTCAGAAAGGAGAGAATATGGACCTTCTAAGTTCATCTATATGGACATTTGTAAACTTATTAAGAGCTAACAATTTTTTAAAAAATGTTTTAGAGAGCAATAACTATTGCAAATGCTTTACAGGTCATATCTATTTTGGATTGGTTCAGTTTCACATATTAGAAAATCGTTCTGGAAAGGTTTAATATCCCTAAAGACCAGGAGAGCAAGCCATCATGTAGGCTTCCCAGGGCTTGTTCAAGTAAGTGTCGTGATACTTTCAGATGTCTGCCTCATAATTTGTAAGGCTTGGCTCTTGTGCTCATGACCATAAAAGTTTACTGTCTTCTAGTATCATAATTGTATTCCAAATGGGAAAAACAAAGAAGAAAAATAAAAAATGATGCGTGCCAACTGACTCTAACACCTTCCTACCACCACCTTTATAGAGCTTTTTGGAGAATGAACTACCATTCAATGGTTTCTGCTTAAATCTATGTCAGTAGTGATATCTACATTACTTTCTTACCATAAAGTGAAGACTAGGAAGTGTTTGTTTTTCAGCTGGCCACTGCTGCTTCCAGCCAAGTTACAGTTCTTTTTTTCAGAAGGACAAATAAAAAAATGGGTAGTTTCTCTGCATTAGGCAATGGACTTGGTAAACCAATTAACTCTACAATTATATTTCTCTTGCAAATTAGAAAAGTCTGATTGCATTCAACAGTCTTGACAGCCTCGTTGGCTTGAGTCTGCTGTCTGAGACATGATCAAGTTTTGCTGTCAAATCATTTTTCAAAATCCTCAGAATTAAGTCCAGTTTTGGAACAATGGCAAACACTTTAAGGCAATGATCATCAACTCATAGGAAAGACAAACACAAACACATCCCATTCCAAAGGGAAGGATCTTGGATGTGGGCACGGAAGATGTATTCGGTTTCATAAGTCATGCTCAAAATTTCCATTGTTTTGACTTGTAACATCAAAGGAAGATGTGCAGTTTTTAACAAAAAGGGGATGGGTCATAAATGAAAGAGTTCATTATTTCCTTTGAACATCTTCTTTTTAAACCTTCAAAAACAGACCAGAATTGAGTTAAAATTGACTTCTTTTGCAGAAATAATCGAATTGTTACTATATGGAGTTTTCTCATTTAGAGACCATGAGGTTTTGATGTCATTTATTCCAAAATTTGGTATTTATTTGAATAAAATACTTATTGTCTAAAAAAAAAAAAAATGGGTAGTTTCTTACCTACAATGATAGTGATGTTCAGTAAATACTTCGATAAATGAATTTTGAAAGTGATTTATTTATCATGTAATACTTGTCTGACTAGCATGCCACTTTGACTATTTTGGTTTATATTTTGCTCCATTATCTTTTATTAAGATTGTGTAGGAATATATATTTGACACACCTAAAACGCAATATAATACAATTTCATGCTTACGTTTTCATTTGAAAGTATGATTTTTGCTGCTGTATCTATTAATATCACAAAACCTTTGTTAGTTACAGTTGCTGATTTTAACAAATTAATGAAAATAAATATAAATCAAATCTATATTTAATAAACTAGATTTCTTTTTCCAATATGGTAGATTAGAGGCTTTCAGCATGCCTCAGCCACTTGGAAATAGCAAGATTGTGCATAAAGATCAATTTTGTGAGCTTTAATTCAAGAAGGAAAACAAGAATCTGCAATAAATCATGAAGGACACTCCTGATCCAGAGAGGAGAACGTCTGCAAATAGTGCCCATTGCAGTGTCTGGCTCATAAGAGTTAGTAAAGCTCATGAATGTGAGAGAGGCATAGTCTCCCTCTGTGACTCACCTTTCACTGGAGAGCCAATCGACCCAGACCAAGAGAGAACAGTTTGTTTCTCTCAAGCCCAGGTGCTAACTTAGGGAGAGGCTTGGAGACTCTGTGAGGGAAAGACACTGGATAAAGTTACAGACACTTTCCTAGGCTCAGGACTGACAGCAGGATGTCATTTTTAATCCAGATGTACACAAAGTCAGCCATTCTTTGGTGACATCAGGAATTTCAGTCTTGGGTCAGATATTGGCACACCCGCTCTGAAACACAAGACGGTATTCCTCAGCCAGAAATGTGGAAAATGGCTAAGCAGTAGGTTCTGAATTGTGCTCTCCCCCAACATAAGCCTGGGGTGGCAGGAGAGCTGCTACAGCTGCAGTTTCTCCTAGGCAGCAAGACTTGCCGTCAGGACTGGCTAGTTGACCCATAACCAGTCTGCATGTGCCATTTCTGTGTGCTCCCCTGAGGTTGTGGTACGGCAGGGCCCTATCCACTCCATGCTCAGGCAGATCTCCAGGTATACAGAGCACCTCTTTGCATGGGTTAGCAGCATGTGTTTCCCATCCCTTTTGTGCAGAGATCCTAGTGCAGGCGGGCCCTAGCTGTTCCATGTTCAGGCAGATCTCCAGGAACTAGGAGCACTTGCTTCTCTAGATCAATGGAAAATGACTAAGCAGTAGGTTCTGGAATTGTGCTCTCCCCCCATATAAGCCTGGGGTGGCAGGAGAGCTGTATGCAGCTGGAGGCCTTCAGAAAATTAACACAGGAACAGAAAACAATATACTGCATGTTCTCACTTATAAAGATGGGAATTAAACAGTGGTACACATGGACATAAAGATAACAACAATAGAATCTGGGTACTACCACAGGAGCGGGCAAGAATAGCAAAACTAAGTATTAGGTACTTAGTTCAATAGTTACTTAAGCTGAGGACCTAGGAGATGAGATCATTTGTAATCCAAACCTCAGTAACACACAACATACAAACTTGCACATGTCTATTGTCTTTTACTTTTAAAAGATTCTGAAGTGAAAATTGGAAGAAAGCAGGAAAGAAACTGAAATTTTTTTCTGGAGAAAATTATATTTTAATTAAAATCTGCATTCTGCAAAGCACAATCCTTGCCTAACCTGTGTTTAAGTGATTTGATCTCTATGTTGTATCCATATTTAGAATTGGTCTTTGAAAATTGTTGATATCAGATCTAGCTTGTAAAAATAAAGGTAATTTTACAAGCGCTATTCTGCCTGGAAGAGAATCTCATTCTGGAGAGATTGAACCATTAAAATTATGTTTCTGGTGAGTTACAGAGTGTATTAGTCAGGATTCCCCAGAGGAACACAACTAATAGAATATATGTATATATGAAAGGTAATTTATTAAGGAAAATTGACTCACATTATCACAAGGTGAAGTCCCCCAAGAGGATATCTGCAAGCTGAGGAGCAAGCAAGCTAGTAGTGGCTCAGTCTGAGTCCCAAAGCGTCAAAAGTAGGGAAGCCAATAATACAGCCTTCATTCTGTCATGGAAGGCCCAAGGGCTCCTAGCAGATACCACTTGTGTAAGTCCAAGAGTCCAAATGAAGAAGAATCTGGGTCTGATACTGAGGGGCAGGAAGCATCTAGTATGAGAGACGGATAAGCTTGACAAATCAGCTTATCCCACCTTCTTCCACTTGCTTTGCTCTAGCTGTGCTGGCAGCCAGTTGGGTGATGCCCACCCACGTTGGGATGGGTCTACCTCTCCAAGTTCACTCACTCAAGCATTAATCTTCTCTAGCAACAACCTCACAGACACATCCAGAAATAATACTTTACCAGCTATCTAAGCATCCTTCAATCCAATCTCGTTGATATTTAATATTAACCATCACAAGTCCACATCTTGTCTACTTGAACTAATACACATCTCCTGAAATAATACTTAATCCCTAAATAGGTAAAATCATATGATCATAGTTATGCCTAGCAGAGTGAAGCTCTGATATGGATGCTATTTTGACAATAGATTCCAGGACTGCAAGATTAGTAATAAGAAAATAAGGTTGTAGGAGCTTTTGGAATAACAGGGAAAGATGTGATAATAAATTGGACTAGAGTAAACACGGTGGATATAATAAAAATGGTTCAGTTATGGAGAGATTTCAAAATTGACAGCTGACAGGATTTGTGGAGAGTTTGAATGTGGGTTCTGAGAAAAAAATAAGAGTAAAATATCAGACTACTTTTAATGGATGTTAATTCTATTCAAGTCATCTTTAGCTTAAATTGATGAATGGCCATATTTTTGTTTATTTTTATTATGATGAAAAATTTGACTGAGAAATATTAATATTGAATAATAGTTACAGTTCTCAAATATGGAGAAGGGAGATTGGTCTGTGTTTTTCTGTGACAGAGAAATAGCTTTCCAATTTCGTGGTCATTAGTTTGGTGGAGACTTAAAATGTCTTTCAAAACCTTTTTTGTTCTTATTTTCTGTGATTTGACATTTAAAATAGCATTGGAGTGGTGAGTTACAGTTTTGGTAGCAGTTAAAAATAAAATTGAAGAATTTATACTTTCAAAAAAAGGGAACTTTTGAAAGTTTCTTTCTATTTCTCCTATGAGAAAAATCCATTTAAGTCTATTGCTTCTTTTTTCAATTGTCTTAGTATATGTTTTCTAGTAAACCCCCTTCATAATTAAATATATTGATATAGCACTATGCAAAGTTATCTTTTAAAAATTGTTTTAAAACTTTCACTGAATATTGTTAATTCTCCAATTTATTAGTTCACAGATAATTACATTTTTTCCTTTTTCTTATTAAATGAGCTATTGTTATATCTATATGTTAGACCTTTCAAAGACCAAATTTTTTAGCTTATTTTGCAGTAACTGTTTTTCTGTTTACATATCCTATACATTATTTTCTGATTTAGTGATTTATTCCTCTTATTTTTCTAAGTTTATTGTGCTTTTCATTCTAAATTCCTTTTGACCTTAGATTGTATGGGTCCTCTGTTTTGAAGTATTTGTCATTGCAATAGAGAATTCTTATTTCTGATGTTCTTTCCTCTTTATGTACAAGTACTGAAAAAATCAAAATGGCACAGGCATGAATTAATCAGAAAAGGCACTTCTACAATCAAAATGAGGTTTTCCCAGTGTGTGGTAGTGGATTATGAGCATTGCTTAGGGCTGCTTAGGATAACCTGAAGTCCAAGAAATTTTGTGAGGACTTCTGTCAAGGTTATAAAATCCATATATTTTATACTATAATAGGAACTCTTTCAACATATTAATTAACTTATCAAAAGTTTGCTTGACTGTTTTACAGAAACATTTGTTTTATTGCTTCTTCACTTGGATCAATTAGAAATGTATATTCAACTTTACCCTCTATATTTATTATTTTTCCATATTTTATCATAATTAATTTAGGATTTCATTTTAATTTTGTTATGACTTACTATATTTTTAGCAACACCCATTATATGTGTGTGTTTGTGTGTGTGTATGTGTGTATGTGGGCTATGCATACATATATGTTTGTATATATACTACATATAAATTAATATGTTATTAATTTATATTAACACATATGTACACACATATATGTGTATATATAGACACATGTGTAAATTACACACGCATATACTATTGCTAGAAAGGTTGCCATTTCTGTATTGGTTTTATTTTATTTTTAATTTACTTCCTGGTTTCCTTTCCTTCACCTAATAGTTTGCCTCATTTGTCACCCTATTATGTTTTCCCTGAGCTCTTATATCTATATTTTGAATTTGATAGTATTTGAGTATAATCTTCAATTTCAAAGGCAGATTTTAATTTTGACTTGCAATTTATTTAGTATTGTATTTTATGCAAAGCTTTCTTCACCACCAATTTGAGTGCAATGTTTCTTTTTTATTTTTAGATCATGCTGTATAATTTACTTAATTATGGAATGGTTCTTTTTGGTTTATTGATAATTTTTGAGTTTGCAATTGACACATCCTAATTGTACATGTTTATGAGGTATCATGTGATGCTTTGAAACATGTATACATTGTGTAGTAATCAAATCAGGGTAATTACCATATCCATCACCTGAAACATTTATCATTTCTTATAACTAGAACATTAAAAAACCTCTCCTAGGTATTTTGAAATATGCACTAGATTACTGTTAACTCTAGTCATTCTCTTGTGAAATAGAACACCAGTACATATTCCTCCTATCTAACCATAGCTTTGTACCTACAGACCAATCTTTATCCTCCTCCACCCACCCTCCTTATTCTCTGCTAATCGTTATTTTACGTTCTAATTCTATGAAAACAACTCTTTAGATTTCAAATATGAGTGATATCATGTGGTATTTGTCCTTGTCTATCTTATTTCCTTTAACATAATGTCCAAGTTTATGCACATTGTCACAAATGACAGGATTTTATAATTTCTTATGGCTGAATGGTATTCTATATAGACATACCGCATTTTCTTTATCTGCTTATCTGTTGATAAATAAGTTGATTACATTCTGTATTCTGAGAAATGTCTATTCAGATATTTTGCTCATATTTTCCATATTTTGCTAATAATCATATAATTTTAGTCCTTTGTTCTGTTGATGTGATACCTCATATTTATTTATTCGCATATATTGAACCATTAACGCATTCCTGGTATAAATTTCACTTGATTATGGTAAATAATGGTTTTGATGTGCTGTTGGATTCAGTTTGACAGTATTTTACTGAGGACTTTTACACCTATGTTCATCAGGGATACTGGCCTGTAGTTTTCTGTTTTTGATGTGTCGTTATCTGGTTTGCTAGCAAAGTCATAGTGGCCTCATAGAATGAGCTTGGAAAAATTTACTCCTCTTCAATTTGTGGAAAAACTTGAGAAGCATTGGAATTCTTCTTTAATGTTTGGTAGAAATCATCAATGAAGCCATCTGGTCATGAACATTTCATTGATGGGTGATATTGTTTGATATTGTTTGTGTCCCTACCTAAGTCTCATCTTGAATTCACGCTTGTTGTGTAAAAGACCTGGTGAGAGGTAATTGAATCATGGGGGCAAGTCTTTCCCATGCTTTTCTCGTGATAGTGAATAATCCTCAAGAGATCTGTTTTTGTTTTTTTTTTTTTTGAGACGGAGTTTTGCTCTTCTTACCCGGGATGGAGTGCAATGGCGCAATCTCGGCTCACCGCAACCTCCGCCTCCTGAATTCAGGCAATTCTCCTGTCTCAGCCTCCTGAGTATCTGGGATTACAGGCATGTGCCACCACGCCCAGCTAATTTTTTGTATTTTTAGTAGAGATGGGGTTTCACCATGTTGACCAGGATGGTCTCGATCTCTTGACCTCGTGATCCACCCGCCTCGCCCTCCCAAAGTGCTGGAATTTCAGGCTTGAGCCACTGCGCCCTGCCGATCTGGTTGTTTTTAAAAAGAAGAGTTCCCCTGCACACGTGACTTCCTCCTCCTTGCCTTCCGCCGTGATTGTGAGGCTTACTCAGCCACGTGGGACTATAAGTCCAATTAAAACTGTTTCTTTTGTAATTTGCCTAGTCTCAGGTATGTCTTTATCAGCAATGTGAAAATGAACTAATATAATGAGATAGTCTATAATTGATTCACTGCCATTACCCATTATTGGTCTGTTCAGGTTTCTTATTTATTCATATTTAACCTTGGTAAGTTTTATGTGTCCAGGAATTTATCTATTTTTCAGTCATTCAATTATTTTTGTGTACAGTTGTTAATAATGGTCCTTAATGATACTTTCTGTCTCTGTAGTATCTAATGTAGTGTCTTCTTTTTTGTCTCTGATTTCATTTATTTGGGTGTTCTCTCTTTATTCTTGCTTAGTTGAGCCCAAACTTTTTAAATTTTGTGTGTCAATTCAAAAGTCGCCTCTTAGTTTATTTTCATAAAGTCGCCTCTTAGTTTATTTTCATAAAGATTTTATCCCCATTTTATTTATTTTTGCCTTGATTTTTATTTTTTCCTTCTAGTAATTTTGGGTTTGATTTCTTTTCGTTTTGCTAGTTCTTTGAGGTATGATATCAGAATGTTTGTTTGAAAAGTTTCAATTTTTTTTTCTGATGTAGTCATTAATGGCTAATAACCTTCCTCCTAGTACTGCTTTGGCTATATCTCATTAATCGTTGTATGCTGAATTTCCATTATATGTCTCAAAAAAATGTTTAAATTTTTTTCTTACTTTCTTCATTGACCTGCTGGTTGTTTAGGAATGTGTTTCTCAATTTTCATGTATTTATATAGTTTTCTAAGATATCTTTATTATTGATTTTAGTTTTATTGCATATGGTCAGAAAAAATATTGTATACAAAATAAAATTTTTGAAAATGTTTGATATGTGCTTTGTGGTCTACCATATGATATCTGCTGAGGAATGTTTTGTGTGCTATTCAAAATAATATATATTCCAACTGTTCGTTGTAATATTCTGTAGATGTCTATTAGATTAATTGGACCTAAAATGCAGTCTAACTCTACTGTGTCTCTGTTGATTTCCTATCTACATAATTTGTCCGTTACTGAAAGTAGGGTATTAAAGTCCCCTATCATTTCCTTTATATATTTAGGTGTTCTGATGTTGGGCACATACATATTTACAATTATTATATTATCTTGTTGAATTGATCTTTTGATAATCATATAATAACCTTCTTTGTCTCTTTTTAACTGCTTTTGATTTAAAGTTTATTTCATCAACTTTGGGCACAGTGGCTCACACCTGTAATCACAGCACATTGGGAGACGGAGGTGAGAGGATCATTTGAGCTGAGGAGTTTGAAACTAGCCTGGACAACATAGAGATATCTCATCTCTACTAAAAACAGAAAAATTAGTCAGATTTGGTGGAATGTGATTGTATTTTCAGCTACCCAAGAGGCTGATGTGGGAGGATAACTTTAGCCCAGAAGTTCATGGTTGCAGTGAGCCATGATTGTCCCAATGTGTTCCAGCCTTAATGACAGAGCAAAACCCTGACTCAAAAAGGAAAGCCTGTTTTATGAGATTTTAGTACAACAAGTACTACTCTTTCACTTTAAGTTTTCACGAACTATCTTTTTCTACCCATCGGCTTTGTCAATATGTTTCTTTGAAGAAGCGTTGTGTTTCTCGTTATCAATGTATGGTTGAATCTTTTTTTAAATCTATTAAGTCACTCTGTCTTTTAAATAGATAATTTAATCCACTTCTGTTTAAGGTAATTATTAGGAAAGCCTTACTACGGTGATTTCCTGACTTGATTTTTAGGATTTTTTTTTTGCAGTTTTGGGTTTTTTTTTTTTCTATTATCTCTCTTACTGTCTTTCTTTATTGCTATATGATTTTCTTAAGAAGTATGTTTTAATTTATTGCTTTTATATTTTTGGTGTATCTATTATAGGCTTTTACTTTGTAGCAACCATGAGTCTTACAAAATACATATTGTAATTATGGCAAGTTATTTTAAGTTGGTAACTACTGAAATTTAATCATAAAAACAAGGAAATGAAAAAGCAAAACTCAAAAGTACCAAACTTTAACTCCATTCATCCCCACATTTGGAACTTTTGTTGTTTCATTTTATATATTTTAATATTTCTTAGCTCTTTATAAATTAATGCTATTATTTTAGATAATTTTCTTCTTTACTTTTTATATTAAAGATATAAGTGATTTATGCACTACATTTACAATATTAGAGTATTCAGAGTTGTTTGGAATGCATACTCTCACCAGTTAGTTTTATAACTTCTAATTTTTTGTTATTGTATGTTAGCATCTTTTTTAGTTTAAAGAACTTTCTTTGACATTTCTTTTAAGATAAATCTGGTAGTGATAAATTCAGATTTTGTTTTTCTTGGAAAGTCTTTGTCATTGATTCATTTCTGAAGGGTATAAAAGGAAGGATATGAGAAAAAACTATCTGAAAGAAGGTTTTTCTGGATGCAGTATTCCTTGTTGCAGTTTTTATTTTCTTCATTGCTTTAAGCATATAATCCTTCTCACTACAGAAAGTAAGGTTTTTGCTGATAAGTCTACTACTCCCTATGTGTTATTTGATTCTTTTAACTTGACTTTTTCAAAAATCCTTTCTCTTTAACCTTTAAGAAATTGATTCAAGTATTTTTTGGGATAGACATTTTTGGTTTAAAAATAATTGGTGACCTTTGACCTTAGTCTACCTGTATACTTTTAGTTTTCTTCAGGTTTTGCAAAGTTGTCTGCTATTATCTCTTTGAATAGTCTTTCTAGACATTTGGAATTCCTCAGTCCCTTTTTAACACCAATAACTTGGGTATTTACTCTTGATGTTGTCTCACTTAAGTTTTCTGTGTTTCTTTTAATTTTCTTTTATTTCTCCTATGACTGTATATTTTCAAACAGCCTATCTTTGAGCTCATGATTTTTCTACTGTTTGATTCTGCTGTTGAAGCCCCTGCTGTTGCATTTTTTATTTTTTTCATTGTAGTTTTCAGCTCTAAGTTTTCTGTTTGATTATTTTAATCTGTTAAATTTCTCTGATAACCCACTGAATTGCTTCTCTGGTGATTTTCCTTAAAAGGGGTATTTTTTTTTTTCTGGCAGATCATACACCTTGATTGCTTTAGGGTGGATCTTTTGTGCATCATTTTATTTGTTCAGTAAATTCATGTTTCTCTCAAAGGTCTTAATGATTATGGTTGAACAACAAAATCTGTTAACTGGAGAATTAGGTATTTGTTTCCATTCTTACTGTCTGGCTTTGTTTATGACTGTTTTTCCAGAGATTCTAAACAGGGTGATTATTACATTCTCTGAGCTCCTGTTCACTCCTGCTGGCTTAGCACAAGATGACATCCTAAGTTCCTAAAGAATTTTGTCTATCCTACTTGGTCTGAGTTTCCCAAGGCCATTGCAGGTACAGAGAGTTCACCCATAGTCTCTGTTCTGTACTCAGGTTCTGCAGATCCATGATGCTGGGGTTTTCCATGTGGTCCAGGCCTTTGACCCCAAGGCAACATTTTGTCTCTCATTCCCCCAAGTGAACAATGTCTCTTTCTGGGCTAATCTACCTTGGATTGGAGAAGTATGGGGTGGGCAGTCTCATGGCCACCACAACCACTGTAATACTAGGCCCACCTGAATCCCACGGCTACAGAGACCAAAGCAGCACAAAGTAATTTTCAAGACCCATACCATTAACCATCTGCCTGATGCTGAGGTTTATTTGTGGTTTGAGACTGCAGTAGATGATCAGAAGTAATGTGAGCCAGAAAGAGTACATTCCAATAGGGTCACCATTCTCTATTTCAAGCTGAGGTAGGGATAGGATTTCTGTCCACAGACGTGTCTTGAATCACTAACTGTCATTTTCTGCCCGATGTTGGATTTCATTGTGATGGGTCTGCCACTGAGTTCAAAGTCAAAGTCCTGCGGTCACTTTCTTCTCTTTCCCCTAAGTGGAATGCTTCTCTCTCATTGCTGTGATGCTTGGAGTGGGGCAAGCAATGATCAATGCAAGGGAGCTTTGTCCCTCTACATTCTTCAATGTGTCTTTTCTTATAATTATTTGAGTAACAAGTACTGTGATCTCTTACCTATTTTTGAGACTCTGGTGAAGATACTTTTATTCATGGATAGTTGTTCTGGTTGATGTTTCTATAAGGAAGTGAACACTGAAAGGTCTTATTCTGTAATTTTGCTTTTCTTTTTTCCCAATTAAAAAAATATAAGTTTCTTTCAGATCAGCTACTGGCAGGTGTTTCATGCAAGGAATGGAATATATAGATCTACACTAGCAAGAATTTTTCCTCAATCATAATATGTGGTTTATGTCATTGTGATAATAGTGGTGTGCATGTGTGTGTGTTTGTGTCATAGAGAGAAAAAGATATTTTACTGTTACTTTTTCTAAATTAACAGATATCTGGAGCTACAGACTGAATACCATTCATAATTACACTCTTTAGCATGTCTTTACCTTACGCTATCTACAAAATTAATAACATTATGGATTTTTAGAACATTCACAAATTTTGTTATAATTATTATTTATAAAATGCGACTTTTATAAATTTCTTAAATGCATTGATCCAATTTATTACAAGATTGTGGAATATCTTTTAGGATATTCTGAAGTAATTTTTAATGAATTTTCTATTCCTTTTGAGTTATCAACTTTCTCTCGGGTCATATTTTTGTCTTCTTTCTTTCAGGTTTACCATGTTATTCTGTAGCTCTTATAAACACAAAGTCAAACAAAGACATTCTCAACTCCTTTCTTCTTTGCCTTCCTCTTGTATGGGTTCTAGAAAGTGAAAGTATTTGACTTTGAAGCATTTCTTTCAGCTAGTGCTGGCCTCATATCACAGATCTTGCCATGTGCTATAGGAAGAAATCTCTGCAGGAGCTTTTTCTAGATGATTAAAAGAAACAGGGCACCTTTTCCCCCATTCTTTCTTTCTGCCTGGACAACAACTGTTGTTCCTGGAGCTGCATTGCCACCATGAGGCCACAAGGGAAAAGTGTAAAATAACAAGTACTTTAGAAAAAATAAGAATTCTAAGTCTTTAATAATGTGCTTGGAAATCTGTACCTTCCTGAAAGAACTGTCATCTTACATTATTTTCTGCTGCTAAAAATAATTCTGTCTCCATTATGTCAGTGACTGATGGCTTTTCTGTGACCTGAAGTTATAGAGATGTTTACTGTTTTATGCACAAAATTTTCTGGCAAACAACTCTATTTTCAGCTCTAAATACTTTTCTAGCCTAAAAATTAAGCACCCCTGTACTTCTTTTGTGTACTTCCTGGTACCTGGGACTGGTTATTGGCTATAGCTTCCTCTCATTGAATATATTCTGGGTCAGTATTTCTCCCACTCTGTTCTTAGAGCTTTTGTTTTGATTTCACATTTCTTAAAAAAAGAAAAATGTGTTAAAGTACCATCTCTAGTGAGCTATTTTTATTATGTTTGCTGGCCGTTTACGTGTGTGTGTGTGTGTGTGTGTGTGTGTGTGTTCCAATAATACTTTATTGCTCTTTGGGTTTTTTGTTTATTTTGATTCATATTCCTAATATGGTATAATTTGTGACTGTATGATGGATTTCCTTTGACATTTCACATAATGCCAGTATCCTGAAAGAGTATCAATTTAGCATTCTACATTTACAAATCTTGATTTTGTTGTTGAAATATCTTTTTACTGAGTATAGAATTCTAGATTGATGTGTGTGTGTTTTTAAATATTTTGCTCCAATCTCTTATTGCTTTCATTGTTTTGAAAAACAATTCAGCTGTCAGCCTTACCTTTGTTTCCCTGTATGTAATGTGTGTCTATTTTCCCTGGCTGTTTCTAAGGCATTCTATCAGTTTTGAGCAATTTGATTATTTTATATCATGGTGTAGTTTTTTAAAATACATTTTTTGTACTTTCTTTTGATGAGCTTCTTCGATCAGTACATTTATAATTTTTACCAAATTTTCAAATATTTTCACTATTATTTCTTCCAATAGATTTTCCAATTAAATGGAATGTAATTACCTATATGTACATTTGTTTGAAGTTGTCTCATAACTGATGCTGTATTCTTGCTTTGTTTCCTTTGATTCTTAAAAAAAAAGTTTATCCTTATTTTTGAATAACTTCTATTAGTATATCTTTACATTTAGTATTACCTTTATAAAAATTCTACTTTATTTTGTGGAAATTTAAAAAGAGGGGCTATACTTCCAGTAGTCCTGAAATTAACATGTCCCTTTTAATAATTGATCTTTGCTAATCCCATTGTAATAACACAGGGATAGGAGAAGGAGATATGAAAAACTTTCTGTACTTTCTACCCAGTTTTTCTGTAAATGTAAACTTCTTTTATAAAAATCTGTTAAATTTTTAAAAAGTAGTCATACAAAGTAGTAAAGGAATGTCACCCTAGTATACTTTTGTTCAAGACAATAAGACAGTCATTTAAGTTATGTTATTTAGAGGATAGGTATAGAAAACTCCCTGTACTTTCTGCCTATTTTTTCATAAATATGAAACTTCTTTCAAAAATTCTATTAACTGAAAAATTAGTCATATAAAATAGTAACTTCTAATTCAATCAAACACAGACTGTTACCTAATTATACTTTTGTTTATAACAAGCATTTATGCTATGTTACTTATTTTGTCTTTTTCAAAGTCTTATAAAACATTAGTATGTACGTAGTAAAAAACAGAAAATATATATTCAACAGTCTAGACTCTTCAAATTTCTAAAAGATATGAGACCAATTACATTATCTGGAAAGTCAATCAGCAAGAATTGGGTGAGAAGATATGTGTGCTAGGGAATAGGTTTGTATATTAGAAACATAAAGACAGTTTGAAACAAAACAACACAGGTTGAAAAATGCCAAAGACAGCGAAAGTCAATGATAGGTTTAATAAGGAACTGAGAAAAGGTTAGCTGTAAATACTAGATAATACAAATTTGGCATTGGAGGAGACAGGTCAACAATTGGGGTCTTAATGAGTTGTCAGATAAACTATTTTTTCCAATTAGAAGGTCGTAGTTACTAGAATAGAAAAGAGAAAGATAAGCATTTTAATAACAGTCACTTTTTTAGTGCTTCCCATATGCTGAGTACTATTATAGTTAAACACTATATATAAATTCTCATAACACTGCCATGATAACTATACTACAATAATTCACACTTCAGTGAGCAAATACAAAAGTTGTAAGGGCTTAAATAATTTGCTTAATTCAAGGCATTTAGTAAGTAGGATAAATGGATTATAAATTGAAACAAGCTAGTAATATTATTTAACACAAATTCAGTGATTTTAATCTTGTGAATATTAGAAAGTAAAAACTAGCTTGGCTGAAAAGTAAAAAAGTAAGAAATGGAAATCTGCCTTTCCATTAATCAGGCTGGAATTACAGAGATAAAATATTTAAATAGGCTTTCACAAAAGAGAGCATTTAAATGACCAAAAACATGAAAATATAGTCATCAGTGAACCTGCAAATTTAAAAATGATAAATACAACATAAAGTATTGACAAACACATGAAACAGCAGAGTATCCCATAAATCACTGTTTGGTATATAGTTGGTAGAACCACTTTGGAAAATGAGTAGTACCCACTATAGCTAAACCTAGGAATAGCAATGGCCAACCATTATATTCAAACATATATAACAAACAGAAATTTTAATATAGATTTATCTAAAAGACAAGAATATTTTAAAAATTATGATTCATAAAAAGCTTACACTGGAAATAAATTAAATGGACAAATTAATTGGAGTGGATTCATACAATGAAATACTATCTGGTATAGAAATACAAAAAAGTGTATGCTACACATATTACCAAAAATAACTTTCATAAGCATAATATTAAGTGAAAAAAACAGACACATCAGCATACATGAATTTGTTTTTTTTTTATATAAACTAAAATACAAAGGGAGTGCAGTGTACTAGCAATGTTCTCTTTCTTGATCTGGAGCCTGTGAACAGGATATGTTCAGTTTGTTAAAATTGACCAAGATACAGACTTATAATTTGTTCAAATATTTTCTATTTGTTATATTTTAATTAAAATATATTTTAAAATAAAAAGCAAACCAATGTTAAAAATTGCATCAGAATCAAAAATGTTCTTTGATTAGAAAACTTTTAATGGGAATACAATCAAAAATCTAAAAAATAAACGATACAAAGGTAATTCAGACCAAAAGCCAGCCAACATTTGAAGTACACTATACAATGTCCTTCACGAACAAAACAATAGCTTGACAAAATTAACATTTACTATGTGTATAAAAGTACACCATAGTTTCTAAAAATATTACTAAATCTACATTTGGATGAATATTTATTATATCTTCTCTAATAGATGATAACTTTGGCATGAACAAGATTCATTGTGTTAATCAAATACAAATGCACGTGATAAATACACAATTTTAAGTCAGAACCTGCACATAAACATAGAAACACATACCTCAATTAAATGGTGTACATTGAAGATTATTTATTTATTTATTTATTTATTACATTTTTAAAAATTGTACTTTAGGTTCTGAGCTACATGTGCAGATTATGCAGGATTGTTACATAGGTACATACATGGCAATGTGGTTTGCTGCCTCCATCTTCCGGTCACCTATATCTGGCATCTCTCACCATTTATCCCTCCCCAACCTCCCCATCCCCTGCTGTCTCTCCCCTGGCCCTCCCATTAGACCCCAGTTTGTGATGCTCCCTTCCCTGTGTCCATGTTTTCTCATTGTTCAACATCCACCTATGAGTGAGAACATGTGGTGTTTGGTTTTATGTTCTTGTGTCAGTTTGCTGAGAATGATGGTTTCCAGATTCATCCATGTCCCTACAAAGGATTAAACTCATCATTTTTTATGGCTGCATAGTATTCCATGATGTATTTGTGCCACATTTTTCTTGTCCAGTATATCACTGATGGACATTTGTATTGAAGATAATTTGAATAAGGAGGTCATGTAGCAAATCTATTTAAAAAATTGAAGAATTTATTCTGAAAGAGGTAAGAGTTCATTTTCCTTAAGAAAAGTGTTTTCCATATTAATAAACATTTTGTTATGTGCAATTCAAACCATTATACACAAATTATGCAAAAACAATTAAAAGTAGGAGGTTATGCTTTTCATTATGTCTTTGTCCTAAGGTTTAAAAAAAAAGATTAGTCTTTTTAATATCTCACTGATCTTAATTTATAGCATACCTAATCAGCATGAGTATTTAGTAGAAGAATAACAAAACAATCTCGGCCTGATTTAAAAAAATAGTCTTTTATACTCTGAATGCCAATTGCACTATATTATAACAAAGGTAATTCAGACCAAAAGCCAGCCAACATTTTTTTTCTGTAAAGAGATAATAAGTAAAGATTTTAGGTTTTGCTGGCCATACTTTTCCAGTGTACTAGGCCCTTCTCATACCACTATGAAGAAATATCCAAGGCTGGGTAATTTATAAAATAAATAAATTTAATTTACTC
The DNA here is from genome assembly GCF_049354715.1 of Callithrix jacchus. NCBI lineage: Eukaryota > Metazoa > Chordata > Mammalia > Primates > Cebidae > Callithrix > Callithrix jacchus. The sequence goes on from NC_133504.1 coordinate 80,150,582, forward strand.
ACATTTCCACAATTTTGGGGAGGTCTTAGGAAATTTACAATCATGGCAGAAGGCAAAGGAAATATAGGCACCTTCTTCACAGGGCAGCAGGATGGAGTAGAGTGAGTGTTTGAATGTAAGCAGTTTGAATGTGTGATGCTATAAAATGATCATATCACATGAGACTCACTAATTAACCAGAGTAGAGGATGGGCACAAGCACCTCATTATTTAATTACCTCTACCTGCTCCCTCCCTTAACATATGGGGATTATAATTATTACAGCTCAAGGTGAGATTTGGGTGGTGACAGAGAGTCAAATAATACCACTCCTGGCCCCTCCAAAACCTCATTTCCTTACATTACAAAACCCAATCCTGCCCTTCCAATAGTCTCTAAAAGTCTTAACTCATTCCAGCCATAACCCAAAAGTCCAAGTTCAAAGTCTAATTTGAGAAAAAATAATGTCTTCCACCCATGATCCTGTAAAATGTAAAGCAAGTTAGTTACTTCCTAGATACAATAAGGGTACAGACATTGGGTTAATGCACCAATTACAGATGGAAGAAACTGGTAAAACACAGCAGATACAGGGACCATGCCAGTCTAAAATCCAATAAGGCAGTCATTAAACTTTAAAGTTCCAAAATAGTCTTCTTTGACTTAGTCTCACATTCAGATCATGTTGAAGCAAAAGATGGGTCCTCATGGTCTCTTGCAGCACTGCCCCTGTGGCTTTGCAGGGTACAGCCTCCCTGATGGCTGCTCTCATGGGTGACATAGTATGCCTGCAGCTGCACCAGATGCATGGTGCAAGCCATTGATGAATCTAATATTCTGGGGTCTGAAGTATGGTGGGCCTCTTCTCACAGCTTCAATAGGCAGTTCCCCAGTGGAAACTCTGTATGGGGTCTCAACACTACACTTCCCTTCTGCACTGCCCCAGTAGAAGTTCTCCATGAGGGCTCCATCCCTGCAGCAAACTTCTGCCTGGACATCAGGGCACTTCCATATATCATCTGAAATCTAGGCAGAGGTTCTCCAATCTTGATTCAGTTACCTCCACCTGGCTCTGCTCTTGATATGTGAAGATTATGGAGATTACAATTCAAGGTGAGAATTGGGTGGCAACAGAGAGCCAAACCCTACCACCGAGTTACTTCTGTGCACCCTCAGGCCCAACACTATGTGTATGCCACTAAGGCAATGAAGCAATGATCTGAGCTATACCTTGGCCCCTTTTAGCCATGGCTGGAGCAGAGGCAGCTGGGATGCTGGACACAATGTCCCCAGCCTACACAGAGCAGAGGGACCCTGAGCCCAGCCCATGAAACAAGTTTTCCCCTTTAGGCCTCTGGGCCTGTGATGGAATGGGCTGGCATGAAATTCTTTGACTTGCCCTGGAGAAATTTTCTCCCTTGTCTTGCTGATTAACATTTGACACCTCATTACTTATGCATATTTCTGCTGTGGGCTTTAATTTGTCCCCAGAAGGTGGATTTTTCTTTTCTATCTCATAATTTGAATTTTTCTATCTCTTTTCTATCTCTGCACATTTTCTAAACATTTATGCTCTGCTTACACTTGAACCCTTTACCACTTATAAATTTCTTCCACCAGATAACTTAAATCATCTCTCTCAAGTTCAAAGTTCTACAGATCTCTAGAGCAGGGCAAAATGCCACCAGTCTCTTTACTAAAGCATAGCAAGAGTGACGTTTACTCCAGGTCTCAACAAGTTTCACATCTCTATCTGAGACTATCACAGCCTGGGCTTCATTGTCCATATCTCTATCAGCATTTAGGTCTAAGCCATTTAACAAGTATCTAGGAAGTTCCAAACATTCTCACATCTTGTCTTCTGTGCCCTCCAACTTTCTAGGAAGTCCCAGACTTTTCCACCTTTTCCTGTCTTCTTCTGAGCCTTCTAAACTGTTTCAACCTCTGCCTGCTACAAAATCACTTCCACATTTTTGGGTATCTTTATAGCAGCTCCCCACTACCTTGTTATTGGAGCACTAAATAACAGTATTAGTTTGTTTTCACACTGCTATGAAGAAATACCAGAGACTGGTTAATTTATAAAGGAAGGAAGTTTAATTGACCCACATGCTGGAAATGCCTCAGGAATCTTACAATCATGGCAGAAAGCAAAAGAGAAGCAGACAGCTTCCTCACAGGATGGCTGGACAGAGAAAATGCAAGCTGAGGACATGCCAGATGCTTATAAAACCATCAGATCTCATGACACTTAATCACTATCATGAGAACATCATGAGGAAACTTCTCCTATGATCAATTATTTCCACCTGGTACTGTCCTTGACATATGGGGATTATAGGGATTACAATTCAAGGTGAGAATTGGATAGTAACAGAGAGCCAAACCTTATCGCTGAGTTACTCAACTCTGTCACTGTAGTGAGAGTGAGCAGTTCCAGATAATACATAAACAAACAGGTGTGTCTGTAATCTACAAAAAACCAGATTGTAGGTAAAATATTTTCTTTCTTTTCTTCAGACAGAGTCTGGCTCTGCTGCACTGGCTGGAGTGAAGTGGGATGATCTCCGCTCACTGCTGCCTCCATCTCTCAGTTTCAAGTGGTTCTCCAGCCTCAGTCTCCCAAATAGCTGAGATTACAGGCCTGCACCACCACGACACCCAGCTAATTTTTGTATTTTTAGTAGAGACAAGATTTCACCATGTTGACCAGCCTGGTCTTGAACTCCTGGCCTCAAGTGGTCCACCCACCTCAGCCTCCCAAAGTGCTGGGATTACAGGTGTGAGCCACCATACCCAGCCAATATTTTCTATAAACCATAATTTTCCAATACTTGATTTATGACATGTTCATAACACAAACTCTGAATTGTTTTCTGTGTGTAAAACCACATGACCACATTTAACACATGATTTAAACTGAGGGCCCTTAAGCCCTGGCTTTCATGTTAGCTCAAATCACAGCTCACTAACCAAAACAAAAAAAAATATGTATTTGTTAAATTAAAAAAAAAAAACAAGAGACTAAAACATATTGATTATGTGTGATCTGTATTACTACCTTTTGCTCACAAGGTAGATGAGACAAAATTAGGAATATACATCTATTGATGCCTAAATCAATTATGTGATAAATCAGTAAAATATTGAATTTGTCCTCTTAAATTTTCATTTGAAAATTTGGCACTAAATGACAATGTTCCTGTCCATATAAAGCATTTCAAGAAGTTGTATGACATTAAGAATTATGCAATATTTGTATTGCATAAAATATATCAATGTTTCAGAGTGATAATAGTACTAAATTTGTGTTTTATATCAAGATATTATTTATAATGTTTATCATTTATACATAACTGCTTAATTCAAATCATATAACTTGCTTTAAGAATTTCCAAATATTTTAAAACATATTAAAAAACAATGTAAATATCTGTTCCTAAGTATAAAAGCTAAACTTAATACTTTTATGATTTATTTTTAAAGACATGCTAAGTCTGTTGCAAAGTTGTTAATTCTTTTTTTATTTTTTCAGTTCATAAAGGAAAACTTGTGAAGACAAAAGTCAGTAAGATCAGGAACAAAATGTATCTTGGAAACAACTTGCCTCTAAAGAAGCTCTTCTATTTTCATTTTTCACCATGTTGCTTAAACATTAAGGAGCCATCTGGCAGTGAAGGGGCTCTCCACAGTCTGTATTACAGGTACTTAATTGTCTAGGACAGTCACTTATCAATGAAATAAGCTCCTTAGTGGCTTGCAGCTTCAGTAGTTTTCTCAAATAGTGAAAAATAATTACCAGTATTCCAGTGGTAGTTGAAGTGTATTCAGCACTGTCATGCCAAGTGTCAGGTTCCAGCCCATGCTGAGGTTGGAGGAGAGTGTATAGATGGGTGGCAAATAGCTGAAAGAACACTTGGTGGAGGGCTGTAGGCAGGTGAAATATGATTTTATTCAGCAGCTCTCTCAAACTGTCCATTTTTATCTTGGCTGCCTGCTCCAGCTGCAGCCTTTCTTAGCTGCCAGCTCTGCAGCTCCTACACTTAAAGTTGCATTTCCTGGCACACTTGGTAGTTCTTGTCTCTCCACAGTCCATCTGCAGGAAGGACATCTCTCCTTCACAGGGTCAGCAGCTTAACTTTTCCTCTCTGGGCACATGCAGTATGTACAGTGTCAGTAGGATAGTTATACCCTTCACAAACAACAGTGGCTCCAAGCCAATTGATGAGCCTCCCCATGTTACGGCTACATAGCTGTGATTATATAATGCACAGAATTGTGCAACTGTGCTCCAAACCCACTGAGTCATGAAGGATGTTTCCCTCAGTCTATTCTTGACCAAAGCACATCCATTTACCTTACAAGCTCTTAATTTGGAAGCATGGCATTAATTAATATCACACAATTGAATATTTCTTCCTGTGGTAGGCAGAAAAAATGGTCTCTTAAAAAATGTCTCTGTCAAGTCACCTAAACTTGTGAGTTTCCTTATATGGAAGAACAATCTCTGCAGATGTGATTAAGTTAAGGATCTTGAGTTGAAATAATATGGATTATCCAGATGGACCAAAATATGATAGGAGTTTTTGTAAGAGAAAGGCAGAGAGAAATTTAAGACAGAAAGAAGAGAAGACAAAGGGGAGAAGATATACAAAGAGGGTAGAGTTTGGAGTGGTGCAGCTATGAGAAAAGGAACGCCAAGAATTGCAGGTAGCCACCAGAAACTAGACTAGGAGGGGGAATGGCACAGATTCTCCCTAAGGTTGCTCAAGAGTGCACAGCCCTGCCAACGCCTTGATTTCAGACTTCTGGCCTCCAGACTGTAAGATTAAATAGATTTCTGCTGTTTTAAGCCACTAATTTGTGATAATTTATTATAGCAGCCATAGAAATGTAATAGTTGCTAAGTATGTTAAAAACAGAGCATATTTATTCCTAATTATCCGTTCATATTTTTATCTTCTGTCCATATTATAGGTTTACTATGACTTCTGACATAGCTAACTAGAAAAGATGTACAGGAATTGCAGAAGAAAAATAAACTCTTCTAAATGGTGGTCAGTAAAAAATAAAAATAAAAATTTAAGAAAGCCAAGATTCTATAAGTCAAAGATTATTAAATGCATAAACACAGTGAATTACACATAAATAATTTTAGAAAACAATTAAAATTCCAAAATTAGGAGAAGTTTGTTTAAGAAAATAAAGTCTCCCTGTTTCATGAAAAGTAAAATACACTTGCCTCTATGATTTCAATAATAATTTCTAAAAATATATTTTTGTTATATATGATAAAATGTTCACTGGAGGTAGGATATCACTCCAAGTGTACAAGAAATTAATGTTATATTTATTTTTAATAGTACAGGTTGAGCATCCTTTAGCGGAAATTCTTGAGACCAAAAGTGTTTTGTGTTTCAGATTTTTTGGCTTTTAGAATATTTTTATGTACATAATGAAATATCTTGGAGGTGGGATCTAAGCCTAAAGTTTACTTACATTTCTTACGCACATAGCCTGAAGGTAATTTTATGTAAAACTTTTAGTGTGCATGTAATAAAGTTTGTGTACATTGAACCAGCAGAGAACAAAGGTTGTGCTATCTTCACCACTGTGTGTTTTTTTTCTAGCATCACCATCATTCTTGACTTTGAATTTATATGCTACTGATGAGTGATCATTTTCATACACTTATTTACAGATAAGTACTTAACCATTAAAAAAATGGCATACAATTAATAAAGTGAAAATTTGTCTTCATGATAGCTAAGCAACACAGCAGCATCACCAGAATACTTAGATAATCTATTAATAGCAATAACAAACAAGCACAGGCTTTCAGTTCCTATACACAATGCAGTGTTTTAATTTAAAAAATTTATGTACACTATATATTATTTTATATTTTAGGTGAGAAGAAACATCAGATGAAGTTGAGCAACCAGGAAGTGAGTCTTCTAGGGAAGAGGATCCATTCTCCTGGATGGCTTTTTAAAATGTTTCTTCCAGAGTCTCTTCCTTGGAAAATTTGCTACGCAAATTCACCCAGTTTTGTCAGGGATTCCCATGCTCATACAGTCCTTGAAATTTCTGGTTCTGGCCTCCTTATTAGACCCAACATCTTCAAATTCCCAACCTTAGAACCTCTATAGCACAATGGATTCTCTTGGGCCAAACTGAAAATTCTCTTTTTTGGGAAAGTAAAATCAAAGGAACTACTCAGAACTAAACCTCATGTACATGTGTTAACAGGTATGACTTTATCTACCAGTCACCTGGGTGTGTTGGTAGCCATGGGATGTTTTGGAGCTGTTCTTACCCCCTGAATTTGTTTCAACATTTCTATAACATTAAAAGCTGAGGAGCCTTCTATATTTGTGGTCAATCAGTTCATCAATGCCTCCCCATTAACGGGACTGGAATTTGTACCATAGGCTATACCTACTCAAACATCTTCACAGTCCCTGGCAATTTCTCTCTTCTAGTACCAATCTGTGTGTATTTCATCTTGTCTAGGGTGAGAAGGGCTTGCCAATTTATTCCCCTTCTCATAGAACTTGGTATTATAGCTAGTATAGAACCTGGAATGATTAGAATCACCAAAGCCTCCTTGATCTGTAGCCAATACTCAAAGGAAATCACCAACCACATTGATCCCATGGCAAAAACCTTAAAACCATGAAAGAAAAAATTGACTCTTTAGCAGCTGTAGTTCTCCAAAATCATTAAGTACTAAATATGTTAATGGTTGCACAGGGAGGAATTGTTTAGCCTTAGATAAAATATGTTATTTTTGGGTTAATCAATCAGAAGAAGTACAAGACAGTATGAGACAATTCCTAAATTGAGTCTTCGGTTTATGGAAACAAGTCTCTCAGAGTTGATTACATTGGGAAAGAATCTGAAAATGGTTTTCCTGCGTTCTTCCCTTTTTAGGCTCACTTGTTAGTCTCCCAATTTTATGCCTTTTTGGTTCCTGTCTTCTAAGTTTAATAACCCAATTTATTTCCTCTTGCCCTCAAACCATCAAGCTCCAGATGATCTTCAGTGAGGGATGCCATCCTCTCAATACTCAGGAGCCATCCTTCTGCAGAGTACCCCTACACTGCCCATCAGTGAAACATAAAAGAGGCAACATACTGATTCTTTCTCCCTTGGGCCTGACTGGATGCCACTTTCATCCACACATGGAACCACCTTGCCCTGACTGCTAGCAAGAGGTCAAAACCCACAGAACCACCACCACTGGCCATCTATCAGGAGGAGAGAGTTACAGAAGATCTTCATCCATTTTCCCAAATAATTGGATTCTGGACTCTTGAGGGGAAAATGTTACAGTAGGTAACTAGTAGACATGAGCAAGGCAGGAGAGGACCCCTTCACAGGAAACCATAAGATGATGGTCAGGCAGTTGCCTCTAAAAAGGCAAGAATCAAGTTTGCTGCACTGTGTCTCTAAAATAATAATTAGTTACAGCTAGGGCCAAGGAGAGGCAGTCTCCCAATAGATAGAAATCTGAAGCTGGTGATTGGCAGCTTTCTGATAAGATCTCAGTCGGCGGGCAACCAGGCTCAAGCATGCACACTAAAAGGAAAAATGTGAAGTTTAACCAGTATATGACCTTTTTCAAGGAACCCTGGACTGGTCAGGGAAGAACACCTGAAATGAGCATGCATGCAACTTCAGTAAACACACTGTGCATTCAGCCCCTCCTATTTGTTGGTGGGCCACGACATGTGCAGACAGCCTGCTCAAGGGGAAGAATCATGGGAGAAGAAATGCAAACCACAAAACCACGCCAATGTATAAAACTCTAAGTCAAGGGAGGGTTGACAGAGAACTTTGATCTCTCAAGTCACCTGCTTGGCCCTCTTCCAAGTGTAGTTTACTTTCTTTTGTTCCTGCTCTAAAACTTTTTAATAAACTTTCATTTCTGCTCTAAAATTTGCCTTGGTCTGTCTTTCAGCCCTATGCCCCTCAGCTGAATAATTTCCTCTGAGGAGACAAGAATTGTGTTTGCTGCTGACCCATCAGATTCGCTGCTACTAACAAGATCATTTGTGATGCTTAGCAGTCTCAGAGTAGCATTGTTTTGGGAGCTGATGTTTTTAGTATCTTTCTTCTGATCATCTGTAAAAATTTAATATTGTTTTCTCTTAAATTTTATACTTCATATCTGCAGAAGGGATGACAGTGTGGCTGATCTTTGGAACAAAGTAAAAAAATACTCTAAAACATTCATTGTGTATCCATTGTCTAAGTAATTAAACAACACTTGTGGATTTTTGTTTTCAAATGTCAGTGGAAAGCCTTCATTGTCATTTCTGTACTCTCGGATAAAGAGTGTAGGATGTGTGAGGGGCTACAGTGAAATCATTAATGATAAAGTCAATCTTTGCAGTAGAGCATGCGTATACTGGCTCTGCATAGGAAGCCCTGTGTTCCCAGAGAACATCTAAAATGATAGTAATTTATGTCTATATCAAACCCCAAATCTCAAGAGATCACATTTAAACTTGAAAAGCACTAGCGTCATCCTCACCATCAGTAATGATAAACACCCAAATGCTTTGAGAATAACACTGAGCAATAGTGCTACTTTAAATACTGAAATGGTTTCAAAAAAGGATATCTAGCAAGAAAGTGACTGACAGCAAACAATATGATAATACAGGATATATCTTTATCTACAATATAGATTTGAAGCAAATTCCTCTGTCAGTATTTATCCATTTATATAATAGTTTCATAAATATTAAGCTTTTGAAAACACATTATACAAAAAGAAATATTTTTATGTTTAGCCAAAATGATAGTGTCTGAATATAAAGACATGAAATATAACTTTCACAGGGACACATAACATCAAAATGGAATCTAATATATTCTATTGATTTAATATTTCAAAATATATAACAAAATCATAGCCCACGTCTCTGTGAGAAATGAATAAATACAAGAAAATGGAAAGCCTCTGCCAGGCACCCAACTAAATGCTGCAACGCAATGTCCTAATTGATGCATCATCCAAAAATTCTCAGCTAGAAAATTCAGTCTTTTCAGAAACATCATTTTCTGTTTCTTCCATTCTCCTTAGTTTGATTCTGAATTGCTCTTTCTAGCTGATTACTTACTAAAGACCAATGCATATCTGTTTTTTTCTGACTAACACAATGTTTAATGTACTCAGAATGACAATGTCATCACTAGCTAGTGTTGCTTAAATATCAACTTACTCCCTTTGACCACAGACCATGCTAACTGCATTATTTTTTTCACCTGAAGCCAACCTCAGCAGTAGGGAAAATACAAACTTGTATTTCATATAAATTTTACCTATCAAGTAAATAAGATAACTAAATAAATTATTAAAGTTAAAAATAAAAATTGTGTTACATTAGCATACATGAGCTGTTTTATTTAATAATTAACGTTGTTCAGATACTTTATACCTTTGCCTGGATATTTTAGAAAACAATATAGAAACACTATGTAGTTTTTGACAATATAAATGAGTATAATTCTTGGTATGATTGATGAAATAATTAAGTAGCTCATTAACTTATGAGTCACCAAGCAGAAACTAAAAACATTGACCTTAATTGGGCACATTAAATATGGGAATTAATGAACTACTATTTTGCTCAAGGATTTAAAAATAAAATGACTAGAGAGGTTTTTTAAAAATAAAAATAAAGCAAAGTGTTATGAAATTGAAAAATGATATACCTAAAAACGTAAACGGATGTCAAGAAATGCTTTCACGTATGTACTAGTGATATTTTGAATTAGTTTTAGTTGAATTTATCACAACAGACAATACAGAAGCAGTTTAAGCCATAAATAACACAATTTACACTTCATTTTTGAATAAATTATGTTGACAGTGCTGGAACAAACAAGGTAGGAAAACCTGCAGTCTTGGGGTACTTTGAAGATAGAGTTTTTCTTAAATAGCTATATTGAGATATAATTCACATATCATACAATTCATCACTGAAAGTGTAGATTCTATTGGTTTATAGTTTGTTCATAAAGTTATGTAACCAACAGAGCAATCAATTTTAGAACATTTTCATCACACAAAAAAGAAACTCCGTAACCATTAGTAGTCATTCCCCATTTCTCCCCACCACCCTCAACAACCTAACCTCTCCTTCTGTACCCCTGATTTTAGGCAATCACTTATCCACTTTCGGTGTCTCTATTATTTGTCTATTGGTAAATTTTTTTTATGATACTAGAAATTTAATTTGTTTTTATTGGCAGATCTGATTGACTTTGTATATTGAAGAAAATGAAATGTTCTGGCTATCTGGAAAGAAAAAAACAATCAGAGGCCTCAATTTATCTCTGTTTTCCCTGCTCAATTACTTCTTCTAATTAGAGAATGTACATTAAGTACCAAACTATAGTTGTCTTTGTCCTTATTAGCCTAACAAATTAGCATTGTTTTATCTGCCATCCCTATAAGGGCCAATGACAATACGACCCAGGAAGCTTCTATGATGATTAAAAGAGCAAGAAGGAAATTCAAAAATCCATTATGTGTTGTTTATTGTTACCCTAAAAATAAATTTAATTATTGCACTGTTCTCATTTTACAGTTAGGTGTATTGGTTCAGTTAGAAGTTTTACTTTTATGAAGACTACATAGTTCACCTTTACTACCATCTTCTTTTGTGTATTCTGATGAACACTTCAAGTGAAGCATTGATCATTAGGAAAATTGAGGAAAGCACTATAGTTAGCTCTAGAAATGAATGGATTGAATAGACACATTTAACCAAGGTGTTGTTTATAATATCCATCCAAGCAAAACCAAACTAAAAAATACTCTCTTCAAGAAAAAAATGAGAATATTTACCCAAAAAATATGAAATTCCATTCTAGCGCTAACATTTTATGTTACTTTATTCTTACTGACCGATTTCCCTGACACATATTTAGTGTGAAGTAAACAAGATTTTATTCTCAAAAATAAATGCCATTTTTGGACATTTAAAGAATATATGTGTGTGTGTGTGTGTGTGTGTGTGTGTGTGTGTGTATATATATATATAGTGAAAATTAATACAAATTGAAGAAATGCCCGGAAATACAATCAGATTCAAGTTTACATAAGTAATACAGTAGAAGAGTTAACATCTGGTACCCAAGAAGGGAAACTACCACAGGGAATCTATGTTAAACATGGCAAAAAAAATTTTCAGAATGTATCTTTAGCATTAAATTATAATAAAATAATTTTTATACTGCATTTTAAATGTGTAATTGTTTATTTATCCTTCAAATGTATTTTGAGAAGCTACTAAGCATATAGAAGATAATAAAAGAATAAAATTTCATTTATCAGAGAACTTGCAGACTTTTGAAATTAAAGAAAAAATATAAACAAATATCTACAATTCATTGTATTATGAGTGACAATAATAACTTTAAGGATAAAAAAATTAGAGAAAGGCATAAGAGGTTCTGAGAAGGAAAGTGTTATATATTGGGTAGTCTAAAGTGTCACTAAGGAAATTGTTGAATAGAATCACAAAGTAACCAAGAGAGTGAACTATGAGCAAATCTGGCATAAAGGATTCATGAATGGTATCTTAGGCAGAAACATAAAAATATTTTAATATCATCTCCTTTAGGGATTTTGTTCTAGAAACATTAAAAAATCATCAGTCAATAGATGTTAGTTGCAGTTTTTTAAGTAGGTCTCTGAAATAACAATACAATGATGCTATAGGAGATACTAAAAGACATTTTAAAAGTGACGTGGTCACTCTGTTTAACAAGAAAGATATATTTCTGCTCTTAGTTTCAGATATTATTCAATGAAAATTTGACAACGCCATTCTTTGCAGTCAGCAATAAACAATGCTAATTATCAAACCAACTAATATAATAACCATGTAGATCAGCTAGCACTTTATTATGCTTTTTTTTTTCTTTTCTTTTTTACTCTTAATGAATCCTGAATGATATCCAGATTTTAATAGATCAGTTGATGAAATGTAATTGGATCTCCTCTCCATTATGACTCTTGGAATTCATTTAGACAAATATTTTTAGTGCATAGACGCTGAGTTTCCAAGTATTAAAAAAAAGATGGGGAGACTGTCAAACAAAAGAGGAAAATGTGTTTATTTTTTGACAAAACCACACATAATGTCTTATACAGAAAAATCTCATTAAGATAATGGTATCATTTAAACCAATGCAAAAGCTGTATAGACTGTGGCATTATTTATTTAAAGTATAAAACATGTATTGGTGGTATAAATGCCATGGAGAGAGATATAGATCTATAATACATATTATATAATATATATATATAATATACATATAAACTTAATAACTTATGGGAAGTATTATAAGAAAATTTGAAACTATTTATTTCTTATTTCACAATAGGGAGAAAAGTGAATGAAATTGTGAAAGGCTACATAGGAATCTTCCCTGGTCTCAGAATTGTTTCCACTCTTGAAAAATCTGAAGCAAATATGGAAAATATCTAAAGCAACCAATGGAATTGAATTGAGTTGTGTTTGAATACACATATATCTGTAATGTCATTCTTTGTACCTAAAGAAAAAAAAAAGGTAGAAAAAATCTAACATGTAAAAATGCACATAACATTAATACAAATATTTTCTTTCCTAATTATTATTATTTTTAAAGGATGTTACTCTCTAAAATCAGGTTATTGTTAATATTGGTATTACGGTCACTGAATCTCTCTATTCCTGGCTAGAAATAAGAGTTTTAAAATTGCAATATTTAAATTAGAGTTCAATTCAGCAATACTCTCCAACATTTCCAATGAATTACTATTGAAAAGATAATTTTTAAATGGGTGGATCATCTTGTTTTGTTTTTGTTGCTGTTTTGTTGCTGTTTAGGTAGAATTTAAGTATATTAAGACACACAGGTTATAAGATTTTGGTTTGGTATACACCACCATAAATATTATCACTACTATCAAATGAGAATATATTTATTCATCATTCCCCAGAAAATTCCCTCATGACCCTTTCCAGCAAATAGTTTGTGTGTGTGTGTGTGTGTGTGTGTGTGTGTGTGTGAGAGAGAGAGAGAGAGAGAGAGAGAGAGAGAGAGAGAGAGAGAGAAAGAGAGAGAAAGAGAGAGAAAGAGAGAGAGAGAGAGAGAGAGAGAGAGAGATCAGGTGTTATAGCATATACATTGTTGTGATTTTTTTCAAGATTTTCTTGGCTGTTCTAAATACTTGTTTCTCTATGTAAATTGTTCCGTTAGCTTGTCAAGTTCTACAAAAGCCTCTTGTGAATATGATTAAAATTCCATTTAATCTGTGTCCATTCTATTCCATAAATATTATTTTGCAGTTTTTAGTGTAAGTTTTTGCATATTTTTGTTAACATCATTCTTAAGTATTGTTTGAGCAACAGGACAAATAAAGTGTTTCAACAATGTTTGTAATTAAAATTTACTAGTGTAATTTAACAAAAACATAAGCAATGAGACAAAACATTGGCAGAGTATCGGGTTTGGCAGAAAAGAATCTGTGGAAACCTTTCATTTAAAGTCAAAGCACAGGGTTTGCCCAGTTTATCTGATCATAAAAGTGTAACAGTGGTATTCATAGTTCCTTGTAACAAAATGCACACAATGGTGTTACTCAAGAGGAAAGCAATTTGCAGCTCTGAGAAGTCCTTGTTATTTCCCACATTAATCTGTTCTTGCTACCTGAGTGCAATACAAATTATGAGAGCTGATGAAACTGCCAAAGTGAAAGGTAAGGAGTTCAGTGTTTGGTAAGACAGAATAAAGATATATGTAGCTACTAAGTTGGCCCCAGACCCATAAGGGTAAGTAAAAGAACCAAAACACAAGGAATTGATAAAGGGGTAGAATCTAATTATTTTCTCAGAACAAAAACTGTGATTAAAAAATTAGCAGCAAATAGATTTAACCAAAGTGATGGCAGGGATGCAGACAGGTTCCTAGAAAGGAAGTAGCAGGTCCCCAGTGAAGGCTGAACTTCAAGCTGGGGACAACCTAAAGCCTGAGGGCCAGACTGCCAGTTCCACATGGAGTCCACGACCTGGAGTGAGAACTTCCTTGATGCCTTTTAACCAGTGGAATGGTGCTTTTTCTGGGCTTGCTCATTGACCAATCAGCATCCACTTCCTCCATTCAAAAACCATAAAATCTCTGGACTCAGGCACACTCAGACTCATGTTGGGACTACCTGCCTACAGATAGGAGTTACCCACTTCAAATCTCCTCCCCACTGAGACATGTTCTATTGGTAAATAAAACTCTTCACCTTGCTCATCCTCCACTTATCCACATTACTTTATTTTTCCTGGACGTGGGACAAGAACTTGGGACCTGCCAAAGGTGGGCATGAAAAAGGCAATAACATTTTTCTGGCCAGGCAGTGAGATGCTCCCATTCCCTAGACTGTGGGAGTGAAGAGTGGTAACTTTGCTGAGCTGCAGACGCTGACATGATCCCATTCACTAGACTGTGGGAGTGAAGAATGGCAACCTTTCTGAGGGCCTAGATATTGGAATTCTCCAAGGTAGAGCTGTAAGACCACAGCCCTCTGTTAGCATAACCCTCTGTTAGCAACTGGTGGCCACCTCACATGAAGCAGCAGCAGGGCCAGACCAGCCCAGAGGCCATGGGGCCAGAGCAAGACAGCAGTACTAAATGAGCTGTAACACAAATAGACTGAAACAACACCCCCTCCCCATTTGATGTGCTGCAGGCAATGGGAATGAGACAGCAGGAACAAACACACACACACCCCTCGGGGCTCTGTGGTTGTTGGTATCTCCAGGTTTTCAGATGCCACAACTTTCCCCTCATCCAGATGCCAGCACCGTTGGCAGAAGCCACTTGCTGGATGTCTGGTCCAGCCACAGTCTCACACACAGCCAGTGCAAGTGTCAGCACCTAGAGCTACCTGCCCTGCCACCACATCCAGTGCTCCTGGCTGTGCACAGTGGCCAAACCCCATGCTTGCTCACTCACACATCCCTCACCACTTTGCACCTGGCCTGCCCTCTGCAGGCATGAGATCCAAGCCAGTAGCATGAGCTGAGTGCAGTCTGTCGGGCCAAGTGGGTGGAACAACCCTAGTGGGGATGAGCAAAACTGGAACAGAGGTACCAATAGCCACAGAGGTTTCTAGTCAGTGAAGCAACACCTAAAGGATCCTGTGACATTTCTGGGAGCTCATCTGGGATCAACTGAAGGATGAGTAAAAGTGAACTTGCTGCCTTCCATCCTTTTAGGAGTCCCTAAACTCCACAATGGCCAAAATGGTACAAAAGCATTGGGCCTCTGCTAGGTAAAAACACCTAGTGTGGCTGTCATAATTAAAACATGGAAGACAGGCTAGCTAGAGAAGATACTGTCAATCCCCTGTCACCCTTGGGTCTTGAGAATGTTGTCTTTGTTTCAATCCAGTTTCCCTTTACAGAGGTCCGACTGTCACATAAGATTGAAATAAGGTCCTGGGGCAACTGAAGGCAGGGGCTGAGGCTGTAAATTAGTGCTGCCTGAAGGCCCCTATACTGGCTCTAATCCCCAACAGCCTGTTAAAGTGTCTGCATTAGAACCTCCAGTCTTTCCTATCAATTTCTTTCCTTCCTTCCTTCCTTCCTTCCTTCCTTCCTTCCTTCCTTCCTTCCTTCCTTCCTTCCTTCCTTCCTTCCTTCCTTCCTTCTCTTTCTCTCTCTTTCTCCCTCCCTCCCCCCTTCCTTCCTTCCTCCTTCTTTATTAGCTGTCATGGCTCCTGTCTTTTCTTTATATACAATGTTAAGAGTTTTGTTGCAAACCACAGAGATAATATTACTGGATCAAGTGAGCATTGGCTTATCAGGAGTATCATTCAGAGCAATATCATTTCTGTCTATTCTTAGAAGTGAGGAAGATGTAATGATTGAGAGCTTTCTTTCTCCCTGTAACAAAACCTATTGGCATAGGGCAAGAGGCTACTTCCCCTAGACACCTTCCTCCCCTCCCCTGCATTTAAGTTATTTTCCCCCCACCATGTCAGAAGTCAACAAAGCCTTGCGAATAAAGGGAGTTTTTCTATGTGAGAGATTCATTTTATTTTTCTTTTGGAAGGCATCTTATTAGGCCAAGTCATTAATTTCTGGGACTCCTTTTTCTCCCATGTCTGAGGAAGACCAGATTCCACAGCTTCATCTTAACATTCTGCCTATGATAGGAAAGCAATAGAGAAGCTGTTCTACTAGTTGCTGGCTGCAATTTGGAAAGGGCCACCTGGGATTCATTTAATGGGTTTATACGCCCTTCTGAGCTGTATGGACTCCCCACCCATCCTCCCTATTCCAGACTTTGGTTTGAAGATAAAAACAGAAACAAAAAACTAGATCTGAGTGACCCAGAGCCAGTTACAATGGAAAGCCAGGGCACAGTGTAGGTGAGCATGATTACCCTGCTGATGGGGACTTCCTGCTTCATAGGTAGAGAACTTGCTTGCATCCACAGCATAGATGAGGTCTATGGAGCCCATAGGTTACCAACAGTGGGAGAATAGGGCAGCATTGGTAAGTGCAAATATTTCTACTCTCTAGGCCTCTTCACTACATGGGTGGAGGTTGTACTCACCATGGGTGGCCCCTCAAAGGTTGCTGGAACTCAGAGATGTAAGGACTAAAGGAATAAAGAGGATGCCATTTTTTTCTCATCACACACACCCCAGATTTTCACTGGAAGTGAGAGGAAGTACAATATGCCTTTTCCTCTCACTCCCAGATGGGTAACCAATTCCCTTCAGCCTGTACTCCTCTTGAGTGCATCCTGAATCACTGGGACTCCTTTGGCTCTCAGACTCTGGAGAAGAAGTGCCTTGTGTTTATTTGCATAAGGGTGTGGCCAGATTATGTTCTGCAAGAAGGAGAAAGTTGGCCTCAGGAAGGACACATTAATTTTAATTCCATCCTGCAGCTGGACCTTTTCTGTAAACATGAGGGCAAATGATCCAAGGTTTCATATTGCAGGCTTTCTTTGTCTTTGTCTTTCAGGGTAATCTGGACCTCTACCAATGTTGTACAGTTTATTCTACCCTCCTAGCGACCATCTCAGAGAGGCTTCAAAGGGCAATTCCTGGGAGATAGGTAAGCAAACCTTAGAAATACCTCCAGTAGGGGACTCAACTCTCTCTGGTCCTGCTCTTCCTGGTTTACCTTGTCCTCCCTATCCGGATTTCTTCTCAAGCTTGCCCTATCCTAGAAATTCTCATTTTAGGAAGGTCCCAATCTCACTCCTGCCCCTACTGCCTGGTGAATATGGCCCCATTAAGGTCCAGGCACCCTTTCTCTTCAGGACTTAAGGCAAATTAAGGGAGATATTGCAAGTTTTTAGATGACCCTGACAGGGCTTTCCGGAATCTAACATACATATTTAAACTCTCCCAGAAAGATGTTATGTTACTTTTGAATCAAACCCTGAGTACTGCTAAAGCCTTTGACCAATTAAAACAAGGCTTGTTTGAGGCACCAGTCTTCCGTTAGGGGAAATGTTCGATTTTTATGTATCAAATGGAGGCATTAGATTGCCAGAAAGAAGTTAATGAAACATATGGTAAATATGGTCTGTCAGAAAACTTTGTTACCAATCACATTTCTAACATGTTATTGTCCTTTTTGCTGGTTTGGTTTAATTATAATTATAACAACAAAAGGAAGAATTTGGGAAACTATCATCAATTTTTGGTTTCTGATGAGTAGTATTTTTTAAGGGAGAAAAAGTAAAATTTATGCACTGAATGAGTGATGGCTATTACTTATCAGATAAAAGTAAATACTTTGAAGAATTATTTTACTTATATTACTGAAATGGTTTGACTCTGTGTCCCCACCCAAATCTCATCTCTAATTGTGCTCATGATTCCCATGTGTTGTTGGAGGCAACCAGTGGGAGATCATTGAATCAAGGGGGCAGTTTCCCCCATACTGTTTTTGTGGTACTGAATAAGTCTCACAAGATTTGATGATTTTATTAGGGGTTTCCATATTTGCCTCTTCCTCATTCTCTCTTTGCCTGCTGCCATCCATGTAAGAAAGGACTTGCTCCTTCTTGCCTTCAGTCGTGATTGTGAGGCATCTCCAGCCATGTGGAACCATATGTCCAATTAAACCTCTTTAAACACTACTTATTCTACTCAATTTATATGGATTTCCAACTAACAAAATTAATCTTCTATGCAAAATTTATTTATTATTTATAAAATTACTGCTTTGAAGGAAACAAGATTTTCCCAGGTTTATCATAGAACCCAAACAAAAGGTAATAATTATCCCATAATTGTTTTTACATAGAATTATTTTAAAAATATTGAAGTCAATACTTCCCATTATTGTATTTTTATTGTCTTAATTTACTTCAGTATTTTAAGTTATTTAATTGTTCTAATTGGAAGTGGCATACATTTTAAATATTACATAGTTTAAATTGTTCTCTTTAATTTGTGAAAATTCTAAAATGTTAAGCAATTTATTAATGCTATTTGATTAATAATAATTTAATAATAGAACCATTGTAAGAGCTCAGGATTTAGCTCTCAATTTAATTTTTGAAATGAACATTATGGTGATCAAATTCAGTACAACTAAAGCTAATTATTTTAAGTGAAAACATTTTAAGATAAAATCATTAACAGCTATAGAAAGTCTATGGTCAGCTAAAAGTTTTGCAAATATTTGCACCATGTATTTGTAACAACCATCACAGTCAAGATACAAAACATTTGTAGCACAAATAAAACCTCCCTAGAAATTCTTCTTCAATTATCACAGCCAACCATCCCAGGCAACCACTGTCCTGCTGAAAGACACCATGCCCATTTTTCAGAATAGATGCCTTTTATATAGTTTAATAGAAATGGAATCATAAAGTATGTATTATGTGTGTTTCTCCTCTTATGCACAGTATAATGATTTTAGAAATAAATCCATGTTGTTACTTGTATTGTTGTTAATTTTACTACTAAACAAAATTTTATATTATCCTTATAGTGCAATTTGTTTATGCATTCAACCGATAGACATTATAGTCAGTATTTTGCTCTTATGAATAGCTTCTATAAATACTCATATGTCAGTCCTTTTTGTGACTACATCTATTATTTCCTCTGAGTAAATCCTCTGTAAAGGAATTGCTTAACATCATGCCAACTTTCTATTTATTTCTACTAAGAAACCCATGAAAAGTTTTAAGTGGTTGTATTATTTTACAATTTCACCAGAAACGTATGAAAGCTTACCTCTCATTAGGTCCTTGCCAGTGTTAGAATTATTGGTCTTTAAAATGTCTGATGTTTCATGAAGTATTTAATGGAATCTAATCATACTTCTAATTTTGAATTATCTGCTGATTAGTGGTGTTGAGCATCTTCCCTATGGGCTCATGTCCACTTCTATGTCTTCCTATAAGAAGTGTTTGTTTAAATCTTTTTTTCTACCCCAAATCACATTGCTTAATCTTTATTTTATTATTATTAATTATTATTATTATTATTTGAGACGAAGTTTCCCTCTTGTTACCCAGGCTGGAGTGCAATGGTGCGATCTTGGCTCACCGCAACCACTGCCTCCTGGGTTCAGGCAATTCTCCTGCCTCAGCCTCCTGAGTAGCTGGGATTACAGGCACACGCCACCATGCCCAGCTAATTTTTTGTATTTTTAGTAGAGACGGGGTTTCACCGTGTTGACCAGGATGGTCTCGATCTCTTGACCTCGTGATCCACCCGCCTCGGCCTCCCAAAGTGCTGGGATTACAGGCGTGAGCCACCGCGCCCGGCCTATTTTGTTTTTTATAATTAGCTTCTAGAGTTCTTTATATATTCTCAATATAATTCTTAAATATCAGTATATCATACTCTATCAGCTTGTGCCTTTTCATTTTCTTCATTTAAATTTAGGCAGTTTATTTTAAGCTTCTAAGTTAATAAGTCTGTGATAAATTTTGATTCTACATTTTTTTCTGTGTATGATGTGAGATAAAGGTCCAGTTTTTATTTTATAATTTATAATTTTTATATGGCTATCAAGTAAGCTAATACACTTTGTTAATACATAAAGCAAAAAAAAAAAAAAAACAAAAAAAACTCTTCCTTTTAAAGAAATCCCTATGGAATATAAAGCTACTTTTGTGGAAAATTAAATGCCTACATGCATTTTCTTTTTCTTTTTTTTTTCTTTAATTTTTATTGGATTTTAGGTTTTGGGGTACATGAGCAGAGCATGCAAGACAGTTGCGTAGGTACACACATGGCAGTGTGCTTTGCTTTTCTTCTCCCCTTCACCCACATTTGGCATTTCTCCCCAGGCTATCCCTCCCCACCTCCCCCTCCCACTGGCCCTCCCCTTTTCCCCCCAATAGACCCCAGTGTTTAGTACTCCCCTTTCTGTGTCCATGTGTTCTCATTTTTCATCACCCACCTATGAGTGAGAATATGCGGTGTTTCATTTTCTGATCTTGTGTCAGTTTGCTGAGGATGATGTTCTCCAGATTCATCCATGTCCCTACAAACGACACAAACTCATCATTTCTGATTGCTGCATAATATTCCATGGTGTATATGTGCCACATTTTTCCAATCCAGTCTATTATCAATGGGCATTTGGGTTGATTCCAGGTCTTTGCTATTGTAAACAGTGCTACAATGAACATTCGTGTCCATGTGTCCTTATAGTAGAACGATTTACAGACTTTTGGATATATACCCAGTAATGAGATTGCTGGGTCAAATGGAATTTCTATTTCTAAGGCCTTGAGGAATCGCCACACTGTCTTCCACAATGGTTGAACTAATTTACACTCCCACCAACAGTGTAAAAGTGTTCCTTTTTCTCCACATCCTCACCAGCATCTGTTGTCTCCAGATTTTTTAATGATCGCAATTCTAACTGGTGTGAGATGGTATCTCAATGTGGTTTTGATTTGCATCTCTCTGATGACCAGTGACAATGAGCATTTTTTCATATGATTGTTGGCCTCATATATGTCTTCTTTCGTAAAGTATCAGTTCATATCCTTTGCCCACTTTTGAATGGGCTTGTTTGTTTTTTCCCTGTAAATCTGATTCAGTTCTTTGTAAATTCTGGATATCAGCCCTTTGTCAGATGGGTAGACTGCGAAAATTTTTTCCCATTCTGTTGGTTGCCGATCCACTCTAGTGATTGTTTCTTTTGCCGTGCAGAAGCTGTGGAGTTTGATTAGGTCCCATTTGTCTATTTTGGCTTTTGTTGCCAATGCTTTTGGTGTTTCGTTCATGAAGTCCTTGCCTACTCCTATGTCCTGGATAGTTTTGCCTAGATTTCCTTCTAGGGTTTTTATGGTGACAGGTCTTATGTTTAAGTCTTTAATCCATCTGGAGTTAATTTTGGTGTAAGGTGTCAGGAAGGGGTCCAGTTTCCGATTTCTGCACATGGTTAGCCAGTTTACCCAACACCATTTGTTGAACAGGGAATCCTTTCCCCATTGCTTGTTTTTGTCAGGTTTATCAAAGATTGTATAGTTGTATGTATGTTGTGTTGCCTCCGGTGCCTCTGTTTTGTTCCATTGGTCTATATCTCTGTTTTAGTACCAGTACCATGCTGTTTTGATTACTGTAGCCTTGTAGTATAGTTTGAAATCTGGTAGTGTGATGCCTCCCGCTGTGTTCTTTTTGCTTAGAATTGACTTGGCTATGCGGGCTCTCTTTTGGTTCCATATGAAGTTCATGGTGGTTTTTTCCAGTTCTGTGAAGAAAGTCGATGGTAGCTTGATAGGGATAGCGTTGATTCTGTAAATTACTTTGGGCAGTATAGCCATTTTCACGATATTAATTCTTCCTAACCATGAACATGGAATGTTTCTCCATCTGTTTGTGTCCTCTCTGATTTCATTGAGCAGTGGTTTGTAGTTCTCCTTGAAGAGGTCTCTTACGTTCCTTGTGAGTTGTATTCCAAGGTATTTTATTCGCTTTGTAGCAATTGCGAATGGCAGTTCGCTCTTGATTTGGCTTTCTTTAAGTCTGTTATTGGTGTAGACGAATGCTTGTGATTTTTGCACATTGATTTTATATCCTGAGACTTTGCTGAAGTTGCTTATCAGTTTCAGGAGTTTTTGGGCAGAGGCGATGGGGTCTTCTAAGTATACTATCATGTCGTCTGCAAATAGAGACAATTTGGCTTCCACCTTTCCTATTTGAATACCCTTTATTTCTTTTTCTTGCCTGTTTGCTCTGGCTAGAACTTCCAGTACTATATTGAATAGGAGTGGTGAGAGAGGGCATCCTTGTCTAGTGCCAGATTTCAAAGGGAATGCTTCCAGTTTTTGCCCATTCAGTATGATATTGGCTGTTGGTTTGTCGTAAATAGCTTTTATTACTTTGAGATACGTTCCATCGATACCGAGTTTATTGAGGGTTTTTAGCATAAAGGGCTGTTGAATTTTGTCAAATGCCTTCTCTGCGTCAATTGAGATAATCATGTGGTTTTTGTTTTTGGTTCTGTTTATGTGGTGAATTATGTTGATAGACTTGCGTATGTTGAACCAGCCTTGCATCCCTGGGATGAATCCTACTTGATCATGATGAATAAGTTTTTTGATTTGCTGTTGCAATCGGCTTGCCAATATTTTATTGAAGATTTTTGCATCTATGTTCATCATGGATATTGGCCTGAAGTTTTCTTTTCTCGTTGGGTCTCTGCCGGGTTTTGGTATCAGGATGATGTTGGTCTCATAAAATGATTTGGGAAGGATTCCCTCTTTTTGGATTGTTTGAAATAGTTTTAGAAGGAATGGTACCAGCTCCTCCTTGTGTGTCTGGTAGAATTCGGCTGTGAACCCATCTGGACCTGGGCTTTTTTTGTGAGGTAGGCTCTTAATTGCTGTCTCAACTTCAGACCTTGTTATTGGTCTATTCATAGTTTCAGCTTCCTCCTGGTTTAGGCTTGGGAGGACACAGGAGTCCAGGAATTTATCCATTTCTTCCAGGTTTACTAGTTTATGTGCATATAGTTGTTTGTAATATTCTCTGATGATGGTTTGAAATTCTGGAAACTGAACAACTGGCTCTTGAATGTTGACTGGGTAAACAACGAAATGAAGGCAGAAATAAAGAAGTTCTTCGAAACCAATGAGAATGAAGACACAATGTGCCAGAACCTCTGGGACACATTTAAAGTAGTCTCTAGAGGAAAGTATATAGCAATAAGTGCCCATATGAGGAGAATGGAGAGATCCAAAATTGACACCCTATCGTCAAAATTGAAAGAGCTAGAGGAGCAAGATCAAAAAAACTCAAAACCCAGCAGAAGACAAGAAATAACTAAGATCAGAGCTGAGCTGAAGGAGATTGAGACACGAAGAACCCTTCAAAAAATCAATAAATCCAAGAGCTGGTTTTTTGAAAAGATCAACAAAATAGACAGACCACTAGCCAGATTGATTAAAAATAAAAGAGAGAACAACCAAATAGATGCAATAAAAAATGATAAAGGGGAAATCGCCACAGATTCCGCATTTTCATAATAAGTCTTAAATCATGCACTTTAAGATATCTGTTTTCTTCACTTTCAAAATTATTGTAGGTCCTTAACATATTGCTAAAATATTTATAATTAAAGTTTAAATTTCCATAAACAAAATCTAATGGGATTTTGACAGTGATTGCCTTAAGTTTGTAGATCAATTTCAAGAAAAATGACACTAACAATATTGAGTTTTTAATCTATGAACATGGCATCTCCCTTTCTCACAGAAGTATTATGCAGGTCAGAGTTTACAGATTTTAGACATATTTTGTTAAATTTAAATCTAAGTTCTTAACATTTTCTGATAGCAGAGTAAGTCTCTTACTCTTAATATTTTGTCTTAAATTTTAATTTTTAAATTATTATTGATTTTTACATTAAAAACATACATTTTTGTACATTGAGGTTATTCTTTCCATCTTGATACATTTCATTATTTCTAGTCATCTTTTGCATAAATTTGGTAGAATATTTTTATAGAAATAGTTATTTTATCTTTTAGTAAACAACTCAAATACCTCTGAGCTGGTGAATGGATAAATAAAATATGATGTATCCATACTATAGAATACTATGTATCAATAAAAAGAATGAAGTATTAGTAGAAGCTACAATATGGCTAAACTAAACAATGTAAATAGTGAAAGAAGCCAGACACAAAAGAATACATGCTTTATGATTTCATTGTTATGAAATTTTCTGAAAAGCCAATTCAATAAAGACAAAACACGGATCAATGTTTTGAGTGATAGGGTGGTAAAGACTTCTTTTGGGGGTAATAGAAATATTTTAAAATCATTTATAGTGATTGTTGCACAATACTGTACATATACTTACATAAAATAAATTATCATCATGTTTCATATGTCATTAAACCTATTATTTTTAAAAATAAATACCCAACTTGTGTAAACACTAGCTATTCAGATTTGAACACATATAATCCTTTTGCTTAGCTTTTGTTTGAAAATTGCCCTAAGCAATCTTTGGAATTCACGTTTTATTTTGAGTGAATCATTGTATGAACTACTAATAGTTTTTCAATTTTTTATGACCTATTTTTATTCTTCAGTTGTTGTTGATAAACAATATACCATGCACAAAATTCTAAGATTAATAGCAAAGATCTTCAACTGCAATATTTTCATATTGGCACTAGTTGGGATTTTGTGATGTTGGTGTAATTACCTTTCTGTCATTATTGAGCTTCAGTTAATTCAGTGTATCTAAACTGACAAAGAAACGTTTTCCTGAACTGAGAAAAATGTAGAATCACCCTGGAGAAGACAAGGCACAAAGAAAATGTTTGTAAGTTATATCAAATAACCGTGTTTTACATCTATTGAAAGTGGATGAAGTCCAATTACGGCATCAGGTCATCAGCATGAATCAGTAGAACTTAAACTTTCCTGTACATCACAATTACCCAAAATTTATTTTTTCTTAGATACTTAAGCCCTATCCAAGGAGATTCTGCTTCATGAAATCTGCCATGGAGTCTCTTTCCTAAATTTTAAATAATATACAAAATTTTAATTGATAATAACATGAAAGTTTAATGTAAACATAACAGTAAAATACAAAAGCTATTAATATAATGTGTGTTTGCGCTGACTCACATTTTAAACATAGCATAATATTTGCAGTTAGGTGCACCATTAAGAAGGATTTAGAAACTGGAAGACACTATGACACTGTGCTGTAATTCCTTACGCAGTTTCTAACAATTTAATAATTTATTCTAAGGATATAATCAGAAACAGCGTATCTACAAAGAAAACTGTATGATATTTAATAGTATACAACAGTTTAACAAAAAAAAAAGAAAATATATAAACCTAAATGCATGAATATAAAAACATGTCAGATGAACCGTCTTGCAGTCTTGAAGAGGAAATTCCAACTAATTATATAATATAATATTATGTATGAGAATATGAAGCTGTCTTCAAATCCTGATTCAGCTTCCTTTTACTAAAATGGAAAACTTCCCAAAGCTTAATTACTTTTTCTATGGGAATAAGATGATGATTATTTGAGTCTTAAATATAGTTACTTCTTATTATATGTTAGTTATTATTGTCTGCTTTCTTTGAGACATAATGTTTTAAGTATGTATCGGGAACACGTGTCTGGAGAGAGAGTGAGATAGAAAGAGAAAGAGATGGAGAGGGACAGAGACAATAAGGAGCTACACTAAAGATTAACTGGGTGATGGCTGGGCATGGAAGTTCATGCTTGCAATCCCAGCACTTTGGGAGGCTGAGGTGGGTGGATCACCTGAGGTCAGGAGTTCTAGATCAGCCTGGCCAACATGGTAAAACCCCCTCTCTACTAAAAATACAAAAATTATCTGGGTATGGTGGCAGGTGCCTGTAATACCAGCTACATGAGAGGCTGAGGCAGGAGAATCGCTTGAACCTGGGAGGCAGAGGTTGCAGTGAGCCGAGATTATGCCACAGCACTCCAGCCTGGATAGCAAGAGTTATATGCCATCTCAAATAAATAAACAAACAAACTCTAGATGTATTTAAAACTTACACTAACAGTACATATTTCTGCTTTTCATTTTTCCAAGGTTTAAAAAAGTATAATACAATGCTATTTAGAAAATTACCACCTTTATTTTTAGAAGACAAATTGGAGAAGGTGTTTCCCTGAGAAAATTGATGGCTGATGATGACATAGTAGTAAAGATAAACTCTGTATACCAATAATTCATGCAAGGATATACAACATAGTTCAAGGTCTTTTAGATTTCTCTGTTCTAATTTTTTAGTAAATAATACATTGCTGATTTTTAAATTCCTTCCTTGAAAGGCAAGAATCATTTATAGTTCCATAGAGAAGCAAACTGGTATAGTAAGGCCTCCAGAAGCTAAAGTAGCATTACAAAAGAATTTTTTTATTTTAATAATCAATTTGTTTGGGGGACCTGTATAGCTCCCTAATTCCATTTATGTACTCCACTGAGTAGGCTAATTTGGAATTGTGTTCAAATATCAGCAATTTGAGTATGTAGTAAACAAGATATTTTTGTATTTAAATATCCTAATGTGTCAAAGAAATAAGCAAAAAAAAATTTTTGGTCCAGTATTTTTGAGTTTAAATATTACATATTTGTTTGCATGCGGATTTCGCCATTAGCACAAGTTCACAAGTTTTTATGAAAGTTGGTTTCAGTAGTCAGGTTTATGCCATTCCCTATAAAGTAGCTTTTATTTTATACAGGAATTAGCACCTGGCTGTGAATGGCTTTTACATAATTAAAAATGGGCAATTCTGGCACTAGACAAGGAAGAAGTCTTATAAAATTCTAGGTTTATGATGTGAATCATATCCTTATTTCTTCTTGTTATACTTAAACATACTGTCAAAATTTGTAAGAATTAAAGTAAAAGATAAAGGGCTTCCATTTCTAACCACGTTAGAGTGACAGAGCCGGTGCTTCTATTTCTGCTCTTTGCAACTAGAATGCTGGAGAAAATATGTCGGAAAAATATTTGTAGACCTTGGACAACAATCAGCACAAGAATGCTGTGAGCCTTCTTTTACCCTGTAGGATGACACACTCCAGAGTTAGGGAGCAGAGGTGAGAATCCCCAACACAACACAGTGATCTGCATGGCAATTCCCAGTTGAGGAGATTAGAATTCAAGGAGGCTGAAGTAATTGTAAGTTGCAAGGCAGAGTTCCAGAGAGAAGGAAGTAATGTTGAAAAAATTGATAGGAATCCCCACTGAGTCAGCTGAATACTAAGCCATATGTTTTTAAGGCAAGACTCCACAGGCAGTACAAAGATATATCTCACAAGATGTCAGGAGAGATACCTAACCAACTAGAGCAGAGAGTGCCAATTCCTCACCTGGGGCATTGAAAGGAGATCCTAGAAGTTGCAAACCTCAGTAACATCTACAAATTATCACTAGATCCAAGACTACTCTACATCCAAACATTAAAATTGTTAAGACAAGCCTCTGAAGCAAGGGAGGACACATTTTTCTTAAATGGTAACTCAGTAAATATTGTAGGCTTTGTGGGTCACATGTGATATCTTTCATGTTTTCTTTATTTTTATAAACTCTTAACATATGTATTAGCTACTTAGGGCTTCTGTAACAAATTGCCACAAAGTGGGTGACTTAAAACAATATAAATTTATTCTCACACTCTTAAGACTAAAGTCCAAATCGAAGTGTCAGCTGGGCATGCTCTCTCCAAAAGCTGTAGGAAAGAACATTTCCTTGCTTCTTGCTTCAGGTGGTTGCTGGCTATTGTTGCCATTCCTTGGCTTGTAAATCCATCATTCCAAATCTTGACTTACTCACGTGGACTTCTCCCATGACTCCATGCATCTGTATCGCTTATAGAAGAAGTGGAGACCAGTGATTGGGTTTAGAGCCTATGCTAATACAGTGTGATTTCATTTTTACTTGGTAATTCCATGTGCAAAAACTCTATTGCCAAATAAGGACATATTAATACGTATCATATAGATATGAATTGGGGGGAACACTACTGTAATAAACATTTTTAACATAAAGGCTGTGCAAAACTGGCCACAGAGTGGAATCAGTTTATATTCTATAGTTTATAAGTAAAAATACTGTAACTTCAAACCAAACTTATCATAAACAAAAATTCTTCATTTTCTACTATTTCCATTTACTATGAAAAGGTCAAATACGAAAAAGTCACTTTTAGGTTTTTGTAGATTGTATCACGTAGGCATAGCAGAGACTGCTATCCAATTAGAGAAGATAAGAGCAGGGCACAGAAGAGTGCATACTAATCACATCTGACTAGGCAAAAGTCACCACAGTTTCAAAGGTTTAGTAATATTACTTTTAGCTCAATCCTATCAAAGTATGTTTGTATATTATAACACCTGAATTCACCACTAAAAGATTCAACAGACAAAAACTTCTAACACCAGGGTAAAATAGTAAAATTTTAACCCTGCCATTTCACTGACAGATTCAGGATTCAGAGATAATATCAAATAGTAATAATAATACAATGAAAATGAAAGCTAATACATGCGTTTTGATAATAGTCTCTAACCTTCATTGTTCTCTTCTCTCTTCCAAAAAGGCAACCTCCCCAGCCAGAAGTTTCCACTAATCATTTTCTTGACTTTTTCCTTATTTCACACAGATAAAATTCCAAAAAAAACATTTGAGTCATCATTACCACTCTTTTTAAATAAACTTTTTTATTGAAGAATATTTTTACATTTATGCAAAAGTTTCTGGAAGAGTACAGAGATAGATTATTCCACATCCGGTTTACCCTACTGTTAATATCTTACATTCCTTTTACATTGGTCACAACTAGTAAATCAATGATGATACAATATCATGAACTGAAGTTCGTATTTTACTTAGGTTTATTTAGATTTTTGTCTAACATTCATATTTTAGTTCTATCTATGATACCAGATTATTTGTAGTCATTATGTTTCCTTAGACCCCTCTGAGCTGTGAATGTCTCTCAGGCTTCCCTTGTTTGACTGCATCAGCGTGAAAGAGGCTTGATTCCTTTCCTCTCCATCATAAGGGTCACAGCTGATGCCTCCATAACAAAGAAAGGTTAATAAGAAAGAAATATAATAAATTTAATTGACCATAGTTATACGTGACATGGGAGCCTTCAAAATAAAGATCCAAAGATACAGCAGAAAATGCCCATTTTTTTGTTTAAATTCAACAAAGTATAAACAGACCTGTAGAAGTATGATTGAACAAAAACTGTAGGATCTAATGCTAACGGACTGAGTGAGGGAACCCAGCAAGGCCTCTCTGTTTAAAGCCTTCTCTGCCTTTCTGTGCAGCATTCCTTCTTGCTGGGTGTGAAGCAGGCCCCTCTCTGGAATGGGGGTTTTATGACCTACAATCAAACGAGATAGGTCAGATAATTTATTTATGGTGAATATTTACACAGAAAAGTGGGGCAAAGTTAGAGTAATATTTTTAGATTTTCTGGCTTGCTCTGGGGAAATGGGTTATGGATTCTTGTCTTGGGGAAGAAAAATTCTATTTTCTATGGCTTGCCTCAAAAAAGAATGTGGACATCAAGACAAGATTAGGGAGAAACTTGCTTCTGAGACTGCATCTGAAACTTTCATCTTGAAATATATTATTGTCTGAGCTTCAACAAGAGTTTTTAGAAATACCAGTCAGTTTTTATGTAGAATGTTTCTCTATTTATATTTATCTGATGTTTTTCTAAGTTTAGATGGGGGATTATGGGTTTTGGGAAGGAAAACTTCAGAGGTAAATTGTAATTTTATCACACCATTACAAGGGTACTTAGTGATGAAATTCACCTTGATCCGGTGGCTGAGGTAGTTTTTCCACATTTTTTAGTGTAAAAGTTAATCTTTTCCCCTCTTTTCATTCAGTGTTTTTTGGAAGGAAGTCACTTCTGTGACCCACACTCCTTACGTAGTGGGGAATTATGCTCTACCACCTTGAGGGGAAATATCTGCATAAATTATTTCAATTTTTCTGCATAGGGGTTTTGCATATCTTCCCCATTTGTGTATTTATTAAATTTTTTATATCCGTTGGAGTCTTGGATATTTATTTTATAATTTGGGTTATCATGCTATATGTTTTCCTATTCAAATTCTTTTATCTGTGGTCATTGGGATCTCTTTGATTTGGCTATGATGTTCTTTTGACATATACTTATTGTTTTTTAAATAGTTTTTTGTTTTGAGCACCTGTTTACATTTTGTAAAGAAGGTGCTCCATACTCATCTTGTGTATTTCCTGCCCTAGTCTTAGAATCATCCATTTTTCCAAGGAGCACTGATTCTTTTTATAAGATAAATGTGTTGGAAACCACAATATGAGTGTTGTGTGTACTCATTGCTCCTTTTTTGTCATTGCTTCTAGGACCTAACATCTGATACACACAGGGAATATTTATATATCTTATATACATATTTATAATATGTATGTATACAAATTAAGTATATTAAACAGGTTTTATAAACATTTATAATATACACATATACAGATTGTACATGTGTGTTTATGTTATATATGTATAAACACATGATGTGTGGATTACACATAATATATAGATTATATATCATCTGTGTTTTTACATCTGTGCTCTGGACTGAATGCATGCATCCTCCAAAATTCATATATTGAAACCTTAATTCCCAATGTGATGCTATATAGGGGTAGGGCTTTTGGGAGGATATTAGGTTTAGATTAGATAGTAAGTATGGAAGACCCATGGTCAGATTAGTGGATCTATAGGGAGATGCAGGGACAGAGCTCTCTCTCTTTGCCAAGTGAAGGCACAGGGAGAAGGCAGCTGTTTGTGAACCAGAAGGATGATCCTCACCAAGAATTTGACTATAATGGCATCTTAATATTGATCTTCCAGCCTCCAGATCTGTGAGAAATAAATGTTTTTTTGAAACCAATCTGTGATATTCTGTTATAGCAGCCCAAACTATGTGTAACTATTTATGTTAAAGTAAATATGAGTTTATACTGATGACTCCAATTCTAATCCCTTAATATAGGTATCATTCCAGACTTCTCTTCTTGCTCGTCTATAAACTACCAGTCTAAGAGCGAAAAACCTGGCTCCAACTGTAACACATCCATGCACTTACCTGTTCAATCTCAGCATTCATTACACTGGATTTGGAATTGTTATAGTTTATTCCAATGGAAATTACTTTTAACAACTTGCAGGCAGTAGCCAGATATAATTTCTTTTGTTTTTATCCTTACATATCCCATTCATTTTCAAAATTACTTAGGTTGGCTCTTTTCTCACCCATCAATGTCAGTTATGTTATGTTACATATTAGTAATAAACTTTTCATCACAGTCTGCATTCTAGAGTCCCCACATCTCTTAACTGAGGTTTTAAAATTTGTATACACAGTTCACTCTTTGCGTTTTAAGGTTGTATGTGTTCTGAAAAATACCTAGTATTGTGCATCCACCAATACAGTATCAAACAGAATAGTTTTAAAGCCTTAAAAAATTCCCTGTTCTCTGTATATTCAATTCTCCTTTATCTCATGAGATTAATGGCAATCTTTGTTCTGTTTCCGTGAGTAGCTTGACTTTCTCTAGAATGTGATATAAATGGAATCATAGAGTATGTTGCCTTTATAGACTCACTTTTTCACTTAATGATATGCATTCAAGATTCATCCAAGTTGCTTAGATTGATAGCCCTAGCCCATTTTTAATTGCTGAGTTAGATTTTATTCTATGGATGTACCACAGTTTGTCTTTTCACCTATTAAAGAATATCTTTGCTGTTTTGTTTTTTTGACAATTATGAAGGAAAAAATTTCTATAAACTTCTGCGTGTAGGTTTTAGATAAAACTCAGTTTTCAAATCAGTTGGCTAAATGCTTAAGAATGCCATTGCTGAGTATGCTAAGTCTATATTTAGCATCATGTGAAACTGAAAAACTATCTTCTCAAATGGTTGCACTGTTTTTAATTCCAAATAGCAATGAATGAGAGTTCCTATTGCTTGCACGCTTACCAGTAATTGATATTGTCAGGTTTTAGGTTTGAGTCACTCATAGATATGTTATAGTGTCTCTTAGTTGTTTTAATTTTCCTTTCCCTAATGACAAATAATGTTGAATATCTTTTCACGTATTTACGTATCATCTGTATGTATTCTTTGGTAAGGTGTCTATTCAGATTTTATTTTTTTGAGCACTTTTAAATTGTTAACTTTAAGGATTTTTTTTTTTTTTTGGTATTCCAGATAAGAAGTCTTTTATCAGAATTTGCAAATTTTCCTCCATATCATTTTATCTTTACAGTGCCTTTTGCATATAATAAGTTTTTAATTTCAATAACCCAAATTATTACTTTTTCTTTCACAGATTGTGCTTTAAATTTTTATCTAAATTCTCATCAACATGCTTAAAGTCATATACATTTTCTTCTGTGTTCTCTTTATGAATTTTTGTACTTTTCATCTTATGTCTTAAATTCATTTTGGGTTAATTTTTGTGAAAGTTGTAAGGTCTGATCTAGATTCTTTTTTTCTTTACTTTGCATAAAATGTTCAAATGTCCCAGCACCACTTCTTGAAAGAATCCATTCTTCACTGGGTATTATCCATTTATGTGTTGAAAATCAATTGACTCTACTTGTGTAGATCTTTTCTTTCTTGGTTCTCTATTCTATCCTATTCATCAATATGTCTATTTCACCAATGTCATGTTTTCTGATTATATTATTTTATAGCAATTCTTTA
The DNA here is from genome assembly GCF_049354715.1 of Callithrix jacchus. Taxonomy (NCBI): domain Eukaryota; kingdom Metazoa; phylum Chordata; class Mammalia; order Primates; family Cebidae; genus Callithrix; species Callithrix jacchus. Next base: position 80,183,369 of record NC_133504.1, read on the forward strand.
AATTGAATGATATATGCATTATTTTTGCCCATGGTCTAGTTCTCATATTTTCCATCTTAACCAGAAATTAAATCCTTGTTTGTATTTATGTACTAAAGCTATATTTTAGCACATCTCTGGAGTTAAGCACTTGTTGCTATTGCCTTTCTCCCTAACACATCTGATACTCTATTGTGATCTCATGTTGAGTGACCGGAGTCTTGTACCTGCTGACAAAATTTATTTCCAATATCATTACAGTATTAATTGACCTTAATTGTCTACAGTTATATTGCCTATTATAATATATCTTTTAGAAATATTACTTGATATTCAAATTTCTTCTTTAACAGAAGCACAGTTATTCTACTTCAGGAAAAACTTGTATCTTGTGAGTGTGGTAGAGAAGAGAGATACTTAGAAAAGATTATAATTTGCAAAATAAACTGTGTAATGACCCCATTATTTGTTATCCAAAGTCATATGTCAAATTTAACTAGCTAGTAAATAATAATGTGTTGGATAAAAGATTAATTCATGTTAAAATAGATCACATTTGTGTAATTTCTCATTTATGTATTACTTTAAAAAGCATGAATTAATTTAAGGTAAAAGCTATAAACAGATATAATACAAGATTACATCACCTTCACTTGCATCATTTGCAAATTATAGGTCTGTTTTGTAACACAGAAAATGCTAAGAATTTCTTCTGTCTTTGGGACCTTTGTTGTAAAATATTCTTGCTTTGCTTTTACACATTTCATTGTTTATTATCATTATTATTTAATTATCAGATCTTGTAAAAAGTGTCTAATTCTCAGTCTTTCTAATTTGTAACATCATCAATAACTTTGGTGGCAAGTATCAGAAAGGCAACAACATCAAATGAGTGTGAGCGATGGAAATGGATACAGGAAATAGATTTTTGCTCTCCTGCAGTTGTAGGCTATAACCAAACTTATTTTAGGGCCTTTAAAGTAGGAGAGCTGCCAGGGGAATACAAATCATGACTGCCACAAAAGTGATATCCATAGATTGATGCATTCTGTAGAAGGTAGAAAGGTTGTATGTTATGGACATTAGAATCATTTTTCTTGTCAGAAATAAATGGTGCACAGTCTTCTTTGCCCTTGCCAACACTTTGCCGACTTTAGTTTTCAAGATAGTTGTCTTGTGTGCTGCTGTATGGGAAAAGTTTTGAAAAATTTAAAAATAATTACCATCCACAGTCCAGATTTATAGAAAAAATGTGATATGAATCAATTACTTTGGAGGTCGGTAATTAATTTTTCATAAAACTGAAGAGTATTTTTCTCTAGCTCAGGCTCTAAGATTCACTGTTGGATTTAACATACTGAAACTGATTTTTCTTGCTCTCTGTTTTAACCAGAAAAAAAGAACATGAGTTCATGTCACTTAATGCCCTGAATATTGGCATAATCAAACAGAATTTGGCAAGAGCAAAAATGTGTATAATACCAATGGCCATTTTAACAGTTTTCTAACAGATGTTTGTTCAATATATGAAGTGGTAGAGGTCAACATAAGCCAAATTTTAAAATTATGTTTGGTAAATATCTAATAATCAACAAATCTTATATTTTAGTAACATATTTGACCATACCTTCAATCTATTTCCTTTTATGACAAATCTTTTTCTATCATTATGCTAGTTTTTGTCATATAAACTATCATTAAAAAATACATTGACTTGCTTTTTACCTCTTCTCAGTAGAAAATGTATTTCACTTACCAGTTTTCTCTGCTTTATATGCTCTGAAGTATTGAAAATATTATATTACTCATAAACTTTTTTTCAAACTATACTAACTTGTGAAAAGAGGAATTTTATAAGTGACACAGGTGGGTATATTTTTGAAAGTACTGCATGTTTATATATTCTAAATGAACAGATTATTGTGCATAGAAAACACTATTTTCAATTTTTAAATCCCATTAATATGTGCTATTTTCATCATTTGTAGCATAATTTTATAACACCTACATGACTCTGTCTTTGTATCTGCAAAAGATAAGTTGAGTAAACTCTCTAGATACATAAAGCAAAACAGAAGTGCATATCAACGTATAAATTTTTTGAAATGACAAATAATAATATGGCTTTTTGAACTCTTTAAAATTAGACATGATTAACCAGCTGTGGTGGTGTGCACCTGTAGTGCCAGATGCTGCTCTGGAGGCTGACAGGGGGTGGTCACTTGAGCTCTAGTTTTTGAGGCTGCAGTGAGCTATGATTGCACAACTGTGCTCCAGCCTGTGTGACAGAGCGAGATCCTATCTCTAAATTAATTAATTCATTAAATAAAATTAGGCATGGGACCGGAGGAAAATTTAAAGTCCTCCAAGTTTTTGAAGACAATACATCAATTTTATTTTTTAATTTACAGATAACTGCTTCCATTGTGAGCTTCCTCCACTGTAAAGTCACAGAATACACAGCTGTCCTCCATTTCCATAACCTATTTCTGAATCCAGCTTTAAAAATGTGTAAAATACTTGGCATTTTAAAGTAATTCCAAACATCTTGCTAAATATTTAATATTTGTGGTTAATAAGTATTGCTGTTAGTATTACGTCCTGCTTCCTGCTTTAGCTATGTTAATTCTGTCAGATCCCATAAGGAAACAGAGATTGTTTTCTGTGATTGGAACACTTCTCTGCTCCTCCGCAGCATGGGTGTGGCATGCAAAATAATGCCAACCCCATGTCAAGGGTGTCAGCAACCTCATCTCTCAAACCTGTGGTTGTTACCTTAAGTAACAAAAGAGACTGTGCAAGTGGATTAAATTAAGAACCCTAGCTTTGTGCAGTGGCAGTGTCATAGCCCAGGTGATTTCTGAGGCGCAATTATTGCTAATTTAAAACTTTTCCCAATACCCCACCATTACAATTTAAAATATAGTCGGCGTTGGCAATTTTTGGCAGTCTCTATGGGTACTGAATCATAAAAACAAAAAAGACATGGTCAGAGTATCCTGTTAACCTGGTGGGCCCAATGTAATCGTTAGAATACTTAAAAGATGAAAGAGTGAGACAAAAGAGTCAAAGGCAATGCTCCAGTGAAAGAAGAGTTTAGAGGGATGATTGCTGGTATGGCAGATGAAGGAAAAGGCTACAAACCAAGAAATTCAGGTGAACTCATCTATAAACTGGAAAAGAAAAAGGGATGGATTTTCTCTTAGAACCTCCAGAAGGAACACAATCTTGCCACCACCTTGATTTTAGCTCAGTGAAACCTGTTTTAGTTTTATGACCTTGAAAACTGTAAGATAATACACTTTCTGTTGCTGTAAGCCACCAAGTATGTGGTAACTCTTTTACAGCAGCAATAGGAAAAATACAATGGGTAACATCAATCCTTCAGTTAGCTCCCAAGTGAAACAGCACTTCTATCAGTAATTCTCTTTTCCAAACCAGCTATTAAATAATCTTTTATCATACTCTCATTCCTTATACTATTTTCCTCACTACATAGTGATAGTGTTTGATATTCTATGACACTTACCAGAACATAATCTCAGTAGAAGAAAAATTTATGTCAGGGTATATAGAATATTTGGCAGAAAAAAAATTTGATAAATATATTTGCATAGACAAAGGAATGAATAAAATAATAAAGCTAACTACTCATGCTACATATTAATGAGTGTATACATACACAGAATACACTCATTAATATGTAGTGCAGCATATACAGTATACACTCATAAATACGTAGTATGAATGAATGCACCCATGTACCTTTGCATGTGTGTGTATATGCAGCTTTTTAACTCTAGCTTTACTCATCACGTAAATCTGCCAGTAGAAATAAACTATTAAACGCTCTCAAATACAAAAAGGAAGAATATGGAAAGGGCATTTAAAGTTATAGGATGTGATAACGGAATTCTTTTATTTCTAAGTTTTTCTAAGTATATTGTAATCTAACTGGTAAAACTTACTCTGATTTGAAATAACACAGTAAAAATGACAATGAGATATCACTAAATACTCTAGAATGGCTAAATTTTCAAATGTTAGATTCTGCTAACTATTGGTGAGAATGTGGACAAGGTAACCGTATTTTATTGTAACCACTTTAGAAAATAGGTTGTTTTTGTTTGTTTGTTTGAGACAGTTTTGCTTTCTGCAGGCTGGTGCGATCTCGGCTCACTGCAAACTCTGCCTCCCAGGTTCAAATGATTCTCCTGCCTCAGCTTCCCAAATAGCTGGGATTACAGGGGCATGCCGCCATGCCAGGTTAATTTTGTATTTTTAGTAGAGAAGGCATTTCACCAGATTGGCGAGGCTGGTCTCAAACTCCTAGCCTCAGATAGTCCACCTGCCTCAGCCTCCCAAAGGATTACAGATGTGATTACAGGTGAGAGACACCATGCCTAGCCAGAAAATAGTTTGGCATTATATGAAAGCTAAACAAATATATTATCTCAGACCTTACATTTTCACTCCTAGACATGCTCTTTAGAAAACTACAAGTTTATGTTTACCAAGGTATGTATTAAATGGTGGTTATAACATCTTTTTTTTTTTTTTGTAATAGCTAAATAGTGACCACTCTCCCTTGGGGCACACTCCTGCGTCTGCCCTCAATTGTCATGTCAGCTGGAGACTGTCTGGGGTGCTTCAGTTCTTCTCCACATGAACTCTCTCCCTCTAGTAGGCTAGATCAGGCTTGTTCACATGAGCCACAAAATTCCAGAGGAACAAGAGGAGGCACACAAATCTTGTTGTGGCCCAGTATTAGAACTTGTATGGCATCTTGTTATTGAATTTTAGTCACCAAAGCAAGGCCATTCCAGAGTCAAGTGTTGTGAGAATTTAACTCTGGAAAGACATGATGACATTTGTGGCCCATTTTGCAACCAATCACACTCAGTAATCATGGCATATAGATGTTAGCATTCAGACTTTTTTTTTTTTTTTTTGGCATTCAGATTTTTATTTTCAGAGCCAGTGCTGCTAAATCCCTACTACTATTCTACTACTTTTTCTGTGTTTTTACCTATTGTCTGATCTATATTATATGATTCTATAACGTGTCCAAGTCCATATACACATAAATTTTTGAATTATTTTCCTTTTTTTTTTGCTATTAAGATAACCAAATACCAAATGCAGCCACTCAGGATATAAATTATATGATTATTGATTATGACTACAAGGGGATGATGGGGGTGCCATTGTGTATGGAGTTTTGCAGGGGGTGATGATGAATATTTCTAAAATTAGGTAGTGGTGATGGTTACATATCTCTGTAATGATACTAAAATCTGCCAAATTAAAGACTTTAAAACATAATTTTATCGCATTTGAGTTGCATCTCAATTCAATAATATATATTGGATTTTTAAAAACTCTTTATTTTGGGTTTTCAAAAAGACCATTATTGCACTTTCTAATTTAAAAAATATAATTTTTTTCTTAGCAATTGAGCATTGTTTAACGATGCATCATTTCAGTAGTTTGGCCAGTATCTGCATGATGTGTTCGTATAATTGACATATACTCTGCTAGTCAATGACATGAATTAGAATTATGAAATTACTGCATTGAGAAGAGAAGCACGTCTGCCAGGGGCTCTTGGCCAGCAAGAGGGTCCCAACCTGGATGGGGGGTGCACGGAAGATAAAAGATGACAGCCAGATGGGGTCTGGAGGGTTGAGAAGCTATGCTTCACCAACAACTTTATTGCGCTCGATCTGATTATATAAGTTACAAGTAGAGTTGCTTACATAAAACACAAAAGTTATTTCCATGAGATAAAGGGGAACACAAAGTTTTACCATAAAATCACAAGTCTCCTTACATCAGATAAGTATAATGGAATAATTAAGTCACAAGGTAAGTAAGTTACGCCCAGTTGTAAATACTTAACAATTATAAATACTTAAGTTATTATTTTACAAGTAATGTAGCAAGGATCCAAAAATGAACACAACGAAGCAATAAACCATAAGGAACTGAAAGTGGACACAATGCCTCCCATGTCCTCATATCCATAAAGTAACGTCTGTTAATTATTTTGAATAGCATAGTCACTCTCTCAGTTCCTGCTTACCCTTAGCTCGACTTCCCCCAACCGGGGATCTGTGTCCGGGCTCAAACTCACCATATGGTGAGGCCCATTTCCTAGGGGCCTCACAAAGGAGCATTCCCCACACTGCATAAGATACTTGTAATAATGGGAAGAATGGCAAGGAGATGTCATTACATTTGTTGCTTTTAAATTTAGACTCACTGAAAATAAAAAATTATGTTAATGAATTTATCCACATAATTTAAAAAAATGTGATTTTCATGGTTTATTACAAAGAAAACTATTTTTATATGATTATGCCTATATATATCAACCAGGATGGGACAATACAGAAAGGACATCCATAAATGGTACATACTCAGCTATAAATGGTATTATCAGTCACTATTTAAGAAAGTCAAAAAAATTGGATGTTTGCTTGAACAGATTATTTGCAACAGAAATTAGAGCTTACATCTATAGAGATAGCAGGAGAACTTAAGGTGTAGAGTATATTAGGGATTTGGAGGATCAGAGAAGGTCATCAACAAAAATAATTTTTTAAGATGGTTGTTTGGGGCTGGGCACAGTGTCTCACACGTGTAATCCCAGCACTTTGGGAGGCTGAGGGGTGCAGATCACGAGGTCAGGAGATTGAGACCATCCTGGCTAAGGGTGAAACCCGGTCTCTACTAAAAGTACAAACAATTAGTCAGCCATGGTGTCATGTGCCTTTAACCCTAGCTACTTAGGAGGTTGAGGCAGGAGAATTGCTTGAATCCAGGAGGTAGAGGTTGTAGTGAGCCAAGATCATGCCATTGCACTCCAGCCTGGGCAACAGACTGAAACCCTGTCTTAAAAAATAAATAAATAAATAAAATAAAATAAAATAAAATAAAATAAAAGCTGGTTGATTGGAACTATTTATAGGAAAACTCAGACTTTTGTTTGTTTGTTTGTTTTTATGTCTTTATGTCTGACTACCAAAAAGCAACAAAGAGAGAGCTCATTGGGAGGTATGTGAGTACTGTCATTAATAAGAAAATTGCAGTGAAATGCTTTAGAGTTGGAACAAAAATTCTATTGGTTGGTTGTAATAGTAATGAGGAAGAAAAACTGGATGTTGGATACTTCTGGGCACTTCTGTATTTGTCTGTCACCATGTGTGACTACTACAATATGCTGAGAGGAGTGATTCGTTCTCACCCACATACAACTGTTGGCTGACTGTATGTAAACCATACAGTGTTTTTTTGTTTTTTTTTTTTTCCAAAATGTGGTTTTTTAAAAACTTGTCAATTCTTGGACTTGAAGTAATTATATATACCATGTATTTCAGTTAGTAGTTTAAAATGAGAATGAACTGATACATTTTTATTTCTATAAATGTTGAGAAAAAAAATAAATTCTAAAATAACGTATAGTGTATTATATATGTGACACTTAAAAAATATCAAAAACACTATTTAATGATTATGTCAGGAAGGATTTAAACTCCTCACACAAATGAACACAAATGCATATCAGAATGTTAAAAACATTAATCTGTGAGTTAGGAACATAAGTGTTTATTATATATTGCCTTAGTCCATTTCCGCTATTAAAACAAAACACCTGAAACTGGATAATTAATAAATAATGAACACTTATTTATCATAGTTCTGGAGGCTGAGAAGTCCAAGGTCAAGGTGTCAGCAAATGTAGTGTCTGGTAAAGACTTGTTCCTTTCTTTCAAGATAGAGCCTTGTCGCTGTGTCCCTTGAATGGCAAAAGCATATAGTCTCTCATAGTTGAAGGGACAGAAGGATCAGACAGCTCCCAATCCCACTCACAAGAGCAAAGCCCTCAGACTTAATTGTTACCCAAAAGACCTCACTTCTTAATACCATCCCACAATGGAAATGACATTTCTGCATAAATTTCAGAGGAACACAAACATTCAAACCTTAGCAAGTTATTCTCTCTAATTTTTTGCAGGATAGAAATATTTTATAAACATTTAAAAGAAAAGCAATCATTAATGTAGAAAAATTTTATACAGAGTTTTGTGTTACAGCTCATTCTAATAGAAAAGAAAACAAATATTAAATATAAAAATTGTACATTCATATTATAGGTATTTTCCATTATTAAAAGGGTGTATGTTAAAACATAACACAGAGAAATGTTTATTTTACAATATTAGTGTTAAGAAGCAGAATTGAAAAGATTCAAATTTTATCTTTAATTATATATACCTATTAATATGTTATGTATGTAATATATATGAATTTTGTTAGTGTTTATCTCTGTAGGGTACTTGACAACTTTTAAGATATTTTCTAGTTTATGACTCTACCTTTCTATAGTGAACATAAAAATACATGGCAGTTGTGAGCAAAAGATGAACTAAGAACGAAATACACATGTTTTAGGGAAATATTTATTTTAAAATAAAGCAGTATTCAAATGATTAAAATGTAATTATTAATGTTATTAATTTGTTACTAAAATACATATTAATGTGGGTTAAAATACATTTAAGGTATGTATTTTTGGAGGATAATTTTGACACAGTGTGAGAAAGCTTCAAAATCACTAGATGTAAGATGTAATGACCTAGTTCAGTAATGATTTCTCCCTATGAGAAGTAACTCAAAACTTCACTGCCTATATAGCAGGGGCTATGGAGAAGATTTGCATACTAAGAAAAAGTTGTACTCATAAGTTCCTCTATCTAATATTGCACGCAATTTATAACAGTACTACTAAAATTGTACTGACTAGCATATTCTGTTGTGCTTGTTTTGGTAATGAATATGATGCCAATTAATTATGTTTATTTATTCAGAGATTTTATCATAAAGGCAGGTGAACACATATCATTCTTAGACACATATGTCATATATCATTTACTCAACAACATGTGTTAAGGACCTTGTGCCAGGCAAGGTCTTCTATGCAATAGGGATACTAAGATGAATAAAACTGATTCATTTCAGTTGTTAATTTTGAGGAACTACAACTCTGACCAGACTCTGTCAACAATCTATTCTAAAAATTATTAATTGCTGAAAAGCCTAAACTTATAGAAAATATCACTTTTGGGCCGGGCGCAGTGGCTCACGCCTGTAATCCCAGCACTTTGGGAGGCCGAGGCGGGTGGATCATGAGGTCAAGAGATTGAGATTGAGACCATCCTGGTCAACATGGTGAAACCCCGCCTCTACTAAAAATACAAAAAATCAGCTGGGCAATGTGGCGCGTGCCTGTAATCCCAGCTACTCAGGAGGCTGAGGCAGGAGAATTGCCTGAACCCAGTAGGCGGAGGTTGCGGTTGCGGTGAGCCAAGATCGTGCCATTGCACTCCAGCCTGGGGACAAGCGCAAAACTCCCGTCTAAAAAAAAAAAAAAAGAAAGAAAGAAAGAAAGAAAAAAAAAGAAAATATCACTTTTTGATATGAAAAGCATTTTACTACCATACAGATAATTATCCAAGAGATAAACTTATTCAGGATTATTTTAATAAGTTGATCGGTACTATGGTATTATGCAGCTTTCATTTCCATCAAGATGCATAAGTTCTCCCTGCTGTGGTCAGAGTTATGGCTCTATCTCAGCCATTTGGTACTAGAGTTCAAGGGAAATTAGCCTTCTCTGCACTCTCCTCTCTCTCCATCTTTGCCTTCATGTTCATATTACACACAGAGAAGGTGTCAAGGAGAAGATACCTCTCTGCCCACAGTCTGGTTTTGGCTTCAAGTGATCTAGGAGATGAGTGTCTCTACCATCTCCCCAGAAACTCTGAAACCTCTTATTTCTAAGCAGCCTTAACCACTGACATCCTATTACCTGCCCTTTCCCACGTGATACCTTTTTCATAGTCACATTTGGCTGACTGATTTGTAGCAACAATATGCTCCATCCTCATTTGAGCAGATTAAGTGGAGCTACTGCTTTGCTATCTACTTTTTTACTTTGGCTATTTACTACCGTCAATGGGCCACCGTTTCATCATTTTTTAAAAAGTGGAGGAAATAATTGCTACTTCAAAAATTGTTATGGGTATTAAATGGGTATTAAATTATATGTATAAAGACCAGAACAGAGTAGCAGGCCAGAGTAAGCTCTTAATTATTGCTAACTCCCATTCCCTTCTATTTATAGCAAATGTATAGATAATTCCCTAAGGCTCGGTGGAGAATGATTTAATTTGATAATTTCCTGCTTGCCTGTTAAAAGACAGAATAAGCACATAAAACTATGTCATCTAAATCTTGAGAAAATACAATCGAGAATTTTGCGTAAAGAGATTACATGTAGTCAATTCCTCTATGTGATAATGTAGACAGGACTCAATTTTATTTCATAGCTTAATACATTTTCAAAATCTAAGAATATATCAAGTTTAACATTTATTTCCACTGAAGTTCATTGATAATCCATTTGGTAATCTTCCTTGCCTTGGGAAGTTTGCATGAGAAGACTTTTCCTAAATTAGTTTTTATTGCATCATACAGAAGAGTTTGTAGATGAGGAAATTCAGTAATAGTCCGCAAGTGTTAAAAAAAAATAATTGAAAAGCTGAAAATAATAAGCTTTCCACTCAAAAATAAAGGTTTTGTTAAAAATTTATTTTTTATAGTGATAAGGGCTTGCTTTCTTGCCTAGGTTAGTGTCGAACTCCTGACCTCAAGCGATCCTCATGTCTTAATCTCCTAAAATGCTGGGATTACACCTGTGAGCCACTGCACCCAGCCAATGATAAAGGTCTTTAAAATTAAGTTAAAGGATAGTATAAAATACTCATCTGTTTAAAGTTTGCCAAAAATATTTGGGAAGTTATAATTTAAATTTTGATCTTTCTAATCCTTATTATTCATTTTCAAGCAATTAAATAAAGGTAATTACATGCTTTATTTCCAGACTATGTAAATGAATCATATAAACTAGCTATGTATCAGGATTGTTAGTCTCTCAGCATATGTTTTGGAGCACAGTTTCATAGATTAAAATGCAAGCATATTAAAAGAAAAAAATTCAGTATAAGTTCACCTTTAGAAAAACACTAAAATAGCTATAGTGTTGAATGACTTTTAGGTAGATCTACATCATCAAAACTGAGAGAGAATCTGTCAAGGATTCAAATAACAAGAAGAATCTTTATTGCTCTGCAAAGCTAGGGAATTCCAGCATTTCCAGTGAGTGCAACAATAGGAGTCAATGATCATAAATATATATGTACCCAATACAGGGACACCCAGATATATAAGACAAGTTTTCAATGACTTATAAAGAGACTTGGACTCCCACACTAATAGCGGGAGACTTTGACACCACATTGTTAATATTCGACAGATCAAAGAGATAGAAAATTAACAGAGACATTTATGATTTGAACTCAGACCTGGAACAAGTAAACTCAGTGAATATTTATAGAATTCTTCACCCCAGGTCCACAGAACATACATTTTTTTTTTTTTAGTATCACATTACACCTATTTTGAAAGTGACCACATAAATGGAAGCAAATCACTCTTCATCACTTGCACAGCATTTTACAGATTTAAACGAAATATTGGTTGGCTGTTTTTGTTATTTTCTTTCCTTATTCCTTCCTGTCTCCGCTGTTAACCACAATCATCAGCATAAAAGAGGTTTTTAATATCTATTCCTAGATTGCATTCCAGCCTGGGCAATAGAGCAAGACTCCTGTTCCCTCTCCCCCTTTTCTCTTTCTTTCTTTCTAATATATATATATATATATATATATATATATATATATATATATATTCCATGATATATATATATATATATATTCCATGATATATTATATATATATATTCATTCCATGTTTTAGGGAAAAAATATTCCACCATTTCCTAGAAAGGAAGATTGTACTCAAACCAGAATCTAGGGACTTTACCTAGAAGTAACCTATAGTTATTATGGATTATTGACTACTGTGTGCATACCATTTTCTCATACAACAGATGAACGTGTCTGTTGTATTTTTTTCTATGATTTGGGTATGTGGGATCAAGAAACCTTGTATTTTTTGCAATTCTTCAGACCACAAATAACTGCAGCAAAGCATAGAACTTTCCTTTTTCAGCTCCTGGATCTAATTTAGCTTACAAAAATATCCTATGTAAGAATCCTGAACCTGACACTATACTGCCGTGAGACTGTTGTTTGCATTGGAAAAAACAGTGTATATTTCATGTCGGAGCAAACAAAATTTATTGCCAGTGGAAAGAATGTGGCTGTTTAAAAATTTAGCAAATATCAGGTACATTTCTCATTAAGAAGTGATGTGTATGGTCAACACCTTCCCCTCTATCCTCACCCCACCTCAAGGTTAAACAGGGTTGTGCATATCTTGATAATGGAAATTATAAAATATGACTTCTAATACTAGGTAATAAAAGGCCATGATGAAGTTTCTGTCTTGTTTTCTAGAAATCTCACCTTGGGGGCATTAAGCCACTCTTTCATGGTAATGCCAATCTAACTAGTGGCCACAAGTAGGCATTTTGTTAGACAGTCCTAGAGTACCTTATTCATTTCCAGGCTTCTTATAAACTTTGTGTGAAAGCATGAATTAGCTTTTTCCTTAGGGCAAGTTTAGCCTTATTTAAAACAGTGTAGCTTTTATTGGATCTTGTCTGAATGTCACAAGTGTTCAATGAGGATTCTACTTTCTGGCTGTTCCAATCTTTTAAGTCTCCTAATCCTATTTGAAGTCTTGGGAAATTTCAATTCACAGTTCCTCCATTATTTTTCACTTGGCATTATGCATTTTAACCCTGTATATGCAGGACTTTGTATTAGTAGCAGAATCTTGGAACATTTACTTAAATTTCTGGAGCTCTTTTCCTCCTAACTTTCTCTGCACCAGTACTCTGTCCAGCAAATTTCAGGGACCTCAGATTTTCCTAATTTCCTTCCCCAATTCAGCAAAAACATGGAGCTCTCAGGTTTTCCCTTCCTGCAGACTGGTTTGAAAAATGCTTCCAGGAGAATATCAGGATAGTTATGGGACTCACCCCTTTTTCCTCTCTTCTCTCACTGTACTGTGTGTTTCGCAATATTTGAAAAAGTTATTTCATATATTTTATCCAGCATTGAAGTTATTTACAACAACAGGAGTGAAAGTTCGAACACAGTTACCTCATAGATGGAAGTAGAAGTATCCAATTGAAATTTAATAATTATCTGTACCATAGACATAGGGCTGTGCATAAAGAAAGAATCCCTACAAAATACATTATATGATTTAATTATCATAGTGGTGTTATAATTTTTGAAAATGTTCCTATATATAGTTTCTTCTTTATCAAATAAAAATTTCAGTAAAACCAAGGGAATCAAATATATAATATTACTGAAATACCATTATATATTCCATTAATTTGACATTTTATGTTTTATGAAATCAAAACATTTGGTGAAATCTAAATATTTGAGTGAAATCTGAATCTGAAATTCAAACATTTAGAGTGCATTAAATGTAAATTGAAATTAAAATTTTACAATACAGGGCATCATTTGGTGTTACAAACTCAACAAAAGGAGGGAGGATATGCTGAAGAAAGTACCTCTACATGAAAAGCAAGTAGAAAAAGGAAAGAAAGCTTAATTGTTCTTTTTTAGGGTCAAGAGATAATTTTAATGTAGCCCTGAATGTCTTTTTTCCCTTAATAGTAAAATATTATTTAACATGTATAAACAAATATGTGCATTGTTCACTTTGATGTGTAATTTTTTCTTAGGTCAAAATCTGCCTATTTGTATAAGTAACGTTGGGAGGCCTGAATTTACACAAGTAATTTTTATAATTAATTAGTGTCTCACAAAATGATCATAGTCATATTGTTTATGACTATAATGAATTCTATATTTAAAATTACAATTGGTCTCATAAAGATAAATATTTATTGAGTAAGGTCTTGACAATCCCCTCAAGGCACTGTTCTTGTGTTTGACTGGTTCCTAAGGACTGCTATCAACAAGTTTGATTTTTTTATTTTTAATTTCTTGGTGCCCTAATTTTTGGGTCTCTACTCCTCCATGTTTTAGTTCAGAGCCAAGAACTGAGAAACAACTAGGAAAACCAACAAAGACTACAGAGAATCCTCAAAAAATGTACTTCAATGAGGAATCCTTCAAGATATGGTGAATTCTTGCAGTGGAAAAGTATGTAGGTACTTTCCTTAGCTCAGGAAACACTTTCCACAACAAACGTTAATATGCAATATTTTGACTGTTATAGGAAATGCAGGTGCACTGTCCATCAATCAGATAACTTTCTCAACATCGTAAAAGTAATGACACAATTTGGTTTGCATCTATTATCAGTGCATGGGATGCTGAGCAACAATTATAAAAGGCAGTTGGGCAGTCAAAATATATACTCCATGCTTTATTCTTTAAATCCTGTGGCAATTTTTCATCTAAAATGTGTATTATAAACTTCAAATCTTAAGTCTATCAGCAATGACTGTAATCTCTGCAGACACTGAAGAAACAGGAAAACTGCTCTGCATTGAAGGATAGATTTGAAGACTGACGTGAAATTTGTATTGAGAAAGATATTAGCGTTAGGAAGAAGCTGTTTTTGAAATGTAAATTTTATCAAAATTATATATGCAAAACCTACACAAATGACATATGAGGTTTATCTGTTATAATGAAGAAATTCGGTTTTGAGATTTATAGCCAGAAGACCTTTCTACGAACTAATATTTCTCTCCAACTGCCAGTCTTTCAAAATACTGGCTAGAAGATGTCTTTGCAACCATTATTACTATTATTATTATTGCCAATAGCGGAACTATTTTTAATATGCTATATTGCTGACCTAGTAAATATTTCCAGGTATAATTGATTTACAATAAGAGGCAATACAGCCCAATAGTGAAAAGCACGCGCTCGGGAGCCAGACTAGTTTTAAATCTTTGCTCTAACATTTACTAGGGATGTGATCTTGGCCATATTGTTCAAACTCCCCGTGCCTCAGTGTTTTGTCTCTTGAAAAGGGGTGGAGGAGGAGAGATTATCACAGTATCTACCTAACTGGATGTTTCTGGAAAGTTAAATTCACAAATATAAATAAAATGCTTAGCACAACAACTGACAAGTAGCACTGAGAGTTTGCTGTTACTATTATGCTTTCGTTGTTATAATTAACGATCTGAAGAATAACCAGAGCTCTATAGGTGTATATCATGATTACTAATGAAGATGCTACTGAAAAAAGAATTCAGGAGCATCTTGGCGGTGGCAGCGAGTTTGAAGAAGCGATGATCTACCTTGAAGATCAATGCTCGCAACCCCCGGCCTGGCGCCGGGTAGGGGCGCCGCGCTCGATTTCCTTCCCTGCCTCCGCGGTCCCCCTGGTGCGCATGCTCAGCTCCGCTCGGCCCTCGCCTTTGATTTATTATTTTCTGGGAGGCCGCAGCGACCCCGGACTGACTTCGGAATGGGAAGTGGAGGCCCCGGAGCTGCTACCGTGGCGGCGCCGCTGTAAGGAGCAGCCAGGGGGAGGCGGCTGCGGCTCGCCGGTGAGTATCCGGGAAGCGCCACCATGGGGCTCCGTAAGAAGGGCACCAGGAACCCCCCCGTTCTGAGTCAGGAATTCATCCTGCAGAATCATGCGGACATCGTCTCCTGCGTGGGGATGTTCTTCCTGCTGGGGCTTGTGTTCGAGGGAACAGCAGAAGCATCCATCGTGTTTCTCACTCTTCAGCACAGTGTTGCCGTCCCTGCAGCAGAGGAACAAGCCACGGGATCAAAGTCCCTTTATTATTATGGTGTCAAAGATTTGGCCACGGTTTTCTTCTACATGCTGGTGGCAATCATTATTCATGCCACAATTCAGGAGTATGTGTTGGATAAAATTAACAGGAGAATGCAGTTCACCAAAGCGAAACAAAACAAGTTTAACGAATCTGGTCAGTTTAGTGTGTTCTACTTTTTTTCTTGTATTTGGGGCACATTCATTTTAATCTCTGAAAACTGCCTGTCAGACCCAACTCTCATATGGAGGGCTCATCCCCATAGCATGATGACATTTCAAATGAAGTTTTTCTACATATCCCAGTTGGCTTACTGGTTTCATGCTTTTCCTGAACTCTACTTTCAGAAAACCAAAAAACAAGACATCCCTCGTCAAGTTGTCTACATTGGTCTTCACCTCTTTCACATTACTGGAGCTTATCTCTTGTACTTGAATCATTTGGGACTTCTTCTTTTGGTACTGCATTATTTTGTTGAATTACTTTCCCATATGTGCGGTCTGTTTTACTTTAGTGATGAAAAGTACCAGAAAGGCATATCTCTGTGGGCCATCGTGTTTATCTTGGGTAGACTTGTGACTTTAATTGTTTCTGTAGTCACTGTTGGGTTTCACCTAGCTGGATCGCAGAATCAGAATCCTGATGCCATTACTGGAAATGTAAATGTGTTGGCAGCTAAAATTGCTGTTCTGTCATCTAGTTGCACTATCCAAGCCTACATAACATGGAACTTAATTACTCTCTGGCTTCAGCGGTGGATAGAAGATTCTAATATTCAGGTCTCATGTATGAAGAAGAAACGGTCAAGGTCTTCTAAAAAAAGAACAGAAAATGGAGTGGGAGTGGAAACTTCGAATAGAGTAGACTGTCCACCAAAGAGGAAAGAGAAATCTTCATAATATTTGCAAGCTCATTGATTAATGACTGCAAAGGAATCTGCTCTGAGATTTCTTTCTGCACTAGAGATTTTTCTGTTTTTGAGAATAGTTAGTGCTTTTTGATTTTTGCTCTCGAACTGTTTCATGTATTTTTTAAAGATATTTGAGGGGAGGGAGATTATTATGAATGGGAAAAAAAAGATTTTGGTTGAGACTAAAATACACATCATCAAAATAATGTTAAAATAGTTTCGGGGACCGCCACTATAATTTATTTTGATTTTTAACCTTTCAACATTTTCCTAATGATTTGCAGAGATAACCACACAATTTTGCATATCAGTGATACTATTTCTTACTCCCACCAATCTTCCATAATACCAACAAGGTGACCTGTACTAGCAAGGTTATGTGTTTAATGTTTGCTTTGGGGTAAAATAAACGTACTAAAAAGGTGGAAATCAAGTCAGTATTCTCTAATTGTTAGAATTTATTTTTTAAGAATTTACAACTCAGTCAAGATAGGTACAATCACCAAAAAAATAATGTTCTTCATTTTACAAGTAGTAATTATTAGTGCCACATCTCCATTTTGAAAAATAGAGTACTAATGGGTAACACATACGGAGGTTTATTACCATATATATTGCATCAAAATATCGTTCATTAACATAAAAATATTGCTGAAGAGTTAAACTTATTCCTGTCCATTCCACTTGTAAATGGGAATTAATGAAATTAAATATTACTTTAAAAAGAAATTGGACTTAGTTTTTTTATATTTCTTTGTTAAAAATGATTCTTAATGAGGCCTTCTAAGATCAGTAACTATAGCAGCTTAGAAAAATATTGTTGGTTTACCATGTTGAAAGGTAATACTTGGCATGCCTATAAAAATAATGTCAGCTAATTACATTTGGAAAACATGAAAATTAGATAGTCACATGAAAGTCTTTTGAAAAATAAGTTATTTATTTTGTTTTCATTTTTAGTTGGGAAACATTTATTTAAGACATATTTTGAAGATTTTTTTTACACACATACATATGTATAATGTATCTTTGCAGAAGCCAGTAGAAACAATAAGAATTAGTGGGTATTTATACTTACTGTCTTTCAATCCTTATTTCAGTTTTATTTCCATGGTATGTCTATGTACTTTTTCAATAAGAAAAATTATACTTTACAATATGCTAGGGAAAGGCCATGTATTTCCTATTCCTTTATAGTTTCCTTTATAATTTCCTATTCCTTTATAGTTTCCCCTACTGTATCTCTTATCTCTAAATACTTTATCGCCAACCCTCTATTTGGTTTGTTTTATGTAATTCAACTCTCTCAAACATGGAGGGCCCTCACAATTAAGTTTAACATACTTTTATTACAGATAACAGAAGAGCCACTCTTGGCAAAACATTCTTTTCTGTCTGCTTTCAGAAGCAAATATCAAAGAAACATTTCATCCTTTCTTAGTAGTATCCATCATCTTACCTATTTTTCTTCAATTACTGAACAATATTGGTAGCACATGTTGTGAGGTCCAAAGTAAAGCAACTGTTATACAACTATTTTTGGGGGGGGTGTTGGTGTCATTTCCTTTTTTTTTTTTACTTTTATTTTTATTTTTTATTGCATTTTAGGTTTTGGGGTACATGTGCAGAGCATGCAATACAGTTGCATAGGTACACACATGGCAGTGTGTTTTGTTTGCTTCCTCCCCTTCACCCACATTTGGCATTTCTCCCCAGGCTATCCCTCCCCACCTCCCCCTCCCATGGCCCTCCCCTTTTCCCCCCAATAGACCCCAGTGTTTAGTACTCCCCTCTCTATGTCCATGTTCTCATTTTTCATCACCCGCCTATGAGTGAGAATATGCGGTGTTTCATTTTCTGTTCTTGTGTCAGTTTGCTGAGAATGATGTTCTCCAGATTCATCCATGTCCCTACAAAGGACACAAACTCATCGTTTCTGATTGCTGCATAATATTCCATGGTGTATATGTGCCACATTTTCCCAATCCAGTCTATCATCAATGGGCATTTGGGTTGATTCCAGGTCTTTGCTATTGTAAACAGTGCTGCAATGAACATCCGTGTGCATGTGTCCTTATAGTAGAACGATTTATAGTCCTTTGGATATATACCCAGTAATGGGATGGCTGGGTCAAATGGAATTTCTATTTCTAAGGCCTTGAGGAATCGCCACAGCATCTTCCACAATGGTTGAACTAATTTACACTCCCACCAACAGTGTAAAAGTGTTCCTTTTTCTCCACATCCTCTCCAGCATCTGTTGTCTCCAGATTTTTTAATGATCGCCATTCTAACTGGCGTGAGATGGTATCTCAGTGTAGTTTTGATTTGCATCTCTCTGATGACCAGTGACGATGAGCATTTTTTCATATGATTGTTGGCCTCATATATGTCTTCTTTCGTAAAGTGTCTGTTCATATCCTTTGCCCACTTTTGAATGGGCTTGTTTGTTTTCTTCCTGTAAATCTGTTTGAGTTCTTTGTAAATTCTGGATATCAGCCCTTTGGCAGATGGGTAAACTGCAAAGATTTTTTCCCATCTGTTGGTTGCCAATTCACTCTAGAGACTGTTTCTTTTGCCGTGCAGAAGCTGTGGAGTTTGATTAGGTCCCATTTGTCTATTTTGGCTTTTGTTGCCAATGCTTTTGGTGTTTTGTTCATGAAGTCCTTGCCTACTCCTATCTCCTGGATGGTTTTGCCTAGATTTCCTTCTAGGGTTTTTATGGTGCCAGGTCTTATGTTTAAGTCTTTAATCCATCTGGAGTTAATTTTGGTGTAAGGTGTCAGGAAGGGGTCCAGTTTCTGCTTTCTGCACATGGCTAGCCAGTTTTCCCAGCACCATTTGTTGAACAGGGAATCCTTTCCCCATTGCTTGTTTTTGTCAGGTTTATCAAAGCTTGTATGGTTGTAGATATGTTGTGTTGCCTCTGATGCCTCTGTTCTGTTCCATTGGTCTATACTCTGTTTTGGTACCAGTACCATGCTGCTTTGATTACTGTAGCCTTGTAGTATAGTTTGAAATCCAGTAGTGTGATGCCCCCTGCTGTGTTCTTTTTGCTTAGAATTGACTTGGCTATGCGGGCTCTCTTTTGGTTTCATATGAAGTTCTTGGTGGTCTTTTCCAGTTCTGTGAAGAAAGTCAATGGTAGCTTGATGGGTATAGCATTGATTCTGTAAATTACTTTGGGCAGTATAGCCATTTTTATGATATTAATTCTTCCTAACCATGAACATGGAATGTTTCTCCATCTGTTTGTGACCTCTCTGATTTCATTGAGCAGTGGTTTGTAGTTTTCCTTGAAGAGGTCCCTTACGTTCCTTGTGAGTTGTATTCCAAGGTATTTTTTCTTTTTGTAGCAATTGTGAATGGCAGTTCATTCTTGATTTGGCTCTCTTTAAGTCTGTTATTGGTGTAGAGGAAGGCTTGTGATTTTTGCACATTGATTTTATATCCTGAGACTTTGATGAAGTTGCTTATCAGTTTCAGGAGATTTTGGGCTGAGGCGATGGGGTCTTCTAGGTATACTATCGTGTCGTCTGCAAATAGAGACAATTTGGCTTCCACCTTTCATATTTGAATACCCTTTATTTATTTTTCTTGCCTGATTGCTGTGGCTAGAACTTCCAGTACTATATTGAATAGGAGTGGTGACAGAGGGCATCCTTGTCTAGTGCCCGATTTCAAAGGGAATGCTTCCAGTTTTTGCCCATTAATTATGATATTGGCTGTTGGTTTGTCATAAATAGCTTTTATTACTTTGAGATACGTTCCATTGATACCGAGTTTATTGAGGGTTTTTAGCATAAAGCGCTGTTGAATTTTGTCAAATGCCTTCTCTGCATCAAGTGAGATGCAACTATTAAACAGAGATTTTTACCTTTTTGTATGACAGAGAGTTCTTTCTTTTAAACCATTCTAGCCCATTACCTGTAACCCCGCTCCTGGTAACAAAAGCCCAATATGTTGTATACTTCTTTGCAAATAAGTGCAGATCTGAGTGAAGCTGGAAAAATAAATTCCAGAAAAGTTATTATCTGACATGATTAATGGTGCCAAGAGTTAAATTTTGCTTGGCAATAAATGTGATTGGTATTTCCCTAGGATTTTACTTGGCTCTAGCCACTTAGCTTTACATTCTGCATGGCAGCAAATAACAAAATCTATTCTGTGTTTAACTTCTTCAACCCTGTGATGAACAGGAAGATAAAAAGCCTTATTTCTAAAATTCCCAGTACACTGGGAGTTAACTTTAGTAAAGTCATTTGATAAAGGAGGATACTGGGCTGATTGATGTAAGTTAGATTTCATCCTTCACCTGTGGAAGAAGGCAAAGCCCATTTTTTTGGGGTGTAAGACATGAGTTCACAAGAGGAAGGAAGGTTATTGAGAAGTGAAGAGGGAAAGATGCTGGCTACTTCTCAACTACTCATAATGGTATTCCTACTCAATAAATATTGTCAGAAAATCAATATGTGCCAAATAAATTATAAAAGCAACATTGCAAATGAAATTTAGCTCAATACAAATTAGGTATTTACAAAAATTTGTTCACAAAACATTCATGCTATGATAAATATCAGTGTGATAATTTGATCTGTGTTAAAGTAGACCACATGAAAACATAAATTTTCATTTTGATGTGAGCTATTAAAGCGGCATTAGTTAACCCTGTGGAAGCTCAAATAACTGATTAAGCACCCCCCTGCCCACAAAAACTGCAGAAATCCTAAAGCTATATCTAATATTTGTATATAAAGACTTTCTGATTTATTTGCTTAAAGGTTTATCAAGCTTGATACTTTAAATAAATCTACAAGTATAGGTTTTCCAGCATGGGGTCAAAGTATAGGTTTATTTTTAAAAAATGATTCTGCCCCATTTTAACTAACAGTGTACAACATTTGTTTTTAAACAAATAGTATCAATGGGTCATGCAACCTATGTATCTTTTAAGGAACAAAAAGTTTTAGGTCTCATTAATCTCTTACTGATAAGTATAACTATTCATTTATTTCAGTAAGAAAAAAATGAACTTACAAAATACTTTTTCATTTATCTTTCATCAATACTTGTTTATCTGGAGCAGAACCATGCATACCTAATACAGTATTAACTTGGAACAGATTCCAGAAGATTAGAGTTATTAATAATTTAAAGGTTGTTGAAGACATAAAATATTCTGATACTCTTTTAAGTTGGAAAAATAAAGATAAAGTTTAGGTTCTCACTCAATTAGACTAAGTGAGAATAATTTGTATAGAGTAACAAAATACTTTTTACCAATGCTTTATGCAGGATGTGTCATATTGGAACAGTTTGTTAGAGGAAGTTTTTGTGGAAAGCCATGCTTGAGAATGCAGCATATGGAATAGGCTAGTACTTGGGCCTTGGCACTGTGGCAGAGAATGCCCTTCATTGTGTGAGCAGACCTTTGTAATCTGGACACAATAGACAGTGTTGGTGAGTATACAGAGGTAATTACTTCTTACTAACATCAAACCATCTGACCAGATAATTGGGTAGCATTTAGTTAACAGTGTATCCTAGTTTTTAAAAACAAATAGTATGAGTGTGTCCTGCAACCTACATATCTTGTGAAGGACAAACAAATTTTAGGCTTCTTTACATTATGATAAATCTTGGTGGGATGATTTGGTCTGTGTCAAGATGGACCACATGGAAATAAATTTTCATTATGATTTGAGGCATTATTAAAGCAGGCATTTGCTAACTTTGTGAAAGCTCAAGTAACTGATTAACTACCGAAAACAGGTTAATCAGTTAAAAACTGGTAGGAATTTCTGTGGAAATAGAGAAAAAATTCACTTTCATCTTTTGATCAAATTTACCTTCTGTGAGAAACTACCCACTAACTAAGGCAGAGTGGTATCTGCTGATTACTCCAAATTATGTAGAAAAAAATAGTCATACATCTTTCATGCAAAAATTATACATTTCCAAAACATTGAATTGGAACTTCCTTATACAGTCATGGAACTGTCAAAAATTTTCTATCTAAATCCCTATTATCAAGTTCTTTTTAGGCCCTGCACCCATTCTGGCAGTTTTAAGTATTAAATAAATATGAAATAAACAAAACATTAAGAAATCTGCTCCTGAGGTTATTCATTTGGGTTTTCCTTTTTCCTGACAGGTGACCTTGCATTTTGTGTTGCAGCATTACGTCAGCTAAATTTCAATTTAAACTCTAAAAATATGTACATTAATGTGTAAACTGACCATTCCAGTAGACACTTATGAGAAAAAGACAGTGATAAAGGTTCACTTTAATTTAAAAATGAAAATGGTTAAATTAAATTCACAGTAATGATGTGTATATCTTATAGTCAGCTTAGAAGTGTCACTGTTAAGGGATGTGGTTACTCGATGAATCAGGAAAAATATCAATTTTAAACAAAAGGCAAGTTAACTCTGTAAATTAGATGTAAGAAAGGGCTCAATTTCAACACCACCAGCATCATTCACCAAATCAAATCATGTCAGCATTGCAGAATCACATGGCTTGAAGAAAGTTTGCAAAAATATAGATTATTTACTAGTGCCTACCTGGGATATCTCCTAAGCCATCACAAATCGAAAAATATTTACATCCCAAAATAAATGTAATATCTCATTCTCTTAATGCCCTTATTGCTTTAAC
The DNA here is from genome assembly GCF_049354715.1 of Callithrix jacchus. Classification (NCBI taxonomy): domain Eukaryota; kingdom Metazoa; phylum Chordata; class Mammalia; order Primates; family Cebidae; genus Callithrix; species Callithrix jacchus. The sequence goes on from NC_133504.1 coordinate 80,206,741, forward strand.
TACATAAAAGCAGGTGTCTTCTGAACTCAATCTTCAAATAAAAAGAACCAATAAATATAAGGTTGTCAAAGTCTTTAACACAAATATTGAAATATAACTTGTAAGCTCTAAGACAGTTCTAAAAAGATGTTTTCATGGTCAGGCACGGTGGCTCACGCCTGTAATCCAAGCACTTTGGGAAGGTGAGGCAGGAGGATCATCAGGTTAGGAGTTCAAGAGTAGCCTGACCAACATGATGAAACCCCGTCTCTACTAAAAATACAAAAAAAAATTTAGCTGGGCTTGGTGCCACACCAAGGAGGCTGAAGCAGGAGAATTATTTGAATCTGGGAGGCAGAGGTTGCAGTGAGCCTAGATCGTGCCACTGCACTCCAGCCTAGGGGACAGAGCGAGACTCTGTCTAAAAAAAAAGTTTTCAGGTATTGTGATATAAATTCAGAAGAGGAAGGTAATAAGGTGATTACAAATAATGGCTAATAACAGAGGTTAAGGGCAAGCCTCTACTGTGGCCCTCAGAGCTAGGCAAACTTTGGAAGAGACTTCGACATTCTGTCTTGGATTATATACCATTAAGGTGACAAAGACACATATCTCAAAATCTGCTGTAAGGATTAATAATATATACAGATACCATGTCATAAAGTTTCTTTGTGCATGTGTGTTTATACAAACATGTTACTATATTTATATTTGTACCACAAATGTGTATATAGTCTTACTTAATATACAATTTAACATATTTATGTGTGTCTCTGTTGATGCATAAATATATATATCCACATATGTACACACACAGGTTTTCTCCTATATATTTGTTTAATTTTAATGGATTTTGTTTTTTAGTGTAATGTTAAGTTCACAGCAAAATGAAGTGCAAAATATAGAGCTCTAATACCTCACACATAGAGTGCTTTCCTCACTATCAACATTCCACCTCAGAATGGCACATTTATTGCAATTAGTGAGCCTATGTTTACCTGTCATTATCAACGAATGTCCATAATTTACACTAGGGTCTACATTTGTTGTACATTCTATGGAATTTCACAAATGTATAATGACATGTAACTACTTTTATCAGATCCTTGGAGGTCATTTGCCCTAAAAATCCTCTGTGCCTCATCTATTAATCTCTTCTTCCCCTGAAGATTTTCATGAATTGTACAAATGTATGGCATTGATTTTTCTGTCATATCCAGGTAGGAGGCAATAGAAAATTCAAGTATAGTGAATCTATTTTCCAGTATATGAATTTTCAAAGACTAAATAATGGATATTACATATATGAGTATAATTAAAATATACAGAAATTATCTTCTGAGTAACTAAACACTTATTTTAAAGAGTTATTAAATTCATAGTAACTACAGACTACTTTTCTTACATAATTACAGAAAAAACAATGACACCATATAAAAACTTTTGATATATATTAATTCCAAAGCAGGTGTTATACTTAACATATTTGATTATATGCCATTAAAGTGACAAAGGTATGTATCTTTGGTCTAGGTAAATCACAGTAAGAATAAAAATTAAATTCTGATGTTCAAAATTGAATTTCAGACTAAGTAAGCGAATTAAGCATTTATTTATGAAAATCAAAGAGCATCAACCATCACTTTAATTGTTTTGGATAGTAGACTATTATCCTCTTGGTGTCAGATAATCTATATTGTACATCATTGTATTCTCATTACCTTGCACAGTGTCTGTATATCTTAGTTTCTCAGAATTCATTAAACTCAATTGAAACAAGCAAAAAAAAAACTTAGAAAATCTTTCCTTTTTATTTTAAGTATTGACTTTCCTTAAATCTATCACCCTTTCCCATTTTAAGTAGTAATTGTTAATTTATTACTCATTTATCGCCTATCTCCTGTGTCCACTTCAGGGCTGAAGTCATGCCTCTTTAAATCACTAAGGTAAAAATAGCATGTAGCACAAGTCTAATCCAGTGAAAGCACTCAATAAAAAATGTGTCAACTGGTTATTTACTTTATAATTTGGGGGCAGACTATACTAGGTGTTTATTTAGAAATGGCTACATGTCATGTGTGGCATCCTAATGACATTTGTGCGTTTTCAATGTTTTGAAACTTGAGTCCTTTTTTAAGTTAAGAATTAAGTTAATAGGTCTTCTAAATATGAAGCTACTATTATAATCTTCATTGTATGAATCAGAATGCCATTTTGAACGTTACACATGAACTAAATATATACCAGTTGTTCCACATCCTTTATGGGCTTTTGTAATGCTGAAAAACACAGGGAAAAATGCTATTTGAAAGGTACAGAAAAGAATGAGAGAAGGACACACTTTTTGGTGGGAATGAAAATAGAGATTTTTTAAGTCAGTAATATCTGTCATGTCTTTTAGACATCCTAATATACACTTAGAGCTCAGGGGATGGTCAAAGCTAGGACATAAATTTGGGACTCATTAGCATAAATGCAATGTGTAAGTAGAGGCCTTGGAAAAGGTAATCTAAGGAGAGGGTATACATAGGGAGGAGAAGAAAGTCCACTTCTTAGCCTTGAAATATTTCTACATATAGAAATGAAGAAGTAAAGTAAGAGCCAACAAAGGTGATCTTAGTAATGGCTGATTTCATAGGAGAAAAACCAAAAGACTAAAGGCATATGGCCTCACAGAACCCACACCTACGTGACAGCTGGTGAGGTAGGCAAAACACAAAGGTAAACAGTGTGAAAGAACCCACAAGAAAAGTATATTAAGAGCATGAAGGTATAAATACTGCCCACTACTATTAAGAGTTCAAATTCCTTATGATTAGAAATTTTGAATGGCTGGACTTAAAAACAGGTAGGTCACTGGAGAGACTGTGAGGTCAGTTTCTGTGGAGTGACAGGGATGAAAGTCCTGTTGGAATGAATTGAGGGAAAAAATCAGAGACAAGGATATGCCATCAGGTATTATGAATACTTTCTCAACAAATGTCTCTGTGAAAATGTAGCTGAGAAAAGGAAAAGAATAATTAATTCTCTCATGTACTAAACAAAGTTAAGTGTAGATTTAAAGGAGTTAATTTTCTTGTTGTAACTGTTCTTGGGATGGAAGACATTAGAGAACATTTATATATTTTCATATTGAAAAAGAGATGAGATGACACAAAGGAGAGGGAGGATAACTGCAAGATCCAGGCCACATTGCATGAGCCCACTGATGAAACGAGTACAAGACATGGTTTCCTAATTTGAAAAAAGCATTTTTTAATTATACGAAATAAATCCTGAGTTGGAATATTTTCCCACAGCATTTGGAACATCTGCATACAATAGATATTTTAAGAACTTTTGTACAAAGAAATGATCCTAATATTATTGTTTTCCCCTCCATCTCTACTTTTCACAAAATTCCAATGCTATAGTAGGTTACAAAGGTGCCAGGTGTTCATTAGATCTTGAGAAAACAGGAGCTCTCAGCTTTTCTTTCTAATTGAAGTTTCTATCTTTCCACTCTAATTACCATTACCATGGGACTAAACAGAACTAATGACAATTCTGAAAATCTGATGATGTTTTCAATCAATTTAATTATTCATGCCAATAATGCTAATCTATAGAAAAATTTTCAAATGGATTTTAAGATTCTTTAATACTGCTTAAAATGTTAGACTTCACTACATTTTGAAGGTTGAAGTTTTAATATTACTGTGTGTTAACAAAAGGAAATATTTTATATTTTTTAAAATTTGAAAACTGATTGAATGTCACATCTTTATCTCATACATACACAATAGAATACTCAAATAAAACATCCCCAAATTTATGCTTAGCTGAGCTTCAAGTATCTACATTATGTCTGACAAAACCATGTGGATCGGTGGAGAGAAGGAGAAAGGGGTCTGAAAAAATCAGAACATCATGGTAAGGGAAGGCAATAGTACATCTCTGGGAAGGTTTCTTAGGTAACCAGTACCAGGGCATTCGGGTCACAAGGAAATACATATTTTTCCAACCCTGGTAATTATAAAACTCTATGTAAAGTGAAGGGACTGGACTACTAACCACTTCAACTCTGATATCTTTATAAAACAATATTCCATAAAGGCTGGGAGACATTTGATCACCTTTAAAAGTCTCCGCAGACAAAGCAAATTAATTTCATTTCCTCAAACACGTATTGATTGCTTAGTATATCCAAGACCTGGTGGCAAACTCGGGACACAGTGATAAGTAATATGGCAAGTAACAATTTGTAGTCCAATGGCCAGTGGCATTTACAATTTTGACTGTAAAGAGTCATAGTGCATTACCTAGAAGCTACTTAGCAGAGAGTCAAGTAACCTTGGAAAGACAAGTATGTTGATAGAACATTCATTGGCCTCTGTAAAAGGTCCAAAGAGAGTGCAAAGGTGAGCAGCTCTGGCACAAGTAATACACATCCTGACTTCATCAGATTCTTGACTAGCTGAAGAAAGCAGTTGATGTGCTCACCATTGCCACAATATGAGCCCCCAGCAGCCGTCAGGACAAGAGGGCAATGCTAAGGGCAGCAGAATAGGCAGAGTTTGCCAGCTACCCAGAGAAGATCATGGTCTGGGTGAAGGTGGTGGTAATGGCACAGCCCTCACTCAAAAGGAACACCAAGTGACATGGTATTGAAGTGAGAATGGTAGTGGGAAGAGCTTGCACCAACTTGGGAGTGCATGTAATATTGGACACTAGAGAGAGGAAAAAGCTTAAAAAAGTTGGTAACTCCTGAAGCTACACTTGAAGTTAAATCACTAATGAAATTCCTATGAGAGTAATGTGGTTGATGAGGCCTAGAGAAAACAATCCACTAAATAAATTATAATTAACACAACTCAATATGATCTATCACATGGAAACCATTCGAGGAATATGAACAGAAGTTTAATTTACCAATATATAATATATAGGCAAACTTAAAAAATTCTAAGTTTGATTGACAACATTTTTTATGACATTCTGTGACAACTGAATAATCTAAGGTATTCTGATAGGAAAATCTCTTAACTATATTAATCATTTTTCTGCATGATAGTACCTACGTGAATAACCAAGCCCTTCAATAGCTCCTTCATCTGACTTCATGTTTGGAATATGACATTATTAAAGAAATATATTTGATCTTAGTTTTAGATCATGGATACAAGAATCAATCCTGGGTCAAATGAAGGTGTAAAACAGTAACAGGTGCTGGCAGGGAAATCTGTAGCAAAGTGCCAACTTGTTCTTCGCCAGGCAGTGTTATCAGGATGATCTCCAACTTTCTCAGCTGGATTTTAAATGTGCAGCACTACTGGCCAGTAACATGGTTCTTGTGAAGTTCTTAGACACTGATTTTGCTTTCTGGGGAAATACTATTTATTCACATCTGTTGTTAAGAAGAAAATATCTGGCTTTCTCACTGCCTACAGGCAGGCTTGGAGAATGACATTACCCATGTCTTTATTTCCTAAATATTGATATTAGTTACCTAATAATGTATTCTATATTATTCTAAAAGAAAGATACTTGCTATATGTTGGGAATTGTTTTATATAAAAGAGAAACCTCAATATTGACCTTAAAATAATTTAAACAAATTGCTCTAGTTTCAATAGTGGCAGAGAGGTGTCTCTTTGGTTATTTCCATGCATCTTTGCTTAAGAAATACCTAATTAGAAAACTCTTAAGAAAGAAATGTTTCACTATATTTATATTGGAGTAACAAAATTTATATTTTTCATTTACAGAATATTTTGGTTTATAAACTGTAATTGCCTGTTGATTATGAGAATAGCCTTAATTTCTTGAAGGTTTTAAGATTTTCTTATTATTTCTTTCCCCCACTATATTTAAAAATATCCAAAGAGCACATAGAAAATCCTGACTGCCATATAAGATTTTGCTGAAATTAATCTACATATAAATATTTATGAAATATAATTATTTACAAATAATAGCATTTACCTGTCTCCTGTTTTCACTGTTTTTCTAAAATCTCTCTGTCTTATCAACTCCAAATATGTAATAAAGTAATTGCACATTTTATATGCTTGAAGATCTCCAAAACTTCCTAAGTTTAAATGGCATTATTGGACAATTAGAATTATATTTGTTATTTATCTGATTCTATAAATTGTTATAAGATAATTTTCCCAAGTAAATCAAAACATATCATAGCATTTCAAGCTAGTCCTGGCCTACTACATTATAATTTTGCTCTGCCTTGCAATTATCTATCTTGTTTTAAATTGTATATTTTGAACACCATCTCCCTCATTAAACTGTAAATGTATGATTGAAACTGAAAATGTTATAGGCTAAATATGTTTATTTTTTAAATGCCTGTTTATTTTTCAAGTTGGGTAAGTCTATTCTTGTTTATCATAGAAATGGCATTATTTACAGGCAAGAAATGGTGATTTAGCAGGAGAGAGGTGTAACAGAATTTCTAAGAATTATTAGAGTAAGTGTCTCCAATTATCTCTTGTGTGAATTATTCTCTGCAATATATATCGGCAATAGTAAACAGCTTATTGTTCATTATCTTTAAGGGGTTTGAATCATTTATGGCCAAATAGACTATGAATTACTTAAGTACAGAAATCTTATGTTTCATTGTATGCATTAAATTTTATTGCATCTAGTGTGATCGAATTTAAAAATCACAAATTACATATTTTATTAATTATACTGCAAATTAAAGGGTTATTCAACTCTCCATTAGCAAATGCTAATTAAATGCCTACTGTGTCCAACACTATGTTTAGGTCTGCAGCTAAAAAGGAAAATGACTCTTTCTCTTCTCACTGTGTTTATGGCCTAGGGAAGGAAAGAGACTAATTAAGAAGCATATATAATACACTATGATTAGCAATGTAATTATTTGATGGTTATTTATTTTATTGGGGAATGCAGTCTAGTCTTAAGGGTTTAAAGAAATCTTCCTCAAATAACTGACAACTGTGAATAACAGTAGAAGAATTAGGAGTTAGAAAGTTTAAACAATGGATGCACATTATCCAGATAGAGAGGGGCACATTTACAGACCCAAAATTGAAGGAAGACATGGTTTTAGGAATGAAAAATTGTTAGAATATAGAGACCAAGGGAAGGAGGAAAGAAAGACCTTGAATAACATATTAAAAGGTTTGCACTTTATCTAAGATCAGTAAATATTCAGTGAAATATTTTGCCAGGAGAATGACATGATTATTTTTACTTAAGGAAAATTATTAATAGTAGCATGGAAAATCTATTGGAAGGAGTCAGAGAAAATTAGTCTATTCAATGTTATTTTATATAAAAATGCAAGAAAAATTATTGTAATCCACATTGAGGTATCAAGAAGAAGAATGAAGAATATAGGAGCCCAAACTATTATTAGTATCAATAGAATTTGTTGCTTCTGGTTATAAACAGTGAGAGAAATGGCTGTTATGGATTTTATCAACTCAGCCATGGGCAAATTAGCAACATACTCTTTCTGAGACTAGAATATAGGAGAACAAATATTATGAACTCAAATCAATTGAGTTTTTGCAGAAATACCGTTTCACCCAGCAATCCTATTACCAGGTATATACAAAAGGAATGTAAATAATTATATTATAAGGACACTTGCATGTGTATGTTCATTGCAATAGCAAAGACATGAAATGCTCATCAATGATACACTGAATAAAGAAAATATGGTACCATACACACCATGGAATACTATGCAGTCATAAAATAGAAAGAGATTACATCCTTTGCAGGGACATTGGGGGAGATGGGGGTCATTATCCTTAGCAAAGTAATGCAGGAACAGAAAACTAAATACCACATGTTCTTATAAGTGGGAGCTAAATGATGAGAACACATGGATACCTAGAGGGGAACAACACACACTGAAACCTTTTGGAGCCTGAAGGGTGGAAGGAGGAAGATGATCAGAAAAAAAAACTAATGTATACTAGAATTAATACCCGGGTAATGAAATAATGTGTATAACAAACTCCTATGACCCAAGTTTGCCTATGTAACAAACCTGCACATGTACCTCTGAACTTAAAATAAAAGTTTAAAAAATAAATAAAATTGAAATGCTTTTAAAACAACGAAAACACCACAATAATATTTATCAATGATAACAACATATAGGGCCTTATGATAAAGAACTCAGGTGGATAGATATATTTTGGAAGGTCATAAATAATAATTGATGTCAAGTTGTAAGGTCTAATTTTGAAGAATGAATATGTAGAAAGAAAAATTAAAAGATCTATCTCTGATGAAAGACAACTTCTTTACAGAAAATTATAAAAAGGCCTAGAAAAGATTCTTTAAAATTACTGAGCAGCATTCCTATGAATGACCAGATAGTGTCTTTACCAGATCAAATGCTTAAGTAAAGATATAAAACCAGTATTTTCTATTCATTGAAACTCCTTTCTCTGTGACATAATGCGTATGTTCTGGGATAAAAAATGATAGCATGTGTTATGAAGATATGTTGAATGACAAAACTTTATATATTACTAATATCAAAGATTTTGTATACTAAGTATAACTAGAAAATTTAAAATTAGTAATTAATATATTAAAAGAAACAGCGTAAACTTGAATGTATCTTCAGTAAACTAAAATGTCATGTAGCAGACTTGGATAAAAAATATAAATTAAAAAAAATTAGAAAAATGTAAAACTCAATGAAATAGTTAAAAAACAAATTAATAACATTTAAAAAAAGCTTCAATACGGTTGATCTGCCAGAAAAAAATATCCCTAATTGCACAAGAAAACAGGAAAGATAAAAGGTTAGAATGTGTATGTCTGACATGTGTTTGGGGTTTTAGAGAGGGAGGAGAGAATATGGGGCAAAGACCATATTTCAAAAGAGAACTGGAAGATTCCAGAACTGTCAAAAACCACCTATCCTCATATTCAGCCAATGAAATAAATCTGAAACGCAATTAAAAGACACACCACCACACCACACCACACACACACACACACACACACACAGACACACGTGTGTGTGCATATATATATGTGTATATATATATGCATATATATATTCTATAAGCTAGAATCCCAGTATTCTGTGCAGCAATATCCTCAAGTCACTTTGAAAGACTCTACAGGAAATTTCAAGGCGTACTCTTGCCCTGGGCTATACAAATATTAAGGATGGGATATAAAAGATATTTTTCAGAGTCTATCAAAAGCAGGACTTTACCAAATAATTCTAAAGGCAATGATTTATTTAGAAGAAAAACTAAAAGTGAAATTTAAAAAGTATTCAAATATTTAAAAAAGGAAAGGATACAAATATATATATATATATGTATATATGCCCAGTAATATCAGAAACTTCTCAGGAAATTAAATGCAAAGAGAAGGTCCTAACAATTGTTAGAGCAAAGGAAGAAATTAAGAACAGAGATGTGATTCTCAGCAAGGATAATGGAGGCAAGAAGGCCATGTAGTGTAAATCAGTGTGCTGAGAGAATTGTCAATATGAGAATCTGCATACGGTAAAAATATTTGTAATGGAAACAGTGCTACTTTAAGGTCACTCTTAGAGAAGTGCAGCTCCTGCCCCAATCCCCTGACTTCAGAGTCTCTTCTTGAGTTCTTCTCTAGTGTCTCGCTGACAAGTCTGGAAATCCATAGAGCCTTTGAGGTATGCCCATCAGTGCCCATGACCTGTTGCCTCCTGTTATACTCCATAAAGCTAGAATCCCAGTATTCTGTGCAGCAATATCCTCAAGTCACTTTGAAAGACTCTACAGGAAATTTCAAGGCGTACTCTTGCCCTGGGCTATAAAAATATTAAGGATGGGATATAAAAGATATTTTTCAGAGTCTATCAAAAGCAGAACTTTACCAAATAATTCTAAAGGCAATGATTTATTTAGAAGAAAAACTAAAAGTAAAATTTAAAAAGTACTCAAATATTTAAAAAAGGAAAGGATACAAAAATAAAAGTAAAACAAGACCAACCAATTGAAAGCAAAATTTAAAACTATAAATAAAAAAATAAAATTATTAGTAATTGGTTTCAATCTAAATGGTCTAAATGCTCCAGCTATATATGGTTTTCAAGAAACACATGTAAATATAAGACATAAAAATGTTGAACTCCAAAGGAAAAACAATAGGCATAGTATGTATATTCTACTTAGTAGAAATAGTTGTGGTTCTGTTTATATAAGACAAAAGAGACTTTAGGGAAAAAAGTCATACTGAATCTCTATGTAAAAATTACATAATGATTAAAACTTCAATTTACTAGGAATGCATAACAATTTTTAATTAGCATACCCCGTGACTATAGCTTTATAATTTGTCTTTGAATAAGGATTATCCAATTAAAAGTGACAGAATGAATCTCTAACTTAAGTATATAAGAACATTTTTGGTAATATCTGTATTGATTAGCTCATGATGTTGAGAGAGAAACAGAACTACTAGAGAATAGATGAGAATTCTAGCTGACAAGATCTGAAACTAGGATGCAATCAGGTTATAGTGCCACAGTGGACATAGCTGGTGACCACACTGCTGCTGGACACAGGTGCTGCAGCCATCAAATGCCCTCAAGACTTTTACTGAATTTGTCTTGGTAAACAAACTATATACTCCAGTTTTTACCTTTGAGTTACTTGTTTAATATAAGAGGTTCAGAGTAGGAGCATCTTGTTGTGTCCCAGCTTTTAACCAGTTTGGGGAGGGAAACTTGGGCTTCCTTATTGGGAATAATGTATAATGTGCCTTCCATTTGTGCTTTGTTTTGATTAGGAGTAGCATGGGTGGGAGCTTCAGACATTTATATAAATGCCTCAATTTCTGAGTAACTATCTAATTTTCCAAGTAAGACATGACCACATAGAATAGGGTTTATTATTATTTTTTACCCCCCTCTCTCTTTTTTTTCAGATAGGGTCTTGCTCTGTCACTTAGGTTAAGCTGGAGGGCAGTGGTGCAATCTGGGCTCACTGCAACCTCCATCTCCTGGGTTCTTAAGTGATTCTCCTGCTTCAGCCACCTGAGTAGCTGGGATTACAGTGGTGTGCCACAACACTCAGATAATTTCTGTATTTTTAATAGAGACAGGATTTGCCATATGCCCAGACTGGTCTCAAACTCATGGCGTCAAGTGACCCACCCACCTCCCAGAGTGCCAGGATTATAGGTGTGAGCAACTGCACCCTGCCTTTTATCTTTTTATAGCACTGAAAATAGAGCCAAAGTGTTCTGTCAATTCCTTTCTGTGTCTACCTACACACAGCCACATATGTATTTAGCTGGTTATTTAGTGAAACACAAATTAAATTAGTAACAAGAAATACTAAGATAAAATATTATCCTAGTAAATAACAGAAAAATAACTTCCCTTTAAGCTATAGCTAAAGGTTCAAAGACTCATTTGTTTTCATGGATATTGTTACTCAGAGAAATTTTTTAACATGGCTTTCATGTTTAATTCTCAATGTTATTTCTGGATTATTGATTCAAGTTTCTAAAAACAAACCTAATAATTCAGCATAAAAAATTCAATTTTCCAACAGTGCATAACTTATCTCACATCTTTTCTACCCCACTTCTCTCACAAATCATGTAAATTAAGATCTTTGTGTGTTGAGCTCTGACTACTAGTAATCTCTTAGCCTAAACCAGTCATGAAGAAGCATTTGGCAATTTGACAGGGAGAGGCAAGTTGACAACTCATCAAATAGCAAGCATTATTTTGTTTCTAGTGTCAATCTGGATTTGAGAATTTATGCAGTATGTTAACACAGGCTTACACACAATAAAACAGGTAGCAGCTACAAAACTGATTTTGTCTTATGTGGTGACGAAAAATGCTGTTGCCCTGCAGGCAGAATTATTATTATTATTATTATTAATTATTTCTTTATTTTCAGATGGAGTCTTGCTCTGTCACCAGGCTAGAGTGCAGTAGTGTGATCTTGGCTCACTGCAACCTCCACCTCTCGGGTTAACGCAGTTCTCCTAATTCAGCCCCCTGAGTAGCTGGGACTACAGGTGCACACCACCACACCCAGCTAATTTTTGTATTTTTAGTAGAGACAGGGTTTCCATGTTGGCCAGGATGGTCTTGATCTCTTGACCTTGTGATCTGCCCATCTCAGTGTTCCAAAGTGCTGGGATTATAGGTGTGAGCCACTACACCCAGCCCAGAATTATTTTAAGAAAGCAACACTGCTTCACCACTGGGAATATTGACGATACTAAAAATAAGGCATTTTTACTAGTTTAAATCATTGTACTTGGCTCAGGAGAAGAAAATAATGGTATTTCACAAGAAAATTGGATTGCTGTGAATACAGAATTTCTATCCACGTGATTAGTTACCAACTTGAATAAAGTATATTTCACGTATGTGTGTGCGTATACGCACACTGTCTACAAAGTCCACTGGGAGGCTGAGGATTACTTGAGCCCAGGAGTCTGAGTCTGTAGTGAACCTCAAAGGGCTGTAGTGAACCTCCAGCCTTGGTGAGGCAAGACGCTTTCAGGGGATAAACTGCATGCTTGCTTGCTGTGGTCATTAAAAACCCTAATTTTTAGGGGTTTTTTTAAGGGCTTTTTCTTAATCCTTTACCTCTTTAAAACTTGATCCACACAGTGTAGTCAAGCCAAATCTCCATACCCAAGCAAGCCATTCACGGATAAAATTGTTATCAGTAGCAGAACCATAAAGCTGGTCCAGACAAGTTGGCCTCCACCATTTCAACTTCTAGCTTTCTGTCTAATGCCTCTGTGCCAATGACTTGAGTTAGGCTTGTTCTTTAGGACCTGGGAAGAAATAGCTTCGTGTGAACTTCAGTGCACTCTCTATTTTCCCCAAATCAACTTGTAAACATAAGTTTGTTTTATCAACTGTGTTGATTGCAATAAATTTATAAAGAGCTAGCCACTACTCTCATAGGCAAATGCAAGCTACTCATGTATCATTTCCTCTAAGAAATTTTTGTTTCCATTTCAGTTGAATTACTCACTCTCCTTCTTGTGACCCCATTTTATATTACAGCAAAGTTTATCACAGCCATTTTAACATTGTATTGTACTCACTATTTTTACTGAGCTGTTGTACTCCTGAACTGTATGTGTCTGGAGACATAAAGTAAGAAAATTAAAAATATCTACTTTGATATCAACTAGTTTAGTCACTAGGGAATTATTTGTTGAATGAATGAATAAATGAATGAATATTTTCCTAATGAATGGAGAAACTGTTTTCCCCCCACTGATAAATATACATACACACACACACACACACACACACACATATATGTATGTGTGTGTGTGTGTGTGTATATATATATAATAAGAAGGCTTGGATAAAATGTTCATTACTCACAAATCAGTCAAGAAGTATAGAAAAGGAGAGACCACAGACAAGGGTAACAAACAATATTTGGTTCACTATTTTAGAAATGCAATAGTAAACTTGTTCCACCTCTGTACAAGCACATGTCAGCTTGTCCACAATATTCTGTTTGTAATGAATAGTAGAGAAGCCATTTTTGGTTTAATGAAGAGCTGAAGGGAAAAGAGAAATGATGTGTCAATTTCTTTTGTGGCACCAGAGAAGAAATTTGAGCACCTATGACTAAGGGATGAGAACCACACGTTCTTAGCATTCCACAAGAAAACTTTGCAAGTCTCTGGCCATCAGCCCAGCTACTTTGGTGTTCAGAAGACCATATATGATAAAAAGTTGAAAGGGAACCTTTTTTTTTCCTGCCTGGTTAACTCTACATAATTGTGACACTATAAGGAAGTGAAGTACCCAGAGCTCTATGTGACAGCATCCCTGGGAGTGATGCTGGCATTTCAGGATTGCAATTGGCAGTAGTGAGGCTTTCACAGGTAACTGTGCAAAGCACATCGGGGCAAGTAATAGCTGAAGTAGGAATAAGAGTAAATAACTGAAGTAACTGGGAGGACTGCAGTTCATGAACTCACAAGAGGGTTTGTACAAAGTGCTCCTCTGAAATGCCCAGAAGTAAGCACAAGATACTGTAGAAGGGAGAGTTGTGCTCACACCATTATATAGGTCTGGGTTATCAAACCAAAAGTCATTAAGTAAGAGGACTGACAAGCAATTTTCAGAGCCCAGCTAAAATTGGAAACTATAAGTCTGTCCCACCTGGCAGAATTATGTGATTTTTCTCCAGGGAAGCCCAGCAGCCCAGAAGGCAGAAAATGTCTGTGATTAGATAGATCCAGGTTGGAGTTGTGTTTTGATGAAAGTAGAAGAAAAGCAGAACGGGGTCCTTGAAAATAAGAATGACAAGAAATGGCCAAACATGATGATGGATTTCATCAGAAAAGTAAAGCCAAGAAGCATGATATGAAAAATGTATGTATGAGGGATTAAAAGACCGAAGTGTTTGTTATTAGAGAGAAGAACTGAGGATGTAGTTCAGTTCACAGGATTATAAATCCTGCTAGTGACCTCAGGAGTGATTTACTGAAGAAAAGTGATAAAAAATAAGTCACAGAAAAAAATTAAGAAATTCTGAGTGCAATAAAGTCATTTAAAATAGTACAAATACAGAGAAAAAATGAGCCATTTGTCACATTCTCCTTGAAATGTAAGACTACACCTGATATTTGGATAATGTATTAATCAAAGCAGATAACAATTGCTATTCTTAAAATACCCAAATTCCATTCATTACAACAAAGAAAACTCTTTTTCTTTTTTTCATTTACCTCAAAGTCCAAAAGAGTATGTAGCAGGTGGTGTTCAAAATGATTCAGGTATCCTGGATCCTTTCAAGTTTTTGGCTTTTTGCAGGGTTTGTTGCATCTGGCTGGAAGATGAGGCAAGAGTGAGAAGGGTCAAGTGAGATGTCCTAGAGGCTAGCCCTGGGAGTAGTACTATTTAGGTTTATATATTTTCCATTGACTGGAACTCGGAAGGCCCCACACAATTATCAGAAAGCTACGAAATATAGGTTAGTTATGTGTGTTCAAAGGAGAAGGATGGATATTGGTAAACACCATCACTCTTTGCCACAGTAGGTGATAGTGAAAACATTTCTGCATGGTATGAACCTTCAAGAAAATGATTTTTACAATGAAGTACAAAAATGACTATAATCTGGAAGGATAGTATAGATCTAGAAAAATCCTTGGCAAGACAAGTATTTGGTGAGAAAATAAATTGCTTTCTGAGAATGTTGTCCCAGGAGCAAATATTATTCTAACTGAGGGGTCTAAGCCAGTCTTCAAAAACAGTAAGAATACATTACAACTTTATGTGTCACAGTATAAAATATAAGGTTTAGTGTTATGTGATTGAGCACAGTCAGAAGGAGAAAGGCTAGATTAAGGCTTGAGATCGAATAGCTCAAGGATTAGTTTTCCTCACAGGTATTATTGGGTGGCATTGAAACAAGAAAGGGCAGGCTGACAGTGAAAGAATACAGATGTTGCATATACAAAGGATTCCAAATACAACTTCAGTGAAGTAAATTGTGAACATTACTGTTACCGGGTGATCGCTGATGAATTCATCAACTCTTATGAAAACAAGGAGGTAAATAAATTCCAAAAGGCATCATTGATATTTGTGTGAAGGGATGTATTTCTACGACAGAAGAGTAAAACCATACCTTATATACTTTTATTCAGCAAATATCTAGATATCACATGTATTTTTCTGTTATCATGCTGCTGATAAAGACATACCCAAGACTGTGCAATTTACAAAAGAAGTTTAATTGGACTTACAGTTCCACATGGTTAAACTGTGGATGGCAGTTCACATGGCAGATGGCAAGAAGAAGCAAGTTTCCTCTTACTTGGATGGCAGCAGGCAAAAAAAAGAGCTTGTGCAGAGAAACTTCTGTTTGCTTAAACCATCATATCTCAAGAGACCCATTCACTCTCATGAGAACTGCAGGGGAAATATCCACCCCTATGAGTCAATCATCTCTCACCGGGTCCCACCCACAACAGGTGGGAATTAAGGGAGCTACAAGATGAAATTTTGGGTGCTTGGAGAAGTGCAGATAAGTTTCTCAGGAAAGGTACTTTTTAACTTTAGTTTTAAAGAAGAAGAAATTTCTCTAGGAAACTTAGGAAAATAATTCTAGGTGGAGAGAATACTGTACTAAATAATCACTGAAGCAGGTAACATTTTTCTTACAAATAATACATGTGAACTATGTAGAAGACATGAAAATTGATCTAATTTTAACTATCTCAGCAGTTCTGTGTTACCTAAAATATTTAGCTAAACATGGTATCTGGAAATTACTGAGTGAATTAGTGAGACATTTTATAATTTGGGAGAGGGAACATAAGTTTTAGGTATGTGTCTACAGAAAGAAAAGAAAGAGATCATAACATTAAATGTATAGAAAAAATATGATGAAAGTATTCTCCAGAGTTAGTCCTCAGAACATACTCTCCTTATATGACCTATAATAAAAAGAATGTGGAAATTATTGTTAATTTACATTTTCTTGATTAAAATCTATTTCTTGTAAAAATACATTGGCTTTAATGAACTGCTTAATTAACTGCCAAATGCTCTTGAATAGTCTTTTTATTTCAACTCTTTATATATTAAAAAAAAACTGTACATTTGGCAGCTTCTTATCAAATAATCATTTCTATTTGGGGATTAAAAGAATGTTCAAACTAGAGTCTTGGAGAATATGATACACCTCTACACCTATGTCTCTTGTTTTAAATTGGGAAACTCATGACCCAGCAAATAACAGTTTTAAGAAACATCTATTCCAAACCTATATTTAATTGCAAATCAGCAATTTAAAAATTTAAACTAATTTTAAATAAAATTTATAAAAATTTCTTTGCTTTATAAAATTAAAGCAAGAATTATATCACTTTATCTACATGATTTTAAAATCATGGAATGACTGATGGAGTGATTTCTAGATAAATAAATTAATTTGACCAATAGTTCTGCATTGCAGTAATTTTAGAAGGTGCATGTCTCTAAGTATTGAAGTATTCTGGATTAAAATAGATTCAATCTCTAAATTATGGTATCTGCCAACATGCTAAAAGCACAATACAGAGTATCACCATGTTGATATGTTAATAAAAAATTAAATTATCTATCATAGTATGTATTATTTTATAAAATTTACCAATTTTCCCCATTAAATTATTATGTATATTTCACCACCCAAAGAAAGTAAATATTTACTTTTTTGAATACCCTTTAGTTTTATACTTTTTTATTCCCAATCTAAAAGCTAATTTTCAGTTCTTTCTTTGTAAATCTTCTCTGATAGTTATAAATGTCTAATTTGTCCAATGTAATATATGTCAAGCAAAAGATACAACCAAATAGTGTTATAATGAAATAAATTCTGTATAGAATTACTCTACTGATAAATATTCTTCTTTATTTTTTTGTGGCTCTCTTTAAATAAAAATATTTTCTAATTATGCCCGAATATTTTCTACTTTAATTTTTCCATATTGTTAACATTTGCCTAAAAATGAGAGAGAGGTTCTTGCAAATCTCTTTAGTTTTTATATCATTGAAATTCAATTTCAGAGGATAACTTTTGTGCTTCAGACTGCATCCTTAATTTTATTTCCTTAGCTTATTTTAAATATATAATCACTCATTGGGGGGAATAAATGCTCACAGCTGGAATCTAGCTGATCTTCAACTTTTGGCATATTTTCACAGTCTGTGGGAATTAGAGTAGAGGAAGGGTCATGCAGGTTTCTTAGAAGATTAATTGAAATATTTAGTGAAGAAGACATTTTATATTAATATTTTGGCAGAGGTAATAAAGCAGTATAGTTCTGTGAATTATAAGCTCTAGTTCAATGTGAATTATTCAGTGCCTACTCATGAGAATGTTGTTTTAATCAAGTTGAAAATTAATCATATTAATCAATTGTTAACTTTATTTAGTCACAACTAAGGAGACAGAAATCTTATTTTTCACGTTGCTCTCATAAACATTCAAAAAAAAAAAAAAGGTTTGTCAGTAATTTATTATGTGCCAGGCAATGTGGAAACACTGGGAAATGCTACAGAGATAAATTATTCAGAATGCCTTTACCTTGAGAAAGTCACTGAATTATTGAATCTTGGTAATTTTTTCCCATGGGCATTTTTCTATACAGTAAAAGTGCTAGGTGCTATCAAAATAAGGCAATGACTAATTCATGATAGAAGAAAACACACTTCTTATAGAAGCCAACTTTTTATAGCACAGATAATTTAAAATATGTGTGTTAAAAATCTCTACTTCATGTATCCACCTATTGGTTTTTATGTTACTGTCAACAAAGCCTGTGACAATTGAGTGTTCACTTGGACAACAATGGAGAAAAATTAAATTAACAGTAACAACAAAAATATACGGAGTTTTCACAGTGGAACAGATCAATAGTTCATCTAGTTGGGTATAGATATGATTGGTACTTATTTCCAAAAAAAACCTGAGACCAGATATTTTAGAGAAAACTATACCACTAACAACGTAACCTAATCTTTAATATTTTCCTATGGGTAAAAACTTTTCTTTCCTTCTAAAGATTATATAACGTAGAACAACCTTCTCAATCCATGGGAAAGTGATTATTATTCAATCTGAACAATGAATAAAAATAAATTGCTATTTAAATATATTTGTTTCTTTCAATTAACTTGTAAAGAATGCATTATTAACTTTTTATTTTTGTCAATAAATATGTGAATATACCTAACAAACTTTAACACATTGAGAGGTAGGAAAATTATTTAATAGCAGATGTATACTTTTACTGAAGAATGAAACTAAAGCCTCTAGCCATATGCTGTACAGCCATATGATAGAATTATTCTGAACATCATTTTGTTCCTTTTTAACTTATTTATGTCTTCTTAATATTTTCTTAGCTAAGCACTTTTTAACCTCACAGTAAAATTTAAGTATAATCTATATACTATATAAAACAGAATGACAATGTGTTATTTTTGTTTTCTCTCTAATAAATTAATAATGTCTAGAAGCTAGCAGAAGTTATATTCCAAAAAATAAAAATAAAAAAACTTTTCAATTTTCATACAGTTTTTGAGAGTGGAAATGACATTAGATTTCTAAAGCAATAGGCATTGCATATAAATATAATCTATATATGTCTGAACTCCAATACCTACCATGTAACAGTGTAAGTTTTGACTTATTAATAATAGCAGGCATATCACCCATGTATCAGGATATATGTTGGGGGATACGTGATAAATCCTAGTGAATTTCATAAGCTTGTGCTCATTGTCCAAATATTGTTGTAAAATGACATTCTTAATCAGATGTACTTCTTTTCTTTTTTTGGGGGGGGGAGTCTTTCTCTGTCACCCGGACCCAGGCTGGAGTGCAGTGGCACAATCTCAGCTCACTGCAACCTCTGTCTCCCAGGTTCAAGTGATTCTCCTGCCTCAGCTTCTAAGTAGCTGGTAAGCCACTGTGCTCTTCCCAGTTGTATGTATTTCTTAATCAAAATCAATGTTGGCTAATATACTGATTTTTTAAAATTTAAGTTTATGGATAGAGATTAGGGAAAGCATTTATTGCGGTAAGGAAAACATATTTAAGTGATGCGTCAGCAGCCATATATAATAGATGTACTCTCTAGCCTTCCTACCTACCTAGGCCTTTGGATTCCTTCTTCTATAGTATAAAAAAGTTTTGTCATATTAATTTTATATGTAGGCCACTTTTGGATTCAGGAATCATTCAATCAAACAATCAAAATAAACAAAAACAAAAATGTATGTGCTAGTTCAAGCCTATTTTTACTATATTCTCCCCTTGTTCATTTAGTTTCATTGATCTGTGCCAGTTTCACCAGTATAAATAAGCAAAATCTTGTAATCCTTTTGTTATATAATTTATTCCTCAGTTTGAGTTTGAAATGAATTATCTGATTCTAGTAATTAGATAAGGGCCATAAGGAAAGTTGGTATTACCTTGCAAAAAGTCTTCCTCATGTGATGTCACAAGAGGATTTCCATGAAAAAGAGGGCCAAACTCACATAACAGGAACATACTGATTCTGTCCCCAAGGAGCTTCATATCTGCCAATTAATGCTCTTACCTTCCCATAATTTCATCATGGCTGTGAATTTGAATTTGACCCCTTTCGTAGCATAGCAGTCCAGGAAATTAAATTCTGTATCTAATTTGGTATGCCAGCTATTTGACTTTAAATGACCTGTTTTAAAGGCAGATATAGTCTCCATGCTCTGAGACAGGCCTTTTAGGTCCTAAGCATATGTTTTATATTTTTCACAGCTCTATGTCAGTTAAAGAAGCCATTTAACCCTACAGTACTTTTACTTCGTGATGGTTGCTACCATTTAGTGTACTTTAGCCTGCCATAAAAGAGATCTTATTTATAACAAACACAGATAATGATATAAATAACCCTTGCACTATGTATTATGTACAACCCAAGTCTCACGTTTTAACACTCACTACAGAACTTCATCACTTTCAAACACTATATGATTGGATAAACTCTGATTTTCACAGGCTCAAACTGTTTCTAATAGCAGATAGTATAGCAAATAATAATTGGCAGCAGGTAACAAAAAAATTCTAACTATTTTAAAGAGAAATAATTTATAGAAGATAACCGTTTATTTGGAAAAATCAGGAAGGCACTGGCTTAAAGGTTAACACCAGAAAAGCTGTGATACAGAGACCAGGGAGTTTCCTTGAAAAACAGTGCCTCCAATTTTATGAAAGATTCTGATGTTTACTGTTTTGAATAACAGTCTCTGAAAGTCAAAACCATAAGTTTACTTTTTTCACCAGCACTTTACAACAGATTTGTAGCTTGTGGAATAAGATTAGAGGAGGTGTATGTGTATGCATATCCATTTAAAAAACAATAGAATTTCAAATTCATAGAAACTCAGACAGAAGTTGTGAAATAAACACTTGACTATAAATCCATTAATAGCTATGAGGTAAAAATTGATTAAAAATATATTATTTTATATCTCAGGAAAAATACATCATTGCCCTAACCCAAGGAAAAACAGGTCTAAACAAAATGATCATTTCTATAAATAGCTAAATTCAAATTAAAAGATATTGTGTCAAAGATACATAGGATGGACACTGATCAAAACATTATAGCAAAAATCATGAAACACCTTTAAATATTGAGACAAGTTTAAATCTCTAATATTATTTTAAAAGTTCTAACTTCTTTTGATGCCGGTAAGATATTATGTAGCAATGATTTGTTCAAAAGGGATCTAATCTCAAAACATTCTAAGGGGAAAAAAGGAACAAAACCAACCATTAGAATCAGATACTGCCCTTAATGATTATATATAATTAACCATATAGTGCTAATCTCAGATTATTTATTGCATTTTGAAAATTAATAAAACAGAGAGATTCAAACGAGGAAGAGGTGAAAAAGGAGGATAAGGAGAAGCAGGAAGAGAGGGGCAGAAAATTTAGTTTGGGTCCTAAATTAAATGACATGTGTACTTATAAAACATAGATTTCAGATATAGAGACACTAAGAGGAGAATCTGATGTGAATATAGAAATAGAGATTATAGGGATACATCTACAAGCCAAACATTCTTGGGAATCCACCAGAATCTGAAAGAAAATCAAATCATGGAACAGATTTTGTTTTTTCTCAGAACTTACAGAAGAAACAAACTCTGCCTTGATTTTGGATTTCTGGTCTCCAAAACCATATGAGAATAGGTTATCTGCTGTTGTAAGCCACTAATTTGGTACTGTGTTATGACAGTCCTAGGAAACTCATTTAACAGTATTATTTACAATGGTAAATATATATATAAAACAAGATTAAAGCCCAGACATTTCCTTGGTGGCTCTTCCTTTATCCACATGTAAATGAGAAACTGGGGGAGGGACTTGCATGCCAGGAGATAAATTACCTATTGTAACTGTCCCAGGTGTGCCAGCCTACCAGACAAATGATCATGGAGGACTATTAAAACTCTCACTTTTGCTGTTCTTGGTGCTTCTAAGTCCATTCTTTGGGTTTGGATGGATGAGCATTTTCTCAAACATGGGTGAATGAATAAAGAACATGTGGTATTTACATACAGTGGAATAGTATTCAGTCTTAAACAATAAATGAAATTCTGCCAGAAGCTACATACTGGAGGCACCTTGAGACTCTTATGTTAAAAGTTTAAAAATTCAGTAACAACAAAGACAAATATTGTATGAGTCCACTTATATGAGGTATGTAAAGTAGTCAAATTCATAGAGACAGTAAGTAGAATGGAGGTTGCCAGGTGGGAGATGGAAGTGAGGCTGTTGTTAAATAGATGTAGAGTTTCAGTTTTACAAGTTGAGAAAAGTCTGGAAATCTGTTGTACATGTATGTGAATGTACATAACTATATGGTACACTTAAAAATGGTTAAGATGGTAAATATTACATATATGTTTTTACCACAATTAATAATCAGTCTCAAAATCTTATCTAATACAGAGCAAGGAAAACAAATTTTGGATATTTGAGTAATATATTAATTAGTAAATTCCACCTCAAATATGTAATTGGCACATGTCACTAGATATTCTAAATAAAGAAGTGTATAATGAGTATATGAAAAACAAAATAATATGAAACAGGTTTATTTGAAAATCTTGTATTTCTTTTTTTTATTATTATACTTTAAGTTCTGGGGTACATGTGCAGCTCATGCAGAATTGTTGCACAGAAATGCATATGCCATGGTGGTTTGCTGCATCCATCCCCACATCATCTACATTAGATATTTCTGCTAATGTTATCCCTTCCCAATCCCCCCATCCCCCTGCTATCCATCCCCTAATCCCCCCCAACCCCCCAACAGACCCCGGTGTGTGCTGTTCCTCTCCTTGTGTTCATGTGTTCTCATTGTTCAGCACCCACTTATATTTCTTATGTTAGTACCTGGCTCTTCACTGGCTGTAGAGGCAGAAGCCACTTACTCTGCAGCATCTGATGCAATGTTTGATATTACACATAGTCTTCCTCTGCTGAATTCAGCCTTCCTCCTTGATGTGCGCCAACATCACCACACCTAGCAAGCTCTCTAGAATTGTGCTTAGTCAGCATGCCCCTAAGCCACAGTACTTTGCAGCACAACCAAGCTTATCTTTTATGCACAGTGGTCATATGTGTTGAACAGTTTGCCTAAAGTATGTCATAGTTTTGTTTCATTTCAAATGTAACACAGAAACCTAGCATATGCTTTTCATTATAAATATAACTGATGATATTCTGTCTTTCTTCTTCTACCTTGTAACACTTATCTCCTATAATAATAATAAGCCTCTGATAATATCTCCCTTAGTTCTAATGGTCATGTGTTGTGCCATCTCTGATGCCAGCTTGTATGAGTACTGAGATACTGACTAGAATTCATGCTGTTTTTTAAAATTAGGAATAGAAAGAGTTCAAGGGGGCATTTTGCTTGTCAGAGTCTATTGGTGTAGATTCTGAACCTATGAACCAGGGAAACTCTTATCTTTTTCAGGTCAAGGAGAACAGGGATGACCTGATCTTTGAAAGTTCTGGAATGCAAATTTCTTGTATTTTGCTGGCTTTGCTAGCAAAGCGTCATGCCAGCATGTGATGCACAGCATTTCTTAAATTTCTGAGACAACTAGTGCTTTAGAAGTGATTTTATGGATTGGTATAAAGGTCAGGAAAGTTTTGAGCAAAATACTTTATTATTATCTCAAAAAGGTAACACTACAGCATATTACTTAGGACATCTCAAATAATATTGTTTTGATAAGCAACATTACAATATAAATATCAACATTGTCATTATCAAAAATATGTCTGTTTTTGACATTTATTTATGGTACTGCTGAGAACTTCATAAACCATATGTCCAGTATTTTATTGTCAATGAGAAATCATACCATATGTGCTTGAGTTCTATACATGGGCCAGCACATAGCATATTTATTTTTGCTTTTTCTATTTTGCCTACTTCAGGCTGGATTGAATGTATGAATCCCAGGAAGAAGGACAACTTACATCAAACTGTTCAATATGCCTCAAGGGAGCCATTTTAAACAACCTTGGTTTCAAAGTTGAGGACATGTTTAATTATTAAACAATAGCTTTCGAGAACAGATTTCTATTTACTAATGCCCGAGTTGGCTTTTATCAGAATCCTAACCTGAACAGCACAATGTAATACTGGTAGCAGGAAAAAAAGGCCAAGAACCAGCAGAATTGCAACAAAAAATGCTGTCATGGTCACCAGCATGATTTGTGGGGTTCAATGTGAAATTAAAACTTGGAAAATCTAGTTCAAAATGCACAGAATGGTAGCTGTTAAAGGAACTAACATACACAAGTTTTTCCTTTCTTTTTGATTTCTTACACTGGTTTTTTGTTTGCTATTTTATGTCAGGCTAAGCAAGGATACATTAATATTTTAAGTTATTAATATGAATGTCGAGGCCAGGTGCAGTGGCACATTACTGTAATCCCAGTACTTTGGAAGGCTGAGGTGTGTAGATCACCTGAGGTCAGGAGTTTGAGACCAGGCTGATCAACATGGTGAAACCTCCCTGTCTCTACTAAAAATACAAAATTAGCCAGTTGTGGTGACACATGCCTGTAATCCTAGCTACTTTGGAGGCTGAGGTATGAGAATCACTTGAACCCATGAGGTAGAGGTTGCAGTGAGCTGAGATCGCGCCATTGTACTCTAGCCTGGGCAACAAGAGTGAAACTCCATCTCAAAAAAGTATATATATATATATGTATATACATATATATGTGTGTGTGTGTATGTGTGTGTGTGTGTGTGTGTATGAATGTCTGGTTTATCATTATATTGTATAATACCAGTTTTAAATGCAAATATAAGAACATTTAATATTTAATTCATACACAGAAATTATACAATTTGTATTTAATAGTTTATAGCAATTTGTATTTTATATATGCGTATGTATTTTCTTCTTACCAGAACAGTGGAAATACTACACAAAATTGTGTGTTTATTTTACTTCTTTATACATACACAGTCAACCAACATCCTCTACCTTTGGTTTGCTGTTGGTCAATTGTGCATGTAGAAAAAGTAAAAGTAAGAAAACAATGAAAGAAAAAGGAATTATGGGTTGCTCTAGTTTTCGCTTTCCTTTTGTGTCATTATTTTTCAGGGTAAGTGTTTGATTAATAATATGAAATAATATGAGTAAGAAAAGATACCATATGGTTCCTTGGTTGCTGGGACTTCTTAGAACTTCACTGCCTTCTTTATGCATTCAAAACAAGTATGTTTCAGATGGAAAGCAGAGCCTCTCATTATTGTCAGTACTTATGCTTACCTCTCATACACCTCAAACAGTTACTTTGTACTCTTTTTAAAGTCTTGCTTAATTCTTCTGGATCTCAGTTCCACCAGAATTCTGTGCTCATGAGGCCTCCCAAGAATGCATAAAATTAGATGACAAGAAATGCCAGACACACATATTGAGTGTGTCTCCCTTTTCCACACTTTATTCATTGTTTCATCAGACATCAGTTACAAGACAGAAGTTCTGAGACAAAAGTATTTAGCATTTTAAGAGAGTAAAAGCAAAGCATTAAACCAGACACCCTTCTCTGTGCAGTCTCTGTCCTTGTATTGGCCATATGCCCATAAATACAGCCCTGAATGCGGTACTTATCCAGAGTGATTCAGGAGAAATTCTATGTTGAAACTGGTGCAGCGTATGATTTTGGCAATAAAAATCACTGATTCTCATTGTTAATAATAGCTCATGTATGCAAGTCAGGGAAGCCTGAGCTGACCATAAGCAGTTGTTATGAGATAATGTAAATTCAGCCCCTGTTCCTGTTTCTGGAAGCAATGGGTGTCAAAAATTATTTATCTTAGTACTTGTATTGTTTAATTAAATAATTTCTTGTCATGGATAATTTTCATTCCTTTTAGTTTTATATTACCATATGTTTTAGAAAATGTCTCCTGTTAAGTAACAAAATGCTAAAGAAAAGATATATGGCACAAACATTAACAATCACTCAAAATTTTGTTATAGAAAAAGTTTATAGTATTTCTGACATGATAGTTTTTTTTTTTTTCTTTTGGGCACAGAACACTACTTACTCTTCGTTTTTTGAAATGCCAACTTATTTTGTTTTCTGTACTTTTTTCTTCTTTCTGGATGATTCCTGGCTTCAGTGGAAGGTTGCAAGGTGTCACTGGAAGGAACCTCTAGAATTATACCATATTCCACATCCTTGTTGGCATACACGAGGGAGGTAGCTAGTACAAACGAGCCTTTGGGAGTGTGTAGATCTTCACTCCTGATGTATATGCTACAAGTCAATGCCCCTTAGTCATGAGATCTCAATGTTCTCTGTTCTTCTTGTTAAAAGCCCAGGACTTCTGGGTCCATTGGTATGTGTAGTTTGTCCAAGTCTTTTTCTCTTGCCAAGGCATGCGAAAACATCTATATTTCCTGCATACCATAACCAGTTAATGAGAAACAAGATGAATTATACTGGTATTTATCTTTGTCTAACTAAGCCATTCTACTTTTTTAGTGTTCTACAGGCACTACACTTTGGCACTGAGTTTTATTTTAAGGTTCCACATAGAAAGCAAGTGCTTTCTGACTGGGACTCCCCTTACGGCTGTCTGTCATGCTTCCCTAATCTGGGCCAACATTGTGAGAAGTGGGTGTAAGGAACTCACTTAAGTAGAAGGACCTTACTTGTTTAGAAATCCTACTAGTGGGTAAATATCCAAAGAAAATTAAATCAGAAGGTCAAAGGGATATCTACACTCCCATGTTCATGGCAGCATTATTCACAATAACCAAGTTAGATATTAAAGCTAAGTATCCATCAATCTTTGAATGAATAAAGAACATTTGTATACATACAGTAGAATACTATTCAGCCATAAAAAGAACAAAATCATGTCATTTGTAGCAGCATGGATGAATCTGGATGATATTATATTAAGTAAAATAAGCCAGGCACAGAAAGACAAAGACCACATGATCTCACAAATATGTAGAATCTATAACAAGCTGATCTTACAAAAGTAGACAGGAGAATGGTGGTCATCAGAGACTGGGAAGTAAAAACGAAGAAGGGGAAACGTTAATCAAGGGTACAAAGTTGTAGTAAGGTGGAGTAAATTCTGGTGCTGCCTTGCATAGTATAGTTGACAATAGTACATTGTATATTTCAGAATATCTACAAGACAAGATTTTTAATATTCTCACCAAAAATAAATGATAAGGGTTTCAGGTGATGGATACTAATTTGATCATTACACATTGTTTATGTGTATTGAAACACCACATCATACCCCATAGACATAATTCCTATATGTAAATTAAAAATAAAATAAAACAAACAAAAAACAAAGGAAAAGATCTTTTCTCTAGTTTTATTCTAGCTAAATTTCTGAAATTTCACTAATCAAAGAAAAATAACTTTATTTCCTTATATAAAAAAGTCTTCAAGGAATATCAATTATTTACCCAATTGTATGTCATTTAGAAATAAAACTTGGAGTTTAAGAAAAAAAACATTTTTCACTCAAATGGTCTCAGGTGAATGGCTCTTGCGAAGTAAAATCATGCTTTTGTGCCAATTTGTCAAACCATGCTTTGTAAAAGAATCTAATTTGAAAGGGAAATATAAACATCTTTCTTTTTTTTTTTCTGAGTTCTATCAGTCCTATGAAGAATTTAATGTATTTAGTGGAATTTTCTAAGAAAAGAAATGTAACTAACTCCACTTTCATATGTAAATTAATTACACCTTTTGAGCCTTTACAAAGATGGCCTTAATATTCCTTCAACTTGACTAAACTTTAGACCATTTATTTGTAATGATAGTCCCTTGACTGCCCTTTTGATAGACCATTTATTTTCTGAAACTTGAAATTATAAATTTTATCCCTGCCCCTTTAAGGTGTGCACAAATATTTTTTACTTTTTTTCCTAGTTTTATGACCCATAAATGTCTTTATCTAGATGAAACATAGCATTTGAGAAAATTGCATTTCTATCTACCAATCCTTAGGGGAGGATAGGAAGCTAACTTTAATGGGCATTAATTAATGAACATGAATGGCTTTGATATGGTTTGGCTATGTGTCCCTACCCAAATTGCATCTGTAATTGTAATTCGCAGGTGTTGAGGGAGGGACCTGGTGGGAAGTGATTGGATCATTGAGTCAGTTTACCCCATATTTTCCTTGTGACAGTGAGTGAATTGTCATGAGATCTGATAGTTTTATAGATGGAAGTTTCCCCTGCTCTTTTTTTTCCCCACCACCATGATTCCCATTTGCCTTCCACCATGGTTGCAAATTTCTTGAAGCCTCTCCAGCCATGACGAACTGTGAACCAATTAAACCTTTTTTGTTTATAATTACCCAGGCTCAGGTAGTATTCTTTATAGCAGTGTGAGAATAGACTAACAAAGGCTTCATCACAGAGAAAACAATTTTCAAATTCAGGGGTAAATCAGTATGCTCATATTTCATTGATCAACCTCTCCCCTAATGGCCTCCATTACTTTTCTACTAGCTCACTTCACAATTTTCTTAGTGGAGTATAGTCTAATCTCTCTTGTATAAAACAATAGTTTTGAATAAAGTCTTCCTTATTCATTTATTTGGCACAAGTGTTCCAGAAAAGCCTACAGGTCTCTCAAATGAAGAGCATAAGTTCCCAGTTATCTTTTATGTTCAAAAGCACCAACTATCACTGAATTTCAAAGTTGAAGATAGAAAAGCTCCTGAACTATTGAAAAATGCCTACTGTGGAAATACATGATCTTGTTTTCATGCAGCTCTTCTTCCCTAACTCTTTAGATAAAATAAAATTGTTCACCAATGGCTGTTAAGCTGAAAAAACAATTCCTCCCTCCTTTGAAAATAATTTAACAATGATTTTAGACACCAGATGTTAAAGTGATAAATTACTCTTAGAATTCCCCTTTCTTCTCCCTAGGTAAAACATTCATTTGGAATTACCTCAGTATTCATAATGAAGGTTTCTGCTTAATGATGTCCTGGATAATTTTCTGATAGCTCTGCTATAAGTAGTCTGATAACTTTTCCACCAAAGAAACTGTTTGTAGAGACATAATTGTTATGATTTCCATTTTTTAAAAACAAGAATGCCATGAGATTTGACAATATAAATTTAAAAAATATGTTTTTAGAGGCTGTACCTTTTTCATGCTTATTTTAAAATGTGATTTGAACTTAAATTATTATTCTAATTCTCTCATATTATATTACAAATTTACATATGTCTTATAGATAGATTCTCGTCTAGGGATGCTTTAGGCCCATCCCCACAGGAGGCATTTGACAATATTTAGCAATATTTGTGATTTTCATGACTAGGAATGGTGGGGCTACTGATATCTATGGGCAGAGGCCAAGTATGTTGTTCATTATTCCACAGTGCACATAATAATCTCTCATAACAAAGTATTAGCTGGTGCAAAATGCAAAGAGTGCCAAGGTTGAGAAGCCCTGGCCTAGGAAATAGATGGGATTTGATTTTCATCAGTCCCCATATATCTGAATGAAGCCATGGAAATCAGTTCTTTTAAAAAACAAATTAACTCTTTGAAACCATTGGAAGATTAATAGCTTTCTTTAAAAGACTACACATTAATAGGAAAGTTTGAGTCTAACCAGAAGTAGATCAAAATTCATATGTTGGACTAGTACAGGATGATGGAGTTTCTCAGAGCTGTCAAGTGGATTTGACACATGTAAGTGGTAAGGCTAACATAAGCTCTGTGCAAATTATATCAAATGTTTATATGTTGTCTCCTGTAACAAAATTATTTTACAAGCAATGAAACTCAGAATCGTATAGTAAGTAGTAAATTTATATAATATTCAATTGAAACCTAAAATAATTTCTCTTCTTTTTTATTGATCAATTTTTAGATTGATGTAAATCTAAAGTAGACATAAATCTCTCAGGAAAATGTTTTTAAGGTTGAACCTCCCTTACACCCCTGAGATTTACCCTGTGATACTGTCATATTTTACATCCTTTCATAATTTGTTTCATTTTCATAAAAGAGGCCTTTCTCTGTTTGATATAACAAGAAAGTTGCAGTGCTAAATTGTGTCTTAAAAGATATTTTTTACAACAGATTGAGGATTTATAAACAGCTAAGGGTCATAATGGTCCAATGAATAGGGGAACACGCCAGAATTTAAGAGGTAAACAAACATGCTTTGTTAATAACATGGGAACACTTGTCCAAGATTGACCTGCAAAATGAATTTAAATTCCCTTAAGCTTTCCTTAGTCTGGCTGTAGATGGTTTCAGTATGTCAGTTTGGCTTGCTTGAGTAAACAGGCCATTAAAAGGAAGCTCGGCTTTCTATATATTATCTACCTTGAACAGACAAGCTTCAATGGTTTGGATGATTTAGTCAAAAGTGAAGAAGAACATGTGTGACCTTTATAGTTTATATATGGTGTATTCAGAGTAATATACACTTGAATAAATGATATTTATTTTTGATTAATTCCTAATATTACCATTTCATTTAATGAGTCAAAATATTAATCAGAATATTATTATTCAAAATAATAATCATGTTAATATTTAAAGTAAGACCATTTTCCTAAAGCTCTCTAACAATTTAAAGAAACATTTCATCTTCCCTAAAATTGAATGATTTCTAACATCTTTAAAGGAACATTCTAGGAATTGTAGTGTGTCTCTTAATGACAATATAGTTAAGTTGTCTTGTGTATGTCCTGCAATGTACTTTCAGCAATTAGAAGTAGAAAGAATAAAAGGCACATGATATCTAATGGGATCTCCAGCTTTGGCAGCCAGATCTCAACAATAGTAATAAAGGTTACATGAATCATAAGTCTGCTTATTAGGATATGAATACGATATATGAATATAATATATATTTATAACATTTAAAGTTTAAATTAAATTATATTTGACGACTAAGATGTCTTTAAATATGCCATTAGTCAAAATTTATTCTTGGGTTTGCTTTATGGTCATATATCAAAAGTTGGCAAATTTATCTGGAGGAACCATGAACTGTCATTTGTGTGGATATTGTGAGGCCTCCAATATTACCAGAATATAAGCAAAACCAATTAAAGTATAAATATTTAATTACTCTAGGATGAAGAAACATTTTGTTGAAAATACCAATGTATCATGTTAAGCATAGCATTGGAACTTCTGGCCAGGGAAATCAGGCAAGAGAAAGAAATAATGAATATTCAAATAGGAAAAGAGGGAATAAAATTGCCTCTGTTTGGAGATGCCAATGTTGTATATTTAGAAAACCCCATCGTCTCAGCCTGAAAACTCATTAAGCTTATAGGCAACTTCAGCAAAGTCTCAGGATACAAAATTCATGTGCAAAAATCACAGGCATTCCTTTACACCATACACAAGCAGAAAGCCAAATTATGAATGAACTCTCATTCACAATGGCTACAAAGAGAATAAAATACCTAGGGATACAGCTAACCAGTGAATGTGAAACACCTCTTTAAGGAGAACTACTACTGGGTAAGGAAATAAGAGACAAACACATTATATTTATATAATTTATATAATAGTATACATTATGATTAGCGAAAGCTTAATTTCCTCTGGTTAGGGATAAAGAGAATGACTCAAGTGTTCCTTCCTTATATCAGCAGAAGAAATAATTAAACATACATTTATTGAAACATTCCTTGATCTCAAAACATCACCTTTGATATATATTTTTCAAATCTAAATTACATTTAAATTATGAATTTCTCTGAAAAGTTGAAATTTCTATGGTTTATTATTCTTAACATCAGAAATTGATTAAAAATACTAAGGTATAATGAGTTTTGCAATTTGAAAAGACATTAAAAATTCCCTAAGCAACAGCTGAAAACCATTTTTGGTCTCTTTTAAAAAAAATGTTGTATTAATAATTTATAATCATCTTTTTATATTCAAATTTTTAAATGAGGTTGTCCATATAAACTTTACGTATTAAATTGTTAAATATTTGTATTAAACAGAACTTTTTATTTTCTAACCATATGAAAAGTTGAAAGTTTCCTTATAAACAATTTTAGGCTCATCATAAATCAATAATATTGGTATAATAACCCAATCCTGAATCCAGCAGACATTATTTCACATCTTTATACCACAGTCTTAAAACCCTCTTCACAGAGTTAGGTTTTGTAGTAGTGGGCATCCTATTGATATCCATAAACAACTTCATAGAAAAATAGATCCTTCTACAGGAACCTTTATTCAAAGTGGAGCCATGATTACTATCAAATAATTAATTAAATATGGAGATATCTGTTTCCTAAGCACTGTCAAGATAATTCTAGACTGTGATGGAATGGCCTAGACCTCTGTAAGAAAATGGTACAACTTCACAGTCAGTTTTCCTCAAGTTATAATCAATTGGGATCACTAAATATAAAATGATTTAAGTAAGAATGTTTAATATCTTTTTAATTTTCATTTTGAATTACTTTTTTTGTACAAATGCATTTTTAAATGAACTTTGATTTAAACCTATCTTTATATGGAAAGAAACAGAGAGAAAGAAACAATAAGAATTGATCAACTGACAAGGATGTTTTTGCTGATTAAACTTTAGTCAGGCTCCTGAACCTTCTCCTGGGCCCATTTGTGCACTTCATTGGAAAATTCAGTCTTAGCAAACAACTTTGTTGGGTCAATTTACCAAGACCCCTACTCTTGCTATCTGGTCATCAGTATCAGATCTATAGCTGAGTTCTTATCCTCTACCATTTCCCCAGTATTATCTGGTCACCTGGCCTGCCCTCAACTAGAATCCTGTTAGGTTGTATTAGCCAGAATACTCTATTGCCTGTGATGTTTTCTTTTAGTAATTTTACATCCATTGACCACCCATGACTTCTTCCTTGGCCCTGTTTGCCAAGTTGAGCCCAATCTCTCTTACGGATAAATTCTCACTGCAGTGGCCCTATACCTTTTATAATGGTCATGATAAAGCTTTTCTTAGTATATTTTAGCAAGGAAACTTGAGTAATTTTTTTAACACAAGTCGCTTAATTACCTATCCTCCATCCTGAAGAAAAACATGTATTGTAGTCATCGTTATATGATCAATGAGAATGTCAGTATACACTGAGGGTGTAATTCATGAAATCTCAGATATGTGACCTAATTATATATATAACATATCATATAATCTATAATGTAAACCTATATTGATAATGCAGATATCTGTATTATAGTCAAAATTCTTCATTATGCTTAATTATTTTTTATTAATACATAAACTAGCAGTTCACATAACATATTATAATTGTATCATATTCCTTCAATATATTTTATTTTCCAGCAATTTATTTTTGGCTCATTTTTAAAACATGCTGTTTTCTCAACATATTTATTTTTGCTTAATGACTTAAACCAGGCATCATGATAAGAAGAATAAAAATTGTTTCAGGAAAGAAAATGTCTTTGAAGGACAGATACGTAAGCAGGGAGCTCAGACAGTTAATGCCTTTATCATTTCCCCAAATCCCATTATTCACAACTTTGATTAGAGGGAAATAATGTATATTAAGACTTTACTCTATGATCATATCACATCATGGAGTAAGAACCAGTTGTTTTCTATTTTCAACAAGATTTTAATTTATATTTGATGGAAATGAAGTTCATTTTGTTTCATGTGAAGTTCTTTTAATTGAAGAAGAATCCATGCTTCAGATTCCTAAGGTATTTCTATCAAAAATCTTAGATGAATTTGAAACTATCCCCAAATCTGTAAAACCTTTGACAATTATTTAAAGCGTATAATACCCCCAGCCTTGCAAAGCAGAGGTCACAAAACAGTTTTCAAACTAAATTCCACATTGCATCATAAATATTTATTGATAATTTAAGAAAAGTCACATTGTACTAGTGCCAGGTTTTAAACAAAAAGAATACAAATTCCCTTTACTTAAATTCAGCAGAGTCTCAAAACATATACTTTTTAAAACTGTCCTATAATAGAGTTGCAAGAATTGAAACAACAACAACAACAAAAAAATGAAAACCAAAGTCTTATCTGAAATACTTGTATAAACTACAAACTTTCTTTCTACACTATGTTGGAAAATAAAGCTTCAACAAATGATTTGGTTTATTATTTAATCACATCAGCAATCTACAGACCCTGTGTCTAAATTCAGAGAATGCCTTGGACTTCTCCAGGCAAATAATGTATTGATTTCTGAATCAGGTTCCAAATAGACGGATGAAGGCTGTAGTTCATTATGCCAGAATCAATGCCATTTGGCTTTGTCATTTTCTGAGCAATAAATATAGATTTCTTTCACAAGTGATAGTTTATCTAGTACATTTTATTATTTAGGTTATATGTGTATGCCAGCCTATTAAACATTTATTTTGCAACTTGCAAAATAGGGTGTTTGAAAGCTAATGAAGAAAAATTAAACTCTACCAGCAACAATGACTTCTCTTTGTATTTTATTTCACTTAAAAATTACCAAACATTCTTCTTTGCTCAGGTTTCATCTAAGAATTCAACCTACATATTCCTGCAGTAAAGATTTATCAGAGTTTGTATATAATGACATCTGGAAAAGGTCCAGACAAAATCTTTTCTAATACATAATCCACCTGCTACTTTCCTAGAAGGAAAGCTTCAAAGAGAAACAGAATCTAGCCCAAATGTTCTCCTAAGTGACATCCAAAGGGATTTGCAAACTCAATTGCTGTATCTTTGCTTGAATGAATCTTTTATTCAAGTTGGGATCTGTTGGCATGAAATTTATTTTTCTTTCTTTTATCAGAGATGTTCTATTTATATATTTTAGCCTATAATACCATTTATTAGTCTTGTAAGTTTTAGTTTCTATTCTTTATAAGACGATCAACACACAGGGAGAAATCTTTGCTCTAAGCAAAGAGGAGTTTTTGGAAAAATATTTCAGAGTGTATTTATTTGGAGATAATGAAGTTAACATTTCAGAGCTTCTCTTGCCTCTCCTTTCCTGTCTCCTATTCACCTAAGTGTAAAGTATTACAAGAATGGGATGAAATGATACTGTACAACTTTGTTTCCTTTTCCTATCCCTTAAAACCATGAAAATATTTCACATGCTTAGAAAAAAATGCAATCAATTTTCCCCCTTACATTCTCCATGTATAATTGTCAGCCATATGAAGCCTGTGTAATTTGGTAGCATAGCCCTAACAATCTAACATCATAAAACCAACTCAATATCAAAGTGATGAGTCATACCATATAAGCTGCTGACAATCACAAATTGTAAATTCTGAATTTATGTCAGTGGTTGATACCATATTTATATTTATAAACATGGGTAAGGTATTTCACTTAATAATAATAACTCACCTACTGGACACTTATGAGGCAGACATTTTCTAAATTACTTTAACAGATTTTGAAAATTATATTAAAACAATTAGAGGTTAGTACTTCCATTCTCAACCTACCTATAATAAAATGGAAGCACTAGGGTTTTATAATCAACCAAAATCCATATCCATTTAATCATTAAGTTATTGAATTGTGGTCTAATATGTAAAGTAAAGAGTCATAAAACAACCCCAAAGATTAAAAATTGTCTCTAAAAATTATTCACATTTATGTAAATGTATCAATCTGATCATCTGCGAGATGGAAAGGGATTTTATAAAGCATAAGGTTTGTATGCTTAGATGTGGAATCTCCTCAATAATTATTTTGCATTTGAAAACTTTATTTTGAGAGTTCATCTTTATATATTCATCTTCAATGTAAAGCTAGTTATCTTTTAAATATTTACAAGTGAATGACATTTCAGTTTGAAACTTCTTGATCTTTACTTTTCTAACTGAGATCAGGGACAAAGCACTTCAGTCTCTGCTTTACAGCAGCTATGTTTGAAATTATAAATTTTTGTGATCTCAGAGAGCACTTATACATGCAGGAAGAAAATGTCAAGATACTTTTTTATTGTCTAAAGTGTCTGCGATTGTTAAAGGTGAATCTAGAATCTTGACTTATTTAAAAAATGTTAAACTTAGTCTCATTGTATTTTTATCTTAAAATATAATTATTTTAATATTACATTAAATTTTTATTTTAAAAACCCCACAGTATTAGCTTGTTGCACTGTCCCTTTGACCTGGGACCACCTCTATTAACTACTAACTGGGGGGCCCATCTCCCACGGATGCTGTATCTGAGGCAAACACAACAAGGAAGTAAGAAGAAAGTTGGGTTATTTCCTGCATAAGGCAGAGAATAACTGGAGCACCAATAAATAATCCTTCAGAAATTAAATTGCCTGTAAGAATTATATTTGATGGGCAGTATTAAGAAAGAAAGTAAAAGAAAATTGTGTCCACATTAAAAAGTTTTTCTTTGTGCCAGGTGTGATGGTAAGCACCTATAGTTGCAAGTACTCAGGAAAGTGAAGCAGGAGGATCTCTTGAGTTCAGGAGTTCAAGTCCAGCTTGGGAAACTTAGGGAGACTCTTTATCTAACAATACAAATAAGCAATGCTTACAAATAAGCAATACATTAAGTATTTCTTTTGTCAATAAGTCAAGTCTCACCTTGAATTAAAGAGATAACTTATTTGACCTAAGAATATGTAAACTCATATGCATCCACACAGGTATTGCTTGTTATACAGGGTATAATTACACTTTATTGTAGGAGTATAGTAAGGGAATTATGCAGGAATAAAATACAACAGACTTCTGGATATATTATCCATTATCCCTGAGTGAGATACTATAATTGCTAAAGTCTGGTTCTATCTAGAGTCTGAAATCTCTGTTCAAAAGAAAAAATAAATAAATTAAATACCTCTTGGTGGTTTCAGCCTAGTCTATAACTATTTTTAATAGAAAATTCCTATTTTGATTTTATAATTTTGTAACTTAGGGCAATTCACAATGAGGTAACTATCTTGAAAGAGATATTGACCTCAACTTTTTTGAGGGAGAGCATATATCTTTGTAACATTAAATAAATAATAGAATGGATATGAATATTTAATATCTACTGCTTAAGATGAAATTTTCAAAATACTATTTTAACTAGTTTACAACACAATATAGAGTTAGTTTTAATAGGATGATTATGTTCTTTGAATATTCTTCATTCATTTATTATTTCACAGGATGATTTCAAATGAGCATTTACATTATTTTATTTCTATCCATGTTCTTAAATAGCTGCTTGGAAGACAGTAGAAATTTATGATGTAAACACTTACTTTTGAAAAGAGAAAAACAAGTCTGGGTTAGAAGCAATGATTTTAGTAGCTGACACAAAGAATATCTCAGCTTACTCATATTGCTACTCATATTAGTGAGTCCAAATTTAACAAAGTGCTCTGTGGGCATGTGCACACACATATACACACACTCAAATACACACACGTAGAGAAACAAACACATGTGCTGACAAAAATTTGGGAATTTTGACATCACATTTAGTGAACATATTCAAAATCTATGATTATGTGGATGTAAATTGAAAAGTTAAAAATAGGCTGTAACAGTAAATGCATGTTAATTAGAACAATTTAGATAATGGATAGACTTTTCAGAAAACAAAAACTGGAAAATGTCTGCAATGTTGATATTCAAGTTTACTTCTAGAGATCTCTTTCAGATTGAAGCTTATCAACAGGAATATGTAAATTTGGGACAAAAAGGTTTTGAAGGATCTGAAACAATGTTCAGACCTAAATTTATCCA
The DNA here is from genome assembly GCF_049354715.1 of Callithrix jacchus. NCBI lineage: Eukaryota > Metazoa > Chordata > Mammalia > Primates > Cebidae > Callithrix > Callithrix jacchus. Next base: position 80,244,522 of record NC_133504.1, read on the forward strand.
GATAAAGATGAAAGATCTGCAAAATGCATGGAAGAATATGAACTCTTAATACCAAAAAGAAAGTAATTTAGTTGGTTCATGATATTAGGGAGGCACATTTCTGTTGGGAAGAATGCTCAAAAAATTGAACCTATTCCAATGGGCTTAAAATAGTAATTATAATAATTAAATTTTAATTTTATGGTTACAATATCTTTTTGCCTAAGTTTTCTCATTGTACTCTTACAATTTCTTAAATGCAATGGAAGGCAGGTATTTTTTTTTTTTTTTTGCCATTTCACAGATAAAAAAATTGAAGACAAAGAATTTTCTTTTAAAGTGAATAGATGATCAAATCTCAAATACTGATTTTATTATTCTAGTCCAAATTTTAATCACAGTGATCTCTAAACTGAGCCAATAACCTATGTAATATGACATGGTTATATAACAGCACACATCCAAGACTACTAGGCAATATCATGGAGTAAATAATAGCACACACTCAGAAGCTGAATCATCTCAATATAAATCCTAGCCTTACTAATTGTTATCAGTTTTCTCATTTGTAAAATGAGGTTAACACATTTGCTTGGTTTAAAAAATGTATTCATGAGAATTAAGCAATTTATGAAAAGAACTTAGCAGAGTGTAAGAACTCTTTGTTCACTAAAATATGAATCATTATCATCTGGCACATAAAAGATACTCGATGCTTGTTAGTTTCTTTCATAGCTTCTTTATATTTTCCAAAACCTTACTTTAGATGACAAATTTATACATTGTAATAGGAATTTTACAAGTGCAAAGAATAAGGAGATGGTTGGTAAGTGTGAAAATAATAACAACAGGAGTTCCATTTTCACCATGATACTCTGCTATACATTTTTTCTTATAAAGACAAGTTGAAGTCATGTCCCAAAACAGATAAATTCTTTATTTGTTCTTTGTCCATAAAACTTAATCTCACAGGGTTTTAAATTTTATTGGTATATATTAGGTATATATATTTACAGGGTACACAAGATTTTTTTTTAACTATATGTACATATATATATTTTGAATTGTACTTTAGGTTCTGGGGTACATTTTCAGATCATGCAGGATTGCTGCATAAGTACATACATGGCAATGTGGTTTGCTGCCTCCATTACCCTGTTGCATATATGTGACATTTCTCCCCATGTTATCCCTCCCCAACCTTGCCACTCCCCACTGTTCCTACCCTAGCCCCCACAAACAGACTCCAGTGTGTAAGGCTCCCCTCCATGTGTCCATGTGTTCTTATTGTTCGACATCCACCTATTAGTGAGAACCTGTGGCCTTTGATTTTTGTTTCTTGTGTCTGTTTGCTGAGAATGATGGTTTCCAGATTCATCCATGTCTCTTCAAAGGACAGGAATTCATCTTTTTTATGGCTGCATACTATTCCATAGTGTATATGTGACACATTTTTTTTGTTCATTCTATCATCGAAGGACATTTGGGTTGGTTCCAGGTCTTTGCTATTGTAAACAGTGCTGTAATGAACATATGTGTGCATGTGTCTTCATAATAGAATGATTTATAATCCTGTGGATATATACCCAGTAATTGAATTGCTGGATCAAATGGAATTTCTATTACTAGGTCCTTGAGGAATCACCACAATGGCTCCCACAATGGTTGGACTAATTTACACTCACACCAACAGTGTAAAATCCTTCCTATTTCTCCACATCCTCTCCAGCATCTGTTGTCTCTAGATTTTTTAATGACTGCCATTCTAACTGGCATGAGATGGTATCTCAATGTGGTTTTGATTTGCATTTCTCTAATGACCAGTGATAATGAGCATTTTTTCATATGTTTGTTGGCCTCACATATGCCTTCCTTTGAAAAGTGTCTGTTCATATCCTTTGCCCACTTTTGAATGGGTTTGTTTGTTTTTTCTTGTAAATCTGTTTTAGTTCTTTGTAGATTCTAGATATTAGCCCTTTTCAGATGGGTAGATTGCAAAATATTTTACATTTTGTTGGTTGCTGGTTCACTCTAATGACTATGTGTTTTGCTGTGCAGAAGCTCTGGAATTTAATTAGATCCCATTTGTCCATATTGGTTTTTGTTGCCATTGCTTTTGTTGTTTTAGTCATAAAGTCCTTGGTTATGCCTATGTCCTGAATGGTATTGCCTATGTTTTCTTCTAGGGGCTTTATGGTGTTAGGCCTTATGTTTAAGTATTGAATCCATATGGAGTTAATTTTAGTGTAAGGTGTCAGGAAGGGGTTCAGTTTAAGCTTTCTGCACATGGCTAGCCAGTTTTCCAAACACCAATTATCAACTAGGGTATCCTTTCCCCATTGCTTGTTTTTGTCAGGTTTGTCAAAGATCAGATAGTTGTAGACATGTGGTGTTGCCTCTGAGGCCTCTGTTCTGTTCCATTAGTCTATATCTCTGTTTTGGTACCAATATCATGCTGTTTTGATTACTGTAGCCTTGTAGTATAGTTTGAAATTAGATAGTGTGATGCCTCCAGCTTTGTTTTTTTTTTGTTGTTGTTGTTTAGGATTGCCTTGGCTATGCAGACTCTCTTTTCATTCTGTATGAAATGTGAGGGTTTTTTGCAGTTCTGTGTACAGGGTCATTAGTAGCTTGATGGGGATAGTGTTGAATCTATAAATTACTTTGGTCAGTATGGCCATTTTCAAAATATTGATTCTTCCTAACCATGAGCATGAAACCTTTTTCCATCTGTTGGTGTCCTCTCTTATTTTGTTGAGCTGTGGTTTGTAGTTCTCCTTGAAAAGGTCCTTCACATCTTTTGTTACTTGTATTTCTAGGTATTTTATTCTCTTCGTTGCAATTGTGAATCACAGTTTGCTCTTGATTTGGTTCTGTGTTAGTCTGTTATTGGTGTATAGGAAGGCTTGTGATTTCTGCACATTGATTTTGTTTCCTGAGACTTTGCTGAAGTTGCTTATCAATTTAAGGAAATTTGGGGCTGACATGAGGTCTTCTAAATAAACAATCCTGCCATCTACAAATAGAGACAATTTGACTTCCTCCTTTCCTAATTGAATACCCTTTATTTCTTTTTCTTGCTTGATTGTTCTGGCTAGATCTTCCAATACTATGTTGAATAGGAGTGGTGAGAGAGGGCATCCTTGTCTAGTGCCAGATTTCAAAGGAAATGCTTCCAGTTTTTTTCCCATTCAGTATGATATTGGCTGTAGGTTTGTGGTAAAGAGCTTTTACTCTTCCATCGATACCTAGTTTATTGAGAGTTTTAAGCATAAAGTGCTGTTGAATTTTGTGGAAGGCCTTCTCTGCATGTATTGAGATAATTACGTGGTTTTTGTCTTTGGTTCTGTTTTTTTTTTTTTTTTTAATTCTGGATTAAATTTTTTTTTTTTAAATTTTTTATTGGATTATAGGTTTTGGGGTTCTGTTTATGTGATGGATTACATTTACAGACTTGTGTATGATGAACCAGCCTTGCATCCCTAGGATGAAGCCTACTTGATCAAGATGGATAAGCTTTTTGATATGCTGTTGCAATCGATTTACCAGTATTTTATTGAAGATGTTTGCATCTATGTTTATTATGGATATTGGTCTGAAGTTTTCTTTTTTTGTGGAGTGTCTTCCAGGTTTTGGTATCAAGATGATGTTGGTCTCATGTGCAAGGACATACATGAGATATTTTGATACAGGCATTCAGTGTGTAATAATCACATTAGGATAAATCAACAATCCATGACCTCAAACATTTATTATTTCTTTCTGTTACAGACATTCCACTAACACATTTTTAGTTGTTTAAAAATGTATAATGAATTATTGACTGCAATTGTTCCATTGTGCTATCAAATACTAGATCTTATTCATTTTATTGAACTATATTTTGTAACCATTAACCATTCCCACTCCCCTACAGCACCTCTACCCTAGCCAGTCTCTGGTAACCATAATTCAATTCTCTATCTCTATATGTTTGAGAGTTTCAAATTTTAGCTCCCACAAATAAGAGGGAAAATGGAAAATTTGTCTCTCTTTTCCTGACTTACTTTACTAAATATAATTTTTTCCAGTTTCATCCATCTTGTTGCAAATGACTGGATCTGGTTCTTTTTTGTGTCTGAATAGTTCACATATATATATGTGTGTGTGTGTGTGTGAACTATTATATATTATATATATTATATATTTATATTATATAATATATATTATATTATATATTATAATATATAATAGTTCACATATATATTATATAATAGTTCACATATGTAATATATATAATAGTTCACATATATATAATATATAATAGTTCACATATATATAATAGTTCATACACACACACACACATATATATATATATATATATATATGCACCAGATTTTCTTTATCCATTAATCTGTTAATGGACATTTAAGTTGCTTCTTAGCTATTGTACAGTGCTGCAACAAACATAGGAGTTGATATATATCTTTTTTATACTGATTTACTTTCTTTTGGGCATATTTCCAGCAATGAAATTGCTGGATCATATGGTTTTTGAGGAATCTCCATACTGTTCTCCATCATGATTTTACTCATTTACATTCCTGCCAATAAGGTTCCTTTTTGTCTGCATTTTAATCATGAATTTGTTGCCTTTCAGATAACAGCCATTTTAACTGGGGTGAGATGATATCTCATTGGAGTTTTAATTTACATTTCTCTGATGATCAGTTATGCTGAGTATCTTTTATATATCCATTTGCCATTTGTGTATCTTTTTATGAGCAATGTTTATTCATATCTTTTGTCCATTTTCTATTTTTATTTTTTATTCATTATTTATGTTTGCATTGCTGGGACATTGGGATATGTCTCACTTGTCATGATCTTTTAATATGTTGTTGAATTTAGTTTGACAGTATTTTGCTGAGGATTTTTGCTTAAATGTTCATCAGGGATATTGGCCTGTAGTTTTATTTATTCATTTATTTTCTTATTTCAGAAATAGCCTTGCTCTGTTGCCCAGGCTGGAGTCCAGTGGCACAAACATGTCTCACTGCAACCTAGGCTCAGTGAGTTCTGGGCTCAAGAAATTTTTCTGCCTCAGCTTCCTGGGCAGCTGGAACTGCAAATGCACTCCACCATGCCCAGCTAATTTTAAAAAAAAGTTTGTAGATATGGAGTTTTGTCATGTTTCTGGTCTCAAACTCCTGGGCTCAGGAGATTCATCTGACTTAGCCTTCCAAAGGGTTGGCCTTTTCTTTCTTTCTCTTTCTTTCTTTCTTTCTTTCTTTCTTTCTTTCTTTCTTTCTTTCTTTCTTTCTTTCCTTCCTTCCTTCCTTCCTTCCTTCCTTCCTTCCTTCCTTCCTTCCTTCCTTCCTTCCTTCCTTCTTTCTTTCTTTCTTTCTTTCTTTATTTCTTTCTTTCTTCTTTCTTCTCTATCTTTCCTTCTTTTATTTTTTTTAATATGTCTGTCTAGTTTGATATCAAGGTAATACTTGCTTCATAGACTGAATTTTGTAGTATTCTATTCTTGATTTTTAAAAATAGTTTCAGTATGATTGGTGTTAGTTTTCCTTTAAACGTTGGGCAAAATTCAGCAATGAATTTATGAAATCCCAGGCTGTTCCACTCTGGGAGACTTTTTGTTATGGTTTTAATCTTATTACTTGTTTTGGGCTACTCAAGTTTTGGACTTCTTTGTGGTTAAATGTTGAAAGATTTGTGTGTCTAGAAATTTATTTTTTCTAGGTTTTCCAGTTGATTGTAATATAATTACTCATAGTAGTCTAATGATCCTTTTAGTTTCCATAGTATCAGTTGTAATGTCTGCTTTTTAATCTCTAATTTTATTTATTTGAGTCTTAGTTTTTCTTGGTTAGTCTGACTAAAGATTTTTCAATTTTTGTTTTTCTTTAAAAAATAAATTTTCATTTTATCGATATTTTTGTTTTTTTGTTTCAATTTTATTAATTGTGGTTTTATCTTTTTTAATTTTTCTTCTACTAATTTTGGGTTGAGTTAGCTCTTGCATTTCTGGTTCTTTAAGAGATATCATTATAGACCAGCATGATGGCTTATGCTTATAATCCCAGCACTTTAGGAGTTTGAGGAAAGCAGATGGCTTAAGCCCAGTTGTTTGAGATTAACCTGGGCAACATGGCTAAGTGTTGTCTCTAAAAAATGCAAACATTAGCCGGGCATAGTGGCATGCACCTGCAATTTTAGTTACTCAGGAGGCTGAGATGGGAGTTTGGATTGAGCTTAGGAGGTTAAGGCTACAGAGGCCTATAGTCATGCCACCGCACTCGAGTCTGGGAAACAGAGCAAGACACTGCCTCAAAGAAAAATATTTATCATTAGGTTATTTTAAGTTTCTACTTTTCTGATTTGGGCACTTATTGTTATAAATGGTTTGGTTAGTATTGCTTTTGTTGTATCTTATAGGTTTTAGTATGTTGCACTGGCATCTTCATTTGTTTCAGTAAAACATTTTAATTTTCTTTTTAATGTCTTTGTTGACCTACTGGTCATTCAAGTGTACATTGTTTATATATTTATTAACTCTGTTGGGTTTATAGTGCAGATTAAGTCTGATGTTTCTTTATTGATTTTCTGTCTGTATTATCTGTTCAATACTGAAAGTGGGGTGTTGAAATCTCTACCTACTATCGAATTTGAATATTTCTCTCTCTTTAGCTTTATATTTCCTTTATGTATCTGGGTGATCCAGTGTTGGATGCATATGTATTTACAATTATTATATCCTCTTCCTGAATGGAATCCTTTATCATGATATAATTACCTTCTTTTTCTATTCTCACTTCTTCTTCTCTTCTTTTTTTTTTTTAATATGTATTTTATTGCATTTTAGGTTTTGGGGTACATGTGAAGAACATGCAAGATTATTGCATAGGTATATACATGGCAATGTGGTTTGCTGCCTTCCTCCCCATCGCCTATATCTGACATTTCTTCCCATGTAATTCCTACCCAACTCCCACTCCCTGTCCCTCCACTAGTTCCCCCCTACAAACCCGAGAGTGTGATGCTCCCCTCCCTGTGTCCATGTGTTCTCATTGTTCAACACCTGCCTATAAATGAGAACATGTGGTGTTTGATTTTCTGTTCTTGTGACAGTTTGCTGAGAATGATAGTTCCAGGTTCATCCTGTTCTTTTTAAATACTCTATATGTTTATCCCCTATGCCAGGGAAGCTGTTTGGAAACAGACAGAAGGAAACTGGCTTTCCTTTGCCATGAATGTGGCTTCAGGTTTCAGAATTTGTGAATATGGATGTGCTCCCATTATACACAAAAGAACTACATGCAACTTCAGTGAGAATTCACTTCTATTTAGAGTCAATAATACTATTTAAGATTGGCTGCTGTTTTGCAAGGTGCAAATAGACTGTGTTTTTAGCATCATATGGAAACAGTAACTTCATAGTAGGAAGGGAATTATGAAACACATCAAAAGTTACCCTAGCTCACAACACTTTGACTGTGGGGAAGCTGGGATATTTGCAAAAACTTCTTTGTATAAAATGGCAAAACAATAACCTGTGGTAAGTGGAAACAAACAGGAAATTAATTTTCACAGACCAATAATAGAGAAACTATTAAAAAAGCAATGATTCTGAGAGGCCCACTGTGGTTTTCTTTATGTATACCATTATGGTCCTTGTAAAATTAAATGTCATGCTTTCTTTTCTATCTAAAAACTTAAAAAAATTATTATATTTAAGTTTTATTAATAATATAACATTTGGAGAGAGATTCAAGATGGCTGATCACTAACAGCTCAGGATTGTAGTTCCCAGTGAAAGGTCAGAGAACGAGAGGACGCCACACTTTCAGACAAATTTTCATTGCTCACAGACCAGCAGATTTCTAGTGGAGGAGCCCCACGGGTCGCCAGCGCAACTCTTGTGGCTGGCGCAGCGGTTTTGCTGGCGCCTTGGCGTGGCAGCTCTTCATGCAGAGTAAACAGGACTGGTTCCCTTACTGACCAGTGTTTGGAGCTCTGGGAAGGTGGAACCACTTGTGGCGGACTCAAGAAGGAAGCCAGACCAGAGATTCCTGGGCAGAAGAGCACCATCAGTCTTATCACTGCTATTTTGGCCGGCGCAGTGGGTTGCTTGAATCCCAGCACTGGGAATCAATAAATTGGATGTAGACTCAGAAACCTAATTAGAAAGGCAGTAATTGTAAAGATGACAGATGGATAAATTTATAATAAAGGGAAAAAACCAGCCTAAGAAGGCTGAGCATACCCAAAATCAGAACCCCTCTCCTTCTACAGGGGATTGCAGTTCCTCATCAGCAACAGAACAAGCGCTGATGGAAAAGGACTGTGTTCCATTATCTGAAGTAGGCTTCAGAGGGTGGATGATAAGAAACTTCTGTGAATTAAAAGAACTTGTTCTAGCTCAATGTAAATAAACTAAGAACTTTGAAAAAAGGTTTGACGAAATGCTGAAAAGAATAGACAATATAGAGAGGAATATAAATGAACTAACGGAGGTGAAAAATACAACACGAGAACTTAGTGAAATATGCACAAGTTTAAATAGCAGAATGGATCAAGCATAAGAAAGGATATCAGAGGTCGAAGACCAACTTAATGAAATAAAGCGACAAGACAAGAATAGAGAAAAAAAGGATGAAAAGGAATGAGCAAAGTCTCCAAGAAATATGGGACTATGTGAAAAGACCCAATCTACATTTGATTGGTGTACCTGAATGTGATGGAGAGAATGAATCCAAGCTGGAAAATACTTTTCAGGATATTATCCAGGAAAATTTTCCCAATCTAGCAAAGCAGGACACTATTCAACCCCAGGTAATACAGAGAACACCACAAAGATATTCCTCAAGAAGAGCAACCCCAAGGCACATAATTGTTAGATTCACCAGGATCGAAAGGAAGGAGAAAATACTAAGGGCAGCCAGAGAGAAAGGCCAGGTTTCTTCCCATAAAGGGAAGCCTATTAGACTTACAGCAGATCTCTCAGTGGAAATCTACAAGCCAGAAGAGAGTGGGGGCCAATTTTCAACATACTTAAAGAACAGAACTTTCAGCCTAGAATCTCATATCCTGCCAAACTAAGCTTCACAACTGAGGGAAAAATAAAATCTTTTATGAACAAGCAAGTACTCAGAGATTTTATTACTACCAGGCCTGCTTTACAAGAACTTCTGAAAGAAGCATTATACATAGAAAGGAACAACCAGTACGAGCCTTTCTAAAAATATCCCAAAAAGTAAAGAACATCAACATAAAGAAGAATTTACGTCAAGGAATGGATAAAATAGCCAGTTAACATCAAATGACAGTAACCCTAAATTTAAATCGACTAAATCCCCCAATGAAAAGATACAGCCAAAACCTAATGGTATATCCAAAGATACACAAAGACTCAAAACAAATGGTTGGAGAAAAATTTACCAACCAAATGGAGAGCAAAAATAAATAAATAAACAAAAAGCAGGAGTTGCAATTCTCACATTTGATAAAATAGATTTCAAAGCAACAAAGATACAGTGGTAAAAGGATCAATGCAACAATAGGAGATTTTAATACCCAGATACATAAGACCCATAATGAGATTTAGACTCAACGAGACAGAAAATTAATAAGGATATCCAGGACTTCAACTCAGATCTGGAACAAGTAAGCTCAATACATATTTATAAAGTTCTCCATTTTAAATACACAAAATATTGATTGGCCATTATTAATACCCAAGCAACATTCCTGTTCTCTCTCCCTCTTTTTCTTCCTCGTTCTTCCTCTCCTTCTCTCCTCTTTTTACTTTTCAGCATCCTAGTTCCTCACCCCTACTCAATACATTCCTCTGAACACCTGATTCCTTGTGATTCTTCCATCCCACTGAAACCTCCAATCCATTAAAAAACATAAAATAAAATAAAAAATAATAAAACATTTATTATTATTATTTAAGTTCTGGGATACATGTGCAGAACAGGCAGGTTTAACATAGGTATACATATGCCATGGTGGTTTGCTGCATCCATTAACCTGTCATCTACATTAGGTAGCATTTCTCCTAATTCTATCCTTCCCCTAATCCTCCACCCTTGACAGGCCCCAGTGTCTGATGTTCCCCTCCCTGTGTCCATGTGCACTCATTGTTTAACACCCAGTTATGAATGAGAACATGTGGTATTTGGTTTTCTGTTTATGTGTTAGTTTGATGATGATTTCCAGCTTCGTCCATGTCCCTGCAAAGGACATTAACTCATCGTTTTTGATAACTGCATTGTATTCCATGGTGTATATATGCACATTTTCTTTATCCAGTCTTTCATTGATGGACATTTCAGTTGGTTCCAAGTCTTTGCTATGGTGAACAGTGCCACAATGAATATATGTGTGCATGTGTCCTTATATTAGAATGTTTTATAATCCTTTGAGTATATACCCAGTTATGGGATTGCTGAGTCAAGTGGTATTTCTATTTCTAGATCCTTGAGGAATTGCCATACTGTCTTTCATAATGGCTGAACTAATTTACACTCCACCAAGAGTGAAAAGTGTTCCTATTTCTCTGCATTATTTCCAGCATCTATAGGTTCCCAACTTTTCAATGATCAACATTCTAACTGGCATTAGATAGTGTCTCATTGTCGTTTTGATTTTCATTTCTCTAATGACCAGTGATGATGAGCTTTTTATCATTTTTTTGGCTGCATAAATGTCTTCTTTTGAGAAGTGTCTGTTCATAGCCTTCATCCACTTTTTGGTGGGGTTGTTTGTTTTTTCTTGTAAATTTGTTTAAGTTCTTTGTAGAATCTGGATATTAGCCCTTTTTTAAAAAAATTTTTTATTGGATTTTAGGTTTTGGGGTACATGAGCAGAGCATGCAAGACAGTTGTGTAGGAACACACATGGCAGTGTGATTTTCTTTCCTTCTCCCCTTCACCCACATTTGGCATTTCTCCCCAGGCTATCCCTCCCCACCTCCCCCTCCCACTGGCCCTCCCCTTTTCCCCCCAATAGACCCCAGTGTTTAGTACTCCCCTTTCTGTGTCCATGTGTTCTCATTTTTCATCACCCGCCTATGAGTGAGAATATGCGGTGTTTCATTTTCTGTTCTTGTGTCAGTTTGCTGAGGATGACGTTCTCAAGATTCATCCATGTCTCTACAAATGACACAAATTCATCATTTCTGATTGCTGCATAATATTCCATGGTGTATATGTGCCACATTTTTCCAATCCAGTCTATTATCAATGGCATTTTGGTTGATTCCAGGTCTTTGCTATTGTAAACAGTGCTGCAATGAACATTCATGTACATGTGTCCTTATGGTAGAATGATTTATAATCTTTTGGATATATACCCAGTAATGGGATTGCTGGGTCAAATGGAATTTCTATTTCTAAGGCCTTGAGGAATCGCCACACTGTCTTCCACAATGGTTGAACTAATTTACACTCCCACCAACAGTGTAAAAGTGTTCCTTTTTCTCCACATCCTCTCCAGCATCTGTTGTCTCCAGATTTTTTAATGATCGCCATTCTAACTGGCGTGAGATGGTATCTCAAAGTGGTTTAATTCAACAGCCCTTTATGCTAAAAACCCTCAATAAACTCGGTATCGATGGAACATATCTCAAAGTAATAAAAGCTATTTATGACAAACCAACAGCCAATATCATACTGAATGGGCAAAAACTGGAAGCATTCCCTTTGAAATCTGGCACTAGACAAGGATGTCCTCTTTCACCACTCCTATTCAATATAGTTCTGGAAGTTCTAGCCAGAGCAATCAGGCAAGAAAAAGAAATAAAGGGTATTCAAATAGGAAAGGTGGAAGCCAAATTGTCTCTATTTGCAGGCGACATGATAATATACCTAGAAGACCCCATCACCTCAGCCTAAAAACTCCTGAAACTGATATTAGCCCTTTGTCAGATGGACAGATTGCAAAAATTTCTCCCATTCTGTAGGTTGCCTGTTGACTCTGATGATAGTTTCTTTTGCTGTGTAGAAGCTCTATAGTTTAATTGAATCCCATTTGTCAATTTTGGATGTAAACAGTCTAAAGAATTTTTTAAGCAACATTTTTAAAAGTATTTTATATGAATATTATTACAAATGTTAAACAGATTATAGGATAATCTGCTGCTATGCTTATTATCTCTTTATTCTCTATTGTTTAACTCTGGTTTGCTATGATTTTATTAGTAGTACATTAGGTTTCATTTTATTAAGTTTACTATCATATTTTCTTTACTAAACAACTAGTATCAAAGAACATTCACCAATGTTTTCTTCTAATTTACTATGGTCTGACTTTTCTCTTTTTTTTAAATCTTTTTTTTTCTTAATATTTTAAGTTCTGGTGTACGTGTACAGCTTGTGCAGGATTGTTAAATAGGTATACACATGCCATGGTGGTTTGCTGCATCCATCCCCCTGTCACCTATTTTAGGTATTTCTCCTAATGTTATCCCTCCCCAATCTCACCACCCCTGGCTATCTCTCCCCAAGCAACTGCACCTTCAACAAGCCCCAGTGTGTGATGTTCCCCCACCCTTCAACAGGCCCCAGTGTGTGATGGTCCCTTTCCTGTCCATGTGTTCTCATTATTCAACACTACTATGGACTGAGATTTCTATTTTAAAAAAAGTACTTAGGAAAGAGTATTTGACAATATTTCTGAAGTTGTTTTTTACATTCATTAAGTTTCTTTTTACGTCAAATTTAAGTTATTGCTGATACAAATTACACCTGTTTCCTGTGAATCACTGGAATTGGGTGGTTGTTATTTTCTTTTACAAACATTAAGTACGAAACTTTTTACAGTGTCATTTACTTGTGACAAATGGTGCAGAATCATAAAGAAAAGATAAAAGTTAATTGATCTTCTTCAGCTCAATAACAAATTACTTCAAAGAGATTTACTAAAATTTTCTTGACTGATACCCCCAAACCTCAGTAATTATTACCACTTTTGTTACAAACTAATTGTGGTAAACTTACTCTGTTAACTGCATAGCACTCTCTAGTCTCACAATTTTAATAATTTGCATTTAAGTTTATTCACCTTCCCACTCTTTAATTTATTAATCTCATCCCTATATAAACATATCTTGGGAAAAAATCACTTAGAATGGAATTTACAATTGTTCTATATTTTTCAACGACAGGCTTTATCCACAAATATATAAAGCAACTGGGTTAATTGAAACCAATTTCAGTTTATTCAATAAATGTGTATAGAATTTGCCAATTTCTGTGCACAAATTTAATGTTTTAACAAATATTAATCATTGAACTCTCTCCAGAATATTGTGGAGTAGATAGTATCATTGTATCCTTTTATCTTTTAGAAAAATAAAATAGAAGGTCAAGGAATTTGGCTAGGGTTTTCTGCAAATTAGTCTGTTGTATCACTGGGATGCCAACCCAGGTAGATTTTTCTCAGAGTCAAGTGATTTTAATCACAACACAATTCTGTCTACTCATGGTGTGTGTGTGTGTATACATATATATATATATATACACATATATATTTATTTATTTATAGTTATATATGTAACCATATTAATGCATATCATATAAGACCATCACTTAGACACTAGTAAATCTGTCTTTTAATATATAATTCTCTCCCTACCTACATATTTTTCTATTATATCCCAGATATAACCATTTTTATTCTACCTGTATTCCAAGCCAAAATCTACAAATGATTCTAAATGTTTTCTTTCTTCACATAACTACTAAGTTCCTAATTTGGCCATTATGCTGTCTGAAATGTTTAAACATCTATATATTTCTTGCCCATACATTATCTGTGCCTTTTTTCTGATCTTTAATACTTCTCTCCAGAATGATAAAGACAGCATCTAGAGGAGTCATGCCAGCTAGGTGTGTTTCTCCTCTAGCACTCCCACAATGAATAGTCTAATTTACACAACATAATAGTCAAAGTTTAGTATCCTCAGATATTTTCAATAAGGCAAGCCAAGAAAACTAAAAGTAGGCACATATTTTACTTTATCCCTGAAATAAATTGAAATTTATCAATTATTCAATCTAATATTTTTCAGGAGTTTAAGTATATTTTTGGATTACAGAATACAACTCCAAGATTAAGAGAGAAATTAAGGAGAGATTAAAGCAATTGAAATAAGTAAAATAACATCTCATGAGTCAAACAATTTTTTGGCTATTAGAATTACCACACATTTGCCATCTTTGAAGCTGAGTGTTTATTACTTTGTCCCCGGAATCTTTGAAGTCACCTCAAATCTTTATTTGTCAGTTTAGCAGTTAACAGGACATTCATGCAAGTGCAATGGGCTTCTTTTTCATTATTCCTCAAGAAGACTTGAAATGTTTTGGAAAATTGTGTCACTATTATTAAGTCATAGTATGATGTCATTTATCTCAGAAAGGCACTGCAAAGCATTTCTGAGATGGATGACATTAATCTATGACTTAATAAGGTAAAGAATTAATAAGGTTAAGATTTAATTATGTTAATCATACATTAAGATTTCATAGACACAGATTTTTGGCACATATTATCTAGGTATTTCCTAGGTTAACTGAGAAATATTAACCAGAGTTAGTGGGGAAATATTAATTGCCTCTTGTCTCTGACCAGAGGACTCACAGGCGAGAGAGAAATAAAGTATTTTGATTGGCAGTCCAGTGTTCTTTCTCCTGTGGTATAAATTCTCTATAGTCTCAGGGAAATCATTAGCACAAGCATGAGTTTCTGACAGAGACAACAATCACACCGTTGTTTTCTGAGAACTTAATGAGAAGATGTATAAACACAAAGGACAGGAGATGCCTCACCTAATCCAATTCATAAACCTTAGTGTGTTTGGCAAGAGGTTTCTATTACTGAGAAAGAAAGGGTTATCAACATGTATATTACTATTATAATAGGAATTGAATTCCACATTTTCTTATAGAATGGATCAATTAATAATTGTCCATAATATGTCTTATGAAAAAAAACAGGGATTTTATAACTTATAATAAAGCATTAATTCTGAACAACCAAGGATAGAAGATAATATAGACAGCACTGACTCTCTAAGGAGACATCAAACTAAAGAAGGACATACAAGCTAGGTTTAGAACTGTCTCATAGGAAAGAGAAAGGAAGATAGGATTCCACCTACTTGTTGACGTTTAACGTGATATTTGATGGCACAAGAAGTCTATCTTTATGTGGTAAGAATGTGACAGAATTACCAAAATTGTTGCAAATCTAAGTTTACAATTTGAAACTCTGTAATGTTCTGTTTCTATATTTAGTCTATAAAATCAATATTTATTTTAAATATTTTTCTCTGATTAGGATATTA
Source organism: Callithrix jacchus (assembly GCF_049354715.1). Classification (NCBI taxonomy): domain Eukaryota; kingdom Metazoa; phylum Chordata; class Mammalia; order Primates; family Cebidae; genus Callithrix; species Callithrix jacchus. The sequence goes on from NC_133504.1 coordinate 80,259,841, forward strand.
CTATGCAAAGTGAATCTGAAGTATAATTATTTAGCTTTAGAAAATGTCTGCAGTTTGAATGTTCTAATGTCAATAATTTAATGATTAATAATCATAAATTATTAAATCTTTTTACATTTAAAATTTATCTTAGATACAAGGGGTACATATGCAGGTTTGTTACAGGGAAATATTGCAACTAGATAGTGATTGTAGTACCTTATGTAGTCTTTCAGCCTATACCTCTGTCCTTCTCTTTCCCATCTAGCAGTCTGCAGTCTCTAGGTTCTGCCTGTCAGTAAAAACATGCAGTATTTGGTTTTCTGTTCCTGTGTTATTTTGCTTAGGATAAAGTCCTCCAGTTCTATCCATGTTGCTGCAAAGGACAATGATTTTATTTTATTTTTTAATTTCTATATAGTATTCTGTGGTGTACATATACTATGTTTTCTTCATCTAATCTACCATAAATAGGTACCTAAGTTGATTCCACATCTTTGCTAGTGTGAATACCATGGTGATGAATAGATGAGTGCATATGTCTTTTTAGTATTATGACATACTCAGTAATGGGATTGCTGGGTTGAATGATAGCTCTGTTTTAAATTTTTAAATGGAGGAGATCCAAGATGGCTGATTAATTTTTGTTGCCCACGGCCAGAAGATTCCCAGTGGAGGAGCCCCATGGGTTGCCAGTGTGACTCTTGCTGGTGCAGCGGCTCTTGGTGCAGAGTAAATGGGACTTGTTCCCCGTCTGACAGACGTTTGGAGCCCCAGGAAGGCAGAGTCGCCTATTACGGACTCAAGAAGGAAGCCAGACGGGAGATTCCTGGACAGAAGAGCACCATCAGTCTTAATGCTGCTGTTTTGGCCAGCACAGTGGGTTGCTCAGTTTCCGGTGCTGGGAATCAATAAATTGGATGTCCACTCAGAAACGTAATTTGAAAGGCAGTAATTGTAAAGATGACAGATGGATAAATTTGTAATGAAGGGAAGAAACCAGCCTAAAAAGGCTGAGAATACTCAAAATCAGAATGCCTCTCCCTCTACAGGGGATTACAGTTCCTCATAAGCAATGGAACAAGACCTGATGGGGAAGGACTGTGTTCCATTAACAGAAGTAGGCTTCAGAAGGTGGATGATAAGAAACTTCTGGGAGTTAAAAGAACTTGTTCTAACCCAATGTAAAGAAACTAAGAACTTTGAAAAAAGGTTTGACAAAATGCTAACAAGAATAGACAATAGATTCAGGACTCAAGATGGCGCTGTGAGAACAACCCAGGATTGGAGCTCTCGTTGAATCCGCAAACGGTGAGTCGGAGTTGCATTTCCAGACTGATCTTTGTTGCCCACAGAACGGGGAAACTCCCAAGTATAAAAAAGACACGGGACGCCAGGCAGTAGGTCTGCCTGACAAAGCCGGCAGCCAGGGCGGCGGCAGCCGGCCCTACCCAGCAATCCTCACAGGGCGCGCTTGTCCGGGTGCCCTGTTGAACCAGCAACCTGAGACTTGAGAGGGCTGGACTTGAGACTGAACGAGACTTGGACAGTAGGCCAGCCCAGGGGATTGCAGGGACAGATCGTTTGGGATACCCGGTGGGACGAACAAAACCGCAATTTCAAACTATCCCGAGCAGACGGTCCGAGACGCTCTGTGGGGGAGGGGCGTCCAGCACTACGGAGGCAACCCGCCCCAACTGAGATACACACCCACTGCTGACGCAGCCAGCCGTTGTCGAGGCAACCCGTCCCTACTGAGATACACGACCACTGCTGACGCAGCCTGCCGTTGCCGAGGCAACACACTACAATGAAGAGACTCCGCCACAGGGCGTGGCGGAAACCACAGCAGAGCCTGCAGGAACAGGGCGAATCACACAACAGCAGGCCGGAGACTCGGCAGCCAAACAGTGGCTAGTCTGCCTTCTAGCTGGGCAGGACACCTCAACGGACATAGAAAAATAAAGCCCGAACCCCCCAACACAGAGAATTTGAGAAAAAAAAGGTTTTTTTAATGAGCTCTGTTGCAGCAGAATCAAACATAGCAGCCTAACAAACCTGAATGAACAACAGAGCTCACAGCTCAGCAATTGAGCTTCAAAAAAGTACAGACTGTCTCCTAAAGCAGCTCCCTGACCCCTCTATATCCAAAAGACTGACATTTGGCAGGCATCATCCTGGGACAAAGATAGCAGAAAAAGAAACGGGTAGCATCCCTCACTGTGCCACAGCTGCTAGAGGTGCACCCCAGACAAGCAGGGCCTGGAGTGGACCTCAGCAGTCATACAGCAAAGGGGCTAGGGTGGTAGAAGGAAAACCAAGTAACAGAAATACTTCATCATCGACAATCTGGGTGTCCACTCAGAGACCCAATCGAAAAGTCAGCAACTACGCAGACGACAAGTGGATAAACCCACAAAGATAGGAAGAAACCAGTGAAAAAAGGAGGAAAACACCAGAAACCAGAACACCTCGCCTCCTAGAAAGGACCAAAACTCCTCACCAGCAAGGGAGTAAAGCTGGACAGAGAATGACTGTGATGAAATGATGGAATTAGACTTCAGAAGGTGGATAATGAGAAACTTTTGTGAGCTAAAAGAACATGTATTAAATCAATGCAAAGAAACTAAGGAACTTAAAAAAAGATATGAGGAAATGATAACAAGAATGGATAACTTAGAGAGGAATATGAATGAATTAAAGGAGCTGAAAAACACAATACGAGAACTTCGCGAAGCATGCACAAGTTTCAATAGCCGAATTGACCAAGCAGAAGAAAGAATATCTGAAGTCGAAGACCAACTCAATGAAATTAAATGAGAAACCAAGATTAGAGAAAAAAGCACAAAAAGGAATGAACAAAGTCTCCAAGAAATGTGGGACTATGTGAAAAGACATAATCTACGTTTGATAGGTGTACCAAAAGGGGACGAAGAGAATGAATCCAACCTGGAAAATACTCTTCAGGACATCATCCAGGAAAACTTCCCCCACCTAGCAAGACAGGCCAACACTCAAATGCAGGAAATACAGAGAACACCACAAAGATATTCTGCAAGAAGAGCAACCCCAAGGCACATAATCGTCAGATTCAACAAGGTTGAAATAAAGGAAAAAATACTAAGGGCAGCCAGAGAGAACGGTCGAGTTACCCACAAAGGGAAGCCCATCAGACTCACAGCAGATCTCTCAGCAGAAACACTACAAGCCAGAAGAGAGTGGGGGCTAATATTCAACATTCTTAAAGAAAAGAAGTTTCAACCCAGAATTTCATATCCAGCGAAACTGAGCTTCAGAAGTGAAGAAAAAATAAAATCCTTTGCGAACAAGCAAGTACTCAGAGATTTTGTCACCACCAGGCCTGCTTTACAAGAGCTCCTGAAACAGGCACTACACATAGAAAGGAACAACCAGTACCAGCCATTCCAAAATCACACTAAAAGCTAAAGAGCATCAACATAATGAAGAATCTACAACAACTAACTGGCAAAACAGCCAGCTAGCATCAAAATGGCAGGATCAAATTCACACATAACAATATTAACCCTAAATGTAAATGGACTAAATGCACCAATCAAAAGACACAGACTGGCAAATTGGATAAAAATCCAAAACCCATCAGTGTGCTGTATACAGGAAACCCATCTCACATGCAAGGATACACAAAGGCTCACAATAAACGGATGGAGGAAGATTTACCAAGCTAATGGAAAGCAAAAAAAAGCAGGAGTTGCAATTCTCATCTCTGATAAAATAGACTTTAAAGTAACAAAGATCAAAAGAGACAAAGAAGGCCATTACATACTGGTAAAAGGATCGATACAACAAGAAGAGCTAACGATCCTAAACATATATGGACCCAATGCAGGAGCACCCAGATACATAAGGCAAGTTCTTAATGACTAACAAAGAGACTTAGACTCCCACACAATAATAATGGGAGACTTTAACACTCCACTGTCAATATTAGACAGATCAACCAGACAGAAAATCAACAAGGATATCCAGGGCTTGAACTCAGACCTGGAGCAAGCAAACCTGATAGACATTTACAGAACTCTCCACCCCAAATCCACAGAATATACATTCTTCTCAGCACCACATCACACCTACTCAAAAATTGACCACATAATTGGAAGTAAAGCACTGCTCAACAAATGCAAAACAACTGAAGTCATAACAAACAGCCTCTCAGACCATAGTGCAATCAAGTTAGAACTCAGAATACAAAAACCAACCCAGAACCGCACAGCTTCATAAAAACTGAACAACCGGCTCTTGAATGTTGACTGGGTAAACAATGAAATGAAGTCAGAAATAAAGAAGTTCTTTGAAACCAATGAAGACACAACACTCCACAACCTCTGGGACACATTTAAAGCAGTCTCTAGAGGAAAGTATATAGCAATAAGTGCCCATATGAGAAGAATGGAGAGATCCAAAATTGACACCCTATCGTCAAAATTGAAAGAGCTAGAGGAGCAAGATCAAAAATACTCAAAACCCAGCAGAAGACAAGAAATAACTAAGATCAGAGTTGAACTGAAGGAGATTGAGATACGAAAAACCCTTCAAAAAATCAATAAATCCAAGAGCTGGTTTTTTGAAAAGATCAACAAAATAGACCACTAGCCAGATTGATTAAAAAGAAAAGAGAGAACAACCAAATAGATGCAATAAAAAATGATAAAGGGGAAATCACCACAGATTCCACAGAAATTCAAACCATCATCAGAGAATATTACAAACAACTCTATGCACATAAACTAGTAAACATGGAAGAAATGGATAAATTCCTGGACTCCTGTGTCCTCCCAAGCCTAAACCAGGAGGAAGCTGAAACTATGAATAGACCAATAACAAGGTCAGAAATCAAGGCAGCAATTAAGAGCCTACCACACAAAAAAAGCCCAGTCGAGATGGGTTCACAGCAGAATTCTACCAGACACAAAAAGAGGAGCTGGTACCATTCCTTCTAAAACTATTTCAAACAATCCAAAAAAAGGGAATACTTCCCAAATCATTTTACAAGACCAACATCATCCTGATACCAAAACCCGGCAGAGACCCAATGAGAAAAGAAAACTTCAGGGCAATATCCATGATGAACATAGATGCAAAAATCTTCAATAAAATATTGGCAAGCCGATTGCAACAGCAAATCAAAAAACTTATTCACCATGGTCAGGTAGGATTCATCCCGGGGATGCAAGGCTGGTTCAACATATGCAAGTCTATAAACGTAATTCACCACATAAACAGAACCAAAAACAAAAACCACATGATTATCTCAATTGACGCAGAGAAGGCATTTGACAAAATTCAACAGCCCTTTATGTTAAAAACCCTCAATAAACTCGGTATCGATGGAACATATCTCAAAGTAATAAAAGCTATTTATGACAAACCAACAGCCAATATCATACTGAATGGGCAAAAACTGGAAACATTCCCTTTGAAATCTGGCACTAGACAAGGATGCCCTTGTCTCACCACTCCTATTCAATATAGTTCTGGAAGTTCTAGCCAGAGCAATCAGGCAAGAAAAAGAAATAAAGGGTATTCAAATAGGAAAGGTGGAAGCCAAATTGTCTCTATTTGTAGACGACATGATAGTATACCTAGAAGACCCCATCGCCGCAGCCCAAAAACTCCTGAAACTGATAAGCAACTTCATCAAAGTCTCAGGATATAAAATCAATGTGCAAAAATCACAAGCATTCGTCTACACCAATAACAGACTTAAAGAAAGCCAAATCAAGAACGAACTGCCATTCACAATACCTTGGAATACAACTCACAAGGAATGTAAGGGACCTCTTCAAGGAGAACTACAAACCACTGCTCAACGAAATCAGAGAGGACACAAACAGATGGAGAAACATTCCATGTTCATGGTTAGGAAGAATTAATATTGTGAAAATGGCTATACTGCCCAAGGTAATTTACATAATCAACGCTATCCCCATCAAGCTACCATTGACTTTCTTCACAGAACTGGAAAAAACCACCATGAACTTCATATGGAACCAAAAGAGAGCCCGCATAGCCAAGTCAATTCTAAGGAAAAAGAACACAGCGGGGGGCATCACACTACCGGATTTCAAACTATACTACAAGGCTACAGTAATCAAAACAGCATGGTACTGGTACTAAAACAGAGATATAGACCAATGGAACAAAACAGAGGCACCGGAGGCAACACAACATATCTACAACTATACAATCTTTGATAAACCTGACAAAAACAAGCAAGGGGGAAAGGATTCCCTGTTTAACAAATGGTGTTGGGAAAACTGGCTAGCCATGTGCAGAAAGCAGAAACTGGACCCCTTCCTGACACCTTACACTAAAATTAACTTCAGATGGATTAAAGACTTAAACATAAGACCTGGCACCATAAAAACCCTAGAAGGAAAGCTAGGCAAAACTATCCAGGACATAGGAGTAGGCAAGGACTTCATGAACAAAACACCAAAAGCATTGGCAACAAAAGCCAAAATAGACAAATGGGACCTAATCAAACTCCACAGCTTCTGCACGGTAAAAGAAACAGTCACTAGAGTGGATCGGCAACCAACAGAATGGGAAAAAATTTTTGCCGTTTACCCATCTGACAAAGGGCTGATATCCAGAATTTACAAAGAACTCAAATGGATTTACAGGACAAAAACAAACAAGCCCATTCAAAAGTGGGCAAAGGATATGAACAGACACTTTATGAAAGAAGACATATATGAGGCCAACAATCATATGAAAAAATACTCATCATCACTGGTCATCAGAGAGATGCAAATCAAAACCACATTGAGATACCATCTCACGCCAGTTAGAATGGTGATCATTAAAAAATCTGGAGACAACAGATGCTGGAGAGGATGTGGAGAAAAAGGAACACTTTTACACTGTTGGTGGGAGTGTAAATTAGTTCAACCATTGTGGAAGACAGTGTGGCGAATCCTCAAGGCCTTAGAAATAGAAATTCCATTTGACCCAGCAATCCCATTACTGGGTATATATCCAAAAGACTATAAATTTTTCTACTATAAGGACACATGTACACGAATGTTCATTGAAGCACTGTTTACAATAGCAAAGACCTAGAATCAATCAAAATGCCCATTAATAATAGACTGGATTGGAAAAATGTGGCACATATACACCATGGAATATTATGCAGCAATCAGAAATGATGAGTTTGTGTCGTTTGTAGGGACATGGATGAATTTGGAGAACGTCATCCTCAGCAAACTGACACAAGAACAGAAAATGAAACACCGCATATTCTCACTCATAGGTGGTGGATGAAAAATGAGAACACATGGACACAAAAATGGGAGTACTAAACACTGGGGTCTATTGGGGGGAAAGGGGGAGGGCCAGTGGGAGGGGTGGTGGGGAGGGATAGCCTGGGGAGAAATGCCAAATGTGGGTGAAGGGGAGAAGGAAAGAAAAGCACACTGCCATGTGTGTTCCTACGCAACTGTCTTACATGCTCTTTTCATGTACCCCAAAACCTAAAATCCAATAAAAAATTAAAAAAAAAAAGAAAAAGAATAGACAATATAGAAAGGAATATATATGAATTAACAGAGTTGAAAAACACAACACAAGAACTTCATGAAATATGCACAAGTTTTAATAGCCGAATTCATCAAGCAGAAGAAAGGATATCAGGGGTCAATGACCAACTTAATGAAATAAAACAGTAAGACAAGAATAGAGAAAAAGGATAAAAAGGAATGAGCAAAGTCTTCTAGAAATATGGGACTATGTGAAAAGACCTCATCTGTGTTTGATAGGTGTACCTGAATGTGACGAAAAGAATGAATCCAAGCTGAACTATACTCTTCAGGATTTTATTCAGGAAAACTTTCCCAATCTAGCAAGGCAGGACAATATTCAACTCCAGGTAATATAGAGAACACCACAAAGATATTCCTCCGGAAGAGCAATCCCAAGGCATATAATTGTTAGATTCACTAGGGTTGAAATGAAGAAGAAAATACTAAGGGCAGCCAGAGAGAAAGGTCAGGTTACCCACAAAGGGAAGCCTATCAGAGTTATAGCAGATCTCTCAGCAGAAACCCTACCAGCCAGAAGAGAGTGGGGGCCAATATTCAACATCCTTAAAGAAAAGAACTTTCAGCCCAGAATTTCATATCTAGCCAAACTAAGCTTCACAGCTGAAGGAAAAATCATTTTTTTTATGAACAAACAAGTACTCAGAGATTTTATTACCACCAGGCCTGCTTTACAAGAGCTTCTGAAAGAAGTATTACACATAGAAAGAAACAACCAGTATTAGCCTTTCCAAAAATATACCAAAAAGTAAAGAACATCAACATAATGAATACTTTATATCAATGAATGGACAAAACAGCCAGCTAACATCAAATGCCAGTAATCCTGAATTTCTTTTATTTTTTTTCTTTTTTGAGACAGAGTCTTACTCTTGTTACCCAGGCTGGAGTGCAATGGCGTGATCTCGGCTCACCATAACCTCCACCTCCTGGGTTCAAGCAATTCTCCTGCCTCAGCCTCCTGAGTAGCTGGCATTACAGGCATGCACCACCATGCCCAGCTAATTTTTTGTATTTTTAGTAGAGACGCAGTTTCACCATGTTGACCAGTATGGTCTCGATCTCTTGACCTCCTGATCCACCTGTCTCGGGCCTCCCAAAGTGTGGGGATTACAGGCTTGTGCCACCGTGCCCAGCCTTGATCCTGAATTTAAATCGACTAAATCCCTTAACCAAAAGATACAGCCAAAACCCAATGGTATGCTGCATCCAGACCCATTTCACATGCAAGGATACACAAAGACTCAAAACAAAGGGATGGAGAAAGATTTACCAACCAAATGGGAGCAAAAATAAATAGATAAATATAAAGCAGGAGTTACGATTCTCACCTCTGATAAAATAGATTTTAAAGCAACAAAGATACAGTGGTAAAAGGATCAATGCAACAAGAAGAGCTAACTATTCTAAATATATACGCACCCAATACAGGAACACCCAGATACATAAGACCTGTAAAGAGACTTAGACTCCCTAGACTCCCACACAATAATAATGGGAGACTTCAACATCAATATTAGATAGATCAATGAGACAGAAAATTAATAACGATATTCAAGACTTGAACTCAGATCCAGAACAAGTAAACTTAATAAACATTTATAGAACTCTCCACTTTAAATATGCAAAATATAGATTCTTATCAGTATCACATCACACCTACTCATAGGTTTAAAAGAAATATTGATCAGCCAATATTAAGCACAATTATTGGCATAAAAGATGTTTTCAATACCCATTTTTAGAATAAAACAATATTCCTGTTCTCTCTCCCTCTTTTTCTTCCTCTGTCTTCCTCTCCTTCATTCTTTTTTTCTTTCTTTCTCTCCTTCTTTCTTAAAAAAAACGCCAAAAAATAAATAAATTTTTGATAAAATTTTAAACAATTTTCCACAGTAGCTGCACTAATTTGCATTCCCACCAACAATGCATAAGCATTCATGTTCTTCTTTTTTTTTTTAACTTTTTAATATGACTGATGTAAGATGGTATCTCATATTGGTTTTGATTTGCATTTTTTTCGATGACTATAGTGTTAATGAGCACTTTTTCATATGTTTGTTGGCCACTGCATGTCTTTTTTTTTGAGAACCATTTGTTCATGTTCTTTGCTTGTTTTCTAATGGGGTTAAATTGTTTTTTGCTTGTTGATTTCATTAAGTGTCTTGTAGATTCTGTATATTAGACCTTTGTTGGAGGCACAGTTTGCAAATATTTTCTTTCTTTCTGTGGGTTTTGTGTTTACTCTGTTGATAGTTTCTTTTGCTGTGACACTCTTTAGTTTCATTAGGTCTCACTTGTTAATTTTTATTTCCTTGCAATTGCTTTTGGGTAGTTAGCAAAAAATTATTGGACAAGGTCAAAGTTGATAAGGATATTTTCTAGGTTTTCCTGAAATATTTTTATAGTTTGGGGTCTTACATTTAATATTTAATCCATCTGGAGTTAATTTTTATATATGGTGAAATGTAAGGGTCCAGTTTTATTTTTCTGCATATGGCAAGCCAGTTATCCAAGCATCATTTATTGAATAGGGAATACCTTTCCCATTCCTTATTTTGTTAGCCTTGTCAAAGAGCAAATGGTTGTTTGTGCAATATTATTTCTGAGTTCTCTATTGTGTTCCTTTCATCTATGTGTCTGCTTTTGTGCCAGTACCATGCTGTTTTGGTTGTGTATCCTTACAGTATAGCTTGAAGTTAAGTAATGTGATGCATTTGGCTTTTCTGTTTGTGCTTAAAATTGCTTTAAGTATTAAGGCTCTTCTTTGGTTCTATATGAATATTTAAATAGGGTTTTTCTAATTTTGTGAAAATGACATTGGTAGTTTGGTAGGAATAATATTTAATCTATAAATTATTTTGGACAGTATGTAATTTTAATATTTATTTTTTCCAATCCATGAGCATGAAATGTTTTTTTATTTATTTGTGTCATCTCTGATTTCTTTCAGCAGTGTTCTGTATTTCTCCTTTTAGAGGTCTTTCACCTCCTTAGTTAACTATATTTCCAGATATTTTGCTTTCTTTGTAGCTATTGTAAATGCGATAGTGTTCTTGATTTGGCTCCTAGCTTGGACATTTTTGACCTATAGAAGTGTTATAGATTTTTACATCTTGAAACCTTAGTAGAATTGTTTTTCATTTCTAGGAACCTCTTGACAGAATCGTCAGGATTCTCTAGGTAGAGACATAGCATCAGTGAAGAGAGATAGTTTGACCTCTTCTTTTCCTATTTTGTTGTCTTTAACTTCTTTCCCTTTTCTGATTGATCTGGCTTGGAATTTCAGTACTATGTTAAATAGGAGTGGTGAGAGTGGGCATCCTTGTCTTGTTCTGGTTCTCAAGGGAAATACTTTCAGCTTTTGCCTATTTAGGATAACGTTGGCTATGGGTTTGTCAGAGATGGCTCTTATTATTTTGAGGTGTGTTCCTTCAATGCCTAGTCTGTTGAGGGTTTTTATCATTAAGTTATGTTGGATTTTATCAAAAGCTTTTTTGTGCCTACTGAGGTGTGTTCCTTCTATGCCTAGTCTGTTGAGGGTTTTTATCATTAAGTTATGTTGGATTTTATCAAAAGCTTTTTTGTGTCTACTAAGATGATCACATGGTTTTTGCTTTTACTTCTGTTTATATGGTAATCATATTTATTGAATTGTATATGTTGAACCAGACTTGCATCCCAAGAATAAAGCCTACTTGATTGTGGGGTATTAACTTTTTGATGTGCTGCTTGATTTGGTTTGCTAGCATTCCTTGATTTTTCCATCTAGGTTTATCAAGTATATTGGCCTGAAATTTTATTTTTTCATTGTGTCTCTGCCAAATTTTTGTACTAACCTATGATGGCTTCATAGAATAAGTTACAAAGAAACCTTGTTCCTGAATTTTTTGAAAATCTTTCAATAGGATTGGTACTAATTTTTTCCTGGATGACTGGCAGGTAGAATTTGGCTGTGAATCCAACTGGTCTAGGGCTTTTGTTTTGTTGGTAGGTTTTTTCATTTACTGATTCAATTTCAGAGTTTAATATTGTTTGTTCAAGGTTTCCATCTCTTTCTGATTCAATCTTTGAAGATTGTGTGTTTCCATGAATTTATTCATTTCATCTATATTTTCTAATTTAAGTGAACAGAGTTGTTCTTTGTATTCTCTGAGGATCTTTTGTATTTCTGTGGGATCAGTTATAATGTCATCTTTGTTATTTGTGAGTGTACTTCTTTGGATGTTCTTTTTTTAAACATTTTATTTTAAATATTAACCCAAGGAGATTTTACCTTTTAATAGAAAGTGAATTTATATTACAAAAATGGAAAATGTACTCTCTTTTAGTGTTTTTTTTTTTCCCTGAGGGAAAAAAAAATCTTCTGAGGAAGATTTTAAGTGTGATGTTAACATACAGTAGAGTGAGAAATCCAGGAATTTTATTTCAGATTTGAAATAATGAAAGTATTAAGGCAAATATATTTAACTGAAACTGCCTTGGCAAAAATTGTATCAGTGAGGAAGATTTAATCTAGTCCACCTTACTCTTGCTTTTAGTGTTCAAGTTGCCAAGTGAGCTTTGAGAGACATTTAGTTTATAGATATTTCAAATGAAAGGCAAAAAAAAAAAAAAAAAGAAAAAACCTAAAATGTTTTTAGGTTTTTAGCATTCAAGCTTCCAAGTGAGCTTTGGGAAACATTTAGTTTATAGATATTTCAAATCAAAGAAAAAACTAAAAACAAAAACAAAAACAAAAAAAACCCTAAAAGGAACACATTTAAAAACACACATATACAGCATGCTGTTGAAAAATGCATTTTAAGATGATGCATTAAATATTTTGGCCAACTAGTAGTAGTGCCAACTACTAGCTCAACGTGATTTTAACTTGCTTTAAAATAATGAATAAAACTACATTTTCTTCCCTAACACTTATTTTTATCATTTGACATGTAATAGGCTTTAATCTTTATATATTTGGAAAGAAATATATTGATAACTAACATTTAAATAGCACTTAGTATCATGAAGTATTCTAAACACTTTTAATGTTGTTTGTGTGTACCCAAGGAAATTTCATAACACTTCACAACAATTTTATATATTAAAAAATAATGACTTGGAAAAATCATGGCAATTAGAGGTTAATCTATTCTGATGAGTCAGATGTCAGTAATGTGATTTTCCTGTTGGGATGTAATAATTACTGGAGAACAAGGACCAGATCAAAGAAAATGGACATTTTAAGATTTACATTAAGAATACTTTATATCACTGACTGTGACTGATAGGGTTTGGCTGTGTCCCCACCAAAATCTCACCTTGAATTGTAACTCCCTTAATTCTCACCTGTCATGGGAGCGGTCCCATGGGAAGTAATTGAATTATGTGGGGAACAGATCTTTCTTGTGCTGTTCTTATGATAGTGAATCAGTCTCACAAGATCTGATGGTTTTATAAAGGGGAGTTCCCCTGCACATGTTCTCTTGCCTGCTGCCATGTAACAGGTGACTTTGCTCTTCATTTTCTTTCAGCCATGATTGTGAGGACTCCCCAGCTGTATGGGACTGTAAGTCAATTAAACCTCTTCCTCTTATAAATTACTCAGTCGCAGGTATGTCTTTATTAGCAGCCTGAGAATAGACATTCAAAAGAAAATAAATGAGATAAGAATAATCTTGGCCGGGTATGGTGCTGCATGCCTATAATTCCAGAACTCTGGAGGGCTGAGGTCTGTGGATCACTTCCAGGAGTTCGAGTCCAGTCTGGCCAACATGGTGAAACCCATCTCTACTAAAAATACAAAAATTAGCCGGACATGGTGGTGCATGCCTGCAATCCCAGCTACACAGGAGACTGAGTCAGGAGAATCACTTAAACCCGGGGAGGTGGAGGTTGCAGTGAAGCGAGATCACGCCACTATACTTCAGCCTGGGTGACAGAGTGAGACTGTCTCAAAAACAAACAAACAAACACAAAAAACAAAAGCAAAAGCAAAACAAAACAAAAGGAAAAATCTTATGACTGTGAAAGACACATGTTTTCAATGATTTTGAATGAAAACATCTTAATAAATTCCTATGAGATCAATGAGAAAAATCTAAAATATCTTCCTGTAGAAATGCCATGCTCAACAAAAATAAATGTTATTAAATTAGTTATGAAAATGGTAGGTAGGTGTCGTGCAAAATGCTGCATGGCTAACAAGTGGCATGACTTCTATGAAGGGATATACAGGGTTACATTATTTTGGGAAATAAGTTGTAGGCTTGTAGAGGGATGAGACACAATGTGAGGAATGGTAACTTGTTTTAAACAAATAAATTACAAATTTATGTCTTGTACAGGTTTTTATCATGTATAATAGTTTTGGCTCTGTGAAAATAATACTAACTCCTCTTATCTAAACACTGTTATTTATGACTGTGGCAGGTCTCCCATTATGGACAAGTTCAAAGTTTGTTTCTAGAGAAAATCAAGAAACAAACTTGTTCACAATTACTGGTCTTTTTCATAGTAAACACACTTACAATATAATTAGGATACATTGCATTTCAAATGTAAGGTTTATGAAAGAAGTGCAAAGTGTTGCTGCCTGCTTCAGACAATTAGCTGTTACCAGAGTTGGAGCTAACCAAGCATTATATGGGAAAAGAGACAGAAGGTCAGCATTTGTGTATGTCTAGTAATGTGTGAAAGACATTTCACTAGTGGAGGCTCCCTGTTCTGTAAATGTTAAGTGTATTGAATCAAAGTCCTTCACAGACTACATTGAAAGGGAAGATGTTAAAGTGGGGCATGTCTCCGGAAGGCAGTGTCAACCAGGGATCTGAAGAGGGTCTGCCCTGAGGAGCACACTTGCAGGTGAATGACTCACAAGGAGACCTTCTGTATGATTTACACACATACCCATGCAGCACAACTTCATTACCAGAGGACAGGCGCCATTAGGCCAACACGATCCCACATAGAGTTCCTCTTCAGAAGGACAAATTATTGCAGAGACCTCAAATTCTCAGAAATGTAAAAACTAGCATTTTGATCCTTGCCCTCTTTTCACAAAACAAAAGTAATATTTCATTTTTTTTCTTCATTTTATCTCACATGGACATTAAAATCTCAAAATAGTAATTTTGTGGGACACAAGACACTTTAAATAACACAATTTAAACCCTCTTTCTATTGAGATCTTGAGACAATGTTGAAGCTTTATACAATAAAGAAGTGGTCATTAAGCCAGGTGTGCTGCCTCATACCTGTAATCTCAATACTTTTAGGGGTCTGACATAGGAAAATTCCTTGAGCTTGGGATTTTGTGACCAGCCTGGACAACATAGTGAAATTCTGCCTCTGAAAAATAAAAAGTAAAAATTCAGTGGGGTGTGGCTGCGCATACCTGTAGTCCCAGCTACTCAGGAGGCTGAAGTAGGAGGATCACTTGAGCCTGGGAGGTTTAGGCTACAGTAAACCAGGATCTTGTGCACTCCAGCCTGGGTGACAGAACAAGACAGCCTCAAAAAAAAAAAAAACGTCATCAGCATAATTACATCAGTTAATAAAATGCAAGCAAGTATATATCATTTAATGCTGTTCCTTTGATTTATATCTCCATTAAAATGATTTTATTGATAAATTCAAATTTTACATACCTATTTTAATAGAGTTTAGTTTATAAATATTTCAAATGAAAGGCAAAAAAAAAAAAAACCCTAAAATGTTTTTAGGTTTTTAGCATTTTAGCATTCAAGCTGCCAAGTGAGCTTTGGGAAACATTTAGTTTATAGATATTTCAAATAAAAGGAAAAACTAAAAACAAAAACAGAAAAAACCCTAAAAGGAACACATTTAAAAACACACATATACAGCATGTGGCAGGTCTCCCATTATGGACAAGTTCAAAGTGTGTTTCTAGAGAAAATCAAGAAACAAACTTGTTCACAATTACTGGTCTTTTTCATAGTAAACACACTTACAAATATAATTAGGATACATTGCATTTCAAATGTAAGGTTTATGAAAGAAGTGCGAAGTGTTGCTGCCTGCTTCAGACAATTAGCTGTTACCAGAGTTCGAGCTAACCAGGCATTATATGGGAAAAGAGACAGAAGGTCAGCATTTGTGTATTTCTAGTAATGTGTGAAAGACATTTCACTAGTGGAGGCTCCTTGTTCTGTAAATGTTAAGTGTATTGAATCAAAGTCCTTCACAGACTACATTGAAAGGGAAGATGTAAAGGTGGGGCATGTTTCCGGAAGGCAGTGTCAACCAGGGATCTGAAGAGGGTGTGCCCTGAGGAGCACACTTGCAGGTGAATGACTCACAAGGAGACCTTCTGTATGATTTACACATATACCCATGCAGCACAACTTCATTACCAGAGGACAGGTGCCATTAGGCCAACACGGTCACACATAGAGTTCCTCTTCAGAGGGACAAATTATTGCAGAGACCTCAAATTCTCAGAAATGTAAAAACTAGCATTTTGATCCTTGCCCTCTTTTCTCAAAACAAAAGTAATATTTCATTTTTTTTCTTCATTTTATCTGACATAAATTATCTGCCTAGGATTACTTTGGTTGGCATGTTCTCCTGGAATATTGTATTAACTCATTTGCTATTCACTAAGTAAAGAAGAAGAAAAAATTATAATGTTAATTATTTCAATTAAAGTTTTAGATTTGGGGCAATGAAGAGATCTAGTTTTCATCAATCAAATATTGGTTAGGTGCAGTCTACAAATGGCTATGAGAAATTATTTCTTATGCTTAAAGACCAACTTAGTACTATTGTTAGAATATACTATTATTTTTTACTTCAAAAAACATTCTAATATATTTTACTTTTCAGAGTAAAATTTGCTAGATAATCTTAAGCAGTTCCATTCAGTATTCTCTATGATTAATAATCCAAAATAATTTGCCTAGAACTATAAAGATGATACATAAGAATGATTTATATTTGTTAAGAATAAATGAATCATAAAAAGTATATACTTATTTCTGTTACTCTGCTCTTGATTACCATAATATTTTTTAATTTCTTGCTATAGTTTTTCATCACTATCCTGAAATATTTATCTTTTTATAACTTCAATTGTATTTTATTTTTATTAAATTTCTACTATAAATTGAGACCAGCCTTGGACAACATACTGAGACTCTTCCTGTCTCTACAATTTTTTTATTATTATACTTTAAGTTCTGAGGTACATGTGCAGATCTTGCAAGATTGTTACATAGGTATACTCATGCTATGGTGGTTTGCTGCCTCTATCCCCCCATCACCTACATTAGATATTTCTCTCAATGTTATCCCTCCTCAATCTCCCCACAAACCCGCTATCCCTCTCCTAGCCCCTACCTCCCCAAAAGACCCCAGTATGTGATGTTCCCCTCTCTGTGTCCATGTGTTCTCATTGTTCAACACCCACATATCAGTGAGAACATGTGGTGTTTGGTTTTCTATCCTTGTGTCAGTTTGCTGAGAATGATGGTTTCCAGATATATCCATGTTCCTGCAAAGGACATGAATGCAGCCTTTTTTATGGCTGCATAGTATTCCATGGTGTATATATGCCACATTTTCTTTATCCAGTCTATCATTTATAGGCATTTGTGTTGGTTCCATGTCTTTGCTATTGTAAACAGTGCTACAGTGATATACATGTGCATGTGTCTTTATAGTAGAAAGATTTATAATCCTTTGGGTACATACCCAGTAATGCGATTGCTGGGTCAAATGGTATTTCTATTTCTAGGTCCTTGAGGAATTACCACACTGTCTTCTATAGTAGTTGAAATAATTTACACTCCCATCAACAGTGTAAAAGGATTCCTATTTCTCTACATCCTCTCCAGCATCTGTTGTCTCCAGATCTTTTAATGATCACCATTCTAACTGGTGTGAAATGGAATCTCAATGTGGTTTGATTTGCGTTTCTCTAATGACCAGTGAGGAAGAGTATTTTTTCATGTTTGTTGGCCACATAAATGTCTTTTTTGAAAAGTGTCTGTTGATATCTTTCAGTCATTTTCGGATGTGTTTCTGTTGTTGTTGTTGTTTTTTTTGTGTTATTTTTTTTTTTTTAAATCTGCTTTAGTTCTTTGTAGATTCTGGATATTAGCCCTTCATGAGATGGGTAGATTGCAAAATTTTTTTCCATTCTGTTGGTTGCTGGTTCACTCTAATGATTGTTTCTTTTGCTGTGTAGATGCTCTTAAGTTTAATAAAATCCCATTTGTCTATTTTGGCTTTTGTTGCCATTGCTTTTGGTGTTTTAGTCATGAAGTCCTTGCCTGTGCCTATGTCATTCTTATCCTTTGCCCACCTTTGAATGAGCTTGTTTGTTTTTTTTCTTGTAAATCTGTTTTAGTTCTTTGCTATGTTCTGATGGTTTTGTCTATGTTTTATTCTTGAGTTTTTATGGTGTTAGGTCTTATGTTTAAGTCTTTAATCCACCTGGAGTTAATTTAATGTAAGGTGTCAGAAAGGGGTCCAGTTTCTGCTTTCTGAACATGGGTAGCCAGTTTTACCAACAGTATTTATTAAACAGGGAATACTTTCCCCATTGCTTGTTTTTGTGAGGTTTGTCAAAGATCAAATGGTTGTAGATGTGTGGCATTACTTCTGAGGCCTTTGTTCTGGTCCATTGGTCTATATCTCTGTTTTGGTACCAGTACCATGCTGTTTTGATTACTGTAGCCTTGTACTATAGTTTGCAGTAAGGTAGTGTCATGCCTCTAGCTTTGTTCTTTTTGCTTAGGATTGTCTTGGCTATGCATTCTCTCTTTTGGTTCCATGTGATGTTTAAGGTGGTTTTTTTTTTCAGTTCTTTGAAGAAGACCAATGGTAGCTTTATTGGAATAGCCTTTAATCTATAAATTACTTGGGGCAGTGTGCTATTTGCATGATATTGATTCTTCCTAGCCATGAGCATGGAATGTTTCTCCATCTGTTTGTGTCCTCTCTTATTTCCTTGAGCAGTGGTTTGTTTAATTACTATAGCATTGTAACAGGAGTTTGAGGCTGCAGTAAGCTATTATTGCCCAACTCCACTCCAGTCTTGACAGTAGAGCAAAATCATGCCTCACAAAAAAAAAAAAAGAAGAAGAAAAGGAAAAATTAGTATTTTCCTAATTTTATTCTATCTTTCTTGTGTCAGTTATATTTCAGTCTAAATGAGAAACATCTCCTTTTATAATTTACATTAAAAATATAAAAGAAATTACGGAAATTTTAAAAATGGGTAATTGTGCTATTCTGGAAAGAATTAACTCAAACAAATTTATCAATGGATAAAATAATCAGATGAAAAAATAATGGCTGTTCCCTGTTTCATGATAGCAGTATTTAGTGTCATCACTGAACAAACAAAGTATGATTATAAAAACTTAAACATTAACTGTTATATAAACTTGCTGAATACTGTATCAAATTTTCATGTTTCTGCATCTTTTTACCTTCTTAAACATCTAAACACTAATTTTTTGAGTAAATAATTACAACCTATCTCTGAACTAACAGATTCCATCGACTCAAAATTTAAGGTAGGATAAACACTGACTACTTAATTGAAATGAGTAGGAGAAAACACACAACATGTATTTCATTACTCAGGGCCAGCCTTAGTGGTGTAATCTACTGATATTTTTTGATATGTTATCCCTTTTATCTTCTTAAAACACTTTTAATAGAAATAATTGCATCCTCACACACCTATTTATTTTAATTAAATGATTAAAATGTGTTCAACCTTCGATAATAAATAAGACAATATAATGTAATATTTTCAGAAATTACTCCTTTTTGTTCCCCATTTATCAAATAAATATTGTGGAGATTTGAGAACAGGAAGACCAAATGCCAGCACTGTCAAATATTTTTACCTGTAGTCTCTAAAATGTGGTCAAATACACGCTGACTTCTCAGACAGCCATAGAAAAGACACTTTTAAAGACACATTTTAATTTTTGCTAAATTCACAAATTTTACATTGATGAGAACTGTCATATATTATGTGCAAATAGGTCTTCCTTTGAGGTCTCACTTTATGAAGGCAAAAAGAGCATATTTTTGCCTTGGAGCACTTCATTTTCATGAAAAGCCATTTGAACCTAGACACTAATATATTATATTACTTTGAAATAATTTTTTCATTTGGAGTAAGATTGTAATTAACCACCTTGCAAGTTTTCTCATGTTTACAATACTGTGGTGAAAAATATGTGAAATCATGTATTTAAAAACTTCTTACCAAGAAAACTAATTTTCCTTATGTATAGGAGAATTCTTTATAGAAGCAAAATAGTTAAATTTTTGCTTCTATAATTTTTCTTTATAAAAGCAAAATAGTTAAAGTTTTGAGAAACATCTGTTTACAAACAATATATTTAATGTGAAGTGTTTATATCTTTAAAAGTCTACATTAAATGGGTGAGTTCATTTCACACATTAGCAAAAGAAATAGACTTGAAACAATTACCATGATATATTTCTATAAAAATTCACATACATGCATATACACTCATTACCATTTATGGTATGCAAATTGTAATACAATGCTCTGTAATTCTAATTCAGTTCCCTCATACAAATTGATTTTTGCTTCCCACAACTTTATATTTATATAAATACACACACACACACACACGCACAGAGGAAATAAAATAAGAGTTAATGAAATTAACATGAAAAACAATATTCTGGAGGCAGTGTATATATGATCATATTTATGCAAAATAGTTTATGTTAATTCAATGTCAGCACAAATATTTATGGAGTTATCAAATAAGGAAACATATTTAAGGAAAATCAAGGAGAACAAAGACAATGGAGAAGTCACCTTCAAAAAATGAATAATTTTTAATAAATAACATTCAGTATTCATGCTGATGCAGACCAAAAACCAAAAAAACACAGAGGCAAAAGTTGCATGTGTGTATATGTATAAAAGATAGCAGCTAGAATTAGAGAGCATTTATTTTTTTTCCTCATGATCTCCTTTTCTAATTTGAGTTCATTCTTAAAAGGCTTTTAAATACTTATTACCAGTATCCCCTAATAACGACCTAGGTACATTTCCACAATAAGTTGCTGGAAATACACTACTGGTTCAAAACAAAAGCCACAAATAGTTGAGAAGTGGGAAAAAAAAATGAGGAATATCATTGGGATCAGAAATTAGTAACAATATTCATTCAAATAGTTAAATGACTGCTGAAACCAGCATAAACTTGGGGCCATTCATCTATTTTAATGTGCTGGATTTAGTATTTATTGGACAATGCATATGCTTATACATCTTAGCAATAGGAGACAAAAGCAAAAATGAAAAGCATTGTTCAACACTCATGAGTGAGAACGTGCAGGGTTTGATTTTCAACCACCATGGCATGTGTATATCTATGTAACAGTCCTGCAGGATCTGCACATGTGCCCCAGAACCTAAAGTATGATTAAAAAAATAATGATAATAAAAGAAAAACAAACAAGTATTTATTGGGAGTCTTAAAATGTGCCTCAGAACACTCTAAGCATATCCTCAGACACCTAGCAAAAACTAGTGAAAAATATAGCCCTCAAATAATTCCCAGAGATAAATTTCCAAACATTATTAGCCCACATAAAAAACATAGGAGAATGCATCTATCAGGTGCAAATATAACAGTTTTTAAGAAAAGGCCTCCTAAAAATTGTTGCAGTTTAAAATTTTTGATTTACAGTAACTATAATATCTATATTTTATTTGTTTAAAATTAAAGGCTTATAAAACACATGATTAAGGAGCATGAGATTCTCAAAATTGACTAATTTTGAAAAGTACTAAATAGGGCTTCTAGAAATTAGATACGTAAACATAAATATTTTAAACATTTAAAAATCTAAGAAATATTAGATGATATTTACAGCAATTATATTCAGATAAAGAAAGGATTGGCTGGGCGAGGTGGCTCACGCCTGTAATCACAGCACTTCAGGAGGCTGAGGAGGGTGGATCATGAGGTCAGGAGTTCAAGACAAGCCTGACCAACATAATGAAACCCCTTCTCTACTAAAAATACAAAAATTAGCCAGGCGTGGTGGCACATGCCTGTAATCCCAGCTACTTGGGAGGCTTAGGCAGGAGAATCACTTGAACCTGGGAGGCGGAGTTTGCAGTGAGTTGAGATCACACCACTGCACTCCAGCCTGGGCTACAGAGCAACACTCTGTCTTAAAAAAAAGAAGAAAACTCTACTCTCTTATTCTCTTAGCATGCCTACATCCACATTTAACTTTCCTCCCCACCTTTAATTATCAGAAAAGAAAATATTGAGCTTTACCATATTAAAGTGAAATTTTAATAATTAATGTCTCCAATTTTCCTAAACTGAGACCAAGAGGAAAACCAAATTGCCAAAATCATAGAACAAGTGAGGGGTAGAGTCATATTTAGAATTCAGGTCTCCTATGATGATGTTTTTATAATGTACTCATTCTAACAACAAATTTAACTTTTAAACTCCATCCTTTCTCTCTCTCTCTTTCCCTCTCTCTCTCTCTCTCTGTCTTGCTCTCCCTGTTGTCCTCTATTTTCCTCTCTCTGAAGTTATTTTTATCATATACTTTCATTAATATTATCCTCTGCATTTCTGAAGTTTCCTTCAGTCAATAACAGAACTGGTTACACATACTTGTTTTGCAGTGTGCTTTCCCTTTTATTCTGAGTCCCTTGAAGAGTATTAGCATTTGTCTGTGTAGTTGTATACACATATATATGTACACTTGTGTGTATGTCTTTGTTTGATCATCCCATTTGGATAATAAAACTCTCATTTATGAATTTTCCCTACACGTTTTACATACCTAGTAACTTGTGATTAATGAAGTAACATCTCAATTTATGAGATGTTACTTCACTTATTCAATTCAATTCAAATATGTATATCAGATTCTTACTGTCTATTGAGAATTGTGCTACATGCCAAGAAAGCAGGTATGGCTGGAACTTATGAGCAAGAGAAAAGAGGGAAAGAAGCCCCTCAAAGCAGTTGCAAGGCCGGGCCAGTGTAAGATGCCAAAGGGTAATGAAAAGCACAGTCAGGCATTTTAATCTTACTACAGGATTAAATGAAGTAATGGAATGACCTGCTCTACATTTCAAAAGATCATTATGACTTCTGTGTGGAGCATATTTTAGGGTTATAAGTAGAAACCAAAAACCTATTCAGAAACATCTCTAGTAGCCATGGTCCTGGACTAAGGCAGGGACAGTGAAGTGAAATTATAGAGATAGAGAAAGATAGAGCTAAAGATAGACAGATGAAGAGAGAAATAAGTGGTATGTGGTTTGAGGTCAATTGTGGAATGAGAGACGTGGATGTGAATGAGGACTTTTGCAAAGACTGACATGGACGCTGACTGAAAATGAAGATTTCTAGGAATCTGGCCTTGACAACCTGTATAATACTTCACTGTGTGTTAAATAATACTTCCTATTTTAATAGCAATTTAGAGTTTATATAATACATGTTTTCCTTATATATGCAAGTTGTCTTTGATACATATGTTAATATTTCTATGAAGATAAACAAACTAAATTCTGAAACATATTATATTGGCCAATTTCACAAGCATAGTAAACAGCAGAATCAAACCCTAAAGAAAGTTCAATATACTTTCTATAGCCCTACCCCTAGAGAGTTACCCCAATAATTGGTTTTCATCCATAACAACAAAATAGCCCTCAAGCTGATCAAATGAGGAAGTTGAGTAGGGAGTGAAAAAATAAACAGTTGCTTACATAGTTTAATAAATAACAAGGACAGGAAGACAGGAAACTAAGTTGGTTGAGTTGCAAAACTTTTTGAGTTATGTGCTGACCTTATTTTCTGTAAAAGTACAGTGCCTAAGGCACAAATCGGTCTTATAAACAATTTCAGAATATACCAAGTCTACTAGAAAACAGTTTTGTTGTCAAGAACCATTTTTGTGTCCTCCTTGACTTTAATCTTCTGTAAGCAATTTAGAACTCCCTGCTGGCACAATAATAGAGCTAAATAATGTAGCTAAACATGCATGTTATTGGAACGTTTTACAAGAAGTGAATTTTTTTACATGCCAAAATTTATTCTTCTAACACAAAATGGAATACATTACCAAATACAAAAACATTCAAAATCATGCATTCAATGAAATAATTGAAAGAACTCAGAATAATTAGAAAGAAAATATCCTTGATTTTTAAAATCTTAACAAAGAGAAAAGTAAACTATCTCTTGAATGTGCTAG
This sequence comes from Callithrix jacchus, assembly GCF_049354715.1. Lineage (NCBI taxonomy): Eukaryota > Metazoa > Chordata > Mammalia > Primates > Cebidae > Callithrix > Callithrix jacchus. The sequence goes on from NC_133504.1 coordinate 80,283,657, forward strand.
AACTTATATTTGGCTTTACGCTATCAAGATGATGGGATTTAGAGAAAGCAAATATTCTAAATCTTTATTTGGAAGACCTATATTTCCACAATTTTATCTTAATGCCACAGGACTAATTTTATGCTTATAAAATATTTACTGTCTTTGGAGGAAATAAACAGTATATATAGAAACAGCAAGGATGTCATTTTAGACACTTTATTAGAAAAATTTGAAGAATATAAATACAGACATTAGGATACTTAAATGAAATGCTGGAGTTTAAAAAATTATAATAAATAAGAAGATTTTAAATATGTGTATGCGTAAATACATATACCATACTTTTGCTCGTGCAGATTATTGTGCCTCAGAATTGAAAAACAGGAAGAGGATAATGACAAAATATTCATAAACGATTGGTGAACACTATTATAAATTATCCAATTTTCTGTATTTCAGATTTTTCCTACTTAAAAAAATGTATACACAGCATTTGTTTTTTTTTTTTTTTTCAGTCTCATTTGGTCTATTCCATGTCTAATTCTACAATAACTTATGTAACTACCTGTGATTAAAGACAATGAATAATTTCATCTTTGATGCACATATAAACTACTTGGAATCACTTACAAATTGAGATTTCTGAATTCCATTTAGAATGAAGAAAGCAAGTGTCAAATTTAGTAAATCTAAAAGTTATTCTGATGATGAATTTTTGGTCCCAAATGTATTTTTAGGATATATCTTGTTAGAAAGACAGCGTGTGAATTTCTATTTCTCCAGATTGTTTCCAAATTTGGTGTTATCCAACTTTGAAACTTTGCCTAACTATTGAAAAAGCACTATCTCACTGTTCTTTTAATTAGTATCTCTAATAAAAGTGATGAATACATATTTATAAATATATCTTCTCATTCTTCTTAGCCATCTGGGTTTCCTTTGCCAATTGCAAATTACCTAGGCTTTGATAATTTTTCTCTTGTGCTTTCATTATTTTTCTCCTTGATTTGCAATATTTCTTTTGTTAGTGTACTTGTTTATTCTTTGTCATATTTAAAATATATAATTTTAGGGCATTTTTCAATTTGATAACAAGAAGAAAAAAACACTATAGAAATTCTACTGCTAAACATAGCTAGAACTTTTGTGGTTTCCCCAAGTGAGTCATAGGATATATCATGATTGTGTTTATCATCTGTCTCCTCTATTAAAGTATATATCCTATGTGGACAGCATTAAAATTTGATTTATTTCTGGAATCAGCAATGTGTCAAAAGGACGTCAGCCCAAATTCGTCAAAACACATTTAATATTTTGACATGAGTAAATTATTTTGGCATATCTATGAAACCTATGGGGTACAAAGTAGTTATTGCTCTCTTTGTTAAGTCACTATTTCAGGTACCCTCTATTGGATATTCCATTCCCGTTATTTAGCAGTATTTGTGATATAGCTTATATTATGTTTTTTTCTTTGAGGTATTGAAGTAGGCTAGTTCACAGCTATTAAAGTGTTTTGTGTACAGACTCTAGATTACCAGGCCTTTTCATACCCTTTGCAATGCCTGCCTCTCTGATCCCTAAGCTTAGGCTTCCATGTTGCCTCAGTGGGAATGGGGTGCATTTAAGTTTTTTGCTCCCAGAGCTTTAGTTTTCCCACCCCATTTTATCTGCATTCTGGCTTCTCAGTAGTCAAGGAAGGGAATTAAGGCAGGGGGGAAGGTGTTAAAGGAAAATGACAAAATATTTAAAAAATAATGTTGAGTTTGACTTCCTGTTGTCTATGGGTTGCAGATGCCTGGAGCTTTATTATGTAGGATTTTAAAGTGTTCTGCTGAGTACAGTTTATCTACTTTTGCCAAACTGATTGGGATTTGTCTCCCTTGACAAGGACATTACAAAACAAATCAATATTCTATTTCTGCTGAGATCGACTTACCTCATAAGAAAGCATCTCATGAAGGAAACTAAAACATGACTTAAGTTTTGCTTTTCTCTGCAAGATTTCCTTGATTAAGAGGAAAAAAAAATGCATCCTTGCTCCACCAAATCATGGAAATTCAACTTTCCAACCGTTTCCCTCTCTTCTTGCTCGGTTGTTACAGCTGTCTCTAGCCCTTTGTTCTTCAAAGTGAAGGATAGATTATCCTGGAGAATATTGAAGAATTTTTAAGGACTCATGAATTCTAATCATTTTAATGTCTTCATCTTTAACTTCTAAAGATACTTGTCCCAATGCCGTGCATGAGAAAAAGTCTCAACAAACTGAAAAACAGAGATGAACTTCCTTAATGTAATAAAACCTAACAGGTGATATCTTACTTAACTGTGGGAAGCTTGAAGCTTTACTGTTAAGATCAGGACAAGACAAGGTATCAAACTTTACCACTTTTTTTACATATCACTAGAAGTCCTAACTGATACAATAAGAAAAGGGACTAAAGTGAAAAGTATACACATTGGAAAGGTAGAAATAGAACTGTCTCTGTTTGCAGAGGACATTATTTTCTATGCAGAAAATCGCCAAACATTGACAAAAACAAACCTCTTGGTATTGACAAGCAATTATAGCAAGTTTCAGTATACAAGATTAATATGCAAAAGTCAACCAGTTTCCTATGTAACAGCAACAAAAAAGTAGAATCTGAAATTAGAAATACAATACCTTTTATAACCCTCAAATGAAACACTTAGGCATAAATCTGAATAAAATATGTACAATATCAGTATAAGGAAAGATAAAAGTCTAATTGAAGTAATAAAAGAAGAACTAAATAAATAGATATTTCATGTTCATGTATAAAAGACTCAATATTGTCAAGGTGTCTGTTCTTACCAAATTAAAATATAGATCTAATGCATTCTAGTCAAGAGCCCAGAAAGTTATTTTGTGGTTATTGCCAAACTTATTCTAAAATTTATATGAAGAGTTGAAAAACCCAGAATAGCCAATTCAATATTGCAGGGGAAGAACAAATTCAGAATACTGACACTGCATGACTTCAATACTTACTATAAAGCTACAGTAATCCCGACAATATTGTATTAAAGAAAAAATAGGCCTGGGCGCGGTGGCTCAAGCCTGTAATCCCAGCACTTTGGGAGGCCGAGGCGGGTGGATCACGAGGTCAAGAAATTGAGACCATCCTGGTCAACAAGGTGAAACCCCGTCTCTACTAAAAATACAAAAATTAGCTGGGTGTGGTGGTGTGCGCCTGTAGTCCCAGCTACTCGGGAGGCTGAGGCAGGAGAATTGCTTGAACCCAGAAAGCGGAGGTTGTGGTGAGCCGAGATCGTGCCATTGCACTTCAGTTGGGTAACAAGAGTGAAACTCTGACTCAAAAAAAAAAAAGAAAAATTAGATAAATAAATCAACAAAAGAACCCAGAAATAGACCCACATAACCACACTGCCATTGTATTACCTTTGCTGTTTAGTCAAAGATCAGTTGACTGATCAATTGAGCAAAATAGCCTTTTCAACAATTGGTCCAGGAACCATAGTACTTCACATGTCCCCATCCATCAAAAGAAAATCCAAACACAAATATTACACCCTTCACAGAAATTGCCTCAAAATGAGTTATCGACCTAATATAAAGTACAAAATTATAATGTTTCTGCAAGAAAACAGAGGAAAAAAACCTTGGATTTTGGATGATCTTGGATGTGGTAATGGCTTTTTAGGTAAAACACCAAAGACATGATCCATGAAATAACTGGTAACCTGAACTTAGTAAAAATTAAAAATTACTTCTCTGAGAGACACTGTCAAAAGTATGAGAAGACAAGCAACAGACTAGAAGAAAATATTTGTGAAAATACAAGTAATAAAGGACTATTGTAAAAAATATAAGAAATAACTTTTACAATGCAGCAATGATCAAATTAGCAACCCAATTTACAATTGGGCAAAAACCTAAAACCACACCTATGAGACGGCCAAAATACAAAGACCGACAACACCCAGTGCCGATAAGGATATGAAACATTAGGAGCTCTCATTTATTGCTGGTGAAATTACTATATGGTATCAAATTTGATAGTTTCTTCTAAAATCAAGTATATTCTTGTTTTTTTAAAAAAATTCATCTTCCTAACTGAAAAAAAAATCAAGTATGTTCTTATCATATAATCCAGCAATTGTAGTCTTTGTTGTTTACTCAAATGAATGGAAAACTTCTGTCCGCACAAAAATCTGCAAACAGATGTTTTTAGTATCTTCATTTATAATTGCCAAAATTTGGAATTAAACAAGATGTCCTTAAGTAGGTGAATAGATGAGTCAACAGTGGTATATCTAGACAATTGAATGTTATTCAAGACTAAAAATAAATGAGCCATTGAGCCATTAAAAAATTTAGAAAGACAAAGTAAAAGAAACCAGTCTGGAAAGACTTAATATGGTAAGATTCTAACTATATGAAAGTGTGGAAAAGATAAAACTGTGGAGACAGTGAAAAGATTAGTGGTTGCCAGAGGTTAACGGGAAAGGAGAGTTGAGTAAGCAGAGCACAGAAGACTTTTAGGGCTTTGAAAATACTGTGTTTGATACTGCAATGGTGGATACACATCATTATTCATTTTCCCACATCCAAAGAATATGCAAGAGCAGGAGTGAACCTAATGCAAACGGTGGGCCTTGAGTGATCCTCTTGTGTCAATGTAGGTTTATTTATTTTAACAAACATAGTACTCTGGTGTTGAATTTTGTTAGTGGGGAAGGCTATTCAAATGTGGTATATGGAGTATATAGGATATATCACTTCCTGCTGCTCAGTTCAAAGAAAGAGATAGTTAAGTGATGAGCCACAAATAATAAGCTTATTGAGTTATTATATTTAATAGCTAGTGAGTATTATGAGGAGTATGGCTTTGGAAGACATATCCATTTCCTATGTGATGCTTTATAAGGTGGAAATTTGCCAAATGATAAAGGTTTTATAGAAATTTTAATTTATGAAATTTAAACCCTGAATTTCTTTTGGTATATAAATCATAACATTTTCTTGAGGGTAAAAACATTTTTAAAATAGAGAAAGCTGCCATGCATCCTACAATCTATATACATCTGCATATAATTCAACTGTAATGTAAATCTATGATCACAATTTTTATGAGTGAATATTAATTAAAAAGTATAAATGAGTTCAAAAGTGTTTTAGTCCCATCCGTATTTCAGCAGAAATGATTCATTAACTCTTAAAGAGAATTAACAATGAATTATCAAAGTTAGCTATTTTGTCAAATAACACCTATAAAAATTCAGTGTCACAATATTAAAGAAATTGTTTTACATTATATAGATAATAGGAATTTTTATTCTATTTTATTTATATGATTTCAACAATTGATTCACACTCCTTTCAAAATCAATCATTGTAGAATATTATCATCCTGAAGATATAATATGCATCTCTTTCCATAATTCTCTTAACACTATTTTGTTGTGCTTCTCCTAAAGTTCTGAGATATATATATATATATATATATATATCTGGAGTAAACCAAATAAATATATTTATTGTTAAATATATATATTAACTATTGTTAAATGATGAATTTTCATTTGAGTGGATGGCATCAGTGTTAATAGTCTAGAAAGGAGATGTGTAATGAACCTATATAAATAAATAATAGTTAAAGTGATTTGGAAATTCTATAGATTCAGCACTGCTAAGTTGTTTTAGAAGTCTTGAAGCTAACCTACTTTTTTAAAAAAGATATATTGATTACACAGAGATGGGGCAGATTTTAATACTCTTATATCACTGTATTTCCTGAGATATCAAAATCCACTAAATGAGGATTATAAACTTAATTTTAAATTGTATTCTAAATTGATTCTGTATGTATTGTCAACAGAAGCTCTGTAAGATCAATCAGAACGACTAAGCCATATTAAAATTAACTCATTTATTTTTAATTGTTCATATCATGGCTCTCTGAAATGTTGTTGTTTATAAATCTAAATTACTTTTCTCTCAGATAAAGTTTCTCTTTATTATATGTTGTGGTAATTTTTGCCCTAAGACCACTTATCTGCTCTATCCTGTATATTTTTTCTTACATTAATATTCCTGCCTTGTTGCCCAAATTTACCAAAGACTACAAATGCTTATTCTATTCTTTCTATAACCTTACCAGTTAATAACATTTTAAAATAAATTATTATAATTGAAACTTTCCTTGTGAAAACACAGAGAACACATACATACATATCACATGCATTTTATGTAAGTGTATACTTGCAGAATTTTGGTTAGTTTATGTGAATGTATATACAGGGAAAATAATATGTGCATTTTGTTCCTCTTATTTTATGTTAACTTTATTTTTAAATTGACAAGTAAAAATTATAAATATTTATGTTGTACAACGTGATGTTTAATAGATGTATACATTGTGGAATGGCTAAATTAAACTATTTAATATAGGCATTAAGGTACATATCAGTTTTTGATTTGGAGAACATAAAATCTATTCGCAAGTTTTAAGTAAACAGTATATTGTTATTAACTGTAGTCACCATCATGTCCAACAGACATCTTGAATTTATTCTTTCTGACTGAAATTTGGTGTATTTGGTCAACATCTTCCCAATCCCTCCAACCTCCAGCATCTGATAAATACCATTTTACTCTCTATATGTGATTAACTTTTTAAGATTCCACATGTGAGATCATGTGGTATTTGTTTTTTTGTATCTAATTTGTTTTACTTAATATAATGTCCCCAGGCTCATTCATACTGTCATATATGACATGATTTCCTTCTTCATTAAGGCTGAATAGTATTATATTGTGTATATAAAAGTGCATTTTCTTTATCTGTTGATATATTGATGGCTACTTAGGTTGAGTCCCTATCGTGGCTATTGCAAATAATGCTGCGATGAACATAGGAGTGCAGATATCTCTTTGACACACTAATTTACTATCCTTTGGATCTATAGCCATCAGTGCTATTGCTGAATCATGTAGTAGTTATATTTTTAATATTTTAAATAATGGTCACCTCATTTTGAGGGAAGCTACACATTCTGTGCAATTTGATACTTAATTTGTAAGAGGAATCAACCAAGTGAAAACTTGACCCAAGTTATCACTGTAACATGACTTCTTCCCATCAGTAACTATCACTCTAAATGGGATACACATCCCTCTACATTGAATAGTTTAACTGTTCAATATACATATAATGTATATATGCAGTTCAGATTTTGCAAAATTTTCAGCTTTTGTCTAATAATTTTCCGGTATTTCTTGAAGGACAGTCTCTAAAAGAAAATTGAGTTTGAGGAAAACTTTAGTCATTATGGAAACCTGGTAGAAATTCACATGATCTTTGATGAGCTGAGGTCAGACACATTTACCTAAATTGATAAAGTCCAAAAATTAGTTATTCTATTATACACCCATAATAAGACCTGAATTCAAAATGCTGAATAAATGCATAATAAACATGTTGCATGATTCAGCATGTAATTGACTAGGCATTACGTTTAAATTATGCAACCTTCTTAGTAAAAATAGAAAGAAAATCAAGTATTTCCTGTATCTCTCTCCTCCTCTCTTTCTTTCTATAATACACACACACACACACACACACACACACACAGATATAATGCATGAGTGTATACATATTACATATATTACATTGGTGAGTACAAAATTCAAGAAGCATTTTAAGTATCAGATACTGAAAATTAGGGAGTTTGAATTTTAGCTTTGTGAAGTATAATTCATTTTAATTTTTCATTATGCATCTATTTGTACATAGGAAGGCAGTGACCATGACATATTTACAAGACTTTTAAATGCTATTAGAGCAAAAAATACACTTAAGTTTATTTAATAATTCATCAATTGGTTATGGAGCATCTGTTGTTTAGATGGCACTGTACTATATGTTGGCTGTTGGAGAATGTAGACCTTTTCCTTTCTTCATAAGACTGACAGAATAGAAAATGTGAATATTTAAAATCTAAATATAAGAAGGAGGCCTAAGGAGGGGACAGAGTGGTTTATACATTTATTATTACTCTGTTTTAATCATATATTGCAGTTCACTTTGTGCATGTGTTTATGTAGTTCACTAAAGGCATCAACATATTAGAAGAGTGGCAGTCTAGAAATTTAGACAGAAACTAGAAATAATTTTTGTTATCAAATATGAGGAGTTGTGGCAGTCAGAGCAATCAAAGAAAGGAAATCTCAAATGAGGTGAGTTGGGAGAAAAAGCAATCAAGTTCAGTTTTAACAAATCTTGATTATCAGGTAAAGTATGCACATTTTAGTGAAAATAATCACAGATAATCAGTGGGAGTGAGAATGGAGGAGTACGGACAAAGCACGAGGGGATGACAGTACTGGTGAGCATTTAAAAAATATCTACTAATAGATAACTGCTAAAGTCCTGGGTAAATCAAAGAAAGAAGAGAAAATTTTAATGCAGTAATGATACCTCACATAACCATTAAAAAAGAAAGGGGCGCTAGAATTCAGCATGAAGTACTTCATTTAAAATATGTCATAATGATGGGTTCCAACCTAAAAATTTCATAATTTCAGTATTAACACCTATAGACTCAACTGTTAGAGTTAGAAACCTGATTTGTTAAAAATTATATGTAGAACTCTTCTATTTTAAAAGAATTCTAAAATTTTAAGCATGTGTTCTAACATATGACAAGGTAAAATTATAGATATTTATTCTTGTAAAATATTGAAATCTAAAAGTAATACACAGGAAAGTTATGATGCAAAGAATTGGTAATGTGGAAGGAAGAGTAAAACATACATATAGTCAAATAAATATATTTAAGTGTTTTTCAGAAACCTTAGTAGAAATGCATAGATATTACATGAAAAATACTTTTAGAATTCAAAATGTGAATCTAAACCTAAATGTGAATCTAAATCTAAAAATGTGAATCTGTTATATGCACAAAATTGGAAAATGAATGGAATTAAAAAATAATTAAAACATAGCTCATCTCAGCTTACAATATATGTGTGTAGAATTATTTTTATTTCTTATTTATGATAAATAAAGTAAATATTTGAAATCTAACAATAAAAATCCAAATAATAGGGGATAAGATAGTAAACACATATACCAAACACCTGAAAAAGAAAAAAAAAAGCAAATAACAAGCTGTGACAAAAGATTAAAGAAGATCAATATAGTTATCTTGATGATAGGAGTGCATTGAATTATTACATCTTGTCATTATGAGCATTAGATGTTTATATCATAGGAAATAAAACACAAATATATCTAAGTATATTTCATACAGAAATATTGCAAAAGTTTTAAATTACTAAATTTACTTTAAATTGCTAAAGTTTAAAAAAGTCTAGTTCCTCTAGAAATTAAATATTTGTCCAAGAAATCAGTATAACAAAGGAAACTGAAAAAAACTGACTTCTGACATAATAGCAATGAATGAGTACATTATATAAAAATCAGTTTCTACAAAAGTTGTCTTTTTGGGTTTCTGGTTTCCAATATTAGTCATGAAAGAGTTAAAATAAATAAAATAAATGTTCAAATTAAAGAGTTATAAAGAAAATATTAAATATATTTCAGGGAAACAAAGAGGAAAATTATAGATATCAAAGCTGAAATTACAGTAGTTGAAACAGCAATGAAATATGATCAATAAGTCTAGAATTGTTCCAGTAGTTGGGACAGAATAGATTAAAGCCAGACCACTTGAGTCTCATGGTGTGGATTTCTGTCTTGTCTTTATCATTTAACAGAGATGTGGTTTCTTTTTCTGAAGGTTTAATGCACATTTCCCTCCTCTGTGAAAGAGGGTTAATAATAATATCTACTTCTGTACAGTTGACACCTATTTAACTTTTAACAGAGTGAAAAGTGCAGGTTATTGTTGAAATGCACCTGGTTTGTCCATTCATTTATTTGCTCATATTTCTTTCACTTATTCCTTCCTGTATTTAGTTCTTTTAAATTTATTTAAAGTACTGGACATATGATAATTGTACATACTGTGGAGTACAGTGTGCTGTTTTAATGCATGGATACAATATATAAATAATCAATTCACCGTATTTTGTATATCCATTGCCTCTAACATTTATCATTTTGTGTGTGTGATGAGAACGTCACTTCTTTCTTAAAAATGTTAAGAAATATTTTCTGAGACTCTACTACCCATCTAGCATTGTTTTAAGTACTTGAGGTACAGTCGTAAGCAGACAAAACTGCCTGGTCTCCTGCAGCTTACGTTCTATTGTGTACATAATAATAATATAAACATTCTAAGTGAATTAAAAGAAAAACACAAAGAACAGAAGTTAGAAAATGTCAATGATGCTCATTTTTGTGCAGTATCAAAATGGTTCTATAATTCCGAAATTAGCAACTTTTTGTAATTGATCTAAGGGTTGGTCTTTTAAAATTATTAATTTTCTCATTTCTATGTTAGGAATCTTTACAAAAAATGTATTTTCTTTGTATGAATTAGTTTTTTGTCCATATCTTTGATTACATTATGTTTTCTATTCTTACTTATTCTAGGGAGCAATTAATCATAATTAGTGTCAATTTATAGAATAGCTATTGTTTTGAAGATTATTTTGCCAAACTCCACTTGGGAAAATTTACTTCTGTTTCTTCTAAACAAATTCAACCACATATTATTTGTATTTTTCTTCAAATTCATTATAATTTGGGCTACATTTTTAGTGAAAGGAAAATGAACTAATATCTGTTAAGTCTATGTATCTATTTAATGAATTACTGCCTTGAAATTCTCAGTAATTATGGGATTCCATTATTATTAGTCCCATTTAAAGACAAGCAAATAAACTTACTGGGTATATGGTAGAATAAAGATTTGAATCTTGCTTTATCTGGCTCCCATAGTCCATTAATTTTCTTACAAGTTAACCAACAATGGATACATTAGCTTGTGAAATCAATGTCTTATTTCTATGCATGAGATCTAGAAAATGAGAAGGAAGATGAAGCAAAAAGATACTATAATACAAGTAGCTTTGGCTTACATGAATGTAAATCTAACTTTATAGCATAAATGGAAAACCTAGATGGTTAACATTGATCCTGCAAAAGACTTTTGTTCATGTGTTCTTTAAATGTCTCATAAACGACCCAGTTATGACCCATTATGCAACACTTAGACCCAGACCAATTCAAAACAATTATTTTCTGCTAAAAATTACTTTTGAATAACACTTTGCTTAATAATTTCTTTATATAATTACTAGCCTTTTTGACCCACGGGAAGTGTAGTTTAGTCACGTTCACAAGGCTTTCCATTACCCTTTGCCACAAAACTAAGGACCCAAGCTTCTAAATATTTCCTAAGCAGCAGCTTCATCAATCGTTTTGACAGCCATTGTGATAGATCACAGACGCCCAGAAAGGGTTGCAGTATGGATGAAAAAGCAATGCAGTAGAAGAGTGTTATGGCTGAAGAATTTTCATCATCCCCATATAACCAACCTACTTGAATTTTCAGGCTTTAGTAGTAAAGAAACGATGAAATCAGCAAATACTATGACAAATAGTGATAGAAAACATAATAATTTTAAAAAATTAAAACCTAGAGATCTGTCATTGTGAAACACGTCTTTCAATAAAATTTAATTGTTCATTATTACTTGAATGTTTATATAATTTTCTTTTACAAATTAAAGGAGCTATTACTTAACAGTTTATTTAAAATATATTACTTCAGTAATTATTCTTGCATAAAAGCAAGGCAGGAAAGAAATATATCTCATAGTAATAATTGAAGTATGAATACTTTTAAGTGCCTGTATCCTTGACAATTTCATAGATAATAGACTTAATACTTGTTTATGGATTAAACACAATTTCTTAACTCTATCTCACATTACTACCTGTGGGATTTATCTATTAATGGAGACACTTCAGTTACTTTCATTATGTCTTTCCAAGCTCTGACTCTGCCAGAAAATATCAATTGGCAAATGGGCTGCCCTAGGATAATGGCACCATCAATTGCTAAGTGATCTGCAAACAGAGACCTTCTTACCCTGTACAAATGGAAGGTCAGAACTGTCAGCCTGATCAGATAGTGTTATAGAATCCTCAGAAATATACCCTACTTCTTTTCCTTTTCAACTTCTCATTGTAAACATAAATCATGCTTTGTATTTCTACAGTGATTATTTTTTTCTAAGAAGTATTTCTTAAAGCTTCTTGTTATGTACATAAGAGCAAGAATAATATTGGCTCACAACAGTTTCTTAGCAAGTGCTCAGTGAAAATTCAGGCTCAGGGTAAATACAAGCAAAACAAATAAAGAAATAAAAGAAAAACCTGTGAGCCTGAGAGAGGAGTTAACCACATGTATAAGTTAAAATACATTGCAGCAAAAAACACATATTATTAAAAATCCTTAAAAATACATATTTCAAATTCTACATATGTCAAATATTAAAATGTAATATTATTTAAAATTCTTGCTTGTGTGTAATTTGCATATCTAATTTCTGAACAAAAGTGAATTTATGTTCTAGAAACCTCTCAAAACATCAGTTCTCATCTTGACAAAAAAGTGAGGCTTCTAAAGCTAAAATGTATTTGTATCCCAGAACTTAAAGTATATATATATATATATATATATATATATATATATATATATATATATACACACATATATATATGCACACATACCCTGTATATATATATATATATATATATGATTATGATTTAAATGATTAGCTGTGAACCATTTTCATATCCTACCTCTATAATTAAGAGAAACAAATGTGGCTTTTTTAGCTTAAGTGCTAGCCATAGTAATAATTCTTATCTGTAAAATGGATTAAAGTGCTCAAAATATAAACATCAAATGATCTATTTTATGTACATAATTTAAAATTTTATTTGGAGTTCAGATTTTTGAGTGCACCATCAATTATTAGGTCTTTCCCTGAAGCTAAAGTAGTTTAATTTTTTTAACAAATTATTACAAACTAGCTAAATGATACTTACATATTATAATTTTATGTAACTTTTAAGTGCATATTATTATTATCTTATGAAGAAAACAATAAAACCACAGAGGAATGGTGTTTTCTGTGTATTAACATATACAACAACAAATTATTCCAACAAAGCCTAGTGAAATACATACATCTGGCTCATCATGTATTCAACCATCCAAGAAATATTCATTGTTCACCTACTTACGGCCCAGGGCTATCCAACCTATAAAATCAATAGTGACAAACAAACAACAACAACAACAAAAATGAGCCCTGGCATCACAGGTCCAATTCCTTTGGAAAAATGCACATACATAGCTATTCAATATTAGGACAGATTTTTCTTCAGCCCATTTCAAGTTGCTTTGCTGGAAAAATAGTGTGGCAGACAGTACCACACAAAAGAGAGCAAAGACCCATAATTTGGGAAATCTGGATTTAGAAAACTTCTATTCTTGTCCTTGACGCTAGTGAATTACTTTAATATGGGAAAGTCACTTAAACTGCACCTTTGTTTCCTTACTATTTAATTAATTTTTAATTTATAACTGACATAATAGTTGTACATACTATGGGGTACTTTCTGATTTTTCAGTGCATATATACATTTTTATAATGATCAAATCAGGATAATTACCATATCTATTACTTTAACAATCATCACTTTAACAATCAATCATTACTTTTTGTGTTTTTAAAAATCTCTTCCTCTCCCTGGTTATTCTTCCCCATCACACCTAGATCCTAAGGTTCTTGAAGTGGGTAGGACCAGACTGTGTTGTGTTTGCTTTTAGTATCTAAACCAAAGCTTAGCTCGATATCTAGGGAACAGAAATAGTTGAAATACAGTCTATAAACTTAACTGAATTTATAGAAAAAATAAAACAACACCTAAATCATATATTCTCTTTGATTCTTAAAGACAATAAATGAAACTGCAGTTAGTATTTATTTTAGCCACTATTCAAGAAAGTAATTTTAGTAGCAAATAACACATAAGAAGTTTTTTATTTTTATTTTTTATTGCATTTTAGGTTTTATGGTACATGTGCAGAACATGCAAGACAGTTGCGTAGGTACACACATGGCAGTGTGTTTTGCTTCCTTTCTCTTCTTCACTCACATTTGGCATTTCTCCCCAGGTTATCCCTCCCCACCTCCCCCTCCCGCTGGCCCTCGCCTTTCCCCCACAATAGACCCCAGTGTTTAGTACTCCCCTCCCTGCGTCCATGTGTTCTCATTTTTCATCACTCACCTATGAGTGAGAATATGCAGTATTTCATTTTCTGTTCCTGTATCAGTTTGCTGAGAATGATGTTCTCCAGATTCATCCATGTCCCTACAAATGACACAAACTCATCATTTCTGATTGCTACATAATATTCCATGGTGTATATGTGCCACATTTTCCCAATCCAGTGTATCATCGATGGGCAATTGGGTTGATTCCAGGTCTTTGCTATTGTAAACAGTGCTGCAATGAACATTCGTGTGCATGTGTCCTTATAGTAGAAAAATTTATAGTCCTTTGGATATATACCCAGTAATGGGATTGCTGGGTCAAATGGAATTTCTATTTCTAAGGCCTTGAGAAATCGCCACACTGTCTTCCACAATGGTTGAACTAATTTACACTCCAACCTCCGGTGTAAAAGTGTTCCTTTTTCTCCACATCCTCTCCAGCATCTGTTGTCTCCAGATTTTTTAATGATCGCCATTCTAACTGGTGTGAGATGGTATCTCAATGTGGTTTTGATTTGCATCTCTCTGATGACCAGTGACGATGAGCATTTTTTCATATGATTGTTGGCCTCATATATGTCTTATTTTGTAAAATGTCTGTTCATATCCTTTGCCCACTTTTGAATGGGAGTGTTTTTTTTTTTTTTCCTGTAAATCTGTTTGAGTTCTTTGTAAATTCTGGATATCAGCCCTTTGTCAGATGGGTAAACTGCAAAAATTTTTTCCCATTCTGTTGGTTGCCGATTCACTCTAGTGACTGTTTCTTTTGCCGTGCAGAAGCTGTGGAGTTTGATTAGGTCCCATTTGTCTATTTTGGCTTTTGTTGCCAATGCTTTTGGTGTTTTGTTCATGAAGTCCTTGCCTACTTCTATGTCCTAGATAGTTTTGCCTAGATTTCCTTCTAGGGTTTTTATGGTGCCAGGTCTTATGTTTAAGTCTTTAATCCATCTGGAGTTAATTTTAGTGTAAGGTGTCAGGAAGGCGTCCAGTTTCTGCTTTCTGCACATGGCTAGCCAGTTTTCCCAACACCATTTGTTAAACAGGGAATCCTTTCCCCATTGCTTGTTTTTGTCAGGTTTATCAAAGATTGTATGGTTGTAGATATGTTGTGTTGCCTCCGATGCCTCTGTTTTGTTCCATTGGTCTATATCTCTGTTTTAGTACCAGTACCATGCTGTTTTGATTACTGTAGCCTTGTAGTATAGTTTGAAATCCGGTAGTGTGATGCCCCCCGCTGTGTTCTTTTTGCTTAGAATTGACTTGGCTATGCAGGCTCTCTTTTGGTTCCATATGAAGTTCATGGTGGTTTTTTCAGTTCTGTGAAGAAAGTCAATGGTAGCTTGATGGGGATAGCGTTGATTCTGTAAATTACTTTGGGCCGCATAGCCATTTTCATAATATTAATTATTCCTTACTATGAACATGGAATGTTTCTCCATCTGTTTGTGTCCTCTCTTATTTCACTGAGCAGTGGTTTGTAGTTTTCCTTGAAGAGGTCCCTTACGGTCCTTGTGAGTTCTATTCCAAGATATTTTATTCTTTTTGTAGCAATTATGGATGGCAGTTCCTTCTTGATTTGGCTTTATTTAAGTTTGTTTTTGGTGTAGAGGAATGCTTGTGATTTTTGCACATTGATTTTATATCCTGAGACTTTGCTGAAGTTGCTTATCAGTTTCAGGAGTTTTTGGGCTGAGACAATGGGGTCTTCTAGGTATACTATCATGTCGTCTGCAAATAGTGACAATTTGGCTGTCACCTTTCCTATTTGAATACCCTTTATTTCTTTTTCTTGCCTGATTGCTCTGGCTAGAACTTTCAGTACTATATTGAATAGGAATGGTGAGAGAGGGCATCCTTGTCTAGTGCCAGATTTCAAAGGGAATGCTTCCAGTTTTTGCGCATTCACTATGATATTGGCTGTTGGTTTGTCGTAAATAGCTTTTATTACTTTGAGATATGTTCTATTGATACCGAGTTTATTGAGGGTTTTTAGCATAAAGGGCTGTTGAATTTTATCGAATACCTTCTCGGCGTCAATTGAGATAATCATGTGGTTTTTATTTTTGGTTCTGTTTATGTGGTGAATTACGTTTATAGACTCGCATATGTTGAACCAGCCTTGCATCCTCAGGATGAATACTAATGATCATGATGGATAAGTTTTTTGATTTGCTGTTGCAATCGGCTTGCCAATATTTTATTGAAGATTTTTGCATCTATGTTCATCATGGATATTGGCCTGAAGTTTTCTTTTCTTGTTGGGTCTCTGCTGGGTTTTGGTATCAGGATATTGTTGGTCTCATAAGATGATTTGCGAAGAATTCCCTCTTTTGGATTATTTGGAATAGTTTCAGAAGGAATGGTACCAGCTCCTCTTTGTGTGTCTGGTAGAATTCAGCTGTGAACCCATCTGGACCTGGGCTTTTTTTGTGTGGTCCACTCTTAATTGCTGTCTCAACTTTTGACCTTGTTATTGGTCTATTCATAGTTTCAGCTTCCTCCTGGTTTAGGCTTGGGAGGACACAGGAGTCCAGGAATTTATCCATTTCTTCCAGGTTTACTAGTTTATGTGCATAGAGTTGTTTGTAATATTCTCTGATGATGATTTGCATTTCTGTGGAATATGTGGTGATTTCCCCTTTATAATTTTTTATTGCATCTATTTGGTTGTTCTCTCTTTTGTTTTTAATCAATCTGGCTAGTGGTCTGTCTATTTTGTTGATCTTTTCTAAAAACCAGCTCTTGGATTTATTGATTTTTTGAAAGGTTTTTTGTGTCTCAATCTCCTTCAGTTCAGCTCTGATCTTAGTTATTCTTGTCTTCTGCTGGGTTTTGAGTTTTTTTTTGATCTTGCTCCTCTAGCTCTTTCAATTTTGATGATAGGGTGTCAATTTTGGATCTCTCCATTCTCCTCTTATGGGCACTTATTGCTATATATTTTCCTCTAGAGACTGCTTTAAATGTGTCCCAGAGATTCTGGCATGTTGTGTCTTCATTCTCATTGGTTTAGAAGAACTTCTTTATTTCTGCCTTCATTGCATTGTTTATCCAGTCAACATTCAAGAGCCAGTTGTTTAGTTTCCATGAAGCTGTGTGGTTCTGGGTTGGTTTCTGAATTCTGAGTTCTAACTTCATTCCACTATGGTCTGCAAGACTGTTTGTTATGATTTCAGTTGTTTTTCATTTGCTGAGGATTGCTTTACTTCCAATTATGTGGTCAATTTTAGAGTAGGTGTGATGTGGTGCTGAGAAGAATGTATATTCTGTGGATTTGGAGTGGAGAGTTCTGTAAATGTCTATCAGGTTTACTTGTTCCAGGTCTGAGTTCAAGCCCTGGATATCCTTGTTGATTTTCTGTCTGGTTGATCTGTCTAATATTGACAGTGGAGTGTTAAAGCCTCCCACTATTATTGTGTGGGAGTCTAAGTCTCTTGTAAGTAGTTAAGAACTTTCCTTATGTATCTGGGTGCTCCTGTATTGGGTCCATATATGTTTAGGATCATTAGTTCTTCTTGTATTGATCCTTTTACCATTATGTAATGGCTTTCTTTGTCTCTTTTAATCTTTGTTGCTTTAACGTCTATTTTATCAGAGATAAGAATTGCAACTCCTGCTTTTTTTGCTCTCCATTTGCTTGGAAATCTTCCTCCATCCCTTTATTTTGAGCCTTTGTGTATCCTTGCATGTGAGATGGGTTTCCTGGATACAGCACACTGACGGGTTTTGGCTTTTTATCCAACTTGCCAGTCTGTGTCTTTTGATTGATGCATTTAGTTTATTTACCTTTAGTGTTAATTTGTTATGTGTGAATTTGATACTACCATTTTGATGCTAGCTGGCTGTTTTGCCCGTTAGTTGTTGTAGATTTTTCATTATATTGATGTTCTTTAGCATTTAGTGTGTTTTTGGAATGGCTGGTACTGGTTGTTTCTTTCTATGTGTAGTACCTGTTTCAGGAGCTCTTGTAAAGCAGGCCTGGTTGTGACAAACTCTGAGTACTTGCTTGTTCGCAATGGATTTTATTTTTCCTTCACTTATGAAGCTCAGTTTGGCTGGATATAAAATTCTGGGTTGAGAGTTCTTTTCTTTAAGGATGTTGAACATTGGCCCCCAATCTCTTCTGGCTTGTAGTGTTTCTGCCAAGAGATCTGCTGTGATTCTAATGGGCTTCCTTTGTGGATGACCCAACCTTTCACTCTTGCTGCCCTTAGTATTTTCTCCTTTATTTCAACCTTGTTGAATCTGACGATTATGTGCCTTGGGGTTGCTCTTCTTGTGGAATATCTTTGTGGTGTTCTCTGTATTTCCTGCATTTGAGTGTTGGCCTGTCTTTCTAGGTGGGGGAAATTTTCCTGGATAATATCTTGAAGAGTATTTTTCAGCTTGGATTCATTCTCTTCATCACATTCTGGTACACCTATCAAATGTAGGTTAAGTCTCTTCACATAGTCCCACATTTCTTGGAGACTTTGTTCATTCCTTTTTGTGCTTTTTTCTCTGATCTTGGTTTCTCGTTTTATTTCATTGAGTTGATCTTGGACTTCTGATATTCTTTCTTTTTCTTGATCAATTCGGCTGTTGAAACTTGTGCATGCTTTGTGAAGTTTTCATATTGTGTTTTTCAGTTCCTTTAATTCATTCATATTCCTCTCTAAGTTATCCATTCTTGTTATCGTTTCCTCAAATCTTTTTCAAATCTTTTTTTCAAGGTTCTTAGTTTCTTTGCATTGATTTAGAAGATGTTCTTATAGCTGACAAACGTTTCTCATTATCCACCTTCTGAAGTCTAATTCCGTCATTTTGTCACAGTCATTCTCTGTCCAGCTTTGTTCCCTTGCTGGTGAGGAGTTTTGATCCTTTTTAGGAGGCGAGGTGTTCTGGTTTTGGGTGTTTTCCTTCTTTTTGTGCTGGTTTCTTCCCATCTTTGTGGATTTATCCACCTGTCGTCTGTGTAGTTGCTGACTTTTCGATTGGGTCTCTGAGTGGATGCCCAGATTGTTGATGATGAAGTATTTCTGTTACTTGGTTTTCCTTCTACCAGTCTAGCCCCTCCACTGTATGACTGCTGAGGTCCACTCGAGGCCCTGCTTGTCTGGAGTGTACCTATAGCAGCTGTGGAACAGTGAGGAATGCTACCAGTTTCTTTTTCTGCTATCTTTGTCCCAGAATGATGCCTGCCAAATGTCAGTCTTTTGGATATAGAGCGGTCAGGGAGCTGCTTGAGGAGACAGTTTGTACTTTATAGGAGCTCAAGTGCTGAACTGTGAGCTCTATTGTTCATTCAGGGCTGTTAGGCTACTACATTTAAATCTGCTGCAGCTGAACTCATAAAAAAAAAAACCCTTTTTTTCTCAGATGCTCTGTCTCGGGTGGGTTGGGGCTTTCTTTGTGAGTGTCCATTGTGCTGTCCTGCCCAGCTAGGAGGCAGTCTAGTCACTATTTGCCTGCCGAGGCTCTGCCCTTCTGGTGTGAGGTTCGCCCTGTTGCTGCAGGCTCTGCCATGCTGCTGGGGTCTCCGTTCTGCTGCCACAGGCTATGCCCTGCTGCCCCGGGCTACACCCTGCGGCGGAGTCTCTCTGTTGTAGTGGGTTGCCTCGGCAATGTCAGGCTGTGTCAGCAATGGGCGTGTACCTCAGTAGGGGGAGATTGCCTCGGTAATGGCGGACCCCCCTCCCCCACAGAGCTGCACCATCCTGGGTTCAGCTGTGCCCTCAGGGAACCTCTCCACCCGGAGCGTTTGGAATCGCCATTTTGTTTGTCCCACTGCGCTACCCCAAATGCTCTTTCCCTGGAATCTCCTGGCCTGGATCACTGTCTAAGTCTCATTCAGTCTCAAGTTCAGCCCTCTCAAGTCTCAGATTGCTGGTTCAACATGGCACCTGGACCAGTGCGCTTTGTGCGGAGCACTGTGTAGCACCGCTGCACTACAGCCCCGTCCGCCGGCTGCACCGGCTGCCGGCTGCGCCAGCCAAAACCTCTGCCTGGCATCCCGTGTCTCTTTTATACCTGAGAATTTCCCTGTTTTGTGGGCAACAAAAATCCATCTGGAAATGCGGCCCTGACTCACCCTCTCCACGCATTCACCGAGAGCTTCAACCTGGGTTGTTCTCACCACATCATCTTGAGTCCCCACTTCATATGAAGTTTTTATACGTAGTGATCACTGCACTATACATTTTACAACGATTCTTCTCACTTAATACCTTTGCATTATGTTCTCAAAGAACCTACAACTCTTTGCAGATGAGAAAATCAAAGTAGATAGAAGAGAACTTGCCCAAGAATTTTCAGTAGGAGAACGAATACTATGCTTAAGAGCACCGGACAAACCTGAAGGTCACCCAGAGTCTTCCCATTAATGTAAAGTACTCCTTTTTATATACACATTCACTATTGTAATAATGTATTTTCTTTGCTTCTTCATTATGTATTTAATTTATGATTGAAATAAATAAACATAAGCATAATTATAAACATTCCAACAATCTTGTGTCATCTATACTTACAACCCACTGTATTACTTTAACGTAAGTCCCAAATATTATGTTATTTCATCTGTAAGGACATATTACCAAAATATAATTATCACATTTACAAAAAAACTTTTATTAATATAATCAACATAGAGATATTCAATTCTAAATAATTATATGTAATTTTTTTAGTGTTGGTTTGTTCAAATCATTAATTAAAGAACTTTTTTTTTCTTATTTTAAAATCCTTCTTTTAATAGCCTTACATGTCTACTCTCTTTAGTTTTTCTATTCTCCTACCTTGATTAAAACATTATTTATGGCTTTTAATGTTTCTCTTTTACTTTTCAATCCCTATTTTTTAACACTCCATTTATTGTAACCAAACATTGATAAATTCTCATTTGATGATCTGACTACATTACTGTATACGTGAGATCCAATGTACTCAGGATTGGATTCTACGATGTGACTGTAATAGGAAATGAGACATTAAGGGAGAGGCAATATGGAATTTGGTAAGTATTTTTAACTATCATTAAATGAAATATAGAATCTTGTGATTTTTTTCATAGTAGTGAAACATTTAATTTCCTAAATCAGTTCCAATATTGTATTCAATAAAATTTATACAATAAAAAATATTGTAGAAAATGTTTTAAATGTGCAAAGAATAAATAGAAAAACAAAGATTAACTTAAACACTCAGGCCAGAACAGAGATAACAATTTTATTTTGATGTATTCTATTTCCTTTTTATAATTATGTATATAGAAAGATATGCACATTCAGAGATGTGCAGTAACTGAGATCTGATTACCTGTAGCTAAAGCCACTAGAGCCACAAACATTTAAATGACAATTTTGATGAATTACTGTAGTCTAAGTATGGAATAATACAAGACATAAACTCCTGATGGGCTCAGTGTTCAAAAAGTCACACAACTTTCTTGGGCTTCTTTTTCAGGAACTCTGCGAGGGTCTCACTGAGAGGACACAGTACTTTCTCTCATGGCCTTGGTAGGAGTACAATCACTACAGATATTTTTTGTTTATGTGTTTTTTTCCCCCTGGGAAGACAAACAGTATTCTGGTTATTCCATCTTGTCTGAAATTGAAAGTTTCATTGCATTTTAATGAACAATAGTTTAAAAGTATACATTATTATTTTTTTTTTACCATAGAGTAAATGTTGCAGAATATGTAATTTGGAAAGCAATCTCTTTTATGTAATTCATTGTGATGGATGTTCATTATGATTAACACCTATGAGGAAAGGGAGAAAGCAGGATTCAACAAAGGAAGAATTTGGGCTGCAATGCAGTCTCAACAAAGAACACGGGTATGAACCCACAGACAGCTATGAATTTGGAATGTTTCTACGAAGTTGTCTGTAATTCCAGAGAGAGGCCAGGGTTTTGTGTTCAAGAATTGATCAATTATTAGAATGAAGCTGACTCTTGGGGTGTCATCTCCAAAAAAGAAAAAAGGTTTATTTGTCCAAGGACAGTGTCAGGATTACTTCAGTGGATCTCTGTTACCAGTTGCATACCCGTAATAACAGTGATTGCATCACTCATAATCTGAATGGCATAACAGAGCAATCACTTCAGTGTAGTACATTATAATTCATTGAGAATTAAACAATGATTTTGGTGACTTTAAGAATATATATATAAACAAATTGTCACAGTTGTATTGCAGATTAATACTACAAATAATATGAAAAACATATAGCTTAATAATTGTAAGGTTTAGAAATAAAAATTTCCCATGTTCTTATTTGAAATACAGCTTTTGAATCCTACTTAAAATATTTTGTAGTAACAATAATTAACACTCTAAATAAAGTATCTCCAAAGAAGGTTCAGCCTGAAGTATCTGTTAATAATAAAAAATAGCAATATTTCAAGACATGGTATTAATAATAGGTCAATTGCAGTAATGTAAAATTCATAGGAGCTGGCAAATATCTAACTAAAAATTATTCAAAATTATTGGATGATTTGAAATTTAAAATGATTTGTTGATTGCTTTGGTTTGAATATGGTCTGTCCCATCTAAAACTCATATTGAAACTTGATCCTTAATGTGGCAATATTGGGAATGGGCCCTAGTAGAAGGTGTTGTTTCATAGGAGGGATTCCCTCATAAATAAGTAAACACCCTTCCATGGGGTTGAAATCAGTTCTTGCTCTTGGAAAAATGGATTCGTTTCCATGACAGAGGGTTGTTAAAAAGAGTCTGACTTCCCTGGTTTTCATCCCTTGTTTCCTCTCTTGCCATATGGTCTCTGTTCACATTGCCCATTCTCCTTCTGCTTTCTGCCATGAGAGGAAACAACCTAAGGTCCTCACTAGAAGCAGCTGCCAAATCTTGTTCTTTCCAGTCAGCAGGATCATGAGCCAAATAAATCTTTACAAATTATGTAGCCTCAGGGAGGGTGTTATAGCAACACAAAATGGACTAAAACAACTGGCATCATATTTTCTGAATTTCTTTTTATCCCAAGAAAGAGGATAATGGTCCAATTTAAGCAGCATGAAAAATATCCATTTTTATCATCTGTTGTGCTCTTGAAAGAAGTGTCTGATAGAAGAAACGGTAAACATTCCATTAATATTCAACATAAACTTATTTTTATTCTCACTGGAAACAGAAGCTGTATTATTTATTAGAGCGCATGCTACAGCTTTTGGTACCATATGCTCTGTTAGATTTAGATGCTACTTAATTGCTCATAGTTAAACTAAGATGACAGTCGTTAACAGCCTCCTGTCAATTAATACAGAGGAAATGTAGAGGCAGAAAAGAATCATTTGTCATCATTTTTATCCCAAAAAACTTCAAATTAATATTTTAATAATTTTTACTTTTGTTTTCTAAATTACATCTCTTTATAAGGTATGTTTATATATACATCTTCCATAAAGAAAACAGGTATCAAAGTATTAAAATACTGCAAATATGAGCTTACTATGATTATGACTCAGTAAATTTATTTGACATGATAAATAGTAAATATTGATTAAAACTTACAGAAATTACTTTTTGTAGACTAAATGCTAAGCAATGCTTTCTTAATAACAAGATGTATTTATCTCACGCCATCTTAGAAACACAATCTCTTGGTAAAACGGTATTTCTTATTATTTCTTTCCCTAATAAACTTCAGCTCACTTAATGTCATTCTCTCTTTCTCTGGGTAGAAAATATTTTGTAGATGGTATATTTTTCTTCCAAAAATTTTGTCAAGTTTCTTCCAGAAACATGTCCAGTTGAGTTGATTTTTGTAGTATATTTGAGGTGAAAGTGAGTACAGTTAAATTTAAGGCCATCATAGCAAAGTCATGTCCTTCAAACTTAACTGCCAATGGATATTTCCATATAAACAGAGGTTTTGCAATCACTAGTAGTTTTCATATTTTTCTGTGTGGAAATGACCATGAATAAGATGGCATCATGTAGTATAACATATACAATCCATTTTTACATTTTATTGTCATTTTCTTTGACAGAAGGTTCTCAAATTATATGTGGCAATAATTCCTGAGGCTTCAAGAGCAAAAGCACTAGCTATAGTTTATATAATAAGGTGATGCATCTCAGTAGAGTCCTTTCCTGTGGGCTGGGAAGTGTAAAAATTGGAGAAACTTTTTACAAGTCAGAGATTGTCCAGGAACACATAAAATATTAGTCTATTTTTATTTGCCTGGAGTCCAGAAAGTCTGTAAGAAAACAATTTAGTTAGTCTTTAAATTTAAAGTTAGTCCATGGGCAAGGGACTGTGGCTCAAGCCTGTAATCCTAACACTGGGAGGATGAAGCGGGTGGATCACTTGAAGCCAGGAGTTTGAGACCAGCCTGGCCAACATGGTGAAACCCCATCTCCACTAAAAATACAAAAAGTTAGTTATGCATGGTGGTGTGCACCTGTAGTCCCAGATGCCTGAGAGTCGGAGGCATGAGAATTCAAGAATCTCTTGAACTTGGGAGATAGAGGTTACAGTGAGCCAAGATCCTGCTGCTACTCTCCAGCTTGGGCAACAGAGAGAGAGCCTGTCTCAATCAATCGATCAAATAATAAAGTTATTCTGAACTGGTTCAAACATATACCTGTTTGATAGGTATACCTGTGGGTGGGAGTGGGGTTTGGGAGGATTTAAAGAAGGCTGCCCTGGAAGGAAGAATAATAAAGCCCTTGAGAAATTATCACGAGTGGAGAAATAAATTATATAGAAAAGATCTACTTAAACAAGAAGCTGCAGTGACAAAAGGGGGATTTGTTCCATGTACTGAGTGATACTGAGGAGCAGAGGTCTGAGTTTGAAGGAAACAATCATGTAGGTGACACTACATCGCAAGAGGATTCTGTAAGCTGAGACATGTGCTTTAGATGTTCTTAATCTCTCTTATATTTTCTTGTATATTACCTTGTCAAAATAATATTGATTAGTAATAAAAAGAACCTGTCTTAGTTGTAACTTTATCTCTTTCTCTTACACACACACACACACACACACACACACACACAAATACACACACACACACATGCATAATCTAGGACTTTAGAACTTTTCAGTATTTCTCAAGCTCTAGCCTTCAAGTTTGGCACAGTAAAACCAATAACCATAAATATTTTAGATATTAATACATTCCAGATGAAGGAGATAATTTCTTCTCATCGTTTCTGTTTTTATATCAAATGGAATGCAGTTATTTTAAATATGAAGAACACTGTTGTTTAGGATACCTCCAGCATCACAAATAGATACTGTGTTCAGGAACTGGTGTGTGGCAGGATTTGAGCAGGGAGGTGTTCAGGCAAGAAGAAGGACAGATTATTAACAAATTCTTCTTCTTAGGTCACATTAAAGCCAGAGATTCTTGCTTGATAATACATCCTTTCTGGATAGTACCAATGGCCTCTTTGGTTTTTTTTTTTTTTTTACCCCAATACATGATTCCAGTGATAATCATAAAGTAGCAAAGTATTTCCAACAGCTGCATGTGGTGTTTGTGGATTACAGTGCATTGTTTACATTGTGAGCTATTTATTTCTCTTGAAGGCATATTTTTTAATTAGGGTAGACCATGTGCTTATTTATGTATGACCTTTTGCTTATTTGTGATTTTAAATGTTTAAGTATGCATATGTGATCCTCCATTTGTATCCTTGTGCTGCAAATATAAGTGGTAGATCTAATGCCATTTCTTATTAACAGAGTTGTCAGAATTTGGCACTGAACATGTTGAGAGGCTTCTGACATGTACCATGGGAAAAGAAAAATCATGCCACCTCTCAGCACCATCTCAGTACTAGAAGACCTTATTCTCTGCTGCCAGTATGTCTAGAGTTAACTAGGTGTTTAAATCTTATCAATTTACATGTGAGAATGACCTTTTCATTTCCTGAAGCAAAGAAGAAAGTATTTATCAAAACTTATGAAATTCAGAAATAAAAATGCAAAATACAGCAGGAGCTCTTATAAAATTATGCCCATTAGTGTTACCTAAATGTGACATCACAAGGATTAATACACAGACCTAGTATAGTTTATATTCAGGATTTCCACCATTAACAAGCCATTTCCTTATATTCCACAAAAGATGAACACAAAGCCATCAGGAAATAATTTCATTGCCTTTCAATTCACTGCTTAATCCCAATAACTGGAATAATAGTCAACTATATGTAATAAGCTTTAGATAATTACTGAATGAATGAATGAATATGATCACAATCAGAATATAAAGTGTGAAAGAGGCCCTCACTGAGTTACAATTAAATGCTAAAAATAAAACCTAAGTGAATTTAATATAAATCATCATTTAAAACATCACAAGCATATTTTATTTTATTTTATTTTTATTGCATTTTAGGTTTTGGGGTACATGTGCAGAACATGCAAGACATTTGCATAGGTACATAAGTGGCAGTTTGTTTTGTTGCCTTCCTCTCCTTCACCCGCATTTGGCATATCTCCCCAGGCTATCCCTCCCCAGCTCCCCACCACGCACTGTCCCTCCCCTCTTCCCCCCAATAGACCCCAGTGTTTGGTACTCCCTTCCCTGTGTCCATGTAATCTCTTTTTTCATCACCCACCTATGAGTGAGAATATGCGGTATTTCATTTTCTGTTCTTGTGTCAGTTTGCTGAGAATGATCTCCAGATTCATTCATGTCCCTACAAAGGACACAAACTCATCATTTTTGATTGCTGCATAATATTCCATGGTGCATATGTGCCACATTTTCCCAATCCAGTCTATCATCGATGGGCATTTGTGTTGGTTCCGGGTCTTTGCTATTGTAAACAGTGCTGCAATGAACATTCGTGTGCATGTGTCCTTACAGTAGAAAAATTTATAGTCCTTTGGATATATACCCAGTAGTAGGATTGCTGGGTCAATTGGAATATCTATTCCTAAGGCCTTGAGGAATCTCCACACAGTCTTCTACAATGGTTGAACTAATTTACACTCCCACCAACAGTGTAAAAGTGTTCCTATTTCTCCACATCCTCTCCAGCATCTGTTGTCTCCAGATTTTTTAATGATCGCCATTCTAACGGGCATGAGATGGTATCTCAATGTGGTTTTGATTTGCATCTCTCTAATGACCAGTGATCATGAGCATTTTTTCATATGTTTGTTGGCCTCATGTATGTCTTCTTTGTAAAGTGTCTGTTCATATCCTTTGCCCACTTTTGAATGGGCTTGTTTGTTTTTTTCCTGTAAATCTGTTTGAGTTCTTTGTAAATTCTGGATATCAGCCCTTTGTCAGATGGGTAAACTGCAAAAATTTTTTCCAATTCTGTTGGTTGCCGATTCACTCTAGTGACTGTTTCTTTTGCCGTGCAGAAGCTGTGGAGTTTGATTAGGTCCCATTTGTCTATTTTGGCTTTTGTTGCCAATGCTTTTGGTGTTTTGTTCATGAAGTCCTTGCCTACTCCTATGTCCTAGATGGTTTTGCCTAGATTTTCTTCTACGGTTTTTATGGTGCCAGGTCTTATGTTTAAGTCTTTAATCCATCTGGAGTTAATTTTAGTGTAAAGTGTCAGGAAGGGGTTCAGCTTCTGCTTTCTGCACATGGCTAGCCAGTTTTCCCAACACCATTTATTAAACAGGGAATCCTTTCCCCATTGCTTGTTTTTGTCAGGTTTATCAAAGATTGTATGGTTGTAGATATGTTGTGTTGCCTCCGATGCCTCTGTTTTGTTCCATTGGTCTGTATCTCTGTTTTGGTACCAGTACCATGCTGTTTTGATTACTGTAGCCTTGTAGTATAGTTTAAAATCTGGTAGTGTGATGCCCCCCGCTGTGTTCTTTTTGCTTAGAATTGACTTGGCTATGTGGGCTCTCTTTTGGTTCCATATGAAGTTCATGGTGTTTTTTTCCAGTTCCGTGAAGAACGTCAATGGTAGCTTGATGGGGATAGCGTTGATTCTGTAAATTACTTTGGGCAGTATAGCCATTTTCACGATATTAATTCTTCCTAACCTTGAACATGGAATGTTTCTCCATCTGTTTGTGTCCTCCCTTATTTCATTGAACAGTGGTTTGTAGTTCTCCCTGAAGAGGTCCGTTACGTTCCTTGTGAGATGTATTCCTAGGCATTTTATTCTTTTTGTAGCAATTGTGAATGGCAGTTCGCTCTTGATTTGGGTTTCTTTAAGTCTGTTATTGATGTAGAGAAATGCTTGTGATTTTTGCACATTGATTTTATATCCTGAGACTTTGCTGAAGTTCCTTATCAGTTTCAGGAGTTTTTGGGCTGAGGCGATGGGGTCTTCTAGGTATACTATCATGTCATCTGCAAATAGTGACAGTTTGGCTTCCACCTTTTCTATTTGAATACACTTTATTTCTTTTTCTTGCCTAATTGCCCATACTATATTGAATAGGAGTGGTGAAAGAGGGCATCCTTGTCTAGTGCCGGATTTCAAAGGGAATGCTTCCAGTTTTTGCCCATTCAGTATGATATTGGCTGTTGGTTTGTCTTAAATAGCTTTTATTACTTTGAGATACGTTCGAATGATACAGAGTTTATTGAGGGTTTTTAGCATAAAGGGCTGCTGAATTTGTCAAAGGCCTTTTCTGCGTCAATTGAGATAATCATGTGGTTTTAGTTTTTGGTTCTGTTTATGTGGTGAATTATGTTTATAGGCTTGCATATGTGGAACCGGCCTTGCATCCCTGGGGGATGAATCCTACTTGATCATGATGGATCAGTTTTTGATGTGCTGTTGCAATCGGCTTGACAGTATTTAATTGAAGATTTTTACATCTATGTTCATCATGGATATTGGCCTGAAGTTTTCTTTTCTTGTTGGGTCTCTGCCGGGTTTTGGTAAAAGGATGATGTTGGTCTCATAGAATGATTTAGGAAGGATTCCCTCTTTTTGGATTATTTGGAATAGTTTCAGAAGGAATGGTACCAGCTCCTCTTTGTGTGTCTGGTAGAATTCGGCTGTGATCCCATCTGGACCTGGGATTTTTTTGTGAGGTAGGCTCTTAATTGCTGCCTCAACTTCTGACCTTGTTATTGGTCTTAAACCGGCTTCCTCCTGGTTTAAGCTTGCGAGGACACAGGTGTCCAGGAATTTATCAATTTCTTTCAGGTTTACTAGTTTATGTGCATAGAGTTGTTTGTAATATTCTCTGATGATGGTTTGAATTTCTGTGGAATCTGTGGTGATTTCCCCTTTATCGTTTTTTATTGCATCTATTTGGTTGTTCTCTCCTTTCTTTTTAATCAATCTGGCTAGTGGTCTGTCTATTTTGTTGATGTTTTCAAAAAACCAGCTCTTGGATTTATTAATTTTTTGAAGGGTGTTTCATGTCTCTATCTCCTTCAGTTTAGCTCTGATCTTAGTTATTTCTTGTCTTCTGCTTGGTTTTGAGTTTTTTTGATCTTGATTCTCTAGCTCTTTCAATTTTGACGATAGGGTGTCAATTTCGGATCTCTCCATTCTCCTCATATGGGCACTTATTACTATATATTTTCCTCTGGAGACTGCTTTAAATGTATCCCAGAAATTCTGGCATGTTGTGTCTTCATTCTCATTGGTTTAGAAGAACTTCTTTATTTCTGCCTTCATTTCATTGTTTATCCAGTCAACATTCAAGAGCCAGTTGTTCAGTTTCCATGAAGCTGTGTTGTTCTGGGTTGGTTTCTGAATTCTGAGTTCTAACTTGATTGCACTATGGTCTTCGAGACTGTTTGTTATGATTTCAGTTGTTTTGCATTTGCTGAGGATTGCTTTACTTCCAATTATGTGGTCAATTTTAGAGTAGGTGTGATGTGGTGCTGAGAAGAATGTGTATTCTGTGGATTTGGGGTGGAGAGTTCTGTAAATATCTATCAGGTTTGCTTGTTCCATGTCTGAGTTCAAGACCTGAATATCCTGTTTAATTTTCTGTCTGGTTGATCTGTCTAATATTGACAGTGGAGTGTTAAAGTCTCCCACTATTATTGTGTGGGAGTCTAAGTCTCTTTGTAAGTCATTAAGAACTTTCCTTATGTATCTGGGTGCTCCTATATTGGGTCCATATATATTTAGGATCGTTAGCTCTTTTTGTTGTATTGATCCTTTTACCATTATGTAATGACCCTAACCTAGCCAGGCAGGCCAACACTCATATCCAGGAAATACAGAGAACACCACAATGATACTCTGCAAGAAGGCACATAATCATCAGATTCACCATGGTTAAAATGAAGGAGAAAATTCTAAGGTTAGCCAGAGAAAAAGGTCGGGTCACCCACAAAGGGAAGTTCATCAGACTCACAGCAGATCTCTCGGCAGAAACTCTACAAGCAAGAAGAGAGTGGGGGCCAATATTCAACATCTTTAAAGAAAAAAACTTTCAACCCAGAATTACATATCCAGCAAAATTGAGCTTCATAAGTGAAGGAAAAATAAAATCCTTTGCCAACAAGCATGTACTCAGAGATTTTGTCACCACCAGGCCTGCTTTACAAGAGCTCCTGAAAGAGGCACTACACATAGAAAGGAACAACCAGTAACAGCCATTCCAAAAACATACTAAATGCTAGAGCATCAACAAAATGAAGAATCTACATCAACTAACGGGCAAAACAGCCAGCTAGCATCATAATGGCAGTATCAAATTCACACATAACAATATTAACCCTAAATGTAAATGGGCTAAATGCACCAATATAAGACACAGCCTGGCACATTTGATAAAAAACCAAAACCCATCAGTGTGCTGTATCCAGGAAACCTATCTCACTTGCAAGGATACACAAAAGGCTCAAAATAAATGGATGGAGGAAGATTTACCAAGCAAATGGAGAGCAAAAATAAACAGGAGTTGCAATTCTCATCTCTGATAAAATAGACTTTAAAGCAACAAAGATCAACAGAGACAAAGAAGGTTATTACATAATGGCACAAGTTTATTTTAATCCTATCTTTTCTTCTCTATTCCCTTTAGTTTTTTACTCTACCACAAACTCCACCTCCCAGGTTCAAGCAATTCTTCTGTCTCACTCTCCCCATTAGCTGTGATTACAGGTACATGCTACCATACCTGGCTAATTTTCCAGATATTTGATAGAGACAGGGTTTCATCATGTTGGCCAGTCTGGGCATCTTTTACAATTTTTAGTCTGAAGTCCAGTAAAAATGCTATGTTGAAAAATTTCTCTATTTTTCAATAAAGGTACAGCCTGACTTATTCTTCATGTATTTACATAACAATTTTCCTATGTGCTGCAATTCTTATTTCTATGTAAGTGGACTGAAAATATACCTGAGATACATGCTTTCATTATGTTGTCATTACTCTTCAAATAATTTGAGAATGTACATAATCATCACTTAGGATACAATAGGTTTATAGGTTTAAACACTACTACTACCTACCATGTAAACTGTTAAATGTATTAGTCCATTTTCATGCTGCTAATAAAGACATACACAAGACTGGATAACTGATAAAGAAAAAGAGGTTTAATGGACTCACAGTTCTAAGTGGCTAGGGAGGACTCACAATCATGACTGAAGGCAAAGGGAAAGGCACATCTTACATGGTGGACAGAAGATTGAGAGCCATCCAAAAAGGGAAACCTCTTATCACAAGATCACATCAGATCTCATGAAACCAATTTCCTACCACAAGAACAATATGAGAGAAACTGCCCCGATGATTTAATTGTCTCCCATGGGGTCCCTCCCATGACACATGGGAATTATGGAAGCTACTATTTAATATTAGGTTTGGGCAGGGGCACAGCCAAACCATATCAACAAATGAAACACGAAAACATTGGAACTGTACTACTCTCTTGAGTTTTAGATTTTATTTGTTTACTACAAAATGATTTGCTTTCTTGTAGGTACTGATTATCTTATAGGTACTAGGTTATGATTATTAATTTGACAAGTGTGATTAGGAATGTTAAAATGTAAGTGCATTGTATATTTGTTGTCTATCAGCCATACACTGTGAACATAAATTAATTTTCAATTCAGATGTGATATCTTAATTTAGTACTCATTCCTTCAATGACAATGAAAGAATTCAAAAATACATTTTAAAGCAAATATCTTAAAAAGTATTTTTTTCTATGACATATTAGATCATTGTTGTGGTTTTCAGGAAATCCAACTTTTTTATAGTTTTTCAAATTACATACATTACCAATCTTGTAATATTTTAATAATCTGGATTTATTTATTGCTAGCTTGGGCATTTAGAAATTTTTTTTTAATAAGAGAAAGCACTCTTTCTGTCTTTCATTCATTTTTAAGCTTAGCTCTTGCTGAAATAGTCAGTTTTGTCTGCATCAACATTAAGTGTAAGAGATAGCTTCTTGGAATCAAAGAAACAAGAGAATCTTGAAAAGAATTGTCATGTAGGTTTCCTTTACGTTTTATCTGACAAAGCTTAGGCAAAATACATATAGAGCAAGACCCCTCTCTTCTTTACGGAATTAGTTGCAAATAAAGAGTAGAAATGCCAAACTGTCATGCAGTTATACGAAAAAAATCATTAAAACACTGGGAAAATATGCTAAAGTCTCCTCATTCTTGCTCTGTCAATGATAATAAAAGAAGCATTCAAAGAAAACTGGGGTAAGTAGACCCCCTTATCCATGGTTTCACTTTCCATAGTGGCAGTTTCCTGTGTTCAATAGCTCAGTACTCAATGATAAGGTACTTTGAGGAGATATACCATACTGACAATACTTATATTACAGTATTTTGTTATAATTGTTTTATTTTATTATAGTTATTAGTCTCTTACTCTGCCTATTTTTAAGTTAATCTTTATGCAAGCATGTATGTATGTATAGGAAAAAATGTAGTGTATACAGTTTTCAGTACTATTTTTTGTTTTAGTCATTCACCAGATATCTCAGAACATATCTCCCACAGATATGGAAGGAACACTGGCTAAGACTTTAAAAATTGTGTTAAGAGTGGGCGAGGTGGCTCACACCTGTAGTCACAGCACTTTGGGAGGCTGAGGCGGGTAGATCTCCTGAAGTTAGGAGTTCAACACCAACCTGGCCACATGGTGAAACCTTGTCTCTACTAAAAATACAAAAATTAGCTGGGTGTGGTGGCAGGTGCCTGTAATCCCAGCAACTTGGGAGGCTGAGGCAGGAGAATTGCTTGAACCTGGGAGGGGGCGAAGATCTCAGTGAGCAGAGATCACATCATTGCATTACAGCCTGGGTAACAAGAGTGAGACCTCATCTCAAAAAAACAAGAAATGAATCATAATAGAAATTTGAAGAAAGCTTAACTAATAGAGTTATAAAACATATGGGGAATAAAGAGTCCCAGTAAATAAATTAATATTTAGTAAAAGGAGTCCAATCAAATAAAAAGATTATTAGAGATGGTTGTTAGATTTGACCACTGGTAATCTCTGTGTGGGAAATTAAGGAAAAAATGGAAATTTACTAAGGTGAAAGTGAAGATTGGAAAATTGAACACATATGTTACTCTTCTTTTTTTCAGGATCTAAAATGACAGTATTGGTAGATGTGATGTGTGTGCATGAAAACAGAAAAGTAGAAAGGAGGTGACAGAAAAGTTGGGGAAAAGTAAGTTGTCAACATATTTTTGTCAAGTGAGGAGCAGATAGATAAACAGGAAATAACTTGTAAGTGTAGAAAAAGCTGAAAGTTACGTGCCTGTAGGGGATAAAATAAGCTGTCTTGGCTTCAGATAGAACCCATGGAGAAATTTCTGATTTGGAGACTGCAGGCAGAGTGGCGAATGAATGTAGGCAACAGTCAATGGAAAGTTAAAAGACCCATATTTGTCTTCACCCGACCACACACAGAGACAGGTGAATATGTCTTCAAGAACCAAAAGAGATGAATCATTTATCCTATGGAAAAAAAGTTAGTGATTGCAAATCAATATTCAGGAATGCCAAGGATAGTTGAGGGTGAGGGAGAATAACTATCTGATAGGAAAGGAATTAAGTGAAATACTAAAAATTAAACCTATGATTGCTATCTTGGTTCTCTACCCAACTATAGTTCACCCAAGTACAAAATTTATGTAAACTTGGGGGTCCACTTAGACATGGATTTTCTTCTTCCTCTGCCACTTCTAGACAGCAAAACCAACTCCTGCTCTTCCCCCTTCTCCTCAGCTTTCTGAATGTAAATTCAACAAAGATAAAGACCTTTATGATGATTGAAATGGTTTGGCTGTGTCTCTATCCAAATCTCATCTTGAATTGTAGCTGTCATAATCCACATATGTCATGGAAGGGAACCAATGGGAAGTAATTAAATCATGGTGGTGAGTTTTTCCCATGCTGTTCTCATGACAGGAAATAATTCTTACAAAATCTGACGGTTTTATAAAGGGCAGTTCCCCTGCACATGCTTTCTTGCCTGCTGTCATGTAAGATATGACTTTGCTCCTCCTTCACCTTCCACCGTGATTGTAAGGCCTCCCCAGCCTTGCAGAACTGTGAGTTCATGAAAGTTCTTTTTCTTTGTAAATTACCCAGTCTTGGACATTTCTTCATGGAATGGACTAATACAATAATCCACTTCCACTTAGTAGAGCAAATATATTTTTCTTTTTTTTTTTTTTGAGATGGAGTTTTTGCTCTTGTTACCCAGGTTGCAGTGCGATCTCGGCTCACTGCAACCTCCACCTCCTGGGTTCAGGCAATTCTCCTGCCTCAGCCTCCCGAGTAGCCAGGATAACAGGCACACACCACCATGCCCAGCTAATTTTTTGTATTTTTAGTAGAGACGGGGTTTCACCATGTTGACCAGGATGGTCTGGATCTCTTGACCTCATGATCCACCCGCCTCAGTCTCCCAAAGTGCTGGGATTACAGGCTTGAGCCACCGTGCCTGGCCATATTTTTCTTATAATATTCTTAAAAACATTTTATTTCTCTAGCTTACTTTATTGTAAGAATACAATATATAATACATATAACATACAAAATATGTGTTTATTGACTGTTTGTTTTATTGGAAAGGCTTCCATTCAACAGTAAGCTATTGGCAGTTACATTCTGCAGAAGTCAGAAGTTATACATGGATTTCTGACTGTACAGAGGACTCAGCACTCTTAACCCTCCAGTTGTCCAGGAGTGACTTTATTATTAAAGGGCATTCAAATTATAGCTCCAAGAAAAGGATTTGAAAGTTCATCTTGGCAGAAAGTGACCTAAAGAAGAAAACTCCACACAGCCTACAGTCGTGGACTGTCTGGAGCCCAATTAAAATTACTAAGATGAAGCCATTATTAAATACTCCCTGTATCAGCTCACTTTCACACTGCTATAAGGACCTATCTGAGACTGGGTAATTTATCAAGAAAATAAGCTTAATTGATTCGTGGTTTTGTATGGCTGGAGAGGCCTTAGGAAACTCACAATCATGGTGGTAGAAGCAGCGAGGCACATCTTACATGGTGGCAGAAGAGGAGACAGTGAGGGGGAAAGTGCCAACTCTTTAACACCATCGTACCTTGTGAGAACTCACTCACTATCATGAGAAGAGAAAGGGAGAAATCAGCCACATGATCCAATCATCACCCACCAGGGCTCTCCTTCAACACATGGGGATTACAATTTGAGATGGTATTTGAGTGGGGACAAAGAGCCAAAATATATCATTTTGCTTCTGGCTCCTGCCAAATCATGTCATTTTCAAATTTCAAAATCAATCATGCCTTCCCAACAGTTCCCCAAATGTTACGGGTAGGTGGACAGGCATGAACAGGGCAGGAAAGGGCTTCCTTTCCATGAATGTCAGGTGATATTTTGGCAATTATTACATTGCCTCTCTAAAAGTGGTAAATTGGCAGACAGCCCCAGGGAAAGGCCATTTCCTGATGGTCCACATCTATTCCACTAGAGTGTTAGTTGAATGCCCACTCCAGAAAGAAGCAACTTCCTGGGCATGGGCATTAAGAGACAAAATGGAGGAGTTTGATTTTCCAGGGGCACAACACTGGAAGAGGAAAGAAAGCCTCAGATGGGCATGCATACAACTCCCTAAATACACTGCACATGTTCACTTCCCAAGGGTAAGGAAGTCACTGCACATGCAGGCAGCCCACCCTGAAGGAAGAATCCTGGAAAATATGCAAGCCTATACAGTGCAGTATGTTGGTACCACAGAGAATGGGGTGCTACCATAAAGATACCTGAAAATGTGGAATCAACTTGGAACTCAGTAAGAAGCAGTGGTTGGGACAGTTGGAGGGTTCAGTAGAAGACAGGAAGATGTGGGAAAGTTTGGAATTTCCTAGAGACTTGAAATGATTTTGACCAAAATGCTAATAGTATTCACAATGAAGTTCAGGCTGAGGTGGTCCAGATGGAGATGAAGAACTTCTTGTAAACTGGAGCAAATGTGACCCTTGGTATGCTTTAGCAGAAAGACTGGTGGTATTTTGTCCCTGCTCTAGAGATCTGTGGAACTTCAAAATTGGGAGTAATGATTTAGGGTATCTGGGGAAAGAAATTTGTCAGTGGCAAAGTGTTTAAGGAAAGTTTGTTAAATTTGCAACTTGAAGATGCAATAGAAAAGAAAAACCCATTTTCTGCGGAAAATTCTGCATAAGTAATGAGGAGCTGAATGTTAATCACTAAGACAATGGGAAAAATGTCTACAGGGTATGTCACAGATCTTCATGGCAGCCCCTCTCATCACAGACTTGTAGGCCTAGGAGGTAAAAATGGTTTTCCCTGAGTTGGGCCCAGGTGCCCCCTGCTCTGTGCCACCTCAAGACATGGTACTCTGTGCCCCAGATGCTTTAACTCCAGCTGTGGCTAACAGGAACGAAGGTACAGCTCAAGCCATTGCTTCAGAATGTGCCAGCCCTAAGCTTTGGTGGTTCCCATGGGGTGTTGAGCCTGTGGGTGCACAGAAGTCAAGAACTAAGGTTTGGGAACCTCTGCCTAGATTTCAGAGAAAATATAGAAATGCCTGGATATCCATGAAGAGGTCCCTCATGGAGAACGTCTGCTAGGGCAGTGCAGAAGGGAAATGTGGAGTTGGAGCCCTCACACAGAGTCCCCACTGGGGCACTGCCTAGTGGAGGTGTGAGAAGAGAGCCACCATCCTCCAGACCCCAGAATATAGCTTGCACTCTGCATCTGGAAAAACTGCAGGCACTCAACGCCAGCCTGTAAAAGCAGTTGGGAGGGGGGCTATACCCTCCCAAGGTCATGGGAGTCCACCTCTTGCATCAGAATGACCTGGATGTGAAATATGGAGTCAAAGGAGATTATTTTGGACCTTGAAGCTTTAATGACTGCCCTATTGAATTTTGGACTTGCATGGGTCAGTAGCTCCTTCATTTTGGTCAATTTCTCCCATTTGGGATTGGCGTATTTACCCAATGCCTGCACCCCCATTGTATTTAAAAAGTAACTAACTTGCTTTTAATTTACAGGCTCATAAATGGAAGGGAATTACTTAGTCTTAGATAAGACTTTAGACTTAGGCTTTTGAGTTAATTCTGGAATGAGTTAAGGCTTCTTGGGATTATTGAAACAGCATGATTGTGTTTTGAAATGTGAAGACATGAGATTTGGGAGGGGCCAGTAGTGAAATGATATGGTTTGGCTCTATGTTGCAACTCAAATCTCACCTTGAATTGTAATAATCCCCATGTGTCAAGGGTGGGTCCAGGTGGAGATAATTGAATCATGAGGGTGGTTTTCCATGCTGTTCTCATGATAGTAACTGAATTCTCACAAGACCTAATGGCTTTATAAGAGACTTCTCCCTTCACTGGGCACTCATTCTCTCTCCTGCTGCTCTGTGAAGAGTTGCCTCCTGACATTATTCTAAGTTTCCTGAGGCCTCCTCAGCCATGCAAACTGTGTCACTTGAATCTGTTTTCTTTATAAATCTCCCGTTCTTGGGTATGTCCTCAAGATTGCCTGGGAATGGACCTATATAATAGTTGAATACATTATATTAAAAAGAAAAATTGGAACAGAAATTCAGAAAAATTAAATGAAAAACTTGAATGACTGCTTAACTCTGCACCTGTTATTATAATATAATATGTAATATATAAACATCTATTTCAACCATGTGTCATTCATCTGATATACCATCTTAAACACTTCTGAAATCATGCCATTGCTACGCTTTCCATTTACAACATATGTATTCAACTGCCATTTACCTCTAACTTTCCTTATCAGCTTTCAATTTATCAATGTAGTAAATAATAAACCTATACAACCCACTAAAGAACAAAGCAATGAAATGAATTACTAATTAGCTATTTGATGACTACAATCAGCTGCTTCAACTCTAACTTATTTAGTATGTAGATTGGATTTATCTACTATTGATGAATTAGCAGCATTTACAAATTCATGGGTAGACACAAGATGCTAAATTAAAAAATATTAGGCTGCAAAAATTAAAACAAGCAAAGCTAAAAGTATTTTGTTAGCAAATAAATTTTTCTTTAGTCAGAAAGAAAACAAACTATATTAGTTACTTTAATAAAGTACAATGTTAATTATGGCCCTAAGAGTCCTTTTAAATATTTATGAACAATTCCTTTCAAATCCCTTGTCAGCTCTATTCAAATAAAAAATGTGCTCTCAGTTTTGCCTTTCAAAACTGACTTTGATATTTTTATTATACTTTGACTCATGCACTAAAAAATTGTACCTAGGAGTCACAGGCCTATGAAGACTGGTTGATTTAGGAGCTCAGATGCTGGCTGTTTCTGAGGCCCCAGATGGTGACTCTTGGAGATGAAGCATTTCATCAACAAAACTTAGAATATATGGATAAATCATTTGGTTCAATAATATTTGTGTGTGGGTATTAAGAGTTGCTCTTCTATGTACTCAGCTGAAGATTTTTTATTAAGCTGATACCTTTGGTCTATCTCAAAACAGAAGGTCAGTAAATTAACGAAGTTAGAACCAAGATATTATTGTGCTTCCTAAGAAAGGGAGGTTGAGCAAATACAACCAGCAGTTATAACAGATTTTCACCTTAAAATATAAAACATTATTCCTCTTCTTTCCTACTTTTTGAAGAAAATGAGATGTTGGCTCTCAGATATATGAGAGTTTTCTTTCATTTATCAAGATGTATTATATTCACTTATCTTTGCCAACTTGAAATGACCTATAGTATAAGCAATTCCATAAGATTAGTATCCTAAAGGTCAGATTTTGTCATTGATAGTATCTCACAGCAACACTTCTCCATGTGTGCATGTCTGTATATGTAATTTCATTTACTGTCTTTAAAGTCTAACTTCCAAAATTCACAAGGAAAAAAGGTCCATTCATTTTACAAAACAGTAAATAAAGTTTGTTTGGGTGACTACTCATTCTGTATTTTGTTCAAT
This sequence comes from Callithrix jacchus, assembly GCF_049354715.1. Classification (NCBI taxonomy): domain Eukaryota; kingdom Metazoa; phylum Chordata; class Mammalia; order Primates; family Cebidae; genus Callithrix; species Callithrix jacchus. The sequence goes on from NC_133504.1 coordinate 80,323,230, forward strand.
AGTCATTATTCACTGTCTTGAAATTACAAATACAGAAGAGGTAAATGCTCTTATCATAATAAGAAAAAAAGAAATGTTGTAAATGTCTACTTGCCACAAGGTCAAAAGAAGTATATAGGTAGGTATTTAAAAGCAAAATTATAAAAGTTAGATATATTTTTAAAGTAATGCAATTGAATGAGAAAGTATACTAAGTATCTATCAAATCCAAGTCTTCAAAACTAAATTTCAGCTATGTTAAATGTATAGTTAGTTGTAATCCAAAATCCCAAGGTACTTTGAATACTCTTTTTGATATCAGATTTTTTCTGTAGACAACAAAGTTGTGCCATCAAATCTGTGTTCATTAAATGAAATATGTACTACCTAGTTTACTGAGAGGCTGATGGTTAGTCATTGCTTAGATGTTACCATTGCTGTAGAGAATTGCTATCAGTCTCCAACTTGGAGGTCTTCTGTTGAACCAGTAATATGATCTTAATGTGGATGTAATTTTGCCCATTCTTGATTGCCAAGATCTAAAACAACACATGGCCTATAACTGTAGTTACTGAAAGATTTTTTAATCAAACTGAATTAAGATATGTAGTGAAACATTAGAAAAAGGTTGATTCTTGGCCTTTGGGAAGCAGGCAAATTGTCTGAGCTTAGGAGTCTGAGACTGGTCTGGGCAATACCCTGTCTCTACTAAAAATACAAAATTTAGTCTGGCATTGTGGTGGTAACCTGTAGCTCCAGATACTCTGGAGGCTGAGGCAGGAGAATCACTGGAACCCAGAAGGTGGAGATTGCAGTGAGCCGAGATCGTGCCACTGCACTCCAGCCTGGGTAATAGAGCGAGACTCTGTCTCAACAACAACAACAACAACAACAACAACAACAAAAAGGTTGATTCACTGCTTTTCAGGGAAGAACATAGATTAATGAATATAACCTAGGAAATTTAGAAGTCACAATTCCTAGGAATTTGAAAAATCATAAAATAATGAAGAGAGAGAAAGATATGTGCCACTTTTGTTTAAATCATTGATTTTTTTTTGAAATTAAAATTGTTCTATCCTGAGAGGACAGAAGATAATGTCACATTTTTATGAATATTACCACTAGGAACCTCAGCAAGTTATCAAGTGAATATCCGAAACAGATACCCTCATGACCCTTGCAGGCATGAGTAGGAGATTAAGCAATGTAGACATAAATAGAAACTGTAACACTAAAGCATGAGGACACGTACATAAGCACTAAACACTAGTTGATAAAGTGGTTTGCCATAGGTGAACAAATTAACAAATCCAAAAAAGCCAAAATTGTATACTGGAGGTGAACAAGGAAATAAACAAATGATGAATCATGAAAATGTCTCCCAGTGGAGGGGATGGTTGCAGTCACATAGGGCAGGATTTTACAATAATTGATATGGTAACAGATTAAAGTTGAAGAATTGTATGAAGTTATATTTGTTTAACAGAGGCGAAAATATAGAAATATTTATGGAAATGTGCATATACATGGTTTAATATAAACACCTATTTCCTTGCTTTGCCAGATGAGAGGGCTTAATGACTTACAGGACTGAAAAACCTGTTGAACTTATGGTTACACAGTATTGCAAAGAGAAGATACAGATGTACAAGAGGTGAATTCCATGAATAATCCATTATTCTCTTATCTGTTGAGTTCAAACATGTCAACCATTAGACTAATTCTCATTTTATCCGTGGCTTCACTGGCATAACACATGGCAAATGGCAAAGTGGAAGTTACAACTTGAACATCAGTGGATTCATTTTTGTGTTCCTCATAGAATCCTTTCCCTAAAACCAATAATGTTGTTGTGAGACCAGAAAAACAATTATTGAATGGCTTATTAGGCATAATGATGAGAAGATTTACTCCATTTCCACATCTTTGTTTTTGGACCGTGTATTCTGGATATGGAAAATAAAAGTATCTATCTTCTGTAATACAAACATGGTGTGGTCTTCCAATTGAAGCCAATCTACCATTCCCTCATTCCAGTCACTGGGGGATGAGTACACTGTAGAGCCAGTTAATTCTTGGATGTAAGCCCATTGTTGCAGTTATTTTAGTGTAAAATAATTTGGAGTAATACTTTCCAAATACCATGATGGTGGATAAGGCATCCTGAAAGTTGACCTAAATTGATAGGTAATTAGATAGATGATAGACAGATAGATAAAACAAAATAAATTTTTGTGGGAACTATAGGATTTTTTTTGTTGTTGTTGTTTTGAGACAGAGTTTTACTCTTGTTACCCAGGCTGGAGTGCAATGGCGCGATCTCGGCTCACCGCAACCTCCGCCCCCTGGATTCAGGCAATTCTCCTGCCTCAGCCTCCTGAGTAGCTGGGATTACAGGCACGTGCCACCACGCCCAGCTAATTTTTTGTGTTTTTAGTAGAAACGGGGTTTCACCTTGTTGACCAGGATAGTCTGGATCCTTGACCTCGTGATCCACCTGCCTCGGCCTCCCAAAGTGCTGGGATTACAGGCGTGAGCCACCGCGCCCGGCCAGAATTCTTAAGGTATGTTGAACTCAGAAGGAAACAAAAAGATATTGACAAAAGAGTCCTGAAGGATTGCTTACAGAATTATGAAACCTCATGAATTCATTCCTTCTAAAAATAGTTATTGGTTATTTAGCATTTTTAAAGTATATTATTAGACCTTAAAATAGATTGAAGATGACTGAAAAATACAATAATTTCTGAAATGTTATAATATTAGATAATTAGATTTGTGTTTATCAGTATAATTTTTTATTTCTATAATAAACATATATAAATATACTGTTAAGTTCCCTATAGTCAATGGTGGCTAATAGGTCATGTGTTTTCTTATACAAACATGTTAGTCAGTCCCACTTCTGTGAAAGAGGCAGTTTAAAAAGTAGTAGTCTTAATCGGTGTCCTCTAAAGTATGGAATCTGAGGCAAGGATTAGAGATCTAGTATTTTATTTGGGAGGTACAAGTTCAAGGTACAAATGATGTGAGGTAAATAAAGAAGCAAAGCAACGTGATGTGGTAGGCTATTGTATGGCTGCCATTTCACAGTAAGCTGGAAAGAGATTAAGAGGGTCAGTTAGTCTCTTCTCTAAGTGATTTAGGGACTTAATCTGCATTACAGATTTCTCTACAAAGGTTCACCTCATTGGGAACATGCTTCCTCACATTTACAAGTTGTGTAATTTCCTTTCATTTACAAATTGTGTAATTTAGCTTATTGACTGGTCAGGAAGCCTAATATCAATAATCACAGTGTGATATTTCATCTAAATACAAACCCAGAACTGCAACATGAATGGATAGGATATTAAAAATATTTTTAAATAAATAACAATTCCAAGCGTTGTTGTGGAGCAGCTGAAATTCTTGTGAATATCGGGAAGGATTATATATGCACATAACCATTTCCACAAAAAGTGGTGACATCTACTGAACTAAATTTTCTTAGAGTTTATGATCTTGTATCTTAATTACTGGGCTTTAATCCAAAATAAATGAGTGTTTGTGACCCCTAGAAACTACCATAATGTTCAAAGGTTTTTATTAATGCTATTTTAAGAATTTTTTTTAAATGGTATTCAAAGGAATGATTAAACCTAGAGTGGGAATGTAATCCTGCTTTACAACAATTAAGAAACAACAAAATATTGATACATCCAACATTTTTATATTTCACAAACGATGATAAGCAAAAGAACCCATACTCAAAAGCAGTACATATCAAATAATTGCAGTTATTAATTAATCATACTTTAAGTTTAATATTCATAATAATACTTGATTTGAACATTGGAATTATGAATTACTAGTATGAAAAATTATGAATGACTAGTATAAGTTTCATATTAAGTAAAACATAAATTTCCACAGCAAATCTTCATTAAAAAAATAACAGAGTGACACACATGCATATCAACAAGTGACCTTTGAACAATGCTGGAATTAGAGACGTCAATTCCCACACAGTTGGAAATCTGTGTATAACATGAGTCTCCAAAGACATAACTATTAATAGCTTTCTGTTGACTGGAAGTCTTTATAATATGAACAGTCAATTAACACATATTTTATGTTATATACAGTATACACTGTATTATTATAATAAAATAAGCTAGAGTAAGAATGTTATTATGAAAATCATAAAAGGAGGGAATATATTTACTGTTCATTAAGTGGAAGTGGATCATGATAAAGGTCTTCATCTTTGTCATATTTATGTTCCGTCAGATGCCAAGGAAGAGGGAAAGAAGGGGTTGGTTTTTTCATGGAGGTGGAGTAGGTGCAGGAGGTGGAAGGGGAGGAAGGAAAGGAAGGCATGTTAGGTGAAATTGTTATTGGAAAAAAAATTCACATGTAAATTGACCTGTGCAGTTTCAAATCCATCATGTTCTAAGGTCAACTATATTTCTCTGTGTTTTTAATTAGCATATATTATCAACTCAGCTTTTAAACATTTAAATTTGAGTACTCCACTTTGCATCCATATACATTTTGGTTGATGGGAGTTAATGAGGACTTTTCTGTTGCTGTCTTACTAGTAAACACATCTAGAAAACATTTTTCTGCAACAAAATAAAGCAGACACTATTTAAGAGAATACATTGAGTTAGGCTCTGTAGAATATTTAATATCTACTTTGAGAAAATCCACATAGTACGAGTTTCTCTAGATATAATGTTTATATGTTTTCTATATTTGGAAAAAGTATTATTTCTCAAAAAGTTTAAAGATGCTAAGTGAATTATCTGTAAAATCCATTTAATAGTGTGACATATTATTCCCATCTGAATAAGTTTTCAAATTATTTTCATGATATCTGGGACATTATGTACAGGTCACAAGGAAACTATTTATAGCTCCAGCTTACCAACAGGTAACTGTTAGAGGAGTCCTGCCTAAATTATGCAATCAATCCTGTCCTTACTGTAAAAGATGTACTTTATCTGCCTTGGAGATAAGAAACTTATCATCAGATGTTGCAAGTGGGCTGAAGCTGTCATAATAAGAAAGATATTCCTGTTCTACGTCTAGGCTCAGTTTCTCTTAAATGAGCTACAGAGACATATCTCAAAAAATGATTTTATTCTTTATAAAATATCATGGTTGTACTACTTTTTACTTTGCCAAGAAACAAAGAAAAATTACAGACATAATCGTTAGACAGCTAATAAATTAGATACCTTAAACACAAATTTTAAAGATTTTATTTCTTTAACAGAAAATGGCATGTCAAGTTCATACATCTGTTCTTGATATCCAATGTCTGCAAGGTGTTTCCAGGAATATTTATAAATATTATATATAAACCAACAATGCAGGTGTGCAAACATAAAGATTTTTTAAATGTACTTTTCTATGGACAAATACACATTGAAAAATACCTTGCTCTTGCAATTTTTAATATACTTTTCTTATTTTTCAAAATAAAATCATATTTCTAACAAGTAGCATGACCTATTAATTATCAAAGCAACATCATTGTTGCAGTATACTGCATTAATTAATTCTGATTGTCTAGAAAGAAGATATTTATTAGGCAAGTCATAAAGGCTTGCTTTCTTAGTCTCCACACTCCTAATAAATCATAATGAATATATTTATAAGTATAACTGAAAGTCCATAACATAGTAGGCTCATAATATCTCATCATATTTACAATCTTTGGTTTTTGTGTAGAAAATGATGAAGAACCATTTTATAATTCTGAAAAGCACAGAACCCCCAAATTAAAATGAACCCAGTTGAATGCACATATCTGATGAGATTAGACAGTTTATCAAAAAAGCATAAATGAAACACAAATTTGTAACTGCATTCTCAAATGAGTAAAAGATCTCAGAGTGGAGCTGAGTATTCCAGATTCTACTTTGAATAATGTATTAATATTCTTCAATATAAACTTATTATTTGATTAGTGTTTCTCTTAAAATTAGCATTTTCATTTATTCAAGTAGGTCAACTGATGAAGGAAATAATGAGACAGTGCATTTAATAGCTTCATTAGAATATTTTCTGAGACTGTGTCCCAGCTTATGTAACAACTCTCTAGGACTCAACAAAAATGTTTCTGTTACATCACTTGATTGTGTGACATGTTTAACCGTATCCCCAACAGTACTCTATAGCCAATAGTTTTACATTTTTGCCAATCATATTGCCTTTATCACAATATTTCTCACATAATTATTTTAATAAAAATGGAGAACACAAGGAATACACAACGAGGGAGGGAAAGAAAGAAGAGTGGAAGAAAAGGGAGAACACAAAAGGGAAAGAAATACAAAAAGAAGGAAAGAAAATGAAATAACCAAAAAAGAAGAAAGAAAATAAGTATGCCTATGGAAAGAAGAAGGAAGAAACCATGGAGGGAAGAAGGGAAGAGAGGCAGAAGACAAAGAAAGAGAAACTGGAATAAGGAAAAAGAGGAGGATCTAAACAACTTTTAGATGTTGAGATGTTGAATTCATGCTATTTGCTGACATTTTCACTCCTGCAATGGGGTAATCTAAAACTTCCTGGGGACAACACAAATACAAAGGTTAATAATTATTATGTCTTCTAACCTCATTTAAATCTTTTTTATCCTTTATTCTTCCATCTGTCTTTCATTAATTTCAATGTCTATTTCTAAACGTTACTTTTCTTAAGCCAAGTACCTAACTCCTATTCTCAATAGCTGAATTGACTGCATTGAGAATGTTTAGAACCTTGCATGAGCTTTCCTTTAACTTCAGACATTTTTTCTATAAATTAATCAACTTAAATTTAAGTCCAGAAATTTATATATTTTTTTACAAATCAAGTTCACTTGTACTTTAATTGTTTTAACCCTATCACATCTGGATTTCTTCTAGATAATATTTAAGTGTATTTTGCTTTTTTGAGAGATCTAATCAGATAGTCTCTCTTATTGATGTGTTCAGATACCATTTATATTGTGTATGATTATTGATTTGATTTGGTTCTATTTAGGTCCGTCATCTAGGTGTTGGGTTTTTATTTGTTCCTTCTCATGTTTATTCTACCTTCCTTTTCATTGAATTTTTTTATTATCTGATTTTTCTCTCCTCTGTTGACTTCAAGTTATTTTTTATATAAGAATTACTTTAGAGTTTTATAGTATATATATATATTGTATATATATATATATTGTATATATATATTGTATATATATATATATTGTATATATATATTGTATATATATATATTGTGTATATATATATGTTTACCTTATTACTGTCTAATTTTAATGATATATTATTTTGGGTATATTATGAAAATCTTTTAGTATTATACCTTTATTTCTTTCCTGTCTGCTTCTTTGCTGTTTCTCATGAAATTTACTTGCTATGCACCCCATAATATGTTGTTATTTTTCTTTAAAGTCAATATATTTTAAAGAAATATAATGGTAAGCAAAGCAGCTTGTGTATTTGCCCATGCCATTACCATTTTATTTTATTTCTGCATTTGATTTATGTTTGCCAATGAATGATTGTACCTGGTTATCATAAGCCTTCACTGTAAAAGTCTTTCTTTACTATTTCCTATAGTGCAGATCTGCTGGTTATAAAGTGTTTCAACTTTTGCATACCTGAGAAAGTATTTATTTTTCCTTCATGGTTAAAATACAGTTTGATGAGTAGGGGATTATGTTTTTCATTTCCTATTTTAAGGATATGTTTTCACTAACGGCTAGCTCCTGTTGTTTCTGAAAAAACTGTGCCATCATTCTTAAACTTGTTCCACAGTACGTTGTGTCTTATTTTCTGTCTCCTCTTGTGATTTTTTTATTCATCACCAGTTATGAGAAATTTAATTATGATGTTATGAAGTGCATTGTTGAAGTTTTTCTCATCTATATGGTGCTTGAGAATCTTGGATCTATGGGATTACATATTTCACAAATTTTTAAAAACATTGTAATTATTTTTTAAAATATTTTCCCTCTAACCCAGCTTTTTCCATGTATATTAGAATGTTTAAAGTTATCGTAGCCTAATCACATGCCTTTTTATTATCTAAATTTTTTATTCTGTTATCTTTTTTTTTAATTTATTTTTTTTATTGCATTTTGGGTTTTGGGGTACATGAGCAGAACATGCAAGACAGTAGCGTAGGTACACACATGGCAGTGTGTTGTGCTTCCTTTCTCCCCTTCACCCACATTTGGCATTTCTCCCCAGGCTATCCCTCCCCACCTCCCCCTCCCACTGTCCCTCCCCTTTTCCCTACAATAGACCACAGTGTTTAGTACTCCCCTCCCTGTGTCCATGTGTTATCATTTTTCATCATCCACCTATGAGTGAGAATATGCGGTGTTTCATTTTCTGTTCTTGTGTCAGTTTGCTGAGGATGACGTCCTCCAGATTCATCCATGTCCCTACAAATGACACAAACTCATCATTTCTGATTGCTGCATAATATTCCATGGTGTATATGTGCCACATTTTTCCAATCCAGTCTATTATCAATGGGCATTTGGGTTGATTCCAGGTCTTTGCTATTGTAAACAGTGCTGCAGTGAACATTCTTGTACATGTGTCCTTATAGTAGAACGATTTATAGTCCTTTGGATATATACCCAGTAATGGGATTGCAGGGTCAAATGGAATTTCTATTTCTAAGGCCTTGAGGAATCGCCGCACTGTCTTCCACAATGGTTGAACTAATTTACACTCCCACCAACAGTGTAAAAGTATTCCTTTTTCTCCACATCCTCTCCAGCATCTGTTGTCTCCAGATTTTTTAATGATCGCCATTCTAACTGGCGTGAGATGGTATCTCAATGTGGTTTTGATTTGCATCTCTCTGATGACCAGTGATGATGAGCATTTTCTTATATGATTGTTGGCCTCATATATGTCTTCTTTCGTAAAGTGTCTGTTCATATCCTTTGCCCACTTTTGAATGGGCTTGTTTGTTTTTTTCCTGTAAATCTGTTTGAGTTCTTTGTAAATTCTGGATATCAGCCCTTTGTCAGATGGGTAAACTGCAAAGATTTTTTCCCATTCTGTTGGTTGCTGATTCACTCTAGTGACTGTTTCTTTTGCCGTGCAGAAGCTGTGGAGTTTGATTAGGTCCCATTTGTCTATTTTCTCTTTTGTTGCCAATGCTTTTGGTGTTTTGTTCATGAAGTCCTTGCCTACTCCTATATCCTGGATAGTTTTGCCTAGATTTCCTTCTAGGGTTTTTATGGTGCCAGGTCTTATGTTTAAGTCTTTAATCCATCTGGAGGTAATTTTAGTGTAAGGTGTCAGGAAGGGGTCCAGTTTCTGCTTTCTGAACATGGCTAGCCAGTTTTCCCAACACCATTTGTTAAACAGGGAATCCTTTCCCCATTGCTTGTTTTTGTCAGGTTTATCAAGGATTGTATGGTTGTAGATATGTTGTGTTGCCTCTGGTGCCTCTATTTTGTTCCATTGGTCTATATCTCTGTTTGATATCAGTACCATGCTGTTTTGATTACTGTAGTCTTGTAGTATAGTTTGAAATCCGGTAGTGTGATGCCCCCTGCTGTGTTCTTTTTGCTTAGAATTGACTTGGCTATGCGGGCTCTCTTTTGGTTCCATATGAAGTTCTGTGAAGAAAGTCAATGGTAGCTTGATGGGGATAGCGTTAATTCTGTAAATTATTTTGGGCAGTATAGCCATTTTCACGATATTAATTCTTCCTAACCATGAACATGGAATGTTTCTCCATCTATTTGTGTCCCCTTTGATTTCGTTGAGCAGTGATTTGTAGTTCTCCTTGAAGAGGTCCCTTACGTTCCTTGTGAGTTGTATTCCAAGGTATTTTATTCTTTTTGTAGCCATTGTGAATGGCAGTTCATTCTTGATTTCGCTTTCTTTAAGTCTGTTATTGGTGTAGACGAATGCTTGTGATTTTTGCACATTGATTTTATATCCTGAGACTTTGCTGAAGTTGCTTATCAGTTTCAGGAGTTTTTGGGCTGAGGTGATGGGATCTTCTACGTATACTATCATGTTGTCTGCAAATAGAGACAATTTGGCTTTCACCTTTCCTATTTGAATACCCTTTATTTCTTTTTCTTGCCTGATTGCTCTGGCTAGAACGTCCAGTATTATATTGGATAGTAGTGGTGAAAGAGGGCATTCTTGTCTAGTGCCGGATTTCAAAGGGAATGCTTCCACTTTTTGCCCATTCAGTATGATATTGGCTGTTGGTTTGTCATAAATAGCTTTTATTACTTTGAGATACGTTCCATCGATACTGAGTTTATTGAGGGTTTTTAGCATAAAGGGCTGTTGACTTTTGTCAAATGCCTTCTCTGCGTCAATTGAGATAATCATGTGGTTTTTGTTTTTGGTTCTGTTTATGTGGTGAATTACGTTGATAGATTTGTGTAGGTTGAACCAGGCTTGCATCCCCAGCATGAATCCTATTTGATCATGGTGAATAAGTTTTTTGATTTGCTGTTGCAATCAGCTTGCCAATATTTTATTGAAGATTTTTGCATCTATGTTCATCATGGATATTGGCCTGAAGTTTTCTTTTCTTGTTGGGTCTCTGCCAGGTTTTGGTATCAGGATGATGTTGGTCTCATAAAATGATTTGGGAAGGATTCCCACTTTTTGGATTATTTGGAATAGTTTTAGAGGGGTTGGTAGCAGCTCCTCTTTCTGTGTCTTGTAGAATTTGGCTGTAAACCCACCTGGACCTGGGCTTTTTTTGTGTGGTGGGCTCTTAATTGCTGCCTCGACTTCTGACCTTGTTATTGGTCTATTCATAGTTTCAGCCTCCTCCTGGTTTAGGCATTAGAGGACACAGGAGTCCAGGAATTTATCCATTTCTTCCAGGTTTACTAGTTTAGTGCATAGAGTTGTTTGTAATATTCTCTGATGATGGTTTAAATTTCTGTGGAATCTGTGGTGATTTCCCCTTTATCGTTTTTTATTGCATCTATTTGGCTGTTCTTTCTTTTCTTTTTAATCAATCTGGCTAGTGGTCTGTCTATTTTGTTGATCTTTTCAAAAAAAACAGCTCTTGGATTTATTGATTTTTTGAAGGGTGTTTCATGTCTCTATCTCCTTCAGTTTAGCTCTGATCTTAGTTATTTCTAGTCTTCTGCTGGGTTTTGAGTATTTTTTATCTTGCTCCTCTAGCTCTTTCAATTTTGACGATAGGGTGTCAATTTCGGATCTCTCCATTCTCCTCATATGGGCACTTATTGCTATATACTTTTCTCTAGGGACGCTTTAAATGTGTCCCAGAGATTCTGGCATGTTGTGTCTTCATTCTCATTGGTTTAGAAGAACTTCTTTATTTCTGCCTTCATTTCATTGTTTACTCAGTCAACATTCAAGAGCCAGTTGTTCAGTTTCCATGAAGCTGTGCGGTTCTGGGTTGGTTTCTGAATTCTGAGTTCTAACTTAATTGCACTATGGTCTGAGAGGCCGTTTGTTATGATTTCAGTTGTTTTGCATTTGTTGAGCAGTACTTTACTTCTATTTATGTGGTCAATTTTAGAGTAGGTGTGATTTGGTGCTGAGAAGAATGTATATTCTGTGGATTTGGGGTAGAGAGTTCTGTAAATGTCTATCAGGTTTGCTTGCTCCAAGTCTGAGTTCAAGCCCTGGATATCCTTGTTGATTTTCTGTCTGGTTGATCTGTGTAATATTGACAGTGGAGTGTTAAAGTCTTCCACTATTATTGTGTGGGAGTTTAAGTCTCCTTGTAGGTCATTGAGAACTTGCCTTATGTATCTTGGTGCTCCTGCACTGGGTCCATATATGTTTAGGATCGTTAGCTCTTCTTGTTGTATCAATTTTTTTACCATTGTGTAATGGCCTTCTTTGTCTCTTTTGATCTTTGTTGCTTTAAAGTCTATTTTATCAGAGATGAGAATTGCAACTCCTGCTTTTTTTGCTCTCCATTTGCTTGGAATATCTTCCTCCATCCCTTTATTTTGAGTCTTTGTGTATCCTTGCATGTGATATGGGTTTCCTGGATACAGCACACTGATGGGTTTTGGATTTTTATCCAATTTGCCAGTCTGTGTCTTTTGATTGGTGCATTTAGTCCATTTACATTTAGGGTTAATATTGTTATGTGTGAATTTGATACTGCCATTTTGATGCTAAGTGGCCGTTTTGCCCGTTAGTTGTTGTAGATTCTTTATTATGTTGATGCTCTTTAGCATTTAGTGTGATTTTGGAATGGCTGGTACTGGTTGATCCTTTCTATGTGTAGTGCTTCTTTTAGGAGCTCTTGTAAAGCAGGCCTGGTGGTGACAAAATCTCTGCGTACTTGCTTGTTTGCAAAGGATTTTATTTTTCCTTCACTTCTGAAGCTCAGTTTGGCTGGATATGAAATTCTGGGTTGAATGTCCTTTCCTTTAAGAATGTTGAATATTGGCCCCCACTCTCTTCTGGCTTGTAGTGTTTCTGCCAAGAGATCTGCTATGAGTCTGATGGGCTTCCCTTTGTGGGTGACCCAACCTTTCTCTCTGGCGGCCCTTAGTATTTTCTCCTTCATTTCAACCTTGTTGAATCTGACGATTATGTGCCTTGGGGTTGCTCTTCTTGCGGAATATCTTTGTGGTGTTCTCTGTATTTCCTGCATTTGAGTGTTGGCCTGTCTTGCTAGGTGGGGGATATTTTCCTGGATGATGTCCTGAAGAGTATTTTCCTGATTTGATTCATTTTCTTCGTCCCCTTCTGGCACACCTATCAATTGTAAGTTAGGTCTTTTCACAGAGTCCTACATTTCTTGGAGACTTTGTTCACTCCTTTTTGTGTTTTTTTCTCTGATCTTGGTGTCTCGTTTTATTTTATTTAGTTGGTCTTCGACTTCAGATATTCTTTCTTCTGCTTGGTCAATTCGGCTGTTGAAACTTGTGCATGCTTCACAAAGTTCTCGTATTGTGTTTTTCAGCTCCTTTAATTCATTCATATTCCTCTCTAAGTTATCCATTCTTGTTATCATTTCCTCAAATCTTTTTTCAAATCTTTTTTCAAGGTTCTTAGTTTCTTTGCATTGATTTAATACATGTTCTTTTAGTTCACAAAAGTTTCTCATTATCCACCTTCAGAAATCTAATTCCATCATTTCATCACAGTCATTCTCCATCCAGCTTTGTTCCCTTGCTGGTGAGGAATTTTGGTACTTTCTAGGGGGTGAGGTGTTCTGGTTTTGGGTGTTTTCCTCCTTTTTGCGCTGGTTTCTTTCCATCTTTGTGGATGTATCCTCTTGTCGTCTGCGCAGTTGCTGACTTTCCGATTGGGTCTCTGAGTGGACACCCAGATTGTTGGTGATGAAGTATTTCTGTTACTTGGTTTTCCTTCTACCAGTCTAGTTTCTTTGCTGTATGACTGCTGAGGTCCACTCCAGGCCCTGCTTGTCTGGGGTGCACCTATAGCAACTGCGGAACAGTGAGGGATGCTACCAGTTTCTTTTTCTGCTATCCTTGTCCCAGGATGATGCCTGCCAAATGTCAGTCTTTTGGATATAGAGGGGTCAGGGAGCTGCTTGAGGAGACAGTCTGTACTTTATAGGAGCTCAATTGCTGAGCTGTGAGCTCTGTTTTTCATTCAGGGCTTTTAGGCTGCTATGTTTGATTCTGCTGCAACAGAGCTCATTAAAAAACCCTTTTTTTCTCAAATGCTCTGTCTTGGGGGGTTGGGATTTTAATTTTGGATGTCCGTTGAGGTGTCCTGCCCAGCTAGGAGGCTGTCTGGTCACTTTTTGCCTGCCGTGGCTCCGCCCTGCTGTTGTGAGGTTCGCCCTGTTGATGCAGGCTCTGCTCTGCTGCTGAGGTCTCCGCCATGGGCTACGCCCTGCGGTGGAGTCTCTCTGTTGTAGCGGGTTGCCTTGGCAATGGCAGGCTGAGTCAGCAGTGGGCGTGTATCTCAGTAGGGGCGGGTTGCCTCGGCAATGGCAGGCTGCGTCAGCAGTGGGCATGTATCTCAGTAGGGACGGGTTGCCTCGGTAATGGTGGACGCCCCTCCCCCACGGAGCATCTCAGGGACCGATTCCACGAGGAGCGTTTGGAATCGCCATTTGTCCGTCCCACTATGCTACCCCAAACACTGTGTCCCTGCAATCCCCAGGGTGGCCCTCTGTCCAAGTCCCATTCAGTCTCAATTTCAGCCCTCTCAAGTCTCAGGTTGCCAGTTCAACAGGGCACCCAGACAAGCGTGCCCTGTGGGGAGCACTGGGTAAGGCCGGCTGCCACCGCCCCGGCTGCCAGCTTCGCCAGGCTGAGCCTCTGCCTGGCATCCAGCGTCTCCTTTATACTTGGCAATTTCCCCATTCTGTGGGCAACAAAGATCAGTCTGAAAATGCAGCTCCAACTCACCTCTCCACAGATTGACCGAGAGCTTCAATCCTGGGTTGTTCTCACAGCGCCATCTTGAGTCCTCCCCGCTTCTGTTATCTTTTGATTTCTTTTTTTTGTCTTAAAATTTACTAACCTTTTTTTCTACAACCTTTTATCATTGAGTACATTTATTTATCTTATCTAGTATATATTTTTTAAACTCTCACATATTGTAAATTTTATTTCTTAAAGTTCGAATTTGGTCTCTTATATATCTTCCATATTTTCACTTATCTTCTTGAACTCATAGCATGCAGCCTCATAATAACATATAAGATTTTTGTCTATTTATTCAAATGTATGTATCCATTTGTTTATAGTGACTGATTGTATTTCTTTTACTTCTTACTATAGGTATTATTTGCCAGTGTTATACATGTATAATAATCTTTAATGGATTTTAGACTTTGCAAATTATATGCTATGTGTTACTGATTTTTTTTTTTATAAATACCCTTTTTTCTAAAATGCACTTATGTTACCTGGAAATTTCTTGATATTTTTGGGTCTGGTTTTAATATATATATTTGTTAGGATCAATATATTTAAAGATTTTCAATTCTTCCTGACCAATATTCAAGGTAGTTTCCATAATTATTTGACTGGGATTGGTGCCCATCTTGAGAGTTTGCGTATGTTAATGTGCATTTAATTTATGATAAACTCTAGTAATTTAATTTATTTTATCTCAAGTGACCTTCAATTTGACTCCATAAAACTCTAATTAACTTACTTGAAAAGAATCACATGGAATTCTGGAATGGTAATGTGAGAAGATCTGAAGTCTTACTCTCCTGGAAAATAATAATAATTGGTGAAAATTATAAACTACTATAGAAGAAATAGAAAAACATTTAAAATCTCTAGAGGTATCACAATACCCGACTTTAAATTGTACTGCAAAGCTATAGTAAGCAAAACAGAATGGAACTGGCACAAAAATAGACACATAGATTAATGTAGTAGAACGGAGAACCCAGAAATAAAACCACATATTTACAATCAATTGACTTTGGACAAAATTGACAGGAAAATACACTGGGAAAAGAACATCCTTTTCAATAAATGGTGCTGGCATTGTCATATGCAGAAGAATGAAGCTGGACCTCTAGCTCTCATTATGTACTAAAATCAACTCAGGATTGATTAAATATTTAACTGTAAGACCTTAAACTATAAAAATACTAGAAAAAGTCTACCTAGGAAAACTCTTCTGAACATTGGTTTAGGCAAAATATTTATGACTAAGACTTCAAAAGCTAAACTAAACTAAAATAGGAAAATGAGACATAATTAAACTAATAAGCTTCTGTACAAAAAAAGAAATAATCAACAGATGAAAGAGACAACATACAGAATAAAAGAAAATATTTGCAAAATATGTATACAGCAAGGGACTACTATCTAAAATATACAAGAACTCAAACAAGTCAACAACAATAAAATAATCTTATTAAAATATGGGGAAAGGGTATGAATAGGCATTTTAAAAAATAAGACATACAAATGGCCAATAGATATCTGCAAATATTTAATATTACTAATCATTGGAGAAATCCAAATTAAAACATGACATATCCTCCTACCCAAGTCAGAATGGCAATTATTAAAAAGTTTAAAAATAGCAGATGTAGGTGAGGATGCACAGATAAGAGAACTCATATACCATTGGTGGAATGTACATTGATACAACCTCTATGGAAAACAGTAGGAAGATTTCCTCAAGGAACGAAAAATATAACATTTTAAGAAGTAATTGATTAAAATATCTCAAATGTGATAAGAACATTAACCTCACTTGAATAGATTCAATAAACTACAATCAAGAAAAAGACAAAGAGATCAACACGCAGACACCTTAACACAAAAATGTTGAAAGAAAAAGACAAAGACAATTTTGAAAGCTGCAAGAAAAAGCAACTCATGTACAGGGTAACTTCAATAATATTTTCAGCTGACTTACAAGAAACAATGGAAGCCAGAAGGTAAGGACACTACATATTCAAATTGCTGAAAGAACACTTAAATCCAGAAGAGCAATAATAAATTTTATTATCTTGTTATAAAGAAAAAAAATAGGCATGTACATTTAGATTTCAAGTCATGTGATTCAGTGTTCACAGAAAAAATACTTTCTATAATATTAGCTTCTTTCTAATGAGTATGTAAACCATACTGTCATCTAGAAAGGTAAAGGACTTGAACAAAGAAACATGTTTTATGAGCACTTTTAATTGGTAATGCCTGTCTACGGAGAAGTAAAATGGTTTGTAATGAGACGTAATGTCGTGAGAAAAGACATCATAGACAGTTTCCTGACAGAAAAACTGAGATTTAATCACCCAAAGCTGCTTTTGCAGCTACTGCCAAAGCATGTTAGCATTGCCATCAGGGAGCAGGATGCCTGTCAAGACCGCAGTAAAGCAAGCGGAATTGCTGCCAATGCATTGCCTGCGGACAACAGATGATCTTCATACACCATTTATTTTATTTCTGCACATTTTCATCTTACGTTGTGTTATCTATAGAACATATTGAGCCTGTACATCACTACAAAAGGACTTGTGGTGAAAGAAAAAGAGTGCTGTTAAGTTAAAAAAACAAAAAAGAAAATGCTTTCTCTGAGTTAATTGAATCTTTTTGTCAGAATCTTGCTGAATAAAGCAGATATTTATTTCAATCACAATATCAAAAGCTGCTAAGCTTTAGACAAACATAAAATGCTTTTAATTGAAAACAAGAAGGCAGAAATGATATGTTTCTAGGGTGTATATTAAATCTTATATGGTTTATCAGCTGCTAGTGCATAATCCACATATTTATTTAATAATTGTTTGTTTTTTTTTAATTTTATTAGATAAATGTATGGATGATCGTGTGTTCCAATGCTACTTCATGCTGTGAGAATGCGATGCTAGAGACAGAGTTGACAGAAGACAAAGGAGGGTATTCTTTTCTCAGTATTAGAAAAATGGCTGTTTAAATTTTGGGTTTTCCAAGGAATTCATCTCAATATTTCATTGTGCCAACAGTAGTGAAACTATGTAAATTTTTTTGGCCATTCAAGTAATAACTGTAGAAGTTACCTTTTCATCCATTACTTATAAAATACCAAATATAATAATAGTCACCTAGTGTTATCAGTTAAAAAATGTTTATTATAATAAGCACTTAGATATGCTATATCTTACTTAATTATATAGTGACCATAATAAATAGATATCATTATTTTATTTTCTGTATTATGAAATTCTGACTCTGAAAAATAAGTAATTTATTCAAGGTGAAACTGCCAGTAAGAAACTGAGCCAAGATTTATACACATATTTCTTCATTTTTAAGCTCATACCATTTTCCTTTATACACTTCACTTTATCCTAATTCCTACAGCAGAGGCTCTCTCTTTTTGGCTATTTTCTTAAACTTTTTCACCAGTTTTTAAAGAAAAAGTGAATAACTTCATGGGATCTATACATAATATAAATTAAGTTTTAACTCATATTTGTGTGTGTGTGTGTGTGTGTATGTGTGTGTGTGTGTGTGTGTGCCAAGAAGCCACTGAAGTAGGTTGAGGGGAAAATAAACATTGAGAAACATATAGTTAAGGAAGAAAGCACCAAGAAGTCACTCATTTTTTTTTGTTTTTTAATTGGTGAGCAGGTAGTTCTGAAACGGTTTATTTACCATTTTGATGGGGACATCTACCATTTGTAGGTTCTTTTTAAAATATTTTATTGCATTTCAGGTTTTGGGGTATATGTGAAGAACATGCAGGATTGTTGCATAGGTGCATACACAGAATTGTGGTTTGCTGCCTTCCTCTCCATCACCTATATCTGGCATTTTTCCCCATGTTATCCCTCCTCAACCCCCAACCCCTCTCTGTCCCTCTCTTAGCTTCCCCCCGACAGATCCCAGTGTGTGATGCTCCCCTCCCTGTGTCCATGTGATCTCATTGTTCATCACCCACCTATGAGTGAGATCATGTGGTGTTTGATTTTCTCTTCTTGTGTCAGTTTGCTGAGAATGATGGTTTCCAGGTTCATCCATGTCCCAACAAAGGACACAAACATCATTTTTTATGGCTGCATAGTATTCCATGGTGTATATGTGCCACATTTTCCCTGTCCAGTCTATCATCGATGGGCATTTGGGTTGGTTCCAAGTCTTTGCTATTGTAAACAATGCTGCAATGAACATTCATGTGCACGCATCTTTATAATAGAATGATTTATAATCCTTTGGATATATACCCAGTAATGGGATTGCTGGGTCAAATGGAATTGTTAATTCTAGGTCCTTGAGGAATCGCCACACTGTCTTCCACAATGGTTGAATGAATTTACACTCCCACCAACAGTGTAAAACTGTTCCTGTTTCTCCACATCCTCTCCAGCATCTATTGTCTCCAGATTTTTTAACGACTGCCTTTCTAGCCAGCATGAGATGGTATCTCCATGTAGTTTTGATTTGCATTTCTCCAATGACGGCCATTCTTAATGTTTGCTTGGCCTCTCAGAGTCAAAGGAGACACTGCTGTCTGACTTGGTATTGTGAGTACTAAACCCTAGCCATAGTATTAAACCTCCTACTTCTTTGTTTTTTTTTTTTTTCATAGTTCCACAACAAACTATTATTTGTGTTCCTAAGTAATAGTTTCTAAGAATCAGAGAGTTGCCAGAGCATCTTTGAGACAATTCTGATTGGCCCCACTAAGAGCAAGCTGCTCTGTAAAACAGCAACAGCTGGAAGATATTCCCAAGGCAACGTTGGAGCTGCCAATCAACTCTAGCTCTGGGCATCCACTCCACTTCCACAAGGTCAACTGTCACAGATTATTTACAAAAATGAGTCTGGAAAAGTCTCTCTTTCTTTACCCTATTTCTTTTCATTTATTCCTTCTTTATCTTTACTTTACCATATTTAATTTTGTAATGATTCTTCATTCTATTTATGTTTTCTTTCTCTTCTTTCTTCTGTTGGTTTTTTAATACCTTTCATTCTTTTTCCTACTCAAAATAGTCTAGACATAAAGACAAGTAGTCCAGGAAATGGTCAGATTAAAAAATAATTTTCCATAAATTCCATTGTGAGATACTAATTTTAAAATATGCATCTAATTTGATAAGGAAAAAAATAATCCAAAGAGCAACATTTCTACATGCATATAATATAGAATATTAGTGTTATACTTTTATTTAAAGCATATGTGCTATGACTGAATCATTATATTTATTGATAATTTTTTTCAAAAAAGTCATACACCAAAATCACATAGGATCCTTGTTTAAAGTTTTATCTGAAGGACAAATGAGTGTTTGATGAGTCAATAATTGTAGTATTTTCCAGCAGGCAGGAAAAGTAATATCTTCAGAGGACACAATGTAAAAGTGTGCACTGTTCTTTAATATGTCAAATATTCACCACATCATTCCACCAACTGAAATTAGGTAATTGGTTTGCAGCCTCAGAAAACTGGAGACTAGCAAATATATCTACTCGTGTATATAAATAAAATGATCATGTAAGATACTGACTGAATCTATTGTAGCTTAATCCATTCAAATAACTATTTTAGAAAGCTAGTGGAATCAATGTTAAAGGTTACTTAAATTTTCCAAAGAACATTTAATGTCTAGTGGTGGTACTAGCTTTCACACGTTTTGGTGCTGTATTTTAGAAACAATATTTTTTTTTAAGCCCAATTGTTTTGATTCAAATCCAGACTTCAGCATTTGCATCCTGTAGAAATCATGCAATATATATATATATTTTTTTAATTCTCTAAGCCTTAATACTTTTCTCTGTAAAATGTAGAAAGCAAGGATTAAAGAAAATTCTATTTAGTTGTAAATAGCATATGTCTCTTAGGTGTAAATAGTATATGTGTAAAAAAGCACATGGTATTTGCTTCACATATATTATTTTCTTGCTGCTTTCAATTGTCATACATACAAATAAATAAATGCATACAAATAAATATTTGTTGATATAATACACTGCTTTCAATTGACATTTATACAAATAAATATTTATTGATGTAGTACCCTATACAAATATGATAATTTATAAGAACTAATTATTAAAATATATATGCATTATGCAAAATGTTATTATACAGCAGGAGCATAATATTATATTTCTTTCCTTATATATGTATGAAATCTAAGAATTATCTGACATGAGGTAATGACAGAAATTCTATAAAACTTGCTAGTATGTTAAACCTTACTCTAATAATCACACACAGACTTAAGGTTATACAAATTTAACTAACAGAATCTATCACAAGAAAAAAAAAAAGAAACAAATCTATGTATGATAGACAGAATTAAGGTTCCCAAAGAGGTTCACTTGTCAATCTGTGGAATTTGCAAAAATGCTACCCTACATGATGAATAGTACTTTGAATATGTGATTCTATTAAAGATCACATGATTACAGGATTATCTTTGATTAGGAACCAACCTAATCACATAGGTCCTTAAAAGTAAAGAACCCTTCACAAATGTTTTCAGAGATAGAGAGAAATCTGGGTCAGAGAATGTCATAGTATCTTCTCTTCATGAATCTATTGATTGTGACTAACTGCTGCCATTCCTGGTTGCACCTACCATTTGAGGTCACCAAGGATGCTGGCTCCCAAAGGTTTCAAAGAAAGAATCCCCAAGGGTCAGAGAAGTGCAACAGTAAGAGTGACCCCTTTCAATTTTTAATGGATTTTAATTTTTGCTTCAACATTCTAGATAGTACCATTGTTCCTCATCCTCCACTATTTATGGAAGTGTTCTTCATAAAACAGTGATTTTAGTCTCTGCTGCAATGCACAAGGAATAAGATGCACAGAAAAATAAATAGTCCAGAGAAGCAGGGAAAGTTTGGACTCTATTGGTCTGTTTTCTTACCTTGTAGAGACTTTGCTGACAGTCTTACTTTCCTAGGAATGCTATAATAAAGTGCTATCGACTGGGTGTCTTAAAACAGCAGAGTCATATATTGTCTCAGAAATCTGGAAGCCAGAAGATCAAAGTCAAAGTGCTGGCAAGAACATACTTCCCCTCGAGGCACTAAGGAATGAATCTGTTTCAAGCTTTCTCTCCTAACTTCTTGTAGCCTCAGACATTCCTTCACTTGTAGATGCTTCATTCTAATTCTCCTTTTTTTTGCATGGCAATCTGTTTATGTCTGCAAATTGTCTTCCTTCTGTGTTTGTCTGTGTCCAAATGCCTCCCTTTTTATAAGGACACCAGTCATATTAGGTTAGGACTCACTCTAATGACCTCATCTTAACTCGGATAAATTACGAAGATCCTACTTCCATATAAAGTCATTCTGAAGTACTGGGGATTAAGACTTCAATAGATTTTCTTGAGATGACACAATTCAACTTATAACGTGTACCAATACTACTCCTTTTCCTTAAAATTACAAACAAACATATGTCTGTAGATGAGGGAGGGCCCATAATCAACAGTCCTTGTCTCAGCCAAGCACAAAGTAATCTTACTCTTTTACACATTCTGTGCGATAGAAATAAGCCAGTGTAATAAACCAGCAATGTGTACATTCTAGTTGTGTCAGAAGACCTTTGCATATCACTTAAGAGGAAAAAATTATTAAAATGAGAATATGAGGAAGCTGGGCCATTCAGAATGAGAATACTTACAAAAGATTAAAAGCTCACAAGGTGCCATGGAGAGTTTAGAACTACCCTTAAATTATGTATGGTATTTAATGTAATTTTATCCTAGGAAGAATATATTATTTTATCAATATTTTACTGTTTCTGAATTAGTTGCATTAATTAACCTTTTGAAAATACCACTTTTATATTACTTGCTTTATTCTAGTCTTCCATGGTTAAAAATTGTAAATGTAAATATTCAATTCATCTGGAATTGATTTGGAGTTAACAGAGCTACTCAGTTTTCTAGCAACAATTGTTAAATAATCTATATTTTTATCACTGATTTCAAATGCCATTAGAAATATATTTTAATATTTGAAGATGTTTTTCAGGACATTATTTTATCTAATGTTGATATTATGTTTAAATCAGTAATATATATTAATATAATATGTATTTATATAAATATATGTTATATATACTATATTATATATTCATATAAATATATTTAATATTTAGTAATCACATATAATTTGATATATAACTATTAAAAGATCGGTGATCTTTTTTGTCAAGGACTGCATTAATAGTAATGTTTTACTTGCTGTACAACACTACCACTTTCCTAATTTTCCATTCTTTGTGTACATCTTTCTATATAAATGTTAGAATCAGTTAGTTAAAACACAAACATTCTCTCTCTTTCTCTCTGTGTATTTATCTATATGGATGCAGAGAGTAAAACACACAGGAGAAAAATTTCTCTATACTTAAGTCATACTTTCTTTCACACTTGATGATTGAAAGTCATCAATACAAAGTCATGCAGTGTCTTTCTACCAAACAGCAGCACTATGCCCCACAATTCTTTGTGTCACGCACATTCCCATTTTTAAAAAAATGCTCACTGAATAACCATGGATCCTTTTTAAGTACCCTAAAAATATATAATGATTAAATTTGAAAGTGAGGTATAGAAATGGGAAGCTTTTCCAGAACAGCAATATATTTTTTAGTTCCACAAACAGCCTTTGGGTCACATAGAAAAAACATTAATGATTGGCTAACAAGAATAGTAGCTACATAAAAATTGGAATCCAAAAGTCAATCATCTCATCACTATTTTAAAATCAACATTAAACCATTTGTTTTTAAGAAATATCTACTTTTGTGTGTGTTCTGATTCATTTAAGTTTATATACAAGTGGAAATAATGTTTTATCACCACCTTTTTGTTGTATATAATAATACTTTTAGTCATTCTCATACAGTAGTGTCTCGTATTCTTTCTCTTATTTCTCATGTATTATCAGGGATCCTACCATTGTAAAATTTGTTTTATTAGGTTTTACTAATGTTGTGTACTCTAAATTTTTTAACTATTTGCCTCAAGTTAATTACAAAGCAGAGAAACAACCATATAAATTTCCATGTAGAGACTCAAAACTGCATAAAATACAGCTGTCTTCTTTAAAATCATTTTAAAATAAGTAGAAATTTTAATTGTGCTTCTTTCTAATTGCGGTAAGAAAACATCAGTTAGACACCTATGCTACCCATAATTATGGGGTAGCAGCAGCAGACTCATATTTTTCTGATTGTTCTCAGCTCACAGGCCTGCAGTAGGGAGAGGTGGAACTTGTGGAAAAATTCTGTAACCTTCACAGGAAAAGTACAGGAACAGTGGTAGTTTCACCTGAAAACTTGTAAACCCAGATGATTTAGTAAGTTTTACATGGCCCTGGATTAAAATAAGATAAAGCAGGAGAAAAGACTCCACTGTTGATTTTCATTGTTTATCAACCTTAAGATGAACAGAAAGTATAAAAGTTTATCATCTGGGAAGTTGTTTCCTTTCATTGAAGTATTAGCCCAGCTGTACGTGATACTGTGTTCTGAGCCACTGGCTCCAAACTGATTGAAATTAAAGGAATGTAGTGAAAGGCACAAGACTTCCCATATGGCACCACCTATGAGTTTTGACTGTTTTGCCTTTGACAAGAGCCACCCTCAAGTGGCTGGCAATGCTTAACTAAGCAGAGTCAAAGAACATCTGTAACTTCCATCTTAATCTGCCTATGACAGAGTCAAACAAAGTTGCATCTGTAAGAACAGTGTCTAAAAATAAGAGAGCAGGCTTTTAAAATTCAAGGCATGGACAAGTCCAAAGCTGAATTAAAATAACACTAGCCAGAATTAGCTGTTTCATTTTCTTTTCCATTGGTAATGACAGAATCACATGGATTCATAGGCATGTGGAATACATACTTTAGAAAAATTCTGTCAACATTTAGAATTCATTCTGTCATTTAATAAATATTTTT
This sequence comes from Callithrix jacchus, assembly GCF_049354715.1. Taxonomy (NCBI): domain Eukaryota; kingdom Metazoa; phylum Chordata; class Mammalia; order Primates; family Cebidae; genus Callithrix; species Callithrix jacchus. The sequence continues at coordinate 80,347,549 of NC_133504.1, forward strand.
AAAGTGTGCCATGAAATAAAACATAATGTTTTATGTTGTGGGATGCTATGCTCGTGAAGTGCTCTGTGGAATGGAAGAATGAACTAGCTAGTGAGCTTAAAGATGAATCACTGCTATTGCTGTCAAACGTAATCTGAGTATGGTTAAGGTAAAAATACAGAAACAGCAGTAGTAGCAGTATCAGTAATGGTAATAATAAGAGTAACAACTGATTGCTACAACTCAATCCAAGTATTGGGCTACTATATGTGTGTGTGTGTGTGTTTGCACAACACATATACGTGTCACCAGTTCTCAAAGCTTTGTGTATAATCAATGTCACTTCACAGTAGTACCCCAAATTCCATATTGCCAAGATTATCATCCAGACAAGGTTCTCATGGTTTTATCCTCTACTGTGGTATAGAATATCTCTTGACATGCAATCAGGCATGCATGTAAGTCCTTTTTATCCTGCTAACTCCCCAAGGAAACAGGAACTCACAAAATGCCAGATTTCTCACCCTTGTATTGGAGGACACAGAACCAACAGATAGGTACTACAGCATCATTTCCCACATAATTCAAGCAGGAATTAGAAAGTTTGCGGATATTTTGACAAGAAGTCGCAGGTGCCTCAAGAAGGGGATTGTGTCAAGTTAGGTCATGAACTACAGCAGCCTTGTGGGTAACTAACACTGGGTTTGATTTCACTGACATTGTTTGGATTTCGGCCCCCACCCAAATCTCATGTTGAACTGTAATCCCCAGGGTTGGAGATGGGGCCTGATGGGGGGACGATTTGACCAAGGGGAGTGGAGTTCTCATGAATGGTTTCGCATCATGCCTTTTGTGTTGTTACTGTGATAGGGAGTAAGTTATCACAAGATATGGTTGCATAAAAATATGTAGCAGTTCCCCCAAAACTTTATTCCTCCTGTGCCAGCCATGTGAATATGCCTGCTACCACTTTGCTTGTGTCATGATTATAAGTTTCCTGAGGCCTCCCCAGATGCAGAAGCCACTATGCTTCCTGTAGAGCTTGCAGAATTATGAGTCAATTAAGTATGTTTTCTTTATAAGTTTGCCAGTCTCAGGTATTTCTTTATAGCAGTGTGAGAATGAACTAATACACTTGTCCAGCTATATACTGTGATAATCCCTCAGAGATGGGCTTCAATGGAATAATTCTTTTCTTTATTGATCCTTGTGCCTGATTAATACAAAGGTCAGAATCTCAGGGTTGACTCTGTTGTTTCCACGACCTCTGGTTTCCAAACATGGTTGTCATCACTAATTCCTGGGCATATATACCAGCTGTAAGGGGAGGGAGATGTAGGAAATATTAATTAAGTGAAGTGTCTTGTATGTGGTGGGAGAAAACAAAAGAGATCTTCAGATGAGGTTACTGCTTAGACTCATAAATCAACTGTATCACAGGTTAATACTTATGTTAAGTGTACTACAATACAATTTATTTAGGAAACTAAAACGTATGCTATTTTCAAAATTGTCTTCTGTCAATTAAAAATAGCATACATAGTAACCAAAATCTGATAAGAAATAGGTATCAAATAAGCATGATAACAAAGCTAAAACATACTGATTTCTAATATGAGTCATACATTATTAATAATCCAGTGTTTTCAGATGTTCCTGGAAATTTTGTAGCATGTATCTTTCAAATACTTTTCAGTCAGTCATTGTAATACCAGACCCAAACTGGCCATAAGATGCAGAGTCTATAGTCACTTGGTACTTATATTTTGAAAAGTGTCACAAAGAGCATAACCACTTTATCCCATCTAGAAATATCTTGCTCATTAAACCACACTCTTTTGTTGCCAAAACCAGAAATTCAACACAGATTGAGTAGGAAGTGTGTCACAGTAATTGGGAAATTCAGGGTTGCATTGGGCTTAACAATGTAACAATATCCAGATTCAGAAAAAGGTCAGGAATTTCTCTTTCTGACTCTCATTCTCACAAATGAGCAAATACACAGATACTTAATGCCTTAGAACTGTTTCTGCTGTACTCTTCTTTTTTCTATTATCCTGCAGACAGACTTCCTTGACACAGCCAGGAAAGGTGGTTCAGGCAGTTTCAGAATCACATCCTCCCAAGGTTATAAATCTCTTTGAAGGAAAAATAATCCTTTAAATGTCTGTTCAAACTTCTTACTAGATGCTGAAGTTAACCAGTCTCTCTCCCACATGTTCTATCACTGAGGGAATTATAGAGAACCAATTTTAAAAAGCTGTGAGACTGCCCTAAGTTAAAATAGCTCTTTGAATTGTTGCATGTTCGACTATGTGGCTTACTACAGTCTAGGGCAGGGGGTTCCTTATGACAATAATAATAAGGCAGTTGGAACTCTGCTCTTAGTTCTTTTGATTTTTGCCTTAAGATAGGCAGTAACTGACCATACCAGAGGGTCGTTGCGCCAACACTCAGACTGCTGTATAGGGCATTTAGAAGATAATATAATGAGAAAAGCAGAAAAAACTTGGTTCAAAGAAGTTTAAGATAGACCTTTTTCAGAGAGACTTTCTCCTATCCTTACTCTCTAACCATAAAGGAGGATGGAGAATTTTAATAAAAGGTGGCCTTCTTTTTAGTGTTGTTTCTTTCTAACTGCTCTAGATTTTTTTTTGTAAAATTGTTAATTAACTTATCAATTTCTACAGAATGCCTAACTGGGATTTTGACTGGAATCGCATTGATTTTATAGATCAATTTGGAGGGAATAACAATGGACAATAGTGGGTTCTCAGACCCATAAATAAGGTATATCTCTGTTTTCAGGTCTTTATTTTTTCTCAGTAATGTTTTGAAGTTTTTAGTGTATAGGTCTTGGGCAATTTGTCAGATTTTGTATTTAGTCTGTTTGTGTTGCTATAAAAAAACACCTTATGCTGGATAATTTATAAAGAGAAGAGATTTATGTGGCTTATGATCCTGATAGCTGGAAAGTTTGAGATTGGGCCTCTGTATCTGGTGAGGACCTCAGGCTGCTTCTACTTATAGTGAAAGGTGAATGGGACTCAGCATGTGGAGCGATCACATGGTGACAGTAAAAGCAAGAGAGAGAGTGAGAGTGGGGAGGTACCAGGTTCTTTATAGTAATTAGCTCTCACAGGAACTAACAGAATAGGAACTCACTTTTATCTGAGGGGAGGCATTAATCTATTCATAAGGATCCATCCCCATGACTGAAAGACCTCCCATGAAGTCCTGCCTCCAACATTGGGGACTGAATTTTAACATGAGGTTTGGAGGGGACAAACATCTAAACCAGAGTTGTATTTCTCATTTTTAGTTATTTTAGATAGGACTATGTTAACTTTTAAATTTTTGATCATCAATATCTACTATACCTAAATTCAAAATAATTTCACATATTGATCTTGTATCCTACAAACTATTAACACTCACTTGCTAGTTGTACTAGGTTTTTTTTTAGATTCCATCAAGTTTTCTACATATGAAATTGCAGCCTACAAATGAAGACAGGTGTGATTTTTCTTTTCAATTTAAAGGCTTTTTAATTATTGTTCTTGCCTTATTGCACTGGCTAGAAACCCAAGAATGATGATAAATAGAAATGTGTAAAGGAGATATCTTTGACTTGTTTCTACTTTTAGGGTAAATCGTTCATTTTTCATCATTTTGACTGATGTTATTTATTGGTGTAGATTTACATTTATCAGGTTTAAGAATTTCCTTTCTATTTCTAGATTGCAGACAAGTTTTTCTTCTGAAATGGATGAGGGATTTTGTTAAATATCTGAAGTTTTTGAGGTGAGAGGATTTTTTTTTTTTTTTGCTTAAGTTTATTCACATGATGAAGTATACTGATTCATTTGGGAATATGAAACCATTGTGCATAGTATAATATAATTTTTACGTATTAGTAGATTCCTTCCTTTCTTTTATTCTGTGTTTCTTCCTGGTACAATTATCACTTGGACATTGAATTTTTTTGATCAGTACTTTAATTAATATTCTTCTTAATTTCTGGTAGTTTAAATATCTTTTTGTTTTTTTTTATTTTTTGGGAGAATGTTCTAATGTAGATTCCAAACATAAAATTGGGTCATTTTTTAATCTATTTTCTTTTTAATTTTTAACAAACCTTTCGTTATTACCCTTGAGAGAATAATATATTATCTTTTAAAATTTTATTCTGTTCCCCTCATTGTCACGACTTTGTGTTTCCATTTAGTTGGTTGAGTTGATTTTTTCACAATATTTCATAGCAGAGAGTTTCTCAAGTGTTTAACAATTATTTTCCACCTACTTGCTCTTGATAATGAACTAATAATAAGGTAGATGTTTGTGTGCATTTGCTCTTGCATTGGTTTACTTGAGCAGGAATCAGGCACTATGTTGCAGTACCATTGAATATCTGTAGCTACATAAGTTTCCTACTGAGTTGTTCAATTATTTCAGGAAAAACAATCTCTAATTTTATGGTAAAAAGTAAATTCCTGCCAACAGCATTCTTTGGGCCAAATGGTACATGCAGGAGGACACATTGGCAAAATAATCTCATTATTCAAAATGTAAACTCATATAGTCATCCGGTTAAGACAGGTCTCTGTTGTTCATATTTTTTTGTGCTTCATTTTCCCTGAACTGCAGCATCTCTGACTCAATATCTCAGAAAATAAACATTTATACTCCTGCCGAAATTAGGAAGGAACATATGCCTAGAATGATAGGATATGAGCAGAGACCACAGTGCCTAACTGATCTATCATTCTTGAGCTTTGGAGTAATTCCTTTTGCAGCTCTCATCTTTAACTTTGGCAAATTTTATTGTAATTCTTATGACTACATTTTGTAACTAAAACAATGTTGTCAAAATTATCGATGGCAATAGTTTTTTTCTACTTCCTTTATTCTGAGACTGTAGGTAGGTGTATTTGTGATTAATAGTCATCTATTGGAATTATTTTTCCTTTTCTATTTAGTCACTAACTCTATTTCCAAAGTCATTTCAAAATTTTCCCTGTATACTTCTTTGTTGCCAGTGTAGATAATGTATATGTTTTCAGGTTTATTAAACTCAGGGCTTTAACCTTCATGTCCATCTCTCGGAATTAATAGTTTATTTTACTTTGTACCTAGTTCCAGATAACTGATAAAAAGCAAGATGACTTTTCTTTGTATAAATCTAGAAAAATAATAAAGTTATATTATGTTCTATATATCACAAAACATTTTAAGGACATTTTTCATATGATCACCATAATAAACCCTGTAATACTGTAAGTTAAATTTTAGGTATTTTTCTCATTTTTCTAGATGGCAACATAAAGAATTTTTAATGATCCCAAAAGCATTAAATGGCAGCACTAGAATTCATAAGTATTCCTTATTTTATGCAGCCTTATATACTAAAAAAACTCTAAAAGGTAAGTACATATTCTTATAAACAGTTAGGTCTTGTGGTTTATGAAAATGTCATCTTTCAGTAGGAGTATGTGCTAAAATATGCTGGTCTAGTATCCCACAATGGGATGTAAGCAGGATACAACTTTTATGCTGTCATCTCTAAAATAATGACTTATCTCACACTCACAATTTTTAAAAACTTTTGTTTCTCTGGCCGGTCTTCAAACACCAGAGCTCTGAGTTTCATTCCCTCCTTTGGAACTTGTCTTACCATGGAATGGACACTAATTCCCCTGTGACACAGGGCACCTCACTAGACCCAGGGATTGTTTGAATATTTCTCCTGGCACTGGTGATCTTCTATTCCTGCATTTATAAGGAATCTGTAAGATAATATTAATTGTTCCCCAGATTTATTCCAATAGGTTTTAGGTTCATATAGATAATATCCTGGGACTGTTCACATTTAAATGGCAGAGCTGCCTTCATTTCAAGTAGTGTGACATCTGCCCACACAAATACAGCTTTCATTACTTGCAGTTATGAATCATTTGAGAATAATTTTCTCCTCAGACACTTAAGTTGTTTATAACAAAGCAAGGTGTTTTGACCCATATTTTACCGAGGCAAGCAATAATTTAAAAATGTACTATTACACCTCATGTCCTGTGTAAATAGTTCACATTAACCTACAGCCTTGAAAAAATAAATCTCTTTTCAGTCATATTTTTCATAGTTAAATAGTGTCTGGTTCATAAAATGATAAGGTGAATCATTTAAATCTTATTCTCTGAAATCAACTTTTGTGACCTCTGCATAAACGATTTTTAAAAGTTGAAAGTAAAAAAGTCACTTAGATGTAAAAGGCATTTATTTGTGTACATAACTGAAAATCCAGAAATATGGCTGATTTCAGACAAAACTTGATACAGTGGCACCAATAATGTCACTAAAGACTTAACATTTTTACAGATCTCCACTAACTCTTTTAAAGTGAAAGTGTGACCCTTCAGTTCAAAACATGTAAAAAGTCTCCGGTCTATATGCTCATGCCCTAGTAAAAGTTTTCTTTCATCTCCTGAGATGTGACCGAGTTACATGCTCTAGTGACAAAGCCTTGAATTTATCCTTACCACCAGTAGCTTAAGCCATCCCTAAAGTCAAATCCTACTTACTTTAAGAGCATTTTAAAGTGAAAATTGTATCCCATTAGTTAGTTGTAAAATCAATATGTACATTTATTATTTTCAAAAGAAGATACGAGAATAGAATTTTAAAAATCACAGTACATCCCGCTTTGATAGCAGTGGCCATTTTCTAACACAATGTTTTAATGCATGTGTGTGTGAATGTATGTATGTAAATATCAAGATAGTTTGAACATATGACTGAGAAAAAGAAAGATCAAGTGCTTTCCAATAGCCCAAACAACTACATATCCACTATCTATTTCTTTATCACCACTTGTTTTAAAACCTTTACTAAAAAAAATGAAGTGACCGTTTGACAAATATTTACTCTTCTGCAATTAAGAATTTTACTATTATTTTTAAACAAATTATTCTGAAAGAAATTCAACACTTTCCTTTGTGTTGAATAAGATGCTCTGTGTAATACATCCAGCATATTATTTTGGTAAGCATAAACCTAAAGAACCAGGCAGAACAACCAGAGGCCTCAAGGGCATGTCAGTTCTTAGGACAAGACAAAAATCTAATTATCTGCCTTGGGCTAAAGCCTGCCTGACAGAAAGAACATCTGCATACTGAACTAAGTGCATGATTTATCTCAGAACTTCAGGCATTGTTCAACCTAAAAGCAGTGATTTAAAGGGCCAACCTATATAGATTGGGCATCTAGGAGCAGGAATTAAGGGATAATGTTATATTACGGAAATCAATAGAACATGCAGAACTTGACTTGTATTTTCAATTTGTGAGAGAAGAGTAGTGCTATGTTTTAAAAATACTCGTAAAGTTTAATAAAAATTATTTTTTTCTGTTTTGAATTCCACTCAGATGCAATATGATCTAAAATGTATTCACTAAGAAACTTAACCGAACAGAGTAGAACATTTCCATAATAACGTCAACTGAGCTCCAGAGCATTTGTGTTTATCAGATGTGTGTAAAACAGTTCATATTGATTCAGAGCTTGTCATGACATATGTTTAATAAAACAAGCAAAATTATAAAATTCCAAAATAATACTTATCAGGAAGCAATTCTGGTGCATTTTAGAGGCCAAAAGAAATAGAAGCCTGCATGTTTATTGCCAAGGGTTCATTGAAATCATAAAGACTATTTGTAAGTTCAACATTTTCTTATAAAACATTCCCTGTGAGCAATTATTTTTAAAATGTATTTTCAGATATCAAAAAATGATAAAAATATAAACATTTAAAAATGAGATACAAACATAGAGAAAGGGGATGAATTAGGATGGGAGTACTTTCGATGCATTTTAGATTAAAGGCTTATTTTGAATTTAGTCTTGGAGCATGAGATTTTTGTGTGTGTATATAATACCTTATTCTTTCTAACTGGATGTGAAGAAAATGTCAAACTTCTTCTATTCAGATTATAATTGTTCAAAACTGTGTAGTCCCTTGAATATAGCCAACTACTATTTCCATGCCATATTGAACAGGGGAAGAGAAGAAAGATAGTCAAGAGAATCCAGATTATTTTACTGTATATTCTTCTTATAATAATTATTTGGTACATGTGGAAATGTACTGTCAGTGAATACTCCATTGAGTTAATTGACATACTTAGAAATGTTAAGAAGAGGGTTATGAAAAAAGATGACTTTAAGAAGGAGGTCAAAATACAAGCAATGTTTTAGAGATAAGTTGAGGATATGATCACATATATGTAGGGAATTTTAAAGTGTAAATACAATTGTATATCATTTATTACTTTGATAACTGTAAGATATCAGAGATCAAATTCTGAAATTCCATTGTTTAAAATATACACTTGATAAGTAAACTAAGCAGCACAGAATAACCTCTGTGTAAATAATTGTCCTCAAATGCCAATGCCATTTGGAATATAGAAAGGTGGATAATTTTTCACTCTACTGTGATTTCTGCTTTTAAGAGAATAATTTACTTTAATGCTGGTAGAATGCTTCATACTGAAAATTATTATTTTGTCCTATGAGAAGTTTTAGCGGATTCTGTTTAAGGGAAGCATTTGAATTTTCAGATTACAGAATTATGAGAATATTCAGAGAGTAAAAAGGGTCTCTAAATTCTGTAGCTTCAAATGTCCTGAAATGTTAACAGATATTTTATTATGCACATAAAACAATTAAAATATATTGCTCTGCAAAATGAGGCCTAATAATTTTTTTCAAATGCCTGTGTGTGTGTGTGTGTGTGTGTGTGTGTGTGTGTGTGTGTATTAAAGAGAAACAGAGGGTAGGCTAGAGAATGATCGATGAATCCTCAGTGCTTTTTTCCTGTTCCATGGCTTATTAGCTGCAACTTAAGACTCCTTGTTTCACTTTATAGGAGTTACATATTTTCTAAAATAAAAGGATTGGAACTAGAGCCAGAATTCACAAAATAGCCAACATCAAATATAATTTGCAGATAAGTTTTGCTTAACTCATAGGGTTATTTGTTTTCCACAAATTTGAATTGTTTTTAAAAAATCAGGAGACTTCACATAACAGCGTTGATATCTTGCCTTTTGAACATAGTGACTCTGCTCTCACGCAGTAGTCAGCAAGAGCAGAGTCACTGCTCCTCCCTTTGGTCTTCTTAGGTTGGGTGACACATTGTAAATGGAACCTAAAGAGATTTATCTATTTATTTTACTGCCCTGACTAGGTAAATATTTGAATATACCATCCCTGAACCAAGGTGATACTAATCCCCCTAAAATTTTTAAGCATTCTGATTGTACATTGTTAAAAGAATGGGATATGTTTAGCTATCTAAGTTTACATATGTGTTGATTTATATGATACTACTATTAATTCATTTTATTTCATTTATTGTATATATCTGTTTACTCAAGGATGTATCTTCCCTCTGCTAAACGCTCTAGGTGTTAGCTTAATTTGTGATTATGTGTTATGTTTTTACTGTAAAAAATAACATCTGAAAACATAAGTGTATAGATACATAGATACATATTAATTGAAATGTTTTATCAAATAGCTAGATGAAATAATCAACATATACCTTTACAGTAAATTGATATTACAAAGATAATCCAATGATGAAGCTACTATATACACAGTGGATATTTATTACTATTTTCTCTAATAGTAAATATAAAGTGAACAAGATACAATACAGTCAAATGAGGAAAAACATTTTAATGAAGTATTTATATAATCTATTAAATAAAATATGATCTTACTAGTTGATAAAATGCAATGTTCATATGAAAACACTTAGATATTTTTAAATTTTGTAATTTTTGAAGTTTTTCACCATTTTTTAACTGTGAGTATGTGTGTTTCTAGAACATGTACATTCACATTAGGACTTACATATGTTTGAAATTATAACTTACATAAAATTTTTCTTCTCACTTTTGTCATTTAACATTACATATAAGCACTTGTGTGCATCTCAACCCTTTTAATAATTATCACTTAAATGACAGCATAATATGTATCCATCAAAGAACTGTTCTTACGTCTACCTAATTATTCCCATAAGAATTTTGTTAACTCTACTCCATTTTTATTGTAATTATTATTGCATTAAACTTCTTTATGCATATAGGTTTTATTTTCAAATTTCTTCTTTTGAAATATTTCCACAGGTATTCCCAAGAGTTAAATTACTGAGTCAAAGGGCATAAGCTTTTATGTGGATTATGACATAGATTGCCATGTGGCTTTCCAAAAAAGACATGCTATTTAACACTGCTACAATTTAATGTACCAATTTTGTTAGAAACCTACCAGCATTTGCATATTATAAGTTTAAATTTCAAGCTAATTTAAAACAAATAAAATATGTAATCATTGTTTCAATATGTATTTATCTTAATATAGTGATGCTCCACATTTTGACACAAACTTCTTATATTTAAAAAAAGTAGGATGATCAGTTCTATATTCCTACATACAAAGTATATGTGAAAAATTCTGTAAACAAGTCATATATACAACAGTGTTGAAGGAGAAGAGTGGGTGACATAAAAAATTCAGATTATCCTAACATAAAATTGCTATTAACATAATTACTTCTCATAAAATCATCCACCATTACTTCTCATAAAAACCATCCACAAAGAATTGTTTTCCTGTTTTTATTATAATAAACTCTAATATTTTAAGATCTCTAAAAATCAAATAACTCTTTGCTGCACAGCACTTTCAATTGCTTCTAAAATAATGTGTTATTTTATTAATTTAAATCACAAGCTGCTTTTATAGTTTCACCCATGATGCTTCAAAAATCAAATTCATTGCTTAGGTCAATGGAAAACCTGAACTGTTAACACTGCCAACTTTACAAAAAAAAAAGTAAGGACTCACTCAAAGAAAGCTATTTGAAACAAAATATAGTGTAAAATATAATCCTTGTTTATAATGATACACTATGTATATATGTGTATATATACATGCATAGGTATGTGTGTGTATATATGTATGTATATATAAATATATATACATATACATGTGAGCCATTATAAATGTGTGTGTGTGTGTATAGAAACCATTCTAAATGGTTTATTATATTTCTATATATGGAAACAATTTAGAATGGTTTGTGTATGCACACACACACACACACACACACACGCATACTGGAGAACTCACTCATAGAAATATACAAGATTAATGTTGTTTCCCTGCCTGCTAACACAACATTCATTCTGCCATTCTGCAGCCTGTGGATCAAGGAGTATAAGACTAATTAATAAGACTTGATTTTCAAGTCTTATTATTTGGTAAATATATTTCATAAGGCTATATCTACCTCATTTATAATGATATTGCATATGTGTGTATACATATATGCACATATCAACCACTCTAATCTATCAGGCATATCTCATTTTATTTTGTTTTACTTTATTGCACTTTATAAATATTGTGTGGTTTTAACAAATTGAAGGTTTGTAGCAACCCTGTGTTGGGGCAAGACTATTGGTGCCATTTTCCAACATGTTCACTTCATGTCTCAGTGTCACATTTTAGTAATACTTGAAAGGTTGTAATCATATCTGTTATGATATCTGCAATCAGAGATATTTGATGTTACTATTGTAATTGTTTTGAAGTGTTACAACTGCTCCTATATAAGACAGGGAAATTAATCAATAAATGTTGTGCGTGTTCTGACTTCTCCACTGATGAGCCTCTTTTCTCTCTCTCTCTCTTTGCCTCTCTCAGCCTCCTTATTCCCTGAGACATAATGATATTGAAATATGGCCACTTAATAAACCCATAATGTTTTCTAAGCGTTCAAGTGAAAGAAAGAGTCACATCTCTCACTTTAAATCAAAAGCTAGATGTAATTATACTTAGTGAGGAAGGTGTGTCAAAAGCTGAGATAGACAGATAAGCATCTTATACCAAGCAGTTCAGCCACATTGTGAATGTAAAACAAAAGTTATTCAAAGAAATTAAAAGGGCTATTCTACTGAACACACAAAGGTCAAGAAAGCCAATCAGTCTTACTGCTGATATGGAGAAAGTTGAGCAGTCTGGATAGAAGATCCAAGCAGCCCCATCATTCCCTTAAGCCAAAGCCTAATTCAGAACAAGCCTCTAACTCTCATCAGATCTATGAAGATTTAGGTGAAGAAGCTAAAGAAGAAAAATTTGAAACTAGCAGAGTTTAGTTCATGAAGTTTAAGGGTAGAAGCCCTTCTCCATAACATAGGTGAAGCAGCAAGCACTGAGGTAGAAGCTGCAGCAAGTTATCTGGAAGAATTAGCTGAGGTAACAAATGAAGGTGACTGCAATAAACAACAGATACCCAATGTAGATGTAACAGTCTTTTGTTTGAAGAAAAGGTTATCCAAAACTCATAGCAAACAATAAAAAGTCCATGTCTGCAAAGCTTCCGAGAACAGGCTGGCTTTCTTTTTAGGAGCCAGTGCTAATGCCTTTAAATTAAAGTCAATGCTTATTTACCATTCCAAAAATTTTAACACCCTTAAGTGTTTAGCTAAATCTACTCTGCCTGTGCTCTATAAATGAAATGATAAGCTTGATTGACAATATATGTGTTTTGAATGGTTTACTGAATATTTTAAGCCCAACTTTTGAGACATATTGCCTATGAAAAGGAGTAAATCATTTCAAAATATTACTGCTCAATATCAGTGCATCTTATCACCCAAGAGCTCTAATGGAGGTATACAAGAAGATTAATGTTGTTTTCATGCCTGTTAATGCAGCATTTATTCAGCAGTCAATGGATCAAAAAGAAATTTTGACTTTCAAATCTTACTATTTAGTAAATATATTTTGTAAGGCTGTAACTGCCAGAGAGGGTGATTCCTCTGATGGAATAAGTAAATTGAATACCTGGAAAGAATTAACCATTCTAGATGATCAGTGAATTGTGGTCAAAGATGCAGGTGGGAACTCAAAACATGATGATTGATGTGGAGCATAGAATTACAAGGAACACCTCCAACACGATGTGTGGCAGCATTTAATCTGCCATCATGAGAGGAGCTCAAGTACAAGATAGAAAGTTCCTTTCTATTTTTAAAATATGGACTTATTCTTAAAATGGCAAATTGTTGAGATATCTAAACTTGTATGGAATCGTAGAGTATAAAATATTTCAAAACAGGTTCTAGAGTTTATATTAAAATAATAAGTGATTTGCTAATGAAAGGGAAAAACATAATTGAGACTTTTTATGTACACCTTTTTATTTTAACACATGTAAGCAAAACTGTCAGCTTATCATCTCACCTTCAAGCAAAAATAATTTATTCTAAAATTTTGTCAAAGACAAATAGCAAATTTATTATTTATTTGTTTCTTTTCAGAAAGAAAGATAAAAGGGAGAGCTTACACAAATTTTTGTTGTGCTACTGAAGACAGTTCCTGCTTTTAGAAATTTAAATGATCACAGAGATTTTATTATTGAATTATCTGAGATAGTTATTATAATACCTTATCACCTCAATACAAGTAGCTTCCCAGCAGTAGAATCATTTATCAAAAAGGGAATGAGAATTTTGCCTCAAAAGACTTGAATTGAGGCTTCTCTCCATCAGTGGGGTACAAACTGAACAAGTAAGTCTATCTCCTAAGCCCATAGGTGTGTCACCTATGAAAGGAGGTATATAACAGTGCAAACAAAAATCTTAGAGTTTAATGAGATGATAATAGTTATGTTTTGCAAATTAAATCTTCTTATTTCTTCTGTTTTTGTTTTCACATTAGAAAATTTGAGTTAGTTCCAAATACAATTTATTAATGTGAAGTCAGCTAATAAAAACATTTTGCAACTATTTTATTAAGTACTGTATATGTGCATTTTAGATCCTTGTTTCTATAGTCTTATAATATTAAATACTGCATATACATGCCAAGAAAATTTCCAAAAAGGAGTGCTTCAGTTTTATTATTTTTACTTTTCATGAAATACTTTTTAAACATGAGCCTAAGTACATATTAATGTTTTCACCTTGAATTCGAGAGTGATGTTTTATAAAAATAAAAATAGATTTCACATCCAATAGATTCAGAATTTCTAAGTGACGTTTTATAGGGGAACCCTTAGCAGTTAGGAGTCCCCATTCCTTCCAGATGGCAGCATGAGTATAAAGTTCCAGAAAGGCATACTTAGAGTCAGTGTAGGTGTTAATTCTTAAGTCCTTTCCCAACTGCAGAGCTCTAATAAAAGCTATTAATTTTGCCTTTTGAGCCAAGGTAGAAGCTGGTAAGGCCTGAGATTCAAGTACCTCATGTTGACTAACAACAGCATAGACAGCTTTTCTGTTTCCCTGGTACACAAAGCTACTTCCATCTGTAAACCATGGTACCTCAGGATTATCTAGAGGCTCAGCCTTTAAAGCCAGCTGGCTGGAGTAAACCCTTCCATAATTGTATGCAAGAATGATCTAGAGTGCCTGTGAGTTCAGGCAAAGAGGTAGCTGGATTCAAATCTGGCATACTTTAAGGCTTACATCAGGAGTGTCTAGCAACAAAGCCTGATAATTGTTCACAGGAAAAAAGAAGGAGTAATTTTTCACCTGCCTTTGATTTCCAAGAGATTCTACTCTTTGCAGCTGAGTCAACAAATCCCTCCCTGACTAGGGAGTGTGGTAAACGGGAGAAAACCATAGTCTCTGAAGGGCAGCTTGGAGCATAGGGAAAATGACATCTACAGGCTTGTCGGTCTATGCCTGTGACCATGCAGCTTTGGGGTAACAGAGGCCATTAGAATGGGTCTAAACAGAGTAAGCAGTCCAGAAGGAAGTCAATATTCTCACTCCCCAGTTAACCCATGTCAAGGGCTACCTGAGGCTCCTCAGGAGATATGGCTAGTTGTCCCTCGAGACAGCTGTGACAGAAGGTCTCTGGCCCCATCTCTCTTGAGCTTGCCTGACTGTTTCGACCATCAGGCCATCATTGTGATATGCAAGGAGGGCAGGGAAGTGCTGGGGGAAGGGCAGGTCCCTGGCTAGGGCTCCACCCCCAGGTCTGTGCCACGAAATGCCTTATTTTCTTATTTCACAATGTAGTACTCACATGTTTTCATTAGTGTGTTTGTATTTCCTGAAGAAATACACTACAATTATATGGAGCAGATTGCTTCAATTGAGAACAATATATACAAAAGACAAAAATAATCAAACATATTATTTTATTACAAATTTTTATCAGATACGTTTTTAAATAATTCTGAAACAGGTTTGTATTTGTTTCTTTTATATATTGTTTTTGAGTCTTTATGGATAAAATGGATTTATAAATTGTACATTGAAAATAATCTATGTTTTTAATTAGTGAAAATTATTAATTATAATAAGTTTTAACAGTTTGATCAACTAACTGTTGAGCAAAACATATGATAAATCAATGCACATGCAAACCAGTAAATAACCTATGAAACAGAAAAGTTCATTTGCTAATTGAGATTATGTTCTAGGTACATCAAAAATTTAAGGAAATAGCTGATATGTTTTGCTCTCTGAGAAGTGTAGACCACTAATTCTCCAACCTGAGAATTTTTTAATTCATAAATTGAACTTTATGGGTTCTATTTCTCACTGAAAGCCCCAGCAGTGTTAAAAAAAAAAAAAAACCGATGTCTAGGTTTTATCTCAGAAATTCTGATTTAACTGGTGTGGAAAGTGACTTTGGGAGCAGGCTATTTAAAATATCCCTGGGTTGGGGGAGGACTCAAGATGGCGCTGTGAGAACAACCCAGGAGGAGCTCTCACTGTGTCCGAGGAGAGGTGAGTCTGAGCTGCATTTCCAGACTGATCTTTGTTGCCCATGGAACGGGGAAATTCCCAAGTGAAGAGGAGACGCGGTACGCCAGGCAGAAACTCCGCCTGGCGAAGCCAGCAGCCGGGGTGGCGGTGGCCGGCCCTACCCAGCACTCCCCACAGGGCGCGCTTGTCCGGGTGCCCCGTTGAACCGGCAACCGGAGATGTGAGAGGGCTGGACTTGAGACTGAGCTAGACTTGGACAGTGGGCCAGGCCAGGGGATTGCAGGGACAGAGCGATAGGGGTGGCCCAGTGGGACGAACAAAACCATGATTTCAAACAAGCCCCGTGCAGATGGCCCGAGATGCTCTGAGGGGGAGGGGCGTCCACCATTACGAAGGCAACCCGTCCCAACTGAGATACACACCCACTGCGGACGCAGCCTGCCGTTGCCGAGGCAACCCGTCCCTACTGAGATACAAACCCACTGCTGATGCAGCCTGCAGTTGCCGAGGCAACCCGCTACAACAGAGAGACTCCACTGCAGGGCGTGGCGGAGATCAGCAGAACAGCAGAGCCAGGGCGAGCATCACAACAGCAGGGCGGAGCCTCGGCAGGCAAACAGTGGCTAGTCTGCATCCTAGCTGGGCAGGACCTCAACGGACATCCAAAAATAAAGCCCAAACCCCTCAACACAGAGCATTTGAGAAAAAAAAGGGTTTTTTTAATGAGCTCTGTTGCAGCAGAATCAAACATAGCAGCCTAACAGCCCTGAATAACAACAGAGCTCACAGCTCAGCAATCAAGCTCCTATAAAGTTCAAACTGTCTCCTCAAGCAGCTCCCTGACCCCTCTATATCCAAAAGACTGACATTAGGCAGGCATCATCCTGGGACAAAGATAGCAGAAAAAGAAACTGGTAGCATCCCTCGCTGTGCCACAACTGCTAGAGGTGCACCCCAGACAAGCAGGGTCTGGAGCGGACCTCAGCAGTCATACAGCGAAGGGGCTAGACTGGTAGAAGGAAAACCAAGCAACAGAAATACTTCATCATCAACATTCTGGGTGTCCTCTCAGAGACCCAATCGAAAAGTCAGCAACTACGCAGATGACCAGCGGACAAATCCACAAAAATGGGAAGAAACCAGTGCAAAAAGGAGGAAAACACCCAAAACCAGAACACCTCGCCTCCTAGAAAGGACCAAAACTCCTCACCAGCAAGGGAACAAAGCTGGACGGAGAATGACTGTGACGAAATGATGGAATTAGACTTCAGAAGATGGATAATGAGAAACTTTTGTGAGATAAAAGATCATGTATTAAATCAATGCAAAGAAACTAAGAACCTTGAAAAAAGATTTGAGAAAAGATTCCAGGAAATGATAACAAGAATGGATAACTTAGAGAGGAATATGAATGAATTAAAGGAGCTGAGAAACAAAATATGAGAACTTCACGAAGCATGCACAAGTTTCAATAGCCGAATTGACCAAGCAGAAGAAAGAATATCTGAAGTCGAAGACCAACTCAATGAAATAAAATGAGAAACCATGATTAGAGAAAAAAGCACAAAAAGGAAGGAACAAAGTCTCCAAGAAATGTGGGACTATGTGAAAAGACCTAACCTACGTTTGATAGGTGTACCAGAAGGGGACGAAGAGAATGAATCCAAGCTGGAAAATACTCTTCAGGACATCATCCAGGAAAATTTCCCCCACCTAGCAAGACAGGCCAACACTCAATTGCAGAAAATACAGAGAACACCACAAAGATATTCCGCAAGAAGAGCAACCCCAAGGCACATAATCGTCAGATTCAACAGGGTTGAAATAAAGGAGAGAATACTAAGGGCAGCCAGAGAAAAAGGTCGGGTCACCCACAAAGGGAAGCCCATCAGACTCACAGCAGATCTCTCAGCAGAAACACTACAAGCTAGAAGAGAGTGGGGGCAAATATTCAACATTCTTAAAGAAAAGAACTTTCAACCCAGAATTTCATATCCAGCCAAACTGAGCTTCAGAAGTGAAGGAAAAATAAAATCCTTTGCAAACAAGCAAGTACTCAGAGATTTTGTCACCACCATACCTGCTTTACAAGAGCTCCTAAAAGAGGCACTACACATAGAAAGGAACAACCAGTACCAGCCATTCCAAAATCACACTAAAAGTTAAAGAGCATCAACATAATGAAGAATCTACAACAACTAACAGGCATAACAGCCACTTGGCATCAAAACGGCAGTATCAAATTCACATATAACAATATTAACCCTAAATGTAAATGGACTAAATGCACCAATCAAAAGACACAGACTGGCAAACTGGATAAAATCCCAAAACTCATCAGTGTGCTGTATACAGGAAACCCATCTCACATGCAAGGATACACAAAGGCTCAAAATAAAGGGATGGAGGAAGATTTACCAAGCAAATGGAAAGCAAAAAAAAAAAAAAGCAGGAGTTGCAATTCTCATCTCTGATAAAATAGACTTTAAAGCAACAAAGATCAAAAAAGACAAAGAAGGCCATTACATAATGGTAAAAGGATCAATACAACAAGAAGAGCTAACGATCCTAAAAATATATGGACCCAATGCGGGAACACCCAGATACATAAGGCAAGTTCTTAATGACGTACAAAAGGACTTAGACTCCCACACAATAATAGTGGGAGACTTTAACACTCCACTGTCAATACTAGACAGATCAACCAGACAGAAAATCAACAAGGATATCCAGGGCTTGAACTCAGACCTGGAGCAAGCAAACCTGATAGACATTTATAGAACTCTCCACCCCAAATCCACAGAATACACATTCTTCTCAGCAACACATCACACCTACTCTAAAATTGACCACATAATTGGAAGTAAAGCACTGCTCAGCAAATGCAAAACAACTGAAATCGTAACAAACAGCCTCTCAGACCATAGTGCAATTAAGTTAGAACTCAGAATTCAGAAACCGACCCAGAACCGCACAGCTTCATGGAAACTGAAAAACTGGCTCTTGAATGTTGACTGGGTAAACAATGAAATGAAGGCAGAAATAAAGAAGTTCTTCGAAACCAATGAGAACGAAGACACAACGTGCCAGGACCTCTGGGACACATTTAAAGCAGTCTCTAGAGGAAAGTATATAGCAATAAGTGCCCATATGAGGAGAATGGAGAGATCCAAAATTGACACCCTATCGTCAAAATTGAAAGAGCTAGAGGAGCAAGATAAAAAAAAAACTCAAAACCCAGCAGAAGACAAGAAATAACTAAGATCAGAGCTGAGCTGAAGGAGATTGAGACACGAAAAACCCTTCAAAAAATCAATAAATCCAAGAGCTGGTTTTTTGAAAAGATCAACAAAATAGACAGACCACTAGCCAGACTGATTAAAAATAAAAGAGAGAACAACCAAATAGATGCAATAAAAAATGATAAAGGGGAAATCACCACAGATTCCACAGAAATCCAAACCATCATCAGAGAATATTACAAACAACTCTATGCACATAAACTAGTAAACCTGGAAGAAATGGATAAATTCCTGGACTCCTGTGTCCTCCCAAGCCTAAACCAGGAGGAAGCTGAAACTATGAATAGACCAATAACAAGGTCTGAAGTTGAGGCAGCAATTAAGAGCCTACTACACAAAAAAAGCCCAGGTCCAAACGGGTTCACACCCGAATTCTACCAGACACACAAGGAGGAGCTGGTACCATTCCTTCTTAAACTATTTCAAACAATCCAAAAAGAGGGAATCCTTCCCAAATCATTTTATGAGACCAACATCATTCTGATACCAAAACCCGGCAGAGACGCAAGGAGAAAAAAAAACTTCAGGCCAATATCCATGATGAACATAGATGCAAAAATCTTCAATAAAATATTGGCAAGCCGATTGCAACAGCAAATCCAAAAACTTACTCATCATGATCAAGTAGGATTCATCCCGGGGATGCAAGGCTGGTTCAACATATGCAAGTCTATCAACGTAATTCACCACATAAACAGAACCAAAAACAAAAACCACATGATTATCTCAATTGATGCAGAGAAGGCATTCGACAAAATTCAACAACCCTTTATGCTAAAAACCCTCAATAAACTCGGTATCGATGGAACGTATCTCAAAGTAATAAAAGCTATTTATGACAAACCAACAGCCAATATCATACTGAATGGGCAAAAACTGGAAACATTCCCTTTGAAATCTGGCACTAGACAAGGATGCCCTCTCTCACCACTCCTATTCAATATAGTACTGGTAGTTCTAGCCAGAGCAATCAGGCAAGAAAAAGAACTAAAGGGTATTCAAATAGGAAAGGTGGAAGCCAAATTGTCTCCATTTGCAGACGACATGATAGTATACCTAGAAGACCCCATTGCCTCAGTCCAAAAACTCCTGAAACTGATAAGCAACTTCAGCAAAGTCTCAGCATATAAAATCCATGTGCAAAAATCAGAAGCATTCGTCTACACCAATAACAGACTTAAAGAAAGCCAAATCAAGAACGAACTGCCATTCGCAATTGCTACAAAAAGAATAAAATACCTTGGAATACAACTCACAAGGAACGTAAGAGACCTCTTCAAGGAGAACTACAAACCACTGCTCAACGAAATCAGAGAGGACACAAACAGATGGAGAAACATTCCATGTTCATGGTTAGGAAGAATTAATATTGTGAAAATGGCTTTACTGCCCAAAGTAATTTACAGAATCAACACTATTCCCATCAAGCTACCATTGACTTTCTTCACAGAACTGGAAAAAACCACCATGAACTTCATATGGAACCAAAAGAGAGCCCACATAACCAAGTCAATTCTAAGCAAAAAGAACACAGCAGGGGGCATCACACTACCGGATTTCAAACTATACTACAAGGCTACAGTAATCAAAACCACATGGTACTGGTACCAAAACAGAGATATAGACCAATGGAACAAAACAGAGGCACCGGAGGCAACACAACATACATACAACTATACAATCCTTGATAAACCTGACAAAAACAAACAATGGGGAAAGGACTCCATGTTTAACAAATAGTGTTGTGAAAACTGGCTAACCATGTGCAGAAAGCAGAAACTGGACCACTTCCTGACACCTTACACCAAAATTAACTCCAGATGTATTAAAGACTTAAACATAAGACCTGGCACCATAAAAACCCTAGAAGGAAATCTAGGCAAATCTATCCAGGACATAGGAGTAGGCAAGGACTTCATGAACAAAACACCAAAAGCATTGGCAACAAAAGCCAAAATAGACAAATGGGACCTAATCAAACTCCACAGCTTCTGCATGGCAAAAGAAACAGTCACTAGAGTGAATCGGCAACCAACAGAATGGGAAAAAATTTTCGCAGTCTACCCATCTGACACAGGGCTGATATCCAGAATTTACAAAGAACTCAAACAGATTTACAGGAAAAAAACAAACAAGCCCATTCAAAAGTGGGCAAAGGATATGAACAGATACTTTACGAAAGAAGACATATATGAGGCCAACAATCATATGAAAAAATGCTCATCGTCACTGGTCATCAGAGAGATGCAAATCAAAACCACATTGAGATACCATCTCACGCCAGTTAGAATGGCGATCATTAAAAAATCTGGAGACAACAGATGCTGGTGAGGATGTGGAGAAAAAGGAACACTTTTACACTGTTGGTGGGAGTGTAAATTAATTAGTTCAACCATTGTGGAAGACACTGTGGCAATTCCTCAAGGCCTTAGAAATAGAAATTCCATTTGACCCAGCAATCCCATTAATGGGTATATATCCAAAAGACTATAAATCGTTCTACTATAAGAACACATGGACACGAATGTTCATTGCAGCACTGTTTACAATAGCAAAGACCTGGAATCAACCCAAATGCCCACTGATAATAGACTGGATTGGAAAAATGTGGCACATATACACCATGGAATATTATGCAGCAATCAGAAATGATGAGTTTGTGTCGTTTGTAGGGACATGGATGAATCTGGAGAACGTCATCCTCAGCAAACTGACACAAGAACAGAAAATGAAACACCGCATATTCTCACTCATAGGTGGGTGATGAAAAATGAGAACACATGGACACAGAAAGGGGAGTACTAAGCACTGGGGTCTATTGAGGGGAAAAGGGGAAGGCCAGTGGGAGGGTGAGGTGGGGAGGGATAGCCTGGGGAGAAATGCCAAATGTGGGTGAAGGGGAGAAGAAAAGCAAAGCACACTGCCATGTGTGTACCTACGCAACTGTCTTGAATGCTCTGCTCATGTACCCCAAAACCTAAAATCCAATAAAAAATTTAATAAATAAATAAAAATAAAATAAAATATCCCTGGGTAATTCCACTGTGTCACAACATTTGAGAACCACTGGTATAGACAGAACAGTGAGTAGAAAGAGTGAAAGAGCAATCACAGAGGGCTAGTTTTACCCAGGGTACAGTCCCTAGAGAAGCTGAGAGTTGAATGAACTGTGAAATTATTAGATTTCATATGAGTTTCAATTAGATATCTATGAATCAGATAATCGGACTGTGGGACTTTTCAGCCTCCATAATCATGTAAGCCAATTTAATTCCTCCTAAAATCTTCCTCTGTGTGTGTGTGTGTGTGTGTGTGTATATATAATCAATACACACTTTATTGGTTTATACTCTATTTATACTTCATAAATTGAACTTTATTGGTTCTATTTCTCTGGAGAACCCTGACTAATACAATTGAAAACATTAGGCTAAGTGAAAGTAGCCAGTCACACACACAAAAAAGCAAATACTATATTATTCCACTTATGCAATATTTCTAAAGAAGTAAGATTCAGAGATGCAGAAACTAGAAGGTCTGGGGTGAGGAGAAAGGAGGAGTTGATTAATGGGGATAGAATTTCAGATTTGCAAGGTGAAAATGATCTGGAGATCAACTTCATAGCAATGTGACTATTTCTTTTTGTTTTTTTAATTGTACTTCAGATTCTGGGGTACATGTGCAGATCACACAAGATTGTTGCATAGGTGCATTCATGGCAAGGTGGTTTGTTGCACCCCATCACCTATACTTGACATTTTTCCCCACGTTATCCCTCTCCCACACTCCTTCCTACTACCCCTCCCACAGTCTCCTCAATGGACCCCAGTGTGTGATGCTCCCCTCTTTGTGTCCAAGTGTTCTCATTGTTCAACACCCACCTATGAGTGAGAACATTTGGTGTTTGATTTTCTGTTCTTGTGTCAGTTTGCTGAGAATGAGGGTTTTCTAACTGTTGATTTAAAGTGGTTAAGATGGTAAATCTTAATGTTACATGGTTTTTTTGCCATATTAAAAAATTTGAAAGACATTTTTAAAACTTTAACATAAATATCAAGAGCCTGTGACTTACATAAACTCCACATAGTATCTAATTACATTGATGTTTGCCATGATCAAACATCAGGGCTGTTTGTACTGCAGCCCAAAGGTACTGCAGTATCTTTTCTTGCTCTAGTTCTCACATAGTTGATAATCTTTAGTGTTACCTAGTTTATGAATCAAAGCAGTATTTCCAAGCATAGAATATAGCACTTCCAGAATCTATAAAGAGATACCACATATTACACTTCCTTACTAACGTTGAAAGGTGCAGCGTGTAATCATATGTCCTTTACTTTGGAAGGGATGTCCTGGCGTGTTACAGATCACCAGATTCAACAATGTTTTTGTGATATGTATTTCTGTGAGATTTATCTATCATCTTCCAGCATCCATGTGTTTAATCAGGGCCTCATGACACTAGTTACTTCTTGTACATTCAGATTGGTCAACAAGGCTTTCTTACAAGAATTATTGTGATATTCAGCTGAGTGTTAAGTGGGTTTAGATTATTTTAAAATGTATTATAACAGGCAAGAGGCGTAGTTAACAGAGGCTCAATAGTTAACACAGATATAAATTGTAAATGTATATTTGTGTTCATTTGACGTGAATGGAGACTGTTTTGATGGGGATGGTTGTTTTTGTCTTCAGTGGGTTTCACCTATCTCTACTTACTACACTTATCCATGCAACAATAGCTAGCATTAGGAGATTCGATAACTCCAATGATCATCTGTGGTTAGGGCAGGAATCTGTATCACACGAAGCACAGAGGCTTAAAGTAGAGGATGATTAGTTCTTTTGTGCTCTGTCTTAACAGAACCAAAAGGAAAGGAAAAGAAAGACTGAACTCTCCTCCCACACTGCCAGTTATATAAATTATACACTAGGACTGGAAAACAAAACAACAAAACTGTTACTTCAATAGCTGCTCTTGCACTTGCCTTCTAGAGCCTGGGGAAATGCCCAGCTTGTTCTTTCCATCGATATTATTGTGCTCATTCAACAAAAACGTGGTGTGTGCCTAGCTTGCGCTGAAGACTTAGAAGCAACACCTCAGTCATTTTCTTGGGGAGCTCTCAGTCTGTTGGCTGTGGTGTCAGGAACAAGCATCCCATAATACAGGTGGGGAAGGGAGCACCGAAAGTCAGTGAAGAGATGTGGATCTGGAGTAATTTACTACAAGGGCAAGTGACAGTCATCCTATTTTGCTAATTTTTTATTACCATTTTGAATTAATAATGTGTCTCTTCCCACGCATCACCTTAGGAGTGGAGAATAAACGCCTTTGTGTGTGACTGCCCCAGACTTTGAAGCTCCCAAACAGCAGCCCTCCCGCATTGCCTTCTCCCCAGGCAATGTGACCAGGGACCATCCTTGGTTGCGGCCACCAACTCCGCTCGGAGCGGCTGTCTGGAGGCCTGCCTGAGTCTCCACCGAGGCCGGGATCGCGAAGAATGCGATGGAGGCACCTCCATCCTCTGCTTCGTTCGTCCCAGGGCGAGTGGGGCCGCGCGTGCCCGGAGAGAAGTGGCATCGCAGGTGGCCGGGCGGGTCCCGGGGCCGCGGTTCGCATCCGAGTTCCCTCTGGGCTCGCCCCGCAGCCGCCGCCAGAGCGGTCGGAGTCGCCACCAGCTGTGTCCGCGGGGATCCCGGGCGCGGAGGGGGGAGGATCGCCCCCGCCGGACCCCGGGCACAGTGCAGTCCCCGAGCGCCCCCCAGACGCGGGGCCTCCCTGGGGTCGGCTGAGGCCGAGGACCCAGGAGAAGGAGGAGCCCGCCTTAGGCTGCAGCCCCAGGTCACCTCCACGGAGGACGGGCCGGTTTCCTCGCCCAGAAACCCGAGCCGGACGCCTTGGAAGGCGGACTCCAGAGGCGGCACCGCGACTACACAAGTTTATCGCGGCTTGAAATGGGGAGTCCTGAAACCGACGCTCCTCTTAATCAACCTGTCTTTTCGAATTTAAAATGATTTTATTTAGGCCACAAAAAGGTAGTCTCTGGGTGACTGTAGTTTTCTAAATATAATCCTGAAAGTTTTCACTTGCTGTGTTCCTTTACATTGTGTCTATTTGTTAACCTGTTGACGTTTGATCAGTCAGAAAACAGACATTTAACCTATTCTTAAAGGAACGTTGCAAGTTTGTTTTTAGGTTTGGGAGTACAGTTTTTCCACTTCTAGCCTCTGTCTTCGCATAGTAACACCGGAACGGGTCCCTAGGTAATAGTTTTTGCAGGTGACAGTTCTGCTTCTGGAATCCTCACCAGGTTAACCACCTTTTGCTTGCTAAGATTGATAAAGAATGAAATAACGATAGGTGCTGCATTAGGGCTGGTACTGTGAAACCCTATGCTAAGTGGATGGGAGTGGATACTGCTGTCCTTGTCTGACATGTAGTATTTCTTCAAACCATCTCAAGCTCTTTTGCCTTTATTCCAACTAATCATTCCGCTATACACTAAGAATGTCTCATCTGTTAATGTATGAACTTTTAAAAGACAAAACTCAACTATGATTTTTCTTATATTTAGTTATTCTGAGAAATTTAGCATTGAGATAGTGTTTCATTCTATTCTAATTAGGTACAATAAAACCTTTAGTTAAATCATGTTTTGAAAAACACACAACTTCTTTTTACTCTCATGTATTTTTAAAGCCTTACTTTTATAACAAGATCCTCTCCTAAAATTGTCTAAGATTGCAGCCAACTTGTTATGATAATTTTGCTTGACTGGCTGAAAAGCATAACATAAAATGTTTCATATCTTCCTAATTTCTAAATACAAATCAGCAGAGTGCATTGAAATGAAAACATATTCTATTTAATGTAGGAAACTAACATAATGTTTCAGAGCGCATTTTTCTCCCCTATTTCTTGAATTATCCCGGTTCTAGAAGTGGGAGTTTTCTTGGCTGTATTCCATGGAAACTCTCTTCCTACTTGCTTACAAGAGCAGAGTCAATTAGAACGTAAAAAATTCACACATTTCTTTCTCAGAAAAATATATTCTGTGTTGGTGTCTGATATTGTTAAGTTACTTTTAGCAATGTATTTGATAAATCAAAATGCAAATATTTTGCAATCATTATAGCTAATTGTATGAAAGAATTACTAGTTATTATTTTAAATAACGACATTCTTTAGTTACAAATTAACATATTCTAGATGGCATTTATTTTCTCAATGAAATGCCAACTTGTGGATGATTTTATTTATAAAATAAATACATTTTATGTCTGGGCAATTTCTGGTATTGGATGAATGAAACAGATAGGTTATATCAACAAATGGATGCTTCCTTTCGCTGAGTTTTCAAATTTTGCAGTACTTCCCAAAACTCTGCAAAACTTTACAGAACGTAGTTTTTGTATAAATTTGGTTTTATTATGATATATATATAATATGGCTAGTGATTCCAGAAAATAATTAGGGACTCTAGATTTTGTTAAACACCTTGACAAAATACAGTGGCAACATTTCTTTGTAAAGTCTTGAGGAGGAACATTTATAAATATACATACGTGAATATTAAAATAAAGTTACATAAAATATAATTATATATAATTAATTTATATAAATGTATTTAATTCATATATATTTACAAATATGTAGTAACAAGATCCTACCCTAAAATTATATGTATAGTGAGTATAGATATATAGTGTGTGTGCATATATATACACACATATATATCTGTGTGTGTGTGTGTGTGTGTGGATATATATATATGTACATATAGGTGAGGTGTCACACACTTTTAAACAATTTTCCTGTCTTCTGATCCCTCCATACTGTTCCAACTTCTGCCTATTACCCAGTTCCAAAATCACTTCTATATTTTTAGGTATCTTTATAGTAATGCCTCACTTCTCTGGTGTCAGCTTTCTGTGTTAGTTCATTCTCACACTGCTATAAAGACATATCTGTGACTGGGTAATTTATGAAGAAAAGGAGTTTAATTGGCTCTTGGTTCTGTGGGCTATACAGGCTTCTGCTTCCAAGAAGACCTCAGAAAACTCACAATTATGGGGGAGTTTGTAGGGGAAGCATGCATGGTTTTCACATGGCCAGAGCAAGAGAGAGAAGGGTGAAGTGTTACACACTTTCAACAAACAGATCTTGTGACAACTCTATCACAGGAACAGCAAGGAGGAAGTTTGTCCCCATGATTCAATCACCCCCCCCACCAGGCTCCTCCTTCAACACAGGGAATTACAACTCAACATGAGATTTGGGTGGGGACACAGAGCCAAACTACCTTACCTGAAAGTTAAACAATATAAACACTGAATGACCAGTGGGTTAATGATTAAATTAGTATGGAATTGAAAATTTTCTCAAAACAAATGAATTGAAAATTTTCTCAAAACAAATGATAATGGAAACACAACATATTTAAACATCTGGGATAAAGCAAAAGCAGTACTAAAAGGAAACTTTATAGCTATGAGCTACATCAAAAAAGAAGAAAAATCCAAATAACTTAATAATACATCTTAAATAACAGGAAAAGCAAGAACAAATCAAAACCAAATTTAGTAGGAAAAAAAGAAATAATAAAGATCAGAGCAGAAATAAATGAAATTGAAATTAAGAAAACAATGCAAAATATCAATGTAATCAAAAGTTGGATTTCTGAAAAGTTAAAATTGACAAACCCAGACTAATTAACAACAAAAGAATGTCCAATAAATAAAATAAGAGATGAAAAATAAAGGAGGTGTTGGCGGTTCCAGTGGCTCAGGCCTATAATCCCAGCACTTTGGGAGGCCGAAGCAGATGGACCACTTGAGTCCAGGAATTCGAGATCAGCATGGCCAACATGGCAAAACCCTGTCTTTCCCAAAAATACAAAAGTTAGCCGGGTGTGGTGGCAGGTGCCTGTAATCCCAGATGCTTGGGAGCCTGAGGTACAGAGAATCATTGGAACTTGAGGGACGGAGGTTGCAATGAGCCAAGATAGCGCCACTGTACCACTCCAGCCTGAGCAACAGAGCAAGACTTCCTCTAAAAAAAAAAAAAAATTGAAAAGAAAAAGAAAAAGAAAAGGATGCATTACAACTGATACTGCAGAAATTCAAATGATCACTAGTGGCTTCTTAAAAGAAACTACATGTCAATAAATTGAAAAATCTAGAGGAAAGGAGTGAATTAGTAGACACATAAAACCCACCAAGATTGAAACGGGAAGAAATACAAAATCTGAAGCAACCAAGCAAGTAGTGAGGTTGAAGCCATAATAAAGTCTTCCAATAAATAAAAGCCTGGGACTTGATGGCATCACTGCTGAATTTTATCAGATATTTAAAGAATAACTAATACCAGTCATAATCAAACTATTTTGAAAAATAGAGGAGGAGGTAATAGTTCTAAATTTATTCCATGAAGCCCATATTGTCCTCATATCAAAACCAGGCAAAGACACACACTCAAACAAGAAAACTACAGACCAGTATCTCTGATGAATATGGATGCAAAAATTCTCAAGAAAATACTAGCAAGCCAAATTCAAGAACACATTTAAAAATATTTATCTTTTCACTTATGAGTGAGAACATGTGGTGTTTGGTTTTCTGTTCTTGTGTTACTTTGGTGAGAATGATGGTTTCCAGCTTCATCCATGTCCCTGGGAAGGACACACTCATCCTTTTTTATGGCTGCATAGTATTCTATGGTGTGTATGTGCCCCATTTTCTGTATCCAATCTATCTTGGATGGGCATTTGTGTTGGTTCCAAGTCTTTGTTATTGTGAAAAGTATGTAACAAACCTGCACATTCTGCACATGTACCCTAGAACTTAAAGTAAAATAAAAATAGTATCCATCCTGACTAAGTGGGATTTATTTCAGGCATGCAACTGTGGTTCCACATACACAAATCATTCAATATGATACATCGTATCAACAGAATGAAGGACAAAACATATATAATCATTTCAATTGATGCTGATAAAGCCTATGATAAAATTCAACATCCCTTCATGACAAATACCCTCAAAAAACTGAGTACAGAAGGAGCATATGTTAACTTAATAAAACACATATATGATAGATCTACAGCTAGTATCATACTGAATGAAGATAAACTGTGAAACATTTTCTCTAATATCTGGAAGAAGAAAGGATGCCTGCTTTCCCCACAGTTATTCAACATATTTCTGTAGGTCCTAGCCACAGCAATCAAATTGGGAAAGATAAAAAGGACATCCAAATTGTAAAGGAAAAAAAATCAAATTATTTTTATTTGCAGAGTATATGGGCTTATATTTGGAAAAACCTATAGATTCCATCTAAAAAGTATTGTAACTGATAAACAAATTCAGTACAGTTACAGGATCCGAAATATGCCATCAGTGAACACTCTGAAAAAGAAATTTTAAAAGTAATTTTACTTAAACAGCCAGAAATAAAGTTAAACACCTCCCAATGCCACTATCCCCATGAATAGAAATAAAATAAAATAAAATGTATGTAGAACCACAAAAATCCAGAGTAACAAAAGCCCTCTTGAGCAAAAAGCAGAAAACTGGAGGAATCACATTACCTGCCTTCACCTTATCCTACAGATTTATAGTAACAAATATAGCATAGCAGTGTCATAACAACAGACATGTGGAGAAATGTAAACAGAATAGCAAACCCAGAAGCAAATCCATGCATCTATAGTGAATAAATTTTTGACAAGTTGCCAAGAACATACATTGGGAAGAAGGCAATTTCTTCAATAACTGGTACTGGGAAAATGATGTTCATATGCAGAATTATGTTCCTAAACAATTATTTCTCCCCATAATCAAAAATCAAATAAAAATGGATTTGAGACAAAGGAGGATTTTCTGTCCAAAGGTTGGCTTTATAATTTGTTGACCTTAAATTTACCTCAGTGGCAAATATAAAACTCTATGTGACCAATAAACCTAGGCAAAAATGTATGCAGACAATTTTGAAAACATTTTTGTTTTTAACAACTTTAAAACCAGCTTATTTATCAAAGATTTACTTAAATCACATAATTAAAGGGCATTTGGGTTAACTCCTAGTTTATATAACCATTCATCTGTGTAAGCCAATCTAAATATAGTTTCTTTAGGTATTTATGGCCAACTACACCAGATTATACCATCTAAACAAAACATACTTATATAAAGACAAACACTTAAATAAACACACAAATAAAGATCTCATACCTTTCATTTCAGAATTTAAGTCACAAGACAATAAAACATAGTAATATAAGCTCACTGGTATATAAAAGACTGTTGGATCCAAATTATATTTCTAACAGTATAAGACCTGGTCAGATGGCTAAATTTTGTTTGCTCCTGTCGATATTCATCTAATGAAAACTGAAGATCACAATTTTGGGGTAAAGTAGTTTTGTTATAAAAAATTCTCTTTTATCCCTTTCTGTCCTTTTTTTCATTTTTTCAATGAATTTGAGGCTAAATTTTCAAATGTTTACATTTCAGCTAGGACTGGCTGAAATGTATAAGAAAAATATCTCCAAGTGGCTTTGAATTTTTTTATCAATGAATCTATCTTTTGTTTACCATATGTTTTGTTAGACTAGTCAGTGCCAGTAGGGGAAGCATTTTAGTAGTGCTTTTATTTTTTTTAAAAAAAGAAGAGTATATCCAAAGGCTTTTAGCTTTTTTTTTTTTTTTTTTTTTTTGGCTTTTTCTGGCCCATGCATTGCAGACAAAGCAATTCTTATGCCAGACAGAAATACCTCATAGTCTTTATTTCAGACCAGAAGTTTGATCTGTTGGGTCTGAACACCTACTTGTTCTTTTTTTTTCCTTTTTTAAAAAATACTAATTCTTTTTTTCTCCTTTATTTATGTATTTATTTTTAATATATACATTTTTATTTTACTTTAGGTTCTGGGGTACATATTCAGATCATGCAGGATTGTTGCATAGGTGCATACATGGCAAGCTAGTTTGCTGCCTTCATCTCTACATAACCTATATCTGGCATTTCTCCCCATGTTATCCCTCCCCAACCTCCCCACCCCCACTGCCCTTCCCCTAGTACCCCCCGTCCTTCCCCTAATACCCCCAACAAACCCCAGTGTGTGATGCTCCCTTCCCTGTGTCCATGTGGTCTCATTGTTCAACACCCGCCTATGAGTGAGAATATGCAGTGTTTGATTTTCATTTCTCGTATCATTTTGCTGAGAATGATGGTTTCCAGATTCATTTATGTGCCTACAAAGGACACAAACTCATCGTTTTTTATGGCTGCATAGTATTCCATGGTGTGTATGTGCCACATTTTCCCTGTCCAGTCTATCATCAATGGGCATTTGGGTTGGTTCCATGTCTTTGCTATTGTAAACAGTGCCACAGTGAACATATGTGTGCATGTGTCTTTATAATAGAACAATTTATAATCCTTTGGATATATACCCAGTAATGGATTGCTGGCTCAAATGGAATTGTTATTTCTAGGTCCTTGAAGAATCGCCACACTGTCTTCCACAATGGCTGGAAGTTTTTACACTCCCTCCAACAGTGTAAGTGTTCCTCTTTCTCCACATCCTCTCTAGCATGTGTTTACTAATTCTCTAGTTAACTATTCTACCACTCTAAGCAATTGTCACTCAGGCAAACCTAAATTTCCTTTTCCAAATGTGTCAGGGTCATTAATTGTCATGGAGCTGTTATAATTTGTGAAGTCATTAGTTTGAAAGCTTCTTAAGACAGTTCGTTTTTCTTAATTTGGTTGAAATGCCCTAAGAAAGACTCCTAAGTGATTTTTGAAATTAGCAATAGTATACTATCTTAATAAAAGCAAAAAAAAAAAAAAAAAAAGCCAACAATTTCGAGTAGGCTGGAAAAATAATATAGAAACATAAAGAGAATTTAAAAGATGCTCCATGTTAACGCTATAGTTGGTTGCAGTTTCAGATATAAGAAAAACAAGCTTGGAAAGTTCTAGTAATCCCCGTGGTGGCCACAGATTTTAAAACCTGCACAAGAAAAAGCTATGTAGCTGACTGGTGTTCCAGAAAGCTTCGCATGCCTTGTTTAGGAATCCCATTTTGTTTCTTCTTCTTCTTTTTTTTTTTTTTTTTTTTTTTGAGACGGAGTCTTGCTCTGTCACCAGGCTGGAACACAGTGGCACAGCCTGGGCTCACTGCAGCAGTCGCCTCACGGGTTCCAGGATTCTTCTGCCTCAGCCTCCCGAGTAGTTGGGACTACAGGCTGTGCCAAACGCCCAGCTAATTTTTGTATTTTTAGTAGAGACCGGGTTTCACCATATTGGCCAGATGGTCTTGACTTCTTGACCTCGAGATCCATCCGCCTTGACCTTCCAAAGTGCTGGGATTACAGACATGAGCCACCGTGCCCAGACTTGTTTCTTCCTAATCTCTCAAGAGCAAAGAAAATCTTATATCAGTAAATCCTGTCAGGGAGTTTGAAACAGGGTTTTAGTGGGAGCAATTGCCCTATTGGCTTTTAATTGTTCATCTCACACTCACTATTTGTAATGTGTATTTTTGCTCTCAGAAGACAGCAAAATTTTTCTGTGCTTTGCTTTTTGTTCAGAAATAAGAAAAGAAAAAAAGGAGAACTAAATTATTTACAAAGGCACATAACCAAACCAAAATGAAACCAAAAACCGAATGCTCACAAATATGTTAACGCAGACATGTAGATCAAACAAAGTGTTAAACCAAGCATCAGACACACTTCAGAGACAGAATGTAAATGCTCTGAAATCCAGGATACTCAAACCAGGAAGACACTTGTCTTTATACTAAGAGTTTGGTACTCCCAAAAAATATTTGAAGTTCCAGAAGAGCTGCCGCATCTTTCATTTTAAATGGCCTTATGACAAAATCAGATCTCAAATAAAATCCAAAATAACTTGAGAAAACTAAGGGAGGGAGTACAAGATTCTAAGGAGATTCACTAGGACAGTAAAGGTAATCCACAGTAATAGAAAGCACAAAAAGCTTAGGAGGTACCAACACAATTTCAGGGGCCACCAAATCCAACTGAGATGAACTCATTTCACTTCCATTTCTGGCAACAGAAAAAGCTAGGGCAGCTTTCTACAAACAATGACATTTAATTGTGAATAGGCATTGGGACACGAGTGCAGTAGTAAACTATGTGAATATGTAAGGAGGCAAAGGAAGGCAAAGGTTTTTAAAGAAAAAATGAGGATTATATAATTGCTAGAGATAATTATCTTGGCTACAAAGATCAGTATTAGAGGCGGCACCAGTCAGAGGGTTGGATAGACAATTGCTAGGCAAATGTCCTCATGGAAATTGTGTGTGTGTGTATGTGTGTGTGTGTGTGTGTGTGTAATATTATGATGGCCTTTGTCCAAGTTTGTGGAATTCTGCATAGTCTTATGTGATAGTTCTTGCTCTCAAGCATTTGTGCATGAGAATCCTTTCTTTATGGCCTTCCTCAGCTTTATTTGTCAGGGTTTTTAACTCAAGTGACTCCATTTCAGTTCTGACAGCTGTCACTGTATGTGTAGTGATTTGATTCTTAGACAAGCAGAAATAGAAATGGGATCAAATTGTTTAGGAAACTCATTAGAGAGACAGTTAAGGAAGGGGAATAAGAAAGGATGAGAGAGCTGTCAAATTGCCATGCATGTCTAACCCAGAGTGGAGAGGGAAGGAAGGAAAGACAGTTTGGTGGAAGGACCTGCAGTATAATCATAAGAAAAGGTCATCAAGATTTTGAGAATCCACAAGGAGACTGTATTAGTCTGTTTTCACACTTTTATAAAGAAATACCCAAGACTGGGTAATTTATAAAAAGGTTTAATTGACCTACAGTTTCACATGACTGAGAGGCCTCAGGAAACACTATCATGGGGAAATGAAAAGGGTAAGTAAGGCACATCTTACATGGCAGCAGGCAAGAGAAGAGGGGAAACAGCCACTTGTAAAACCATCAGATGTTGTGAGAACTCACATCATGAGAACAGCATAGGGAAAACTGGCCTCATGATCCAATCACCTCCCACCAGGTCCGTCCCATGACACGTGGGGATTACAATTCTGATTAAATCTCAAGTCACTCTTTTCTCTCTCTCTCTCTCTTTTTTTTGTTTTGTCTGTAACATTGTTTTATTTATTTATTTATTATACTTTAAGTTCTGGGTACATGTGTGGAGCATATTGGTTTGTTACATAGGTATACACATGCCATGGAGGTTTCCTGCATCCCTTAACCTGTCATCTTCATTAGGTGTTTCTCCTAATGCTATCCCTCCCCTACATCCCCACACCCCTGACAGACCCTGGTGTGTGTTGTTCCCCTCCCTGTGACCATGTGTTCTCATTGTTCAAACCCCATTTATGAGTGAGAATGCGTGGTGTTTGGGTTTCTGTTCTTGTATTAGTTTGCTGAGAATGATGGTTTCCAGCTTCATCCATGTCCCTGCAAAGGACATGAACACATTCTTTTTAATGGCTGCATAGTATTCTATGGTGTATCACTTTTTTTTACTCAGTCTATCGTTGATGGGTTTTCAGTTGGTTCCAAGTCTTTGCTATTGTGAACAGTGCCACAATAAATATACACGTGCACACGTCTTTATAGTAGAATGATTTATAATCCTTTGGGTATATACCCAGTAATGGGATTTCTGGTCAAATGGTATTTCTAGCTCTAGATCCTTCAAGAATAACCACAGTGTCTTCCACATTTGTTGAACTAATTTACACACCCACAAACAGTGTTAAAACATTTCTATTTCTCCACCCCCTTTCCAGCATCTGTTATTTCCTGGCTTTTTAATGTTCACCATTCTAACTGGTGTGACATGGTATCTCAATGTGGTTTTGACAAGTCAGACTCTTTTCAAAAGAATTCTGAATCTCTCAGAAACACCAAGCATTCATTTCCCTGCCATGTTTACTCATTGGCTGGCAGCAGCCTGTGGCTGCTGCATATATGGTGATGCATTTTAGAGCTTAGCAGCTGGGACTGTCGGTCAGGTATATTCCCTACAATTAGAGATTTGAGAGATATATTCTCATGGCCATCACAGAAGATGATTAAGAAATAATTGATGATGTCAGGATTTGTTAATATGAGAAATGCAAGATTCTAATATATTTCACTTTAAAAAATTTCAAATTTCTTAGCTGTTAGAAACTTCTACTAATTTTTAAAAGTCACAAAACTTGAAAGAGATTCTATATTATAGCATAAAGAGATATTCCATAAAATTTTAACTATCTCTTTTACATAATACTGTACTCTCACTCAAAAAAAACCACACCCCATTTCTAAAAACCTATTATTTACTGTTATTACACATCAGGATTTATGATGAACTTCCATGAGTTATTTTTGATGGAGAGTTAATTTTTAGTTGGAAATGGTGCATCTTCATAAATGCTCTTCTTTCTCTGAGGTAAGAACCTAACATTGTCCACAGGTTTATTGCTGTGGACCTCAGTGATTTTTGAAGGGAAGGAGAAAGCAATGGTGATCACCACTGTTAATAATGTACTAATTTATGCATTATTAAAAACTAAGTAGTATTACAGCATGGAGCATATTATAATTCTAAAATTCTTCTCTATGTGGATACATAATTTTAGTTAATGCTATTTATTAAAGATCTATTTGATGGAATTATCTTTAAGGCATATTATTTACCTAGTAAGGTTAAACATAAAATAAAGGTGAATGATTTTAATGACCATTATATTTTAATTACAATAGTTATTTAACTCATTTCTTAGGAATTAAAATTTACCTACATGGTAAAGTTAGATATTTTGGAGCCAAATAAATATAACATTTATTTTATTCTATATTTTTTGAACTCTAAGACAAGCTTAAGAGACATTTACACATGCATACACACATAAATCCCACATTTGTACACATACATATGTGAATATTGAAAATGACTTTCCAAATTCATGAAACACACTATGGCAACATATATGAAGACCATAGTGCTGTGTGTAAATTACATTACGTTTCTCATCATGTAAAACTGTTGAATGTAAATAAATAAAATAATTATTTGAAGATATTTAAAACTTCGAAAGGATCATCTGGCAAAACAACTGGTGTTCTATTATAAGTAAAATATAAATTAAAAGTTACCTACAATTATCTTAGTTTTCAATTCAAATTACTAACATTTTCTCTTTAACATTCATACTGCTTACTCTCAAATGAAAGCAACAATTTTTGATTCCTAATCCTTGTTCTGGACAGATTATCGATTTGGCAGAGTATCAAGGACAAAATCAGAGAGAAAAATTACCTCTTGCTAATGATGCACTTCCTTTTTATTTAGTTATTACATATCTTCCAAATATTGGTGATGTTAATGTTAAATAAGTTTGTTAGATAAACTAAGGATACCTTTCACTTACCAGATTTGTATGGAAACACTGAATAAAACACTCATGTTATCAATATTTTAGTTTCCTTTAACATGATAGAAAATAATAAAGAAGTTATATGTTATATTTGTTTTCTTTGAAGTCCATTATTGTATATGCAGTTGAACTAAAGGTTTAAAACCTTGAAAAATACAAATTAGGTAAAATTTTCTGTCCAATATTTTCATTTCAAAATTTTCGTCGTAACTTTTAACATTTTTATATATATGCTGGTATTTACTACAGTTTTAGATATGATAACTTCTGCATTAGTGAGTTTTTATGCAAATCAGCTATGAGTCTGATATCATTCAAGGAGACAATGCTTTTGGGCTCTGGAAGTGAAGCAAGTTTCTAAGAATGTGTACTGTGAAAAACCTACTACATGTATTTAGGAGGAATTGAACATGTGTAAAATGCTTTAACACCTGCTCATCATTTTCTAAAAATATATTTTCTAAATAACATAAAGACTGAAAAATCATGTTTCGTATTATTTGATCATTAAATCTAATTCTAAATTGCACATTTGATTATATCTCAGAAAACTAGTTCTTTTTGTTATATATACTTTAAGTTCTGGGGTACATGTGCAGATCGTGCAGGACTGTACATAGGTATACACATGCAACGGTGGTTTGCTGCATTCATTCCCTCGTCATCTATATTAGGTGTTTCTCCTAATGTTATTCCTCCCCAATTCCCCCACCCCCTGATTTCCCTCCCCTAGCAATCCCACCTTCAATGGGCTCCAGTGTGTGATGTTCCCCTCCCTATATCCATGTGTTCTCCTTGTTCAACACTCACTTAGGAGTGGCAACATGAGGTGTTCGGTTTTCTGTTCTTGTGTCAGTTTGCTGAGAATTATGGTTTCCAGCTTCATCCATGTCCTTGCAAAGGACATGAACTCATTCCTTTTTATGACTGCATAGTATTCCATGGTGCATATTTGCCACCTTTTCTTTATCCTGTCTACCATTGATGAACATTTGGGTTGGTTCCAAGAAAATTTTGACAACACAAAAATAAAACATATCTCTGAACATCATAGTTCCACTGAACTGCATACCTAAAAATTATTTATGGTAAGTCTCATGTTTTGTATAGTGTACTACAATAAAAATTTTATTTAGGAATAAACAAGCAAAACAAAAACAAAAAACAAACAAGCAAAAAACCAGAAATTAGTTCTGTGGAGAAGGAGCTTCTGGTGGAAATTCTCATAGACCTACATGTTCATGTGTTCAGCACTTGTTATAGACATTCCATGTGCCAGGCACAGAGGCACTTAACACTTTGCAACAATTAGTGAGAGATGATTCCTATCTTAAAAGAGAGGAATCCTATCTTATGTCTTTAAAGAGAGATAAATTTACAGATGAGTAGATGGAAATGCATAAATACGTAAATAAATAGGATGACAAATGTGTTTCTTAGTTTTATTTCAGTGCAAAAGATGCTTGATGAAAGTCATGTTGTGTGGAGCTCTTGCTCTGTTCTAAAAACTGTGCATCGGTGATAGAATTTGAAAGCAAGAATAGAGTTAATAGAATGAATGTTAAATTTAGCCAAGAGCTGTCTTCTTAATATTTTAAGTTTGGCCTAAAGGTTTCTCCACACACAGTGAATTATAACCTTACTTGATGTGTAAACAGAATGTAACCTGCTCTTGCAACAAGCAGCCAAGAATTAGCCAATCACAGAAAAGGAGTTTCAGGCAGTCACAGGTGACCAACTGTTCAAATCCATGTTCAAAGAAGACAAATGCTGAGTTGTAACCAACCCAGCTGTTTCTGTACATCACTTCTTTGCTTTTTCCTTTTTTTTTTTTTTTTAATTTTTTATTGGATTATAGGTTTTGGGGTACATGAGCAGAGCATGCAAGACAGTTGCGTAGGTACACACATGGCAGTGTGCTTTGCTTTTCTTCTCCCCTTCACCCACATTTGGCATTTCTCCCCAGGCTATCCCTCCCCACCTCCCCCTCCCACTGGCCCTCCCCTTTTCCCCCCAATAGACCCCAGTGTTTAGTACTCCCCTTCCTGTGTCCATGTGTTCTCATTTTTAAGAAAAGGTCTTATCTTGCTCTGTCACCCCTGGTGGAGTAGAGTGTTGAGATCATAGCTTATTTCTGCCTCCAAGTTGTGGGCTCCTCCCATCTCAGCCTCCCAAGTAGCTGGGACTAAAGGCATGTGCCAACTCATCCAGCCAATTTTATAAAAATGTATTTTTGTAGGACAGGGTTTTGCTATATTGCCCTTGCTGGTCTTGAACTCCAGGTTTCAAGCGATCTTTCCATCTCGGCCTCCCAAACTGCTGGAATTATAGCCAAGAGGACCCAGTCATTTCAGTTTTGTTTACATCACCTTCCTTTTTGTTTGTAAATGTGAGCTGACCATGTGGCAGCCTCATGGAGTTGCTCTGAATCTATTCTGGTTCATGGGGCTGCCTGACTCTTCAATTATCCTTTGCTCAATTAAACTCTGTTAAATTTAATTTTTCTAAAATTTTTCTTTTAACATTAGAAATCTGTTACAGAGATTCAAACAAATATAATCAATTTTTAAAACTAAATTAGTAATATAATTGTGAAGGAGGGATAAAAATTGGAATATTTTACACATAATTTTATTTTATTTTATTGGAAGAACATGTTGGCAATTGTGTGTATAATATTTGCAATAAGGAGTCTAATTCTATTTTCAGTGTTTGACTGCTGAAAGCTTATAAGCTTCACCTCTATCTCTTCTCCTTGTGTCCTATATCTGGGAAAACTCTCAAAGAAGCCCAAGTACTCCCCTTTCGTATCTAAAAGAGAGGCAAACCATGAATACTCCTGCCTTCACAGGGAAATCCTCACCCCAGCCTACTCCTAATCACAGTAAAAAGCCCCAAACCAGTCTGGTTTACTTGCCCTCTTAAACTGTTTTGGAAGGTTCTCCCTAGTCTCATGTAGATACCAGTTACGAAAGTAATAAAGCTTTTACAGTTTCTCAGGGTGTATATGTGATATTATTCATCTCCACATACAAACCATATTTTGGAGGTGGGTTCCTCCTGTCTTTATGAAGTAACGTGGCTACAACAATGTTCAAAAAAGGAATGTAATAAATAACTACTTCCAGATTTTTAGCGTAAGTGGAAAGGTGTTGGCATTACTCCTCCGCCGGGAGAAAAAAAACAAAAAACAAAAACAAAAACTAAAACAGATCTTTCTACTTTTTATTTACAGGAAATTGTTCTGAAAATCAGAGAATTAGACTCTATT
The DNA here is from genome assembly GCF_049354715.1 of Callithrix jacchus. Taxonomy (NCBI): domain Eukaryota; kingdom Metazoa; phylum Chordata; class Mammalia; order Primates; family Cebidae; genus Callithrix; species Callithrix jacchus. The sequence goes on from NC_133504.1 coordinate 80,387,327, forward strand.
TCTTCCTCTTCCTTTACATTGAACATCTTAAGCTTTATCAGTCCACTGCCTGTATTGTTTTAATCTGAAATATGAAGAATCAGCTTTTCAAAAATAAACTCGTATATAGAAGTTACCAGTTGATTGAAAAAACTGAACTTTGATCTAATCAATCACAATCTTTTCTATTTTTTCACCTGGAGTTGTGAAAAACAACTAGTGTCTAGTCTATGACAATAGAACAATCCATATTAAAGTTATTACTTTATTATGTGAGAAAAATGTGCTTGAGTTCAACTAGTCCTACAAACTACTTGTTACTCAGAGTAAATGAACAGAATGGCTTTGACAAAAAGCTTTTACACGTGTAATTAGTGGCCCAGTTGCTGTCATAAGGAAGACGGCACGTCCTTTCTGCCTGAATTGGATTTAAAATATCTTGGAAAAATCTTGCAGAAATTCTATATAATTTTTTAATTAAAATAATGTGGCAATATTTTGAAGATAAATTATCATAATATGTATTGCAACTATAATGTATAAAGTATATTGTACTGGCTTTGTGAAAATATTTTACAATGTAATCAAAGAATTTTGGTCTATTTAATAATCTGCTCTAAGTACATAGTAAGTGTTACATCAGAGAGAAAAACACACTTATCAGGTTTGGTATGTTTTTCAGTCTTTATAATTTTTTAGAGCAGTTTTAAGTTCACAGCAATATTAAGAGGAATCTACAGAGATTGCCATATTGCTCCTGTCTCCATTTATGCCTAGCCTCCCACACTGTCATTATCTACCATCTGAGTGGTACATTTATTACGGTAAAAAATCATAATCATCCAAAGTCCAGAGTTTATATTAATAGTCATTCTTCTTGTACATTTTATGAGTTTGGACAAGTGTAAATAATATGTATCTGCCATTATAGTATCAGTTTTACTTCCCTAAAAATCTTCTGTACTATAACTGCTTATCTTTCTTTCCCACTTCACCTCTGCCTCCAAAGCCTGGAAATCACTGATCTTTTTCTTTTGTCTCCATGGTTTTTCCATTTCCAAAATGTAATACATTGGGAATCGTATATTACGCAGCTTTTTCAGATTAGGTTCTCTCACTTACTAATATGCATTTAATGTCCTTCAATGTTTTAAGTGCTGCATAATATTTAATTGTCTGAAAGTAACATTTTATTTATCTATTCATCTACTAAAAATCATGGTTTCTTCAAGATTTGGTTAATGATGAATAAAACTGTAATAAACATCCACTTGTATGTTGTTGTTTGGACATAAGTGCTTAACTCCTTTGAGTTTATGCTAAGGAGAATTCTAAATATTATGTTACAGTATGTTTAATTTTATAAGAAACCATCAACCTGTCTTCCAATGTGGCTGTACTATTTGGCTTTCCCATCAGCAATGAATGTTATTTTTCAGAATTTCCATTTATTGCTTATTTTACTCATCTGTTCTTACATGCTGTATACATTTCTTCTAAATGGGATTAGTGTCTACTGGAAACCAGACACATGGGGCCATTCTCCAACCTTCAGGGTAGTGCCTTTCCTGTAGTTCCACATCCTTGGCAACATCTGGTTGTGTCATTGTTCTAAATTTGGGACAATCTAATAGGTGCGTAGTGAGACCTCAGCTGTTTCCACTTACATTGCTGTGATGATATGCCCATTTTTAATTGAGCTGTTTATTTGTTTTCTTATTGTTGAGATAAGAAGCATTAATTTTATTAATTTTATTTATTTTCAAAGATCCAACTTTTTGTTTTATTGATTTTCTCTATTCTTTATTTTCAATTTCATTGATTCCTGCTCTAATATTAGTATTTAAAGTTTAATGTTTCCTTTATTTGCCTTATTTAGATTGAATTTATCCTTTATTTTCTAGTTTCTTAAGGTGAAAACTTAGATGATTGATTTTAGATCTTTTTTTTCTAATGTATGCATTCAATACCATAAATTTCTCTCTAAGACCTGTATCCCACAAATTTGGATAAGCTGTGTTTTCATCAGTTCAAAACTATTGTAAAGTTTCTCCCAAGATGTCTTCTTTGACCTATGTGTTGTATAGAAATGTGTTATCTACTCTCCACATAATTTGGTATTTCCCAAGTATCTTTCATCCAATCCCAGTCAATTTAGAGATATTCAAAGGTATTTTTATGTCTGTTACTATCCTTGCATTTCTTTTGGTTATTTTTTCAGAATTTCCCTTTATCTCCTTACATTACTAATCTGTTCTTAAATGTTGTCTATATTTCCTCTAAATGCGACCAATTACTATTGGTCAACAGTGACACAAAGCCATTCACCAACCCTGAGGATAGTTGCAACCCTCAGCAGAGACCCAGGAGGCACTGCTCTCAAATGCTCTGTGTTAAGAACTTGACGCAATGCCAACACAACCTCATGATTAAGAGAAACCAGGGAGGGTTATTTATTTCACATCAATGCTTTCAAGTCATTGACTGATACAAAATTTATTTTCAATTATACTTCTGAAGTGTGAAAGCATTACTAACTACAAATTAACTATTCAGATTACTCAACTGTGGTACATAAAGAGGTTCATAATTGACTTTTTGACGCTGACAAGACTAAAACACTGATATTAAAGCTATCTAGTACTGGCCAAACACGGAGGCTCATGACTGTCATCCCAGCATTTTGGGAGGACAAGGCCAGCAGATCACTTGAGACCAGGAGTTTCAGATCAGCCACTGAAAACACAGAAAATTAGCTGAATATGGTGGCACATACCTGTAATCTCAGCTACTCAGGAGGCTAAGGCAAGAGAATGGCTTGAACCTGGGAGGCAGAGGTTGCAGTGAGCTGAGGGAGACTGTCAAAACAAACAAACAAAAAAGAGTAGCATAAAACAATGTGTTTTGTAGTTTAAAAAATTACAAAATATTCAAGTGCCATTATTTAAATTAAAGATTCAATCTAACATTTGGTCCATAATTGCTTCTTAAGAAATATACAAGAAATGTTTTAATTTATTTAGTCACTTTCAACATGAGAATGTTTAAAAAAGTATTTCCCACCATAAATAAGGGAATTACCTCTTCTACTTCTTGGTAATTTAAATTTCCCAAACTCAGACTTAATGATTTGTAGATTTAGAAAGGAGTTGACATGTTAAATAAATTCATCTTTATGATTCTGATAGTTAGATGTGCTGCATTAAAACCAATATTGACTTAAATGAAATAGACTCAATATCATTGGAAAATATGAAGATATTGATTGTTTTATGTTTATTAGGAAAAATATATTTAAATTATTTTATTTTGAAAAAAGGTTTCCTTATATATGCACATACATAAGTGAAGAAAATGACATTATTATGGATAGTTTTGTGGCTGGTGGACATCATACATGGAATGATTTTTGAATCACATATTAAGTTTGTGATAATGTGTTAGCAGTTGTCTATATACATGAGACTAAATATGCTTTCTCAAAAAAGTTAAGCTATTTTAAATTATTGTTATACCATAAATATGAGTAAAAGAAATGAAAAGAACTTTTGAAAATATTTAAAAATGAGTAATAGTGTGTGTGTATGTGTCTGCGTGTCTGTGTGTTTGTGTGAGTGATGTATCTGTAGTGAAAGAAAGAGAAGTTTATTATTTTGTGTCATTAATTTATTAAAATCTATTTGTATGTGTATTGTGTACCATGTTCACTTCCAGAAACTGATTATAGTGTTATAAAAAACACAAGTCCCTGTTTTTATGAACTTTCTATTATTATAGAGAAAGGCAATCAATTTAAAAGAAAATAAGATAATTTCAGATGGGATAGGAAAAAAATAAGTTAGTGAGATACAGAGGGGTACTGTGCATTGTGGGATGGGCATGGGGGCATGCTGCTTTGAAGAAGGTGGTTAAAGAGTCTCTTTGATGTAGAAATTGAGCCAACACTTACGAGATGGGAAGAATTTATGATGCCAAATTATGGGATAAGAGAGTTCTGTACAAAGGGAATCGACTTTAAGATGGAATAAGCTTGCTGTGGTCAAGAGAGAGAAGGAAGGTCACTATGGGTAACCTCAGGAGGAATTCTCAGGAGAGATCAGCCCAGAAAGACAGATAGGAACCATATCATCTCAGGGCCATGGAGAGAAGTTTAGCTTTTAGTCTAAGTTCAGTTTAGGGCCATTAGGGGTTCCTTGCCATGAAAGGAAACGGCCTGATTGCACCTGCTGCCATCTGGAGACTGGACTGCAGGAAATGCTGGAAGGAAATAAAGGCAGGAAGCCGGTTAGGCAGCTACTGCAGTAGACTAGCTATGAAATGATGATGCAGGCAAGTAAGTACAGTTAGAAAAGCAAGGTTTGAGCTACCTTTTGGGAATGTAGCTCAGAGGACTTGCTGAAGACCTTTATGTGGGGGTATAGAAAAGAGTGAATTGGTCTGAGCGCACGGTGGGTGACAGAGTTGCTGTACTTAAGAAGATGACAGGCTGGGCGCGGTGGCTCAAGCCTGTAATCCCAGCACTTTGGGAGGCCGAGGCGGGTGGATCACGAGGTCAACAGATCGAGACCATCCTGGTCAACATGGTGAAACCCCGTCTCTACTAAAAATTACAAAAAATTAGCTGGGCACGGTGGCGTGTGCCTGTAATCCCAGCTACTCAGGAGGCTGAGGCAGGAGAATTGCCTGAACCCAGGGGGCGGAGGTTGCAGTGAGCTGAGATCGCACCATTGCACTCCAGCCTGGGTAACAAGAGCGAAACTCCGTCTCAAAAAAAAAAAAAAAAAGAAGAAGAAGATGACAATAGAGGAGGCATTAAAGTGTGGGGTCATTTTTGAAGACGTTGAGAAATAAAAATAAAATGCTAAGCTTCCAACTAACTGAACGGACCCCCCCCTCCCCTTGGCCAAAGGGACACAAGTAAAACCTGGGAAGCTGAGTTCCTAACCATGACTGGAGAGGAGGTCAGACAAACCTCCATTACTAACCATCATTAGGCTTTCTTCCTTATGGGCGAAACAGAAGCAGCTCTTTCACAAGACTTCACAGCTTACCAGCTTACCTTCCCAGGTACAGAACAAAGACATGACAAGATAAATCCTTCCCTCACCACTCCTTGAGACATCTACTTTCTCTAATCCCCTTTTTCTTCTTCCCATTTTTTCTTATTTAAAATGTAGATTTACTAAGCACTAACTAAAGTCTCACAAATAACTTACCATTTCTCTTGCTGCTGCCCAAATTCTCCCCCACCTGCCCCACCTTTTATAAGGAAAATGTATAAATACCAAAACTTCCTGAGAATTTTTGGAAAAATAGCCATATATGTGACTTTTTTTCCCCCCAGGCGTGACCTGAGGCTGACTAAATAAATTTTGATTGTTTGGGATATCTGCCTTAGTCACTCATTTTGGTGCTCAGTATGGACTCTAGATGAGACTAAGTTTACCTCTGTTATTCACCGTTAACTGCTTTGAGGTAGCTATTTAGTCTCTCTAGTCCTCAGTTTGCTTATGTGTAAAATGGGAACTGTAATAGCACCCATCTCATAGTTTTGCTCTGAGAGTAAAATGAATTAATGCAAGAAAAGTAGTTATTACTAGTGTTTGGTACATGGTAGGTATTAGTTATGATCAAGGGAGAAAAATCACTTTGGACATGTTAAGTGTGATAAAAGGGAGAAGAACCAAGTTGGGCATTTTAAGTTTGTGATGCCTTTTAGACATACTGGTAGAGATGGGAAGGTAATTGGGTCTACATGTATGGAGTTGAATGAAAAGTTAGAGACTCACTAGTGTATTAATGTTACTTAAATCCATGGAACTGGATACAATAAACTGAGATTTACTGAAAGAGATTAAAGCTGAGAATAAAACAGGACCAAAGTCAGAATCATTTCAAGGTCATGGTCCAAACATTAGCAAATAAAAGAGAAATGACAGAGACTGAATGAATTCCTGGCCTTACTATTTTTAGTCAGCCATATTGATGTTTCATATTCAAATACAAATATGAAACATTTATGTTTCAAAACTAAGTTTTGAAACAGTACCATGTGAAGTTCTAGATTACATATCACCCTTAATTTTACATTTTACATATATGCTTCTATTTGATTAAAAGATATTGCTTTGAGGGGAAGAAGAGAAAATTAATTACTGTTTCAAGTATAGTCCAATATATGTGTGAAGTTCTTAATATTAACACACTTATCAATTAATAGTTTAGAGAAGTCATAATGAACAAAATATATTTTTCATGATACCAAACGAGCACCAAATGACTGAGGAACTCAATGATTTTGCTCTAAGATAGATCTCTAAAAAGACTGAATGAATTACCATATTTCCCATCTCTTCCTCTACCAGGGTGACTTTCTTTTGTAAACTTGCTTTATGCACATAGATTGTCTTTTTCTTATTGCACACCAGACAAATGGGTGAACAGATAATGAGACTTTGGACTTGGGCAGACCTGTGCTTATATTATTTTTAGATTGAAGTCTTTGTTAGTTTATCAAACTTTCTGAATCTTAGTCCTGTCATAAAAAAATAGAGACAATACTATCATACCTCAAAATGTGTGAGCAATCCTAAAATGGTATGCCCAGATGTTTATTTTATTCTACAATATTATTTTGTTCTACAAAATATTCTACGTTTCACGGGATGTTTTTAACTTTGACAATTTGCCATTTTACTATGTATGCAGACTGTGGAGAGTCTGTCAATTCACCATGTTCTTAGAGAATTTAATCTATTTTGAAAAGGGTATATGTAATTAAGTTTATAAAGATGTGTGGATGTTATCTATAGATATAAGAATCTGCATTAGAGAAATGCTCTATTTATTTTCTTTATTCTCTCAACATGACAGTGTATGTGTGATCTCCAGGTTTTTGACATAAAAAAGGAGAGTTTGGTTGCAGGCGTAATAATTTTTTTCTTACCTTGGCATTCAGAGGCAAAGACTGTCATGGTCTCATGGTTTTCTGCCCCCAAAGGATTGACTGTGCTAATTAAGTACATTTAGAATGGAAAAACATGAAGCCACTTTGCCTCTGTCCTTGTTGAACTTGTTTTCTTTATTCACCAATGCTTGTTACAATTTATTAACCATGAATTATACCTCTGAGTAAATTAAACTTTCTTCCTCCCTGCCATTCTGCACTCACCCAATTTACCAGGTATAAAAGTTGCATATATTTACAAACAAGTCAATTGGCTTTCTGAGCATGCAATTAAGTTATGGAGCAATTTTCTGCAAAACTGAACCCCAGAAGAATACAACAGTTTATATGAATCTAGTGCTTAGGCTCATTTTTCAAACCAGTAACACAATATCTAAATCATATTCAGCACAATGTACCTGTCTTCAAATGCCGTTTACAGTTATGTATATATATTAGTTTTTTATTTTAGAGCAATATGTTTTATTTTCCTCTCCTCCTATTAGAATCTCTCTTTTCCTTCCTTACTCTCTCCTTCTCTCCTATCTCTTTCTCTCCCTCTGTTTTTCTCTCTCTCTCTCGCTCACACACACACACACACACACACACACACAAACACACAATTCATTATCACAAAGTAAATGTACATCAAAAAGTGCCAGGTGCGAAAATGATTAATTGTCCAATCTACCTCCTCAGATTGTGCTTTAGATGGTACCCTCAAAAGTATTTTTTACTGTCTGTGACTGATTTTATATTTTCCTTCTGCCACTGAAGTTTGTTTTCTAAGGAATTTGTCTAACAATTTAACATTATTTTCTATACATATGATTTAAAAATTTATCAGATGTATTTCTAGTTTCACACAATACTCCAAATCACTTCATACTGAAGACTCAGTTATTTAGAACTCGAAAAGTGTATTTTCTTTTCATTTTCTGTTTTTCTTTCTGACATACCGAATTTGTGAACTGATTACCTGAGATTATATATGTGGTGAACTTAGCACACAGAGCTTGGCACACAGTAAGTGTCAGATCTTACTTCGTCATTACAGACTTGATGACAGGAAGGGCTGAGAGTCAAACTCAGGTCTGACTCCAGATGATGATGGTGATTAATGGTGATGATGGGGATTAAACAACTCAATGCTCGTAGTTTGGAGACATCTTTGTATCTTTAGAGACCAGCTAAAACTTTTACACATTCTTGGAATATGGCAGGCAAGCAGTTTTAGAATCTGATATTTTTTGGAAGCTTCCTCATACCAATCAAAATACATAAAGGTGTTATTAAATTTGCTCCACGTTTGTTCTAAGTTGTCTACTAAACATTTTCCATATAAAAATTTCCCCAAAAGAATCTTTGTAATTATAAATCATTCCTGTTGAAATTTTGCCGTGTAGACTATTACATAAAATGTCATTATACTTAAGAACATATGTAAAAGGCAGGTTACTACCTAGAAGAAGCAAAGTCTTATATTTTGAGGAAAAAAAACATGAGCTAGATAAAGTTGTTTAAAGGCTTTGCATGTATACCTCATCTCTTAGTCCCCAACAAAATGCCCAGTCATCTCTAATTGCATATGTGAAAAATCTGCAATTTCTGCTTGACAGAAGTTTTGGAAGGGAGATCTCTATCTGACTTTATTGGACAAAATAAGACAAAAGCAAATAAAATTTTCATTATGTCTGATAGATGAGCCAAGGCCACCTTAGTACAAGGATCCAGTGTGATGAGGCCTTCAGAATGTATAAGCTCTCAGGCTGGCTGAAGGAATAAATTAATAGGATCTATTCTCATTATCTTTCTCATGATTTTCTTATAAACTCACAGCAAACAATGATGGGGATTGGCAGCCCGATAAAACATTTACTTTGCTGTCATATTTGGACAGACTCTTAAGCAAAAGACTAAAGCATCACCAGAGTAATTGCCAGTTGAAACTTGGAAATTGTTTCCAAGTCAAAGTTCTTGAATTAGAGTAGAGAGAATAACCTGATTGGAACTAATTGGGGTTTGCAGTTTGTAGACAGAAATTTCCACAAAATGAACACGGGCATAATAATATGTTGGTTAAGTAACTCTAACTTTATGAAACCTCTAGAATACCACTTTCACAAAGTTTTCACAGTAAATGTATCAGAAAGAGGAGGTCCCAGGATTATATTTGTAGGTTTTTAAGGTCTGGGCACAAGTTGTCTTAGGGAGGTGTTTCCAGCTGCCTTTTGCAAATACCACATTCTATTTTTGAATGGCTGAAAAATTGTTCTTTATTTTCTGATTATTTTTCACCAAATATTTGAATTGCATATATTTCATGTTTCAAAACTAATATAAATTAATATATATTTGCACATGTATAATATTGTGACTTAATATATCACCCTAATTGACCTATTACCCTGTGTGTTTTGTTCTTAAAACTTTAAACATTAATTTCTGCATCTCGATGTAAAGGGAAAACACAAAACCAACAAAGAAACCTAAATGGTGTGAACAAATGTGGACTTGGAACTCTTGTACATACTGACTCTTATCACATAAGAATCAATATCATTTCCAGAAGGTAAACAATGTACATAATTAGAATAGCCATTTCAAGAGTCATTATCTCTTGTAATAGCCAGGGCTTTCCAGAGAAGCAGAATTGATAGAATGTGTATGTGTATATACAGAGAGAGAGCAAGGAAGCAATTTATTATAAGGAATTGGCTCACACAATTATGGAGCTTGGGAAGTTCCAGTAACTTCAGGTTGAGTTGGCAAGCTCAACTGAAGACCTAGAAAAGCCAAATTACAGTTCAGTCTGAATCCAAAGGCCTGAAAACCTTTGGATATAGTCAGTGGTATAGTTTCAGTTTGAAGGCTGGCAGTCTTGAGATTTACGAAGAGCTGATACTATAGTTGGAGTTGGAAGGCAGGAAGAAGCTGATGCCTCAGTCCAGAATCTGTCAATCAGTAATACTTCTCTCTTATCGTGGAGAAGGTCTTCCTTTTTGTTCTATTCAGGCCTTTACCTAATTAGATGAGTCCTGCCCACATTAAAAGAATAATCTGTTTTACTCAGTCTGCTGATTCGACTGTCAATCTCATCCCCAAACACAGACACACTTAGAATAACATTTGATCAACTATCTGGGCACTCTTTGACCTAGTTAAGTTGACACGTAAAATTAACTGTCACATCTTGTATACATTATGGTAACCTAGTTTAGAAAATGGAGATAACTTGTTATTTGAAATTAGAAAGAACACAGAAATTTACTGTTCATTAAATTTCAAAACATTAACTCCAGGAGAACTTTGATGGTGTTGATAGCAAAAGACTAGTAGATTATATATATCTGCAGTCTAAATGGGGTCAACTGCTCCAAATTGGATAGTTCTGGGCTTCATTTTATGTACTACAGTTATTATTTTGTAGAAATATCATCCCTTTAAAAAGTATATACATTCAAATCTTTAGTCCAACCTCAGTAGTTATATACTATTCATCCTTGCGAAATGTTTTGAGAAAAAGATTTACTCTTGATTAGTGAAAGTATTAATTTTTTGTCCTTCTTTAGGATTATAATTTTTAAAAGTGATAATTTATTTGTTATTTTCCATTGCTCTCTTAATACGTGAAAACATTAATAATATTTTTGCCTCTAATTTTACTAGAAGATTGACAAATAACTAAAAAAAATCTCATATTACATGATGTTATGTGTACCTCGTCACAAACAAATACCAAGAGTCTTTGTTTCTCTTTAATTTTCATGGTCTTAGAAGTACTGATTTGAATATTTTAAAGGTTACAGTTGTAAGTACTGATAATTTTGGAAAAAGAACATTCACATTTATTCAACTATTTCTCTGATTTAGTTTAAATTTGGTGGGAAATATAAGGCATATTTTATCAAGTTCATAACAACTGTATTTTAACATGTGAATGCATTACTCTTTCTATTTTAAAGTAATTTGGGCAATTCATTTTATTTTAAGCAATGCAATTGCACTATGCAAATGAACTCCAAATTTTGGGGAAAGATCAAGAGGATAAGTTGAGAAGGGAGAGAACATATGCCAGATGTTTTGTTAACTAAGATGCCAAGATCTCAGCACTTGATAATGAATTTATAAGGTCACAGCAGATTGCACAGGATTAGTAAATATCAGAAAAAAAATAACAATATTAAAAGTCAGCATTACCATTGTTTTCAAAAATCTTTTTTTTTTTTTTTTGGAATAGAGATGGGGTTTCACCATGTTGGTTGGCTGGTCTTGAACTCCTAACCTTGTGATCCACCTGTCTCGGCCTCCCAAAGTGCTGGGATTACAGGCATGAGCCACCATGCCTGGCCTATAAATTGGTTTTCATAAATTACAATGTGATATTTGCTTCTCATATAAATTCAAATTCTTTAATTTGAATTAGAGGGCTGACCTTAAATTTATACAATAATCAATATAAAATCTTACCACCTTATTTCTGGCCTAAAAGAGCTTTTGTTAATGATCATTGTATATAGGGCCCTTTTTAAAAATAAATTCTTCAGTAGAATGTAGCTTAATGTTTTTGGTTCAGAAATCATCCCTGCCTAGACCTATTACATCAAAATCTGAATTTTCTCAACCTGCCTGATTGTTGTATGTGGATAAACTCTTAAAAGTGTTAGCCCGCTGCAGGTGGAGCCAAGAGAGCAATGGCAGAGTAGCAGGAAATGATTTTCTTCAATTAGACATGAGCTTTGCTTCCGTTAGTTAGACATGAGCTTTGCTGCCATTGTGAAAGCGCAGTAGAAAAAGAGGTCCACAAAGGGGCAACAGGAGGGAGACCTGCGTAATCTCATCAATCACACCACACCTCACCTGTCTTTGAGAAGCATCTTGATTTTCCATCTAGTTAGATGTGGATATTCGCTAAACAAAACCAATGGTCTTAACTAAAGGGAATCTCATAATTTTGGCTGAAGGGCACCTATGTTAAAAATCAGTGTAGGCTGTATGGCCAGTATCAGATAGGACAATGACACTTCAGCAAATGAGTGTTGGCAGAACCCCTCCAAGGTTAGGAACTTGATTTCGCACAATCAAATGCTGTGACACTACAACCCCTACCCCACCCATTATCGATGGAACTAAAATACAACCCTAAAAATAAACAAACACACAAAAACAAAACAAAAAAAACAGAAAATAACCAGAGTAACATAAATGGCAAATGTGCATGGGAAAAATACTGATGTGACTGAATTCTCACCTATAGAAATTAAACTACATAAGTAGAGTGATGTTTCATGCAAAACTTATGTTTATCCACTGGGGAGTTTTGTACACAATACACAGCAAACACAGGTCTCAAAAAGAACTACCTAATTGTAATTGTTTGCCAAAGTTTCATTTCATACATAAAATGGAATACTATTCAGGCTAAAAAAGAAGAAATTTATCTTATTTTTAACAACTTAGGGTTAAACTTAGGGGACTTTATGGTGAGTGAAATAAGCTAGACACAGAAATGCATGCATGGTTTCACTTATATGTGAAATCTAGTGTTGAACTCACAGAATTAGCCAGTAAAATATTGGCTTGAGGGTGGAGGGAGATGGGGAGATATTGGTCAAAGGGTATAAGATTTCAGTTAGAAAGGAAAAACATGTTTTTGAAATCTATTATACACTATAGTGACTATAGTTAATTGTAATGTATGTTTCAAAGCTACTAAAAATAATTTTAAATGTTCAGTTATTAAAGATAAATATGTGAGGTGGTGGACATGTTAAAATAAGCTTGATTTAATGATTCTGTAATGCATTACATATTAAAAATAAATAGTGTACCCTATAAGAATATATGATGGTCAATAAAAATGAAAATATACATTAAAAAGTTTCATTTTATGCTAATGGGCTGCATTGTTTTTAGTGTCTCCAAACTTCCTTTGAATTCAAAGGCTTGGAAAAAACATTCTGGTCTGCTGCCATAACAAAATGCAACAGACTGGATTGCTTGTACAACAGAAATTAATGTTCTCATAACCCTGGAGGGTGGAAGTCCAAGATAAACATGCTGTCAGGGTTGGTGTTTTCTGAGGTTCTCTTGCTGGTTTGACCACTTTCTTGCTGAGTTTTTACATGGCCTTTCTTTTCTTAGCCTGCAGAGAATAGAGAGAAAGAGACAGAGAGAAAGAATGAGGGAGAGAGAGACCTTCTGTATAACTTCCTCTTTTTATAAGGACATCGGCCCTAAGGCATTAAGGTCCCATTCTAATGAACTCATTTAACTTTACCACCCTAAAGGCCCTAAAGGGGGTTAATTTTAGTTACCACTCTAAAAGCCCTATGGCTTTAAGATCCCACGCTAATGACCCCATTCAACTTTAATTATCACCCTAAAGACTCTATTTGGAAATAGAGCCTTTAACTCTATTTAGTGCTGGAATTACCGGTGTGTTTCTGTTCAACACATAAATTTGAGTGAGGGGGAGGCAATTCAGTCTATAACACACAATTTATGGCAGACTAAGTGCTCGGTTGCAAGTATCTTAGCCAAAATACTGCATACAATATGTTTACTCTTTATACACAAACATGCCCAGTGCTAGAGAAATAGGTTGCTTTACGTTTCTTTTTACTTTTTCTTTTTTTTTTTTTTTTTGGTATATATTTAAGAAGGGCAAATACAGTTTTGTTGCATGGATATATTATGTAGTGGTGCAGTCTGGGCTTTTAATGTAACCATCACTCAGACAATTCACATTGTATCCATTATTGATGTCATGAGAGAAGCTTATAATTCCAAGTTTAGATTACCTGCAACCATGCTGCTTTTCAAAGTAGGGAAGGCCTGCTGCCATCCTTGCTGAAATGATTGGTGTCAGGATATATTTGAGATAAAATTTTTTAAAAAATCATGTTTCCATTTGTTTCTTGCCTTTTGTGAGTTAGAGAGGTTGTTCGTGTTAAGCAGAGGTGAACTCTTACTAGAGAGTCAGCCAGATGCTCTTCTATGTGAATGGGAAGTATTCATCTTGACTCTGTGTCTTCTCCATATTAGAGGCTCCTTACTTTACTTATGCTTAATAAATTAATATTGAATGAAATTGATAATAACTAGTCCAAACATTTAATATATGTTTTCTATACTTTTATGATCTCATATAAAATATTGGACTGAATTATATACAAATAAATGTTTTTCTAGGTCAAAACTTTACATATATATGTTCAGTTTCTTCAGAAATGCAAGGAATTATGTCAGTTTCCAAAAAAGTTTTCTCCTAGGCTTTTATAATTCTTTTTTTAATTTTTAGATGGAGTCTTGCTCTGTTGCCCACACCTGAGTGGAGTGGTCTAATCTTGGCTCAGTGTAACCTCTGCTTCCCAAGTTCAAGCGATTCTTGTGCCTGAGCCTCTCCAGCAGCTGGGATTACAGGCATGTGCTACCATGCCTAGCTAATTTTAGTATTTTTAGTGGAGATGGGTTTTTGCCATTTTGGCCAGGCTGTTCTCGAACTCGTGGCCTCAAATAATCTGCCCATCTCCGCCTCCCAAAGTGCTGATTACAGGCATGAGCACTGTGCCCAGCCTTTTCTAGGCATTTGACTTTACGTTTACTTAGGGTTCTTTTGTTAAGAATGGGAGAGAAAACAACCATAATTAGCTTTCAGATAAGGATGCTTGAGCAATAAAAGGTGGCCCAACTCTAGGAAAAAAAATAAAAACGGAAGTCACAGGATTGTTTCATGACTGCTCTTTTCTGCACTTCTGTGTCATGCTTTTCTCTGTAAAAACCTTCTTCCATTTCTTTGGTCCAACAAACAATCCACAAACAACCCAAAATTTACAAACCATAGCTTAAAAATCTAGGTGTATTCACTAATTCAATTTAGTCCCACCCTTTCCAGTAAATCTTGTCTTCACTGGCATCAGGGAACAAATCCTGGACCAGTTAGCTCTAACTAAGAGTCGGGTCTGGTAAAGAGGCTGTGATTGCGTCACTGGAGACAGTCATATCAAGGAGAATAGTAACATTTGGCTGAGAGAGAAAAAGATTTTATCATAGAGAAGGAGTGTGAAGACTGGTCTTAGAAAAGAGATAACGAGGCTGGTCAGTCAAAACTCTCCTGCCCTAGGCTTCAACAAGCAGCTCATGTGTTTGAAGTCTTTAATAAAGCTTCTCTGTCGTTGACTCTATTACTACTCACTCAGTATTCATTTCCAGGATTCTGAGATCAACAATAGCAGAGATGTAATACATGATTTAAAATTGTCATTATCGCCCTAGGTTCTATCCTATTCTGCCATTGACTAGGCTTTTCCATTACTGAATGTATTAACTTTGTGAATCATTGTCTTGTAGTTCTGTTTCATGTTTTTTTTTTTCCCCAAAAAACCTTAATAAATATTCTGCCTTTGTTGGAAGTATACTATTTTTCTAGAGAGAACAAGCCACTTATATTACTTCTAAACCACACTCTGAAAATTATGCATGCACTAAATTCCAGCAACCAACATATGTTGAAGAAAAGAAAAAAAAAAAAGGCATTAATAGTTGAAAAGGCCTGGTACTCTGTCATCCCAGATTTATAAATTAAGAACCACAAGAGTATAACCTTGTAGGTAAACTTGAGAGCAAAGCGTATTTAGCATTGTATCCTCCAATCATGGCACTGCGCCTGGCATATATACAAGTTCAATAACTCTTTATTCAATGCACATATTATGTTTCTAAAACAATTCTATCAAAGTCTAACTTCAAAGTTAGGTTTTAGAAAAATTGTTGAAAATGATTCTAAGCCTTTGAGGAAACAGTAGTAAATTTCTCAATGGAAATATACTTAAATCCCACTGTCAATTTTCAAACTCTCTCTTAACTTGTGAATCACACCATGGATTTACTGTAATTTATATGTTTCTAATTAAAGCATTTCTAAATATGAAAATTTGTTTCATATATTAAAAGAGTAACTACTAAAATAATGTAAAGAAAAATGTGTCTTGCTACTGAATTTTTTAGTTTAATGTTTTTCATATATTCATCTGTTTTTCAGCAAAACTACAGGTACATTTTCAAAAGATTGTTAAAAATATTTTTATTAAGTCAAAATAAAGAGAGCTTTTCACACTAAGCAGGATAAATATTTAAAAAAAGCTAACATATATTAAGTGGTAAGGTTGTTAAAAGAGTACACTGTATCTTTTTCCTCCAAACCTTTAACTTCTTTCCAGCTGGAGAGTTAAGCTCCTTCACTCTTTATTTATTCATTTATCAATTTCTACTTGAAATAATATCCTTGAGAATTCTAGAGGTTGTGTAGACATTTGTTAGGAGCATCTACTATAAACTTTTTGCATCCAGACCCCTTAGTGTTGATTACAAAATGGATCATACGCTAATGGGCAGAGAATGATAAAGTCTTCAAGATTGTCAAGAGAGCACCTGTCAGCCTGGTGAAAAAAATGTAAATTATTCATCAGGAGAGAATGATTTAAATATTTTTTCTGCCTATGTCTTACATAAGGAATTTATTTTTAACATTTTAAACATTAAATAAAACCTGAAGAATATTGTGAAAAATACAGAAATATCTATAAATTAATGAGTCATATTGAATCTGTTAAATTTTATTTTCAACAACAAAGAGTTATTGCCCAAGGTGCAAATTTACTAATACCTATTTAAATTCAAAATATATGATTAGCCAAAGGGTCACAAAGAAATTAACTTTCCTAGAAATTTTATTATTATAAATTTAATTTTTAACTTTGATTTTGTCTGTTTTAATTGTGTGAAGTTCAGTTAACAAACTAAAATTTTGGCCAGGCGCAGTGGCTCATGCCTGTAATCCCAGCATTTTGGAAGACTGACGCAGGCAGACCACCTGAGGTCAGAAGTTCGAGCCAGCATGGCCAACATGGTGAAACCCTGTCTCTACTAAAAATACAAAAGTTAGCCAGGTGCAGTGGCAGGTGCCTATAGTGGCAGGTGCCTCAGCTACTTGGGAGACTGAGGCAGGAGAATCACTTGTATCCAGGAGGCAGAGGTTGCAATGAGCCGGGACTGTGCCACTGCACTCTAGCCTGGGTGACAGAGTGAGATCCTGTGTCAAATTAAATAAATAAAATTATTAGAAATATTTGATTATTAAATCAAAATTAAACTTAAACATTGCATATGAGCAAATACAGAAACACTCAGTCCCAAACCTGCAACTCCTTGTTCCTGAAATGTAACTCTGCACTTATCTTTTCTTCTAAGCTACCTATGCCCATTACTACTATTGTCATGCCCAAGACTGTTAGTAGCCATAACTACATAACACTTACAATATTATTTTCAATGTTAATGTTATCCAAATGTCAGTTCTAGCCCAATTCATTTAACCTTCTTAACCCTAATGTTATAAACCCATTAGTTTTTTCAATTCAATTTTCACTCTACTCATTTTCTCTCTTCATTTCCCATTTTACTAGGTTAGACTTAATCAATAGTAACCAACCTGATTACAACTCACTTGTTGCTCCCTCCACCAGGTACTTCACTGTGAAAAACAACAAAAAGCCTTCAAATCCAGTCAATATTTGCTCTACATCTTCTTTTTGGATTCAGTCAAACAATGACGGCGGCTGGAGGAAAATACAACACCCTGCTAATCGTACATTAATCTCCATTTAGGATGTAAAATCTCAAGTGGACTCCTATCATTGTCTCATGCCTCTCCGTAGTCTACTCACTTTCCCCCTGCCATAGACTATAACACAATTTCATTATTCTTCTCAAGTCTCCAAAATTTCCAAACCCCTCTCTGAAGTACTCATTCTAAGCAGATAACTTTTCTTCTTTTTCCACTTGCACACAAACACAATAAGAGGAAAACTGTTCAATTATCTCATTACAAAACCCCTGAACCCATTCACAGTTATATGTATATCCTTTGCTTCTTATTCTGTTGACAGTTGATTACATATCTTTGCTCTATACACTAGCACTTTGGTTTTCAATACCAAAGTCACCAATGATCTCCGTATTAAATCAACTTCTTAATCATTTTAGCAACTTAAACCGAACAGGTCACTTTTTAAAATGTTTTCCCCTCTGAGTAAGAGGCTATTATGCTCTTGTACCTTTACTCATGAGTTACCATTTGCTCCGTTCCTGGCATCTTTTTAAAACTCAACCATTTTTTCACACTTCTAATTTTTAGACTCAGTTATCCTTCCTCATCAGTTCTAAATTTTACACAGGTAATACATTGACTTTCAACATCAGAGTATTTTAATATCTCATAAATTTATATTTTATATCAACATGTTAGGTTGAATCAATATATTATAATGAAGTGTACAGCTTCCTAAGATCTTTCAGCTATGTGTTCGAGAGAGAGTGGAATTTTAGGTTCTACGATTTTACATTTTCAAAGCAAACTTTTAACACATACAAAACTCACAGCATGCCTCTTTTATATGCATTCCCTTCCCAGTGAATAACTTCACCACTCATCCTGTTATTCAGTTTAACAACTTTAGTGTCTTTTTTTATTAAGCTTCTTCTTAAGCTCTGTATGTATAAGTGTGTGTGTCTCCAAAGATATTATAGTTCATCATCATTATTTTTAGTGGTTTTGTTTATAAGCCATGAATACTGAGTTAGCGAATATTTTTTTGAATGTTGCTCCTAGGGGAAATGCTGAGTTAGCTTCCTGTGAGCTTCTGGTCATAGCATATTTACTAACTTGTCAAAACAACATTTTATGTGTGT
Organism: Callithrix jacchus; assembly: GCF_049354715.1. Classification (NCBI taxonomy): domain Eukaryota; kingdom Metazoa; phylum Chordata; class Mammalia; order Primates; family Cebidae; genus Callithrix; species Callithrix jacchus. The sequence continues at coordinate 80,406,003 of NC_133504.1, forward strand.
TTCTGTTTAAAGATATCTTATTAATATTATATTACATATGATCAATTTACATAGTTGATCCATTAACATTGGAGTCATGGCTGAAACACTATAACTTATTCCTGAACAAAGTTTGTCTATTAAACATGTTTCCTTTATAAGGCATATCACAGCCTTCTTGCACATATATTACAGTAAAGAGCAATTTAGAATCATAAACAGCACAAAATATGGCATTAGATAGACTGCTAAAGGAAACCTGTTTACAGCATGAGAGCTGAAACAAGAACGCAGAGAGTCACTTTCTGGGACAGCAACTAGGAAGGCTTATGTCAGAAGACTCATTTTTTTTCCATTCTACATATGGTCATATCCATCTATGACCACCAATGCCCATGAGTTTTGTTTTTGATGTTACAAACAGATTTCAATGTGTAAGAGAATTTTCAAATATGGAATTGATGAATAATTGCATCAACAATATGCAAGAAATTATTGACACAATGAAGAAACTGTGTCAACTAATGGGCAAAACAACCAGCTAGCATCAAAATGGCAGGATCAAATTCACACATAACATTAATAACCTTAAATGTAAATGGGCTAAATGCCCCAGTCAAAAGATGGAGACTGGCAAATTGGGTAAAAAGCCAAGAGCCAGTGGTGTGCTGTATTCAGTAGACCCATCTCATGTGCAAAGATACACCGAGACTCAAAATAAAGGTATTGAGGAAGATTTACCAAGCAAATGGAGAGAGAGAAAAAAAACCAAAAGCAAGGGTTGCAATCGTAGTCTCTGACAAAACTGAGTTTAAACTAACAAAGATCAAAGGAGACAAAGAAGGGCATCACATAATGGTAAAACAAGCAATGCAACAAGAAGAGCTAACTATCCTAAATACCTATGTACCCAATTACAGGAGAACCCAGATACATGAAGCAAGTTCTTAACAACCTATAAAGAGACTTAGACTCCAACACAAAAATAGTGGGAGATGTTAACACTCCACTGTCAATATTAGACAGATCAATGAGACAGAAACTTAACAAGGATATACAGGACTTGAACACAGATCTGGACTGAGTGAAACTAATGGACATCTACAGAACCCTCCACCACAAATTGCCAGAATTTACATTCTTCTCAGCACCACATTGCACTTAGTCTAAAATTAACCATATTATTGGAAGTAAACCACTCCTCAGCAAATGCAAAAGAATGGAAATTATAACAACCAATCTCTCAGAACACAGTGCAATCAAATTAGAACTCAGGATAAAAAAACTCACTCAAAACCACACAACTACATGGAAACTGAACAACCTGCTCCTGAATGATTACTGGATAAATAACGAAATGAAGGCAGAAATAAAGATGTTTTTCAAAAACAATGAGAACAGCCAGGTGTGGTGGCTCATGCCTGTAATCCCAGCACTTTGGGAGGCCGAGGCGGGTGGATCATGAGGTCAGGAAATCAAGACCATCCTGGTCAACATGGTGAAACCCCGTCTCTACTAAAAAAATAGAAAAATTAGCTGGGCATGGTGGTGCATGCCTTTAGTCCCAGCTACTTGGGAGGCTGAGGCAGGAGAATTGCTTGAACCCGGGAGATAGAGGTTGCAGTGAGCTGAGATCGCGCCATTGCACTCCAGCCTAGCTCCTGGAGACAAATGGAGACTCTGTCTCAAAAAAAAAAAAAAAAAAAAAAAAAAAAAAAAAGTGAGAATAATACAAAATACCAGAATCTCTGGGAAACATTTAAAGCATGTTTAGAGGGAAATTTATAACACTAAATGCCCACATGGGAAGCAAGGAAAGATCTAAAATTGACACCCTATCATCACGATTAAAAAAACTAGAGGAGCAAGATCAAACACATTCAAAAGCTAACAGAAGACAAAAAATAACTAAGATCAGAGCAGAACTGAAGGAGATAGAGAAACAAAATCCCCCAAAATTAATATATCCAGGAGCTGGTTTTTTGAAAAGATCAACAAAATAGATAGACCTCTAGCCAGACTAATAAAAAAGAAAAAAGAGAAGAATCGAATAGATGCAATAAAAATGATAAAGGGGATATCACCACCAATTCCACAGAAATACAAATACCATCAGAGATTACTACAAACAACTCTATGCACATACACAATAAATCTAGAAGAAACTGATAAATTCCTGGACATTTACACCCTCCCAAGACTAAACCAGGAAGAGGTTGAATCCCTGAATAGGCCAATCACAAGGTCTGAAGTTAAGGCAGCAACTTATAGCCTACCAACCAAAAAAAGTCCAGGTCCAGACAGATTCACAGCCAAATTCTACCGGACGCACAAAGAGGAACAGGTACCAATCTTTTTGAAAGTATTTGAAATAACACAAAGAGAGAGAATCCTCCCTAACTCATTGTGTGAGACCAACATCATCCTGACATCAAAACCTGGCAAAGACACAACTAAAAAAGAAAAATTCAATCCAATATCCATGATGAACATCAAGGCAAAAATCTTCAATAAGATACTGGCAAATCAAATGCAACAGCACATCAAAAATCTTATCCATCATGATCAAGTAGGCTTCATCCCAGGGATGTAAGGCTGGTTCAACATATGCAAGTCTATAAACATAATCTATCATGTAAATAGAACCAAACACATAAAACACATGATTATCTCAATAGATACAGAGAAGGCCTTCCACAAAATTCAACAGCCCTTTATGCTTAAAACTCTCAATAAACTAGGTATTGATGGACCATATCTCAAAATAATAAAAGCTATTTACGACAAACGCACAGCCAATATCATACTGAATGGGTAAAAGCTGAAAGCATTCCCTTTGAAATCCGGCACTAGACAAGGATGCCCTCTCTCACCACTCCTATTCAACATAGCATTGGAAGTTCTAGCCAGAGCAATCAGTCAAGAAAAAGAAATAAAGGGTGTTTAAGTAGGAAAAGAAGAAGTCAAACTGTCTCTGTTTGCAGATGACATGATTGTATATTTAGAAGACCCCATCATATCAGCCCAAAATTTCCTTAAACTGATAAGCAACTTCAGCAAAGTTTCAGGATACAAAATCAATGTGCAGAAATCACAAGCATTCCTATACACCAATAACAGACTGACAGAGAGCCAAATCAAGAGTGAACTCCATTCCCAATTGCTACAAAGATAATAAAATACTTAGAAATTCAACTAACAAAGGCTGTAAAGGGGCTTTTCAAAGAGAACTACAAACCACTGCTCAAGGAAATAAGAGAGGACATAAATAGACATAAACCTTCCATGCTCATGGTTAGGAAGAATCAATATTGTGAAAATGGCCATACTGCCCAAAGTAATTTATAGATTCAATGCTATCCTCATCAAACTACCAATGACCTTCTTCACAGAACTGGAAAAAACCACCAATAAATTTTCAAGAAATAAGTGGCTTTGAAATAATTTATTCAAATATTTTTTAAAAGTAACTTTTAAGTATCAAATGGAGAATCAATTCAAAAAAATAAATTGAAAGCATATTTTTGAGAATAAGATGTAAAAGCATAATATATCCATGTTATTGTAGTCATGGCCACTGAGACATAAGTAGACTATTTATCTTAGTTAAAGTAAATTAAAAACTAGCTGTTTGCTAAGAGATAAGGCCTCTAATTACACCACAAAATGTTGCAATTATTTCAGGTGATAGATATTTTAATTAGCTTTATTTAATCATCTCCCAATATATACATATATAAAAATATCACATCATACACAATAAATATATTCAATTTTTGTTTGTAAAATATACTTCAATAAAGCCAGCAAAAATACATACATAAATAAAAGTTAGCTCTACTCTAAAGATGATAGCTCAAATAAAAAGTAGCATTACCTTTTAATGTGTTACATATATTCTATGTATTCTTATGAATATAACTTGACTGGGAAGTCAGGGCCTTTTTGTTATTTGTTTTTTGAATATTTCTTCATCAGATTTAAAAATTCAATGTCTTTAGTATCTAAATCTTCAAAGTTGGAAAATTGTATTTTTTTTAGATTATTCGTTTTGTTCTATGTACCCTTACTCTAATGGACTGGATGTTTGTTGTCGCCTAATATTCGTATCTTTAATCCCTAACTCCCAATGTGATGGCATTTAGAGATGAGGCCCTTTGGAGATAATTAGTGTTAGTTGAGATCATGAAGGTCATAATGGGTTTGATATCCCTATAGTAAGAGACACTAGAGCTCTTGCTCTTTCTCTCCTCTTTCTCTCACTCTCCACACTCTGTCTCTCTCTATCTCTGTCTCTGTCTCTCTGTCCCTGTCGTTGTCTATCTCTCTCCTATGTGACGAAAGAGCTACAAGGCAGCCATCTTTCTGCAAGCCAAGAGGATAACCTACACCAGAAGTAAAATCTGTTGGCATCTTGATCTTCAACTCACTCTCAGCACCCAAAACTACAAACTGAGTAAATCAATTTCTGTTGCTTAAGCCACTCAAATGGATTGGATTTTGTTACAACAGCCCTGGCTACCTGAGATATTTGCCTATATTATTTTTCATTCTGGGACACATAAAAACCAGTGAAATATAACAGGAAAGAAGTGTCATTTTCATTTACCTTCTTAATCTTTAATAATTTTAAATCAACACATTTCACTTGAATATTAAGTTTTTTCTTTTAAACGCATTCAGATCAATAACAAGGATTTATTACTGCAATAATAACTTATGCTGTAATCAACTAACGCAATAGAATTATGATTGACAATATTTAGATAATTTTGAAAAAACATAGGAACAAAAAATTGTAGACTTTATGATGGATTAAATGAGTCAAAGGTAAATGTGATTTTCTGGATGATAGTATGTAAAGGCTGTTGCCACCAACAGAGATAGAGAAAAAAACTAAAGAGAGAACAGAAATTATAGGAAATAAAAGGAAATTTCAATGGTGACACAATCATGACTTTAATCTGTGGACTGGCCCAAAAATTCAAATATAGTCAGGTTAAAAAAAAATGATACAGCACTATTACACATGTATAATGAATTGGTAATAAATAGAATTAAGAGAAACATTAAATAATGTATTTTCTATTGATATAATGTCAATAACCAAAACCAACACTCACTTATTATTTAAAATTATGTTTATTTGGAATTATGTTCATAATTCCAGACTTTATGGGGAGTATGTTAATTAGCTTGATTTAATCATTTCACAATATATACATATATCAAAATATCACATTATACATAATGAAGTATGTAATAGTTGTATGCCTTCAATAATCTTAGAAACAACAAACTTCTATTTTTAATTGGGAAAAAAGACAATAAAAATGCAGTCTTGTGGAAGAAAAATGTCTGTATTAATTTTTTTTCAAGTTTATGAAATCCATGATAAAGGAAGTTTACCATTTGTATTCCAAACAAAAATATCTACTATTCTCAATGACATGGGCCTTTATTAGAAATTTTCTTTCATTCTTGTTTTATTTTTTATTTATTTAATTTATGTCTCATTACATCTCATTTTCTCTATTTTTGTGACAACAAATATCCTAATCAAACCAAATCTCTTCATTATTGTCCATATTGTCAGCAAATTAAATAATAATTTAAATATTAGGTATATTTTACCTTATTTTTTCCCGTTTTTTTTTTTTGTTTTTTGTTTTTTTTGTTACACTCTGTTGCCCAGGCTTGAGTGCAGTGGTGTGATCTCTGCTGATGCAACTTCTGTCTCCCAGATTCCAGCTATTCTCCTGCCTCCGTCTCCTAAGTAGTTGGAATTACAGGCACCTGCTACCACACCTAACTAAGATTTGTGTTTTTGGTAAAGACAGGGTTTCACCACGTTGGTCAGGCTAGTCTCAAACTTCTTACCTCAAGTGACTTGCTGGTCTTAGCCTCTCAAAGTGCTGGGATTACAGGCAGGATCCACAGCACCCAGTTTGTACTTTAACTGTTAAAGATAAGACAGCTGTCATATCAGTGGTGGCTGCATGACAAAACTTTTTGATTTCAAGAAACAAGTAAAATTCCCTTGCAAAATAACAGTAACACTTGTTTCAGGCTTTTTTTTTTTTTAAACAAAATTATATTTTAAAACTTATAAAATTGTCATTGATGTCTTTTTGGAAATACGGTCTTATCAATTGTTCAGAATTTCACAGGCACAAACAAGATTTTAGGAGTTCTCTTGACATAAGATTCTTTAATAAAATCTGCACAAAGGACAAGATAGAAAAAAGTGGCTTAAAGAAAACACCTTAAGCAATCTAAGCACATCATGAATTAAATCTTATAGCTTAAGTGTACATCAACATCTCATATATTTCAATGTATTTGAAGTCTCCCATAAGTCTTAATATGTGTAGGCCAGAATTGATTGCCAAAGATATTATATTTGAGTATCATAATGAAGCTTTTGTGTGTGTGTGTGTTTGTTTTTATGTTTTGCCACTTGCTTTTCTTCAAGCCATGGTCCTTTGAATTTCAGACCTTTAAAAGACAAGATATTTGCTTGCTTTATGTAAACGAAAGCAGGCATTAACTTTTCAAGATTTGGCATGTAATACATAATATGGATTAATAAAGAGGACATAGTTTTTACTTAGAAAGTAAATTTAACTATGTAGTTAAAGAAAACTTTATTCTGAAGAAGACTATAACTAGTGAGAGATTTTAATAAGTGCATTACTAGCAATATATTTTTCCAAAAGCCATATGGTTACACATGTGTCTTCAATAAATATCTGGTAAAAACTTGGAATTGAGCAGATCTCTTTTCTTCGAGGGTTGCAAATGTGAAAATAAATCTTAAGAATAACATTTGCTATGCACCTTGGTTCATACAGCTGATTTTCTGATCATGGCAATCTAGTAACATAAAATATTCAGTGGAGGGTGATGTGGTGATGGTGGATAGGGTCAGGGAAGATGTGGAGGGTAAGAACCTGGAGGAACATAAGACAAATAACAGAAACATTATCCTACGTAGAGGAAGTTAATTTCTTTGCAAGTAACTACCTTTGCTTCAAAGGATATATCACAGCATACTCTACATATTATATTTTCTATGGATTTTTCAGTTGAGGAAGAATCAATGTAGAGAGAAGAATGAAAATAAAACAAACCCATTTAACATATCAATAATACTAGCCAACCTAGAGAAACAGAGTATTGCATTAAAAAGATTATGAAAATATTAACTAAAGATGTATTTTACTAAATGTGAAATCTTTCACATTTAATAGTCATTTATGAAACAAAATATTATCATAAATCATAATTTATGAAACAAAATTTGTTATGAAGCATATTTACATTTCTATTCAGTGAAATTAATATCACATATGTAATATTACATAATATACATATTACATATTACATTCACATATGTAGAAATTTGTTCAGTGTACTTAACCTAACAAGACTTCTGGGGGAGAAATGTATGTGCTTGTTAAAAATGTTTGCAGTAGAGTCATTCTTTTATGAAACTATTTTCTTCTATAAAGCATAATACTTAGATAAACATCAAAACAGATACATCTATTCTTACCATTTGGTATTGTTTCAAAGAGTAAATGCTTCATGCTAATTGCCACGACAGACATATGGTAAGAAAATCTAAATAAGCAGTTAATAAGATTTTACATTGCATGCAAAATGAGGAACACATTTAGAGATATGTACGCTCTGAATGAAATTTTCTAAATGCCATTTTACACTGTTACGTTTTCTCCTGGGAAGACCTTAGTCATATTGTTTTTTCCTATCAAACTTCTTTGGACATTGATCATCCTGGTTTAGGTAGGTGTTCTGTAGATGTAGAGAAAGATTTGGGATGTGTTCTAATAAAAGAGATCAAAGTATTCATTTACAGATGAATAAATACTAATATAAATATAAAAGTGACCAGCAATATTTGTTTTTAAATTAACTTTAATACTCTACCAAGGGGAGAGTCCAGCATATTATTTTACTTCTCAGTATCTAAAAGATAGTGTCAGTTTTCTTAGGATTCATTTTCTTTTAGCAACAACTGAAATAAAGGAATCAGTGAATACTTTAACAAAAGTCAGTCATTGAGATTATAAGCATATTTAAGAAGGAAAAATAAATACTTATTTTCAGCTCAAATAAAAATAAGGCATATTGTGGTTCTTAGCTTTGGTTTAAGTGAGTGTGACTTAGCATGTGTGTGTGTGAAACACACATACACACTCATTAATTCATGCACTATGTTTAATTCACAGTTTTCAGTGTTAGAAAGGATCTCTAAAAGAATTCAATAAGTGATCCACTGAAAGGATATTTTGATTTGATAAGAGAGGTGATTTAGCTACAACTTATAAGGGGATATATATCCCATACATTACTCAGAAAATTTATATTTGTAGACATGTGAGTAAAAGGATTTCAGATAATGAAGTGACTATCAGTAGAAACTGGAGCAAAAAAATCATTGGAACAAAGTATCTGTGATTAAAAGAAAGGTAATAAGACTGGAAAAACGATTAATAAAAAGTTTGAGAGAAGCCCTGAGTGCTAAGAATGAAGACAAATATATCTTACCATTTAGTAGATATTAACAAATTTGATATATGCATTTAATTACCCCTTATAAAAAATTACATATGTAGAAATTTGTTCAGTGTACTTAACCTAACAAGACTTCTGGGGGGAAATGTATGTGTTTGTTTCATTTTAAAATATGGTTATAATTGTCAATAACATCTTTGCCTTTTTTTATCTTTGTTGGTTTAAAGTCTGTTTTATTAGAGACTAGGATTGCAACTTGCTTATGTTTTGCTTTCCATTTGCTTGGTAAATGTTTCTTCATCCCTTTGTTTTGAGCCTGTGTGTATATTTGCAGGTGAAATAAGTCTTCAAAATACAGCACACCAATGGGTCTTGACTCTATCTAATTTGCTAGTTTGTGTCTTTTAATTGGGGTATTTAAACCATTTATATTTAAGGTTATGTAAATTGTCTGTCATTATGATGCTAACTGATTATTTTGCATATTAGTTGATGCAGTTTCTTCATAGTGTTGTTGATCTTTACCTTTTGATGTGTTTTTACAGTGGCTGGTACCAGTTTTTCCTTTCCATCTTTAGTGCTTCCTTCAGGAGCTCTTGTCAGACAAGCCTGGTGGTGACAAAATCCCTCAGCATTTGCTTGCCTGTAAATGATTTTATTTCTACTTCACTTATGAAGTTTAGTTTGACTGAATATGAAATTCTGGGTTGAAAAGTCTTTTCTTTAAGAATGTTGACTATTGGCCCCCACTGTCTTCTGGCTTACAGGGTTTCTGCAGAGAGATCTCCTGATTGGCTTCTCTTTGTGGGTAACCTGACCTTTCTCTCTGGTTGCCTTTAACATTTTTTTCCTTCATTTCAACCTTGGAGAATCTGACAATTGTGTGTCTTGGGGTTACTCTTCTCAAGGAGTATCTTAGTGGTGTTCTCTGTATTTCTTGAATTTGAATGTTGGCCTGTCTTGCTAGGTTGGCTAGATTGGGGATGTTCTCTTGGATAATATCCTGATGTGTGTTTTCCAACTTGATTGCATTCTCCCTGTTACTTTCAGATATACCAATCAAACGTATGTTTTTTTCTTTTCACATAGTCCCATATTTCTTGGAGGCTTTGTTCATTCCTTTTCATTCTTTTTTCCTCTAATCTTGTCTTTATGCCTAGTTGCAGTAAGTTGATCTTCAATCTCTGATAGCCTTTCTTTTGCTTGATTGATTCAGCTACTGATACTTATATATGCTTCATGAAATTCTCATGCTGTGCCTGCCACCTGACCAGGTTATTATACTTTTTGCACGGTTTTGCAATCTACAGATCAGGAGATTCCCTCATGTGCCTACATTACCAGGGCCCTGGGTTGCAAGCACAAAACTGGGAAGCTGTTCGGGCAGACACTGAGCTACCTGCAGGAGTGATTCTTTCATAACCTGCAATGCCAGGGAGACAGAACTATTCACTCCCCTGGAAAGGGGGCTGAAGCCAGGGAGCAAAGTGGTTTCTCTCAGTGGGTGACACTCCCAAGGAGTCCAGCAATCTAACATCCACCGGCTTGAAATTCTCTCTCCCAGCATAGCAGTCTGAAGTCTACCTGGGATGATCCAGCTTGCTGGGGAGTGGCAACCACTATTACTAAGGATTGAGTAGGCACTTTTTCCTTGACTAAAAAGGTTTGGAGGTCTGGGCTGGGAACAGTTGAAGCAGCTGTGGCCAGAATGCTTCTCTAAATTCCTCCTCACTGGACAGGGCATTATTTTGTGTGTAACATGTTTCAGTCCATGTTTATTCATGAAATCATGGATGTTGTGTGCTGTAGCACTAATAATTATACAAAACTCCATGGTGTTCAAAAACATATATATGTATCATAATTATTGATCGACTCAACTGCTGGCATTGCTTTCATTTTGAGGCTTTCATATATAATGATCTTATAAACACTCAGTGTTTTTGGTAAACATATATACAAATTTCTATTGGTTAGATATCAGCGAATATAATGAGTGAGTCTTAGTTTGCTCCATTTAGTTTTTATAGATGCTACTGGTTTTCTCACCAGGTATGCATTAAAGTTCTGTTATTCTATAATATATACTGCTATTCCTTTATATCTTTTTTATTGTAACCATTCTGGCATTTGTGTACAAACATTCAGTGATGAACTTAGTCTTTTCCTGATAATTACAATGCTTCATATTTTTTTTTCATTATAACCATTCTGTTATATATGTACCAACATTTGATGATGAATATAATATTTTCCTGATGACTAATGGATATAGCATAATTTTATGTTTCATGGTTATTTCAATACTTTTATTTATAAATGCTTATTCAAGACTTTGCAGCTTATTTCTCCCCTACATTTTTATTTATACTCAGATATTTCAAAAGTCCCATTTGCATATCTACTATAGGGCTATTATATTAACTGTAGTCACCATGCTGTACAATAGATCTCTTGAACTTATTCCTTCTATCTGATCTTTTACTCCCTTGATTGATGTTCACACACATAATATTCACCATAAATGAATGGATGAATGTATGGATGGGGAGGGATAAGTGCTATATTAAGGGCTTTCCTATAACTTTAAATAAAAACTTGTCAGAAGGTAATCAAATAAAATTATAAGGAGCCAATAATGTATATACAAAGGAGAAAATATGAGGAAATCAGTGAAGGAAAAATGGTAATAATCTCTCTGACTTTATATTACTTGATCTCTATAAGCCTCAGTTAACTCCTCTGTGAAATGGGAATACCTACATTACTGTGTTAACCTGAAGATTAAGTAAGTCAACACATGTGTATCAGATATGGCTATTTGGTTATCATATGTTCATTTTTCCTTTTCTCTCTTTTAGAAGTGTTGCAATGTTATTGAAAGTAGTAATGTGCCAACCAATGTTTCTTGACTTGATATGACATGATGTGATATTGATATGATACCTGGAGGAGGAAAGATTTCTTAAGACTATGACAGAAAATCAATCTTCAGAGAAGACAAAATGGATACTAACCCTGTAATGACTCTCTTGAAATTCTTTTCCTGTTTTAGAATGTTTAAGCTATTCTAAATTTGTTTTTTCATTTTGGATAACTAAACAAATGTTTACCAAATGATGCATGTGAAGCACTGGAAACAGTCACTACTTTTCGTAGGTATTGAGTCTATGTTTTCAATATCTAAAAGAGGGGAAAACATCATAGTAAAATAATAAATCCAAATAGAATCTATTTTATTATTAGTTGATAAAAATTTAATAATGATAACATAATTAAACACAAATAGTGTTAACGTCTGGAAGTGTAATAATCTGTTAGGCTTTTATTCATACCAAACCATGCTTTATCAAATGTTTACTGAATGCAATGTGTAGTTTATGTGATTATCTATTAAATGTCTATTATTTAATTGATACACATAGCATGTTGATACTGGGAAAATATTAAAGATGCTAACTCCAAGTACCCTTGAGGAATTACTTGACAGAATCTTCCTGAGTAGATTTTACTAGCAGTACTGATCAGACCATCCAACCATATTAAATATGATACCAATTATCACAGCTAAAGCAAGTATGGGGGAAACTGAATTAATAATTAAGATGCCAAGTTGTGCTCTGTCCATTTTCTGAATGTAATTAAAACTAGTTTTTCATTTGTTTGTTTTGTTTTCCCTTCTACCTTTCAGAAACTTTTTGTAGCTTATGCAATACTAGATTTACTTTTGGTAACAGATGTTTTAGAATTATTTTCTGAAGAAATAAAAATTGAATGCTGTAAACTATTCCCAGATACTGTGTTTAATGGCTGGTCTATTAAATAGTATTGCAGTTTTAAAAGTTTACTGCCTGATAACTAACTGTAAAAACTGGTGATAAAGCTAAGCCAGAGTTATGTGTACTAAGTTTTTGAAACAGAATTTTTTTTTTTTGGTGCAGATGAAACGAATCCATAAAGCAATCATTTTACTTGTTGCTTCACTAATGATTACAAAAGAAAACTCAGAATCACTCAATGGCTTCATGAAGCACAGCAGAGAGCCAGGGTTATCTTTGTCATTCAGGCAGTCGAGAGTGCAGAGTATTGAAGCAAGCATAGAGACATGGTTTTACCTACTTTTACCACGAATACTTTTCCAATAATCTCCTGCGTAATTCCTTTCATTTATGCTATGCTAAGTATTTAGGAGCCTAGTACTTCTCACCCTTAATGCTATAAACAGGCTCAAATGCTTGAAACTTTGGAAAAAATAAAGCTACAGTCTCAGATTTACTTTTATGTACCTTAAATTTCATTTGCCCTACAATATTTGAACTGTGTAATAAAGGTAGCAAAATATCAAGGAGTTACACAGTAAATAGAAATTTTTCAAGGATGTCAATATTATTTTAAAAATTTATAAGTGATGATGAAAATGTAAATAGATTTGTTGCTGAGGTGGAGATGACCTTGACTAGATATATACACGCAAGGCCAGGGGTTCAGATCAAAGAATAAAATTTTTGCAGACTGTTTTATTTTTATAAAACATTTAAAGAGAAAGACAAACTGAAATAGCAAGAATCAAATAAATACAGTGCTGCAAAATCAGAGGATTTCATCGCATAAAATGCATAAAAGACTGTGCAAACTAATTTATAAACAGATTTCAGATTTTAAATGTAGTGGCAAAACTGAAGAGAGACAGATGTTAAGTTGTTGATTAGACATAATAAAAAGGTATACGTCCAATTAATATGCAAATTAGGTAATAGAGTATTATATTCTTTAATAATCCCATAGCTTAGTAGAAGTTGAATTACATAGCATTATATTTTTATCCTTAAATAAAATATTTATATATCAAAATGAGAAGGAATATTGTTTTGTTTTTTTTTCCTGAAGAAGTTTTGTTTTATATAATTATTTTAATTTCTATTTCCTCAAAGTGGGTAGGTTTAACCATTCAATCCAAATTATTTTTACTTGAAAAAAATTTAAATGGCTAGATGTCATGCCTTTGTCCTCCCTTGTCTCCATTTTATACCCTCACACACCAGTCAGTTGTGGTTTGTCAACACATATTGACAAAGACTCTCTTCTTGACCAAATTTTATAAAGACTTCTCTGCATCTTCTTCTCCCCTAGGCCTCAACCTTAGCTCCAGCCATTACTGGGCCTGCAGTGCCTGTTTTCAGCAAGAATTCAACTAGACCAACCATAATCATTTTAAAGAGAATCCCACCCTTAATATTCTGATCACTCTGTCTTAACTTCAGTTAGAATTCTGTTGTTAGTTTGACAAGAATCCCCCTACTTGGTGTCTCCTTTTAGTTATTTTTCATCCACTGACCCCATACCCCAATCATCTCCAAGGCTATAAATCCCCACTGTTCCATTGTATTCAAAATTGAGCCCAGTTGTATACTGAGGTTGTTTTTCCTTCATTGCAATATTTCCTGAATAAAATTGGTTCTCAGCCCTTCAACTACTGTCAGACTCTAGTTTTTTTAAATAGTATACTTTAGACACTTATCTGCATAGCTTTGACGGCTCCAGTGTGACTAGTTTCCTGTCAATTTGAAGAACACATTATGCTCTAGGGGGCAAATGGGTTTGCAGAATTACAGTAACAGTGCAAAGATTTATCTTCTCGGGAGTAAACTTTGTTAAATGTCGGTTGTTCAATATACCAGGTAAATATCAATAATGTGATATATTCTCATAATTTATTTTATTTGCTTATTCAGATGTTTTAAAGCACCTATTATGGGGGCCACTATATAAAATATTATAGTAAGTAATGCAATCTAGATAACTCCTCTCAGACCACAAACTGCATCACACATTTAGAGTTCCCATATACCCATCCAGGAAAGCAGCTCACTTTATAGATGTGTACACAGACACAGACACAGACACATACAGACACATACAGACATATACACACATGCACCCCTACCTCTTTTTCTCTCTTCTCTGTATGTACATAATCCTTTATCTTTTTGATGCCATTGTGTGATGCAATGTTATCAAATGTAACACTGTTATAAACATTGTAAACTTTTTTAGTAATTTTTAGTTGCACAATATTTTCTTCACATTCTTTGTTTTTGCTGTGACCATTCTGGTTATTTTCCAAATATATTCTTTTAAAAGACAGTACAATGGAGGACATCAGGAAATCGAATCACTGATTGTAATAAAATTGTTTACTATATTAGAATATTAATGTCAATTGTTATAAACAATAGTTTATTTTTTGCTCATATCACATACTGGTGTCTATCAGATTTCCTCTACATGCTGATGTTGGCATCTGGGATTTTTCCAACTGTGACAGCATTCGCCACAGGATGCTCTAAGCTCTCAGATGACCAAACGGAGTCTATTTTGGATCCTTCAAGGTATCTTCTTGAGGTGTTCATAGACTGAGTCACATAGCTCCAACCCTAATTGCAAGAACTGAGAGTTTCATGTGTGTCCAAAAGGGTGAGTTAGTCTGTCATATCCGAGACATTCTGTGGCAAGAATTATGTGTAATAATTGTCATAAATAAATCCTGTAAAGTTAAAAAAAACTTTAGGAATTTGAAATTAAATGTATAAATTAAATTTCTGTGGTGAGATTATGTTTTGAAATATTTAAAAGAAAAATTATCTCATAGAATAATTGTAATAAGGAAAATAAGCATTGTGGACCTCTGGAAACTGAAATCATATTTTTTAGATTTTATATTTCATTTTAAAATATTATAAATGTATTATTGCCCTATGAAACATATGCTTATTAACCTGGTTCCCAGCTTATAAGGACATTTTATCAAAATGCATTCTTTTATTATACTTTAAGTTCTGGGGTACATGTAGAGGATGTGCAGGTTTGTTACACAGGTGTACATGTGTGTGCCATGGTGTTTTCCTGCACCCATCAACCCATGATATATGTTAGGTATTTCTCCTAATGCTATCCCTCCCCACACCCCACAGCCCTCGACAGGCTCTGATGTGTGCTGTTTCCCTCCCTGTGTTCATGTGTTCTCATTGTTAAACTCCACCTATGAGTGAGAACATGTGATGTTTGGTTTTCTGTTCTTGTGTTAGTTTGCTGAGAATGATGGTTTCCAGCTTCATCCATGTTCCTCCAAAGGACATAAATTCATGTTTTTATGGCTGCATACTATTCCATGGTGCATATGTGTCACATTTTCTTTCTCCAATCTACCATTAATGGGCATTTGGGTTGGTTCCAAGTCTTTGCTATTGTGAACAGTGCCACAATAAACATACGTGTATTTAATAGTCTCTTCTGAGGGTGTTTTATTGATTTAATCAGAAAAAAATCTCAACTATTTCAAGTATGCCTATGAGATCACAAATTCTTAAATATGTGTATTAAAACAACAAATTTTGCTTTTTAACGTATTTTAGCTAATAATGAAAACAACACTCATCAAGTAACAAATATTTGTTATTCTAATAGAAGTAAACAACTGTAATAGTTTATGTTTTTATATCTATATTTTAAAACTAAAAAATTGATATAACTGCTTTGGTATTTTTAATGAAATCTAAAATATCAGAATAATTTCTGAATCAGAGGAGTATTGCAGTCAGATTGGAGATACCATGGTACAAAAATAGGTTAATATATATCTATTTCTAATAATCCTTATTATTTTATAAATTATAGTAAAATTAATACTTTTGGTATGTCCAAAGTCACTGATGATCATATTTGTGAACTATACTATGTTTCAGAAGAGCAATATTTAATTATCATTTTATTTTTGAAATATTCAAAGGTAAATCTGATTTTAAAATGCATGTAATTGATGGGAATTTTATCATCATTTTATAGGTTCTTATGCTGTTGATGGTAAAACTCTTGCACAATACGAAAATATTTGCTTTTATCATGAGTTCAAAAAATATTGGATTCTTTGAATATAAATGATGAAAACATTTATAATATATACAGCCACAGGTGGCAAAAAATGTAACAAGCTAAACTATAAAAGTCAATTTACTCCCTAAAGAGAGAGATCTTTCTATTAAATAACTTGTATGCATGATTATTCTTTTTATGTTTTATTGGCTACAAGCTTCAACAATTGGGATACATTATCTATGAATTTTTTTAACATATAAAACATGGAGAGAACAGAATAGTTAAGCACATACTCTTTTCTTTTTCTTGCATCTCTACCCAATTTCTCTGCTCCCAGAAGTCCTAAAAATTGTGTTTGCTTTCTTAATGACCAAATACTCCAGGTCTTTCTTGTAGTTTCTAGCTCGTGCACTACATTTAATAAATTTCAAGATCACAAGCTAGTTATTCGTGATGTTCTTTCTTACTGGGTCATTGTTCCTGTGTCTTTTAAGCAGACAGATAGAGTTTTAGGGAAAAAACAGCATGAGTAACAACTAATATTTCCAAATTAAAATATAGAATTCATACATCTGCTTTTCTTTTTTAAATTTTTACTTCTTTGTTCTCATGTTGAATTACAACATTATTTTTATATGCTAATTTAGATCTATTTTTTGAGTATCAATATCAATAATATGATTAAAAGTAGAATTATGTAATAAATCTTTTAACATGTATATTATAAGAATTCTAACATAGTAAATATATTAAAGTATATGCTATTTAAAAATATATAATATAATATATAAGTATGTAATTTATATATTTAAAATATAAGGATATTATATACATACATATATAGAAAGAGAAAGAGTGAGAAAGAGAGAAAGGAGGAGGGAAAGAAAGTCTTTTTTGTCTTTATATACATTTCATTAGGATAGTAGTCAAATGAATGTGACTTTAAATCACTTGAAATAATCTCTTTCCCTGTATTGCTGCTAATTAAAAGAGAGTAAGTTTTGTATGTGTTTTTTGAAATAAAGATTACTTGTTTAATCTAATTTAACTTTTGGAATTATATTAACCTATTAGTAAGTTCTATAGTAAAACTTACAAGAGTTGCATCACAGAGGTTCTGCTTCTTCTATTCATGTCATGTCCATTGTATTCTATTTCATTCCTCCTTACATAGAATAACGTTATTGTTGTTTTTACATTTTCTTTCAAGTTTATAAATGGAAAGCCATTTTTTTATATAGTGTTCCCTTTCAGACACATTATAATATATCAACAGTGTAAAAAAGATATGAAAGTACTGACAAATATTATTCATTGCTCTAATTAGCTATTGTGTAATATAATACTGATAAACCTTTGCAAGTGTCTTGAGCTAAAATGCTAACCACCTCTAGTAAATATATTTGTTGTGAGCATTAAAGAGGTAAGACTAACATAATAATTTATACAAAAGTCATGTAATATTATGTAATCACATGATTCACAAAATCACACATAATGTGAAAAGGAGAGAATTAGCATAATTATTTTAATTGGGTTTTAAAAGAACAAGAAAAACATGAGGTAGATAAAGTGCTTATGAGCGCAAGTCAGCTACACATCAAAGCAAGCCGATTATATTTAATTTGATTTTCTTTTTGTGTTTGGTGTTTTGGGAAAATGGTATATTAGAGAGTCTGGGGAGCTAAAATGTATACTGATGATTCTGAAATTGTACTTTTCCATTACTTTTATTAGTTATTGTGGAGCTGTTCATTGTCTTCTGGATATGATGATGTGATTTTTATATCTCCTCTTGCCTGTTAATATAGTATATTCACATTGCTTAAGGACACCTTTCTTTGTCTCTAGTTCCAGGTATGGCTGATTGATTAGATTACATTGAATTTTTATGCATGTCCAAATTAAATATGATTTTCCAGTTATAAACAGAAAACTATTCTTTTGTCTTAATTTGGGCATGTAAGTGGAAATAGCTCTTTTTAATCTCAGCAACAACAACAAAAAAAGTCCAGCCCTGCTTTCCAATTCTAATGCTATAATACAGGTGACATTATTCTTATTTAAGTAAACTTATTTATTTCCCAGGGATTGGTGTGGAGAAAGATCAACTGATTAATTGTTAGAGTAAAAGTAAGGTCCTGAAATTATAAATCAAGCAATAATAATAATAAAGAATAGAGGAAGAAAAAGTGGCAAGGTTAAAAAAAACTATAAGGAAAACTTTTCATTAACTATTTTGCCAATTACATTGAAGTACACTTTGGTCAATTATAGCGAGAAAATTCATGCTGAAGATTAAATTTTTATCACAAACTAGGATTATCTTTATTATTTGTTTTCCTGACTATCCAGCCATTAATGTATTACTCCATTTGATTTGTAACATTCCAATTCAAAAGCAGCCCTATTAATGTATTTTAACATTTTAGCCAGTTTCACTAAGGATTTCAGTTCCCTAACAGAGATTGTTACTGTTCAAGAAGACTAAATTATATCTTCATGTAGCAATTTAAGTCTAGATTCCAAAAGGTCTGTTTCTGACAATAACTTTCAGGTTAATTAGAGCTTGTTTAGTAGTTGCAAACTGTTGGGCAGTTAAGCAAACTAGAAAAGACAAGCTTACTTAAAGCGGAGCAGAAATACAGCTTGTCCTGACTGATCCTATTACCTGTGAAGAACATATTAGCCAAATTAGCATATAGAGTAATAAAACACAAGGGTATAACATAATGAAGTACATACTGTGATTTGAGAAAACCACAAAAAAATTTATATTCACAAAATATACCTAAAAATAGATTAACAGATATGGGATGTTCAAGATGTGAGAGAGAGAGAGAGAGAGAGAGAGAGAATGTCTGACTATGGCAGTAAATATTAGTCACCAGCTAGTGTATGACTACCTTGTCATCTAAAAAAATAAAAAAATGTAGGTATACTCATTGTTCCTACCATAATATCAAATAATTTTATTATTTTCTTGTTACAGTTACATGAAACATGGATATACTGTTTGGACATTTGCAATGTTTAACAAATAACATTCAAAAACATAAAAACATGACAGAAAAATCAGTTGACTTACCATAATATTGTTTTATCACATACTGTTCAGTTAAAAATATCCAGTCTCATCAAGACAGAATAATTACTTTTAAAAAGCAGAAGAAAATCCAGAGACAAAAACTCCAAAATAGGGTCACTGTCATTGAAATGCATAAAGGTTCAGTTTTTGCTTTATTTTGTTTTGTTTGCTTTTAATGATGCCTGTCGTCAACAGAATTAAAGAACATTTTTAGCATACTTTAGGTAATATACTATTCATTCATTATATACTAAGATTCTTTTTTTTTTTTTTTTGAGACGGAGTTTTGCTGGTTACCTAGGCTGGAGTGCAATGGTGCGATCTCGGCTCACC
This sequence comes from Callithrix jacchus, assembly GCF_049354715.1. Taxonomy (NCBI): domain Eukaryota; kingdom Metazoa; phylum Chordata; class Mammalia; order Primates; family Cebidae; genus Callithrix; species Callithrix jacchus. The sequence continues at coordinate 80,425,816 of NC_133504.1, forward strand.
ACAACCTCTGCCTCCTGGATTCAGGCAATTCTCCTCCCTCAGCTTTCTGAGTAGCTGGGATTACAGGCATGCACCACCATGCCCAGCTAATTTTTTTCTTTTTTTTCTTTTTGTATTTTTAGTAGAGACGGGGTTTCACCATGTTGACCAGGATGGTCTCGATCTTTTGACCTCGGGATCCACCCGCCTCGGCCTCCCAAAGTGCTGGGATTACAGGCGTGAGCCACCGTGCCCGGCCCTATAGTAAGATTCTTTCTAAAACAAAATATTTCTTAAATAACATCTAAAATAAAATCATATAGGCAAAAAATACATGTATGGATGAGGAATAGAGGGAAATGTTTTCATAAACAAGCAATCTTGAGAAAAATGTCCACAAATTCTAACTAGCTATATAACCTGGAATAATATATGTGTGTTGTGTAAGATTTACTTTGCTTATTTCTGAAATGAAAACAATGTTAACCCCTGTCTTATAGATTCATTGTAAGAAACAAAAGAAATAATTCATGTGAAGGCCTTAGCATTGTGTGTGAAAAGTACTAAATATTTTTTAAAAGAAACAGTTGTTACTGTGTTCCAGAATAATGAGCTACTTCCTGAGGTGAGATGGTTAAAGTCAATAGGATGTAATTATTTGTGGACCTGTCAAATGGGACAGTGATAGTATATTCAATTCTTTCTCTTTTAGATTTGCAGAAAATTGATGTTCCATCCTCTTAAATTTCACACCTACTCTCTTTTTCTTTCTGAGGCTTTCAAATAGTGATCACAAGAGCTTAGACTGACCCTCAAGAATCAATGGAGAAATATTTGCTTATTAAGAATACAGAAAATAGAATTCTCTCTCGTCCCTTTTTCTAATTTAATTTCTGCACTCTTTTCCTCCTCTCTGTTTCCATATTTCATTATTGGACATAGTACAGTTGTTTCTTGTTTATTTCACTATGCCTCATTACTTACAGTATCTCAGGTTCATCTCCCAGAGTCGATGTGAGTGCAAAGTAAATAAGTTATCCTTTTAGGATTCCCAGGAAATTCATAATATTGCCACAAGCTGCTAGACAATATTTTTTTCTGAAATTTGTATGTGACCAAGAGCATTCTTTCTGCCTTTGATACTGGTCTCATCTTTTCTAGATTTGACTGGGTTGCTCAAGATATGTATCCTTCCCTGTAGGCTATTATATAAGAAATTCCATATCTATAATTTATAGAAATTTACTAACTTAAATGAAATACAAACAAAACAAAATCTTTCCTGTATGTTTTGAGAAAAATAACTGTTACATTCTTAGGCTGGCATATACGCAAAAGGAAAAGGTGAACATCTGCACAGGATGTTTCAGAGAATATCTGAAAATCAGAAATAAGAGAATAGTGAGGGAGGGGGGACTCAAGATGGCGCTGTGAGAACCACCCAGGATTGGAGCCCGTGTTGAATTCGCAAACGGTGAGTCAGTGCTGCATTTCCAGACTGATCTTTGTTGCCCACAGAACGGGGAAACTCCCAAGTATAAAAAGACACGGGACGCCAGGCAGTAGGTCTGCCTGGCAAAGCCGGCAGCCGGGGCGGCGGCGGCCGGCCCTACCCAGCAATCCCCACAGGGCGCGCTTGTCCGGGTGCCTTGTTGAACCGGCAACCTGAGACTTGAGAGGGCTGGACTTGAGACTGAACGAGACTTGCACGGTAGCCCAGCCCAGGGGATTGCAGGGACAGATCGTTTGGGATACCCAGTGGGACGAACAAAACCGCGATTTCAAACTATCCCGGGCAGACTGTCCGAGACGCTCTGTGGGGGAGGGGCGTCCACCACCATGGAGGCAACCTGCCCCAACTGATATACACGCCCACTGCTGAGGCAGCCAGCTGTTGCCGAGGCAACCCGCCCCAACTGAGATACACGCCCACTGCTGACGCAGCCAGCCGTTGCCGAGGCAACCCGTCCCTACTGAGATACACGCCCACTGCTGACGCAGCCTGCCGTTGCTGAGGCAACACGCTACAACGAAGAGACTCCGCCGCAGGGTGTGGCGGAGACCACAGCAGAGCCTGCAGGAACAGCGCGAATCACACAACAGCAGGGCGGAGCCTCGGCAGCCAAACAGTGGCTAGTCTGCCTTTGAGCTGGGCAGGACACCTGATCGGACATCCAAAAATAAAGCCCAAACCCCTCAACACAGAGCATTTGAGAAAAAAAAAAGGGTTGTTTAATGAGCTGTGTTGCAGCAGAATCAAACATAGCAGCCTAACAGCCCTGAATGAACAACAGAGTGCACAGCTCAGCAATTAAACCCCTATAAAGTACAAACTGTCTCCTCAAGCAGCTCCCTGACCCCTCTATATCCAAAAGACTGTCATCAGGCAGGCATCATCCTGGGACAAAGAGAGCAGAAAAAGAAACTGGTAGCATCCCTCGCTGTGCCACGGCTACTAGAGGTGCACCCCAGACAAGCAGGGTCTGGAGCGGACCTCAACAGTCGTACAGCGAAGGGGCTAGACTGGTAGAAGGAAAACCAAGCAACAGAAATACTTCATCATCAACATTCTGGGTGTCCACTCAGAGACCCAAACGAAAAGTCAGCAACTACGCAGACGACCAGCGGACAAATCCACAAAGATGGGAAGAAACCACCGCAAAAAGGAGGAAAACACCCGAAACCAGAACACATCGCCTCCTAGAAAGGACCAAGACTCCTCACCAGCAAGGGAACAAAGCTGGACGGAGAATGACTGTGACGAAATGACGGAATTAGACTTCAGAAGATGGATAATGAGAAACTTTTGTGAGCTAAAAGATCATGTATTAAATCAATGCAAAGAAACTAAGAACCTTGAAAAAAGATTTGAAAAAAGATTCGAGGAAATGATAACAAGAATGGATACCTTAGAGAGGAATATGAATGAATTAAAGGAGCTGAAAAACACAATACGAGAACTTCGCGAAGCAAACGCAAGTTTCAATAGCCGAATTGACCAAGCAGAAGAAAGAATATCTGAAGTCGAAGACCAACTCAATGAAATAAAACGAGAAACCAAGATCAGAGAAAAAAGCGCAAAAAGGAATGAACAAAGTCTCCAAGAAATGTGGGACTATGTGAAAAGACCTAACCTACGTTTGATAGGTGTACCAGAAGGGGACGAAGAGAATGAATCCCAGCTGGAAAATACTCTTCAGGACATCATCCAGGAAAATTTCCCCCACCTAGCAAGACAAGCCAACACTCAATTGCAGGAAATACAGAGAACACCACAAAGATATTCCGCAAGAAGAGCAACCCCAAGGCACATAATCGTCAGATTCAACAGGGTTGAAATAAAGGAGAGAATACTAAGGGCAGCCAGAGAGAAAGGTCGGGTCACCCACAAAGGGAAACCCATCAGACTCACAGCAGATCTCTCGGCAGAAACACTACAAGCCAGAAGAGAGTGGGGGCCAATATTCAACATTCTTAAAGAAAAGAACTTTCAACCCAGAATTTCATATCCAGCCAAACTGAGCTTCAGAAGTGAAGGAAGAATAAAATCCTTTGCGAACAAGCAAGTACTCAGAGATTTTGTCACCACCAGGCCTGCTTTACAAGAGCTCCTAAAAGAGGCACTACACATAGAAAGGATCAATCAGTACCAGCCATTCCAAAATCAAACTGAATGCTAAAGAGCTTCAACATAATGAAGAATCTACAACAACTAACAGGCAAAACAGCCACTTAGAATCAAAATGGCAGTATCAATTTCACACATAACAATATTAACCCTAAATGTAAATGGACTAAATGCACCAATCAAAAGACACAGACTGGCAAATTGGATAAAAATCCAAAACCCATCAGTGTGCTGTATCCAGGAAACCCATCTCACATGCAAGGATACACAAAGGCTCAAAATAAAGGGATGGAGGAAGATTTACCAAGCTAATGGAAAGCAAAAAAAAGCAGGAGTTGCAATTCTCATCTCTGATAAAATAGACTTTAAAGCAACAAAGATCAAAAGAGACAAAGAAGGCCATTACATAATGGTAAAAGGATCGATACAACAAGAAGAGTTAACGATCCTAAACATATATGGACCCAACACAGGAGCACCCAGATACATAAGGCAAGTTCTTAATGACTTACAGAAGGACTTAGACTCCCACACAATAATAGTGGGAGACTTTAACACTCCACTGTCAATACTAGACAGATCAACCAGACAGAAAATCAACAAGGATACCCAGGGCTTGAACTCAGACCTGGAGCAAGCAAACCTGGTGGACATTTACAGAACTCTCCACCCCAAATCCACAGAATACACATTCTTCTCAGCACCACATCACACCTACTCTAAAATTGACCACATAATTGGAAGTAAAGCACTGCTCAACAAATGCAAAACAACTGAAATCATAACAAACAGCGTCTCAGACCATAGTGCAATCAAGTTAGAACTCAGAATTCAGAAACAGACCCAGAACCGCACAGTTTCATGGAAACTGAACAACTGGCTCTTGAATATTGACTGGGTAAACAACGAAATGAAGGCAGAAATAAAGAAGTTCTTCGAAACTAATGAGAATGAAGACACAACGTGCCAGAACCTCTGGGACACATTTAAAGCAGTCTCTAGAGGAAAGTATATAGCAATAAGTGCCCATATGAGGAGAATGGAGAGATCCAAAATTGACACCCTATCGTCAAAATTGAAAGAGCTAGAGGAGCAAGATCAAAAAAACTCAAAACCCAGCAGAAGACAAGAAATTACTAAGATCAGAGCTGAGCTGAAGGAGATTGAGACACGAAAAACCCTTCAAAAAATCAATAAATCCAAGAGCTGGTTTTTTGAAAAGATCAACAAAATAGACAGACCACTAGCCAGATTGATTAAAAAGAAAAGAGAGAACAACCAAATAGATGCAATAAAAAATGATAAAGGGGAAATCACCACAGATTCCACAGAAATTCAAACCATCATCAGAGAATATTACAAACAACTCTATGCACATAAACTAGTAAACCTGGAAGAAATGGATAAATTCCTGGACTCCTGTGTCCTCCCAAGCCTAAACCAGGAGGAAGCTGAAACTATGAATAGACCAATAACAAGGTCTGAAGTTGAGGCAGCAATTAAGAGCCTACCTCACAAAAAAAGCCTAGGTCCAGATGGGTTCACAGCCGAATTCTACCAGACACACAAGGAGGAGCTGGTACCATTCCTTCTAAAACTATTTCAAACAATCCAAAAAGAGGGAATCCTTCCCAAATCATTTTATGAGACCAACATCATCCTGATACCAAAACCCGGCAGAGACCCAACGAGAAAAGAAAACTTCAGGCCAATATCCATGATGAACATAGATGCAAAAATCTTCAATAAAATATTGGCAAGCCGATTGCAACAGCAAATCAAAAAACTTATTCATCATGATCAAGTAGGATTCATCCCAGGGATGCAAGGCTGGTTCAACATACGCAAGTCTATCAACGTAATTCACCACATAAACAGAACCAAAAACAAAAACCACATGATTATCTCAATTGACGCAGAGAAGGCATTTGACAAAATTCAACAGCCCTTTATGCTAAAAACCCTCAATAAACTCGGTATCGATGGAACGTATCTCAAAGTAATAAAAGCTATTTATGACAAACCAACAGCCAATATCATACTGAATGGGCAAAAACTGAAAGCATTCCCTTTGAAATCTGGTACTAGACAAGGATGCCCTCTCTCACCACTCCTATTCAATATAGTACTGGAAGTTCTAGCCAGAGCAATCAGGCAAGAAAAAGAAATAAAGGGTATTCAAATAGGAAAGGTGGAAGCCAAATTGTCTCTATTTGCAGACGACATGATAGTATACCTAGAAGACCCCATCGCCTCAGCCCAAAAACTCCTGAAACTGATAAACAACTTCAGCAAAGTCTCAGGATATAAAATCAATGTGCAAAAATCACAAGCATTCGTCTACACCAACAACAGACTTAAAGAAAGCCAAATCAAGAGCGAACTGCCATTCGCAATTGCTACAAAAAGAATAAAATACCTTGGAATACAACTCACAAGGAACGTAAGGGACCTCTTCAAGGAGAACTACAAACCACTGCTCAACGAAATCAGAGAGGACACAAACAGATGGAGAAACATTCCATGTTCATGGTTAGGAAGAATTAATATCGTGAAAATGGCTATACTGCCCAAAGTAATTTACAGAATCAACGCTATCCCCATCAAGCTACCATTGACTTTCTTCACAGAACTGGAAAAAACCACCATGAACTTCATATGGAACCAAAAGAGAGCCCGCATAGCCAAGTCAATTCTAAGCAAAAAGAACACAGCGGGGGGCATCACACTACCGGATTTCAAACTATACTACAAGGCTACAGTAATCAAAACAGCATGGTACTGGTACCAAAACAGAGATATAGACCAATGGAACAAAACAGAGGCACCGGAGGCAACACAACATACATACAACTATACAATCTTTGATAAACCTGACAAAAACAATCAATGGGGAAAGGATTCCATGTTTAACAAATGGTGTTGGGAAAACTGGCTAGCCATGTGCAGAAAGCAGAAACTGGACCCCTTCCTGACACCTTACACTAAAATTAACTCCAGATGGATTAAAGACTTAAACATAAGACCTGGCACCATAAAAACCCTAGAAGGAAATCTAGGCAAAACTATCCAGGACATAGGAGTAGGCAAGGACTTCATGAACAAAACACCAAGAGCATTGGCAACAAAAGCCAAAATAGACAAATGGGACCTAATGAAACTCCACAGCTTCTGCACGGCAAAAGAAACAGTCACTAGAGTGGATCGGCAACCAACAGAATGGGAAAAAATTTTCGCAGTCTACCCATCTGACAAAGGGCTGATATCCAGAATTTACAAACAACTCAAGCAGATTTACAGGAAAAAAACAAACAAGCCCATTCAAAAGTGGGCAAAGGATATGAACAGATACTTTACGAAAGAAGACATATATGAGGCCAAGAATCATATGAAAAAATGCTCATCGTCACTGGTCATCAGAGAGATGCAAATCAAAACCACATTGAGATACCATCTCACGCCAGTTAGAATGGCGATCATTAAAAAATCTGGAGACAACAGATGCTGGAGAGGATGTGGAGAAAAAGGAACACTTTTACACTGTTGGTGGGAGTGTAAATTAGTTCAACCATTGTGGAAGACAGTGTGGCGATTCCTCAAGGCCTTAGAAATAGAAATTCCATTTGACCCAGCAATCCCATTACTGGGTATATATCCAAAAGACTATAAATCATTTTACTATAAGGACACATGTACACGAATGTTCATTGCAGCACTGTTTACAATAGCAAAGACCTGGAATCAACCCAAATGCCCATTGATAATAGACTGGATTGCAAAAATGTGGCACATATACACCATGGAATATTATGCAGCAATCAGAAATGATGAGTTCGTGTCGTTTGTAGGGACATGGATGAATCTGGAAAACATCATCCTCAGCAAACTGACACAAGAACAGAAAATGAAACACCGCATATTCTCACTCATAGGTGGGTGATGAAAAATGAGAACACATAGACACAGAAAGGGGAGTACTAAACACTGGGGTCTATTGGGGGGAAAAGGGGAGGGCCAGTGGGAGGGGGAGGTGGGGAGGGATAGCCTGGGGAGAAATGCCAAATGTGGGTGAAGGGGAGAAGAAAAGCAAAGCACACTGCCATGTGTGTACCTACGCAACTGTCTTGCATGCTCTGCTCATGTACCCCAAAACCTATAATCCAATAAAAAATTAAAAAAAAATAAAATAAAATAAAAAAAAAAAAAAAAAAAAAAAAAAAAATAAGAGAATAGTGAGTAGCTCAGATGAGATACCAAGTTATCTGCTGATCAAAATGCACTGCACACTCTCAGAAAAAAAATGTGAATTTGAAGCAAGTATTTACCAAGTTTTTCTCACCTATTGAGAGATTAGGTACTCTATATATTAATGTGTCCAAGTTTCATAAACCCATGAGTAGAACTTTGAAGTAGATAAATAAATGTTTCTTTCTATGACTTTTAATTTTCCTTAGAAACCTGAAAATCCTGGAGCAATTTCAAAAGTAAGCTTGCTTTCTAAGCTGTTTTTGACGACTTCTCTCAAATCATAGTTATACCAAAAGCATCAGTGCAGATAATTTTCATAAGGAAAATAGTAAAACCATAGTGAGCATGTGGCCTATCCTGGGATTTCTTGGCTCCCATAATAGGATGAGCCAATTCCCATAATAAGTCTTCCTTCATGTCTCTGTCCAGATAGATGATAGATAGATAGATCTCATTGTTTCTGTTTCTCTGGAGAACCATGACTAATAAAAAGTCAAAATAGACATATTTATATAAACAAATCAATAACAAAACTGCATAATCAAAACTATTAGTTAAGAAGAAATTAAGTAAATAAGCAATGTTTAAGCTATGTACTTTTTGCCTTATATATCCATTTTAAAGAAAGTTGAAGTTCTCCCAATTAGAATAAACTTATTTGGTCAAATTGATACAGGTTTTGAGGTCTGAGGTGTACAAAAGCATTTGATAATATCTCAGAAGCTCTGTTGTTATCTAATAGGAGCAGGAAAAGACAGAACTTCCCTTAGAATGTGCAGGAAAATTGAACAACTAAGACCTGCTGATTTAACACTTTCCTGGCAACACTGTCAAATTACATTATTTTGGTATGTCTCTGTCTTTCATTTGTAAAAATGAGAGCATTTACTATAGTATACGCCAGGAACTGTAATTAAAGAATAAACTCTTCTAGCAAAACAGTTTTTATAATTACCCACCACATTAAAAACATCAATAGCTAATTTATTATAAGTATTATTATTGTTAATGTTATTGTTATTCTTACCAATCTTTTTATTAAATTTCTATAAAATAATTAAAGGCCCTAATGAAGCCTCTTATATTCAAAATTATTTGTAAGAAAACAGAATAATAAGAAAACATGAGTAAGAAAATTGCACATAAAAAAATTGTGCTTGTATATCTGAGCAAGTGTTGCTTAAAACCGTGAAATGCACATTTTTGTGACTATTCTTCACTCAAATGTGGAAAATTAAATTCAAAATATTTGAACATTAAAATAATCCAAGCATTAGCATGTTTAATGCAAACGATCTTAAAATGTGTTTGCATTTAATGTTTTGTCTGAATCTGATTTTACAAAGTTAGTGACTATATTAAATATTTTTAAACTAATTTATTAGTTCCAGCCTAACATTAGATGCTACCAGGATTTCTTTGCTGAGAACGATTTTAGAGCTACTATCAGATAATTCATATGGCTTAACATTTAAGAATACGTGTAATTGAACGCAATGATTCTAGCACAAGTATCATGTATGGACCCTAAGAAGTTAAAAGAAAATTTAAAAATGGGCTAGGTGGCAGGAAGAAAAAACAAGGGTGGAGATGAATAAATGTTTCAAGGTAATAGGGTTAACTGCAAACAGCTCACTAGCACCCAGGCATCCTGTGACAGTCAAACATCTTACAGCCCACCTGCACTCAAGCATGCTGTCTGCAAGCATTCAGTTCAAGCTGCACGACCTTATAAAACCCCTCCAGCCCCTGCCTCTTTGCAAACAGCCTTCCCACTTTGATGTATTGCCCATTGCTACCTTGCAACGTATCTCCCCCTTTTTACTCACAAATCTGACTTTCTTTCTCTACCACTCTCTAGGTAAATTACTTTATTGTCCATGACACCAGCCTGAGGCAGTGACTGATCATGACACAGTAGCCTAAAAATCTTTTAGAATCTTGATTTTAAAAAGATAGCAAATGTTCCTTGATGTTATCTAAACTAACCTTGTAATGTTCCATCTACATACATAGTGGTGTCAAAAAGTGTCAAACAAAATGTCTTATTTTTTACTTTTTATGAAATGTGATTATATTAAAAATTATGTAGTTATACAATTTTTACAGGATTATTCAAATTCACTTTGCACAACAGTGTATTCCCCAATGTTCCTTTCACACTGGGTCCTCTTTCAGCATTATTATAACTGACAGAAAGTATTAAACATAGCAGTACTAGCTGTTGGGAACACATTATGCATTGCTAATACATTATTTATAATGCCAGAGAAAGAAAAATGCCCCTTCTAAAAGCATACAGACTTTATGCGTGCTTTAGCTATTGGGGCTGCTGAAAGAAGTCAAGCAGAAGATAATTTTCATGGTGTTGTAAACCTAAATTACAACTTGTTTTTCTGAATTCAAATAGTTGTGACTTCATAAAAACACGTTTTTAAAAATGTAATTAATGTTACATTTTAAGTTTTAATTAACCAATTTAGGAAACAGTGGTTTGTAATGAAGAAATTAAATGTTTGTATTTATGTATAGCTCTGAAGTTTCCTCACTTTAAGATATTTTAGATGTTTTAGCTGATCCACAATCTAAGAAGATAATTGAATTTTTAAATATAATATTACATATAACATGTACATATATAAAATGTAACATATAGTCATGTATAATAGTATTTTGTAAATCTAACCTACATATTAATGACTTTTTAAAAGTAGCATTCATTAAGGGAGTATAATATTTAAATGAAATACATTTTCATATAATACTCTTAAAATTCTACTAAACTTACACTTTAAAAGAGAAAACTTTGGAAATAACATTATTTCCAGTACTGTTTCTGTACATATTATTTCCAGTAATAAGAGTAGGTTCTACAATCATCGATGTGACTTTAAAATCTGAACTTACCACTATCTATTTTATTGACCAAAAATTATTTGAACCTTCACCAAATAAGCATCTATACATTAACCTTTGTTTCCACAATGTTGTAAGTTTCTCAGGTAATAAATAAAATATATTACTGCACTGAAAATAATTCAATGATCTCTTTTACCATTTTGATGTTTTGTTTAGTGTTTCTAACAGTTTCCCCTTTACCATATAAGCAATCTCCATCAATTACTCTTGAGCCTGGAAAGGCTAGTGTTATGTGTTTGGCTTGATGATTTGTATTGGTATGTCACAGTTGCTAATACATATATATATATTTTTTTTTGCATTTTAGGTTTTGGGGTACATGTGCAGAGCATGCAATACAGTTGCATAGGTACACACATGGCAGTGTGCTTTGTTTGCTTTCTCCCCTTCACCCACATTTGGCATTTCTCCCCAGGCAATCCCTCCCCACCTCCCCCTCCCACTGGCCCTCCCCTTTTCCCCCCTATAGACCCCAGTGTTTAGTACTCCCCTCTCTGTGTCCATGTGTTCCCATTTTTCATCACCCGCCTATGAGTGAGAATATGCGGTGTTTCGTTTTTTGTTCTTGTGTCAGTTTGCTGAGAATGATGTTCTCCAGATTCATCCATGTCCCTACAAACGACACGAACTCATCATTTCTGATTGCTGCATAATATTCCATGGTGTATATGTGCCACATTTTCCCAATCCAGTCTATCATCGATGGGCACTTGGGTTGATTCCAGGTCTTTGCTATTGTAAACAGTGCTGCAAAGAAAATTCGTGTACATGTGTCCTTATAGTAGAACGATTTATAGTCCTTTGGATATATACCCAGTAATGGGATTGTTGGGTCAAATGAGATTTCTATTTCTAAGTTCTTGAGGAATCGCCACACCGTCTTCCACAATGGTTGGACTAATTTACACTCCCACCAACAGTGTAAAAGTGTTCCTTTTTCTCCACATCCTCTCCAGCATCTGTTGTCTCCAGATTTTTTAATGATCGCCATTCTAACTGGCGTGAGATGGTATCTCAATGTGGTTTTGATTTGCATCTCTCTGATGACCAGTGACGATGAGCATTTTTTCATATGATTATTGGCCTCATATATGTCTTCTTCTGTAAAGTGTCTGTTCATATCCTTTGCCCACTTTTGAATGGGCTTGTTTGTTTTTTTCCTGTAAATCTGTTTGAGTTCTTTGTAAATTCTGGATATCAGCCCTTTGTCAGATGGGTAAACTGCAAAAATTTTTTCCCATTCTGTTGGTTGCCGATTCACTCTAGAGACTGTTTCTTTTGCCGTGCAGAAGCTGTGGAGTTTGATTAGGTCCCATTTGTCTATTTTGGCTTTTGTTGCCAATACTTTTGGTGTTTTGTTAATGAAGTCCTTGCCTGCTCCTATGTCCTGGATGGTTTTGCCTAGATTCCTTCTAGGGTTTTTATGGTGCCAGGTCTTATGTTTAAGTCTTTAATCCATCTGAAGTTAATTTTGGTGTAAGGTGTCAGGAAGGGGTCCAGTTTCTGCTTTCTGCACATGGCTAGCCAGTTTTCCCAGCACCATTTGTTGAACAGGAAATCCTTTCCCCATTGCTTGTTTTTGTCAGGTTTATCAAAGATTGTATGGTTATAGCTATGTTGTGTTGCCTCTGATGCTTCTGTTCTGTTCCCTTGATCTATATCTCTGTTTTGGTACCAGTACCATGCTGTTTTAATTACTGTAGCCTTGTAGTATAGTTGAAATCCGGTAGTGTGATGCCCCCCGCTGTGTTCTTTTTGCTTAGAATTGACTTGGCTATGTGGGCTCTCTTTTGGTTCCATATGAAGTTCATGGTGGTTTTTTCCAGTTCTGTGAAGAAAGTCAACGGTAGCTTGATGGTTATAGCATTGATTCTGTAAATTACTTTGGGCCGTATAGCCATTTTCATGATATTAATTCTTCCTAACCATGAACATGGAATGTTTCTCCATCTGTTTGTGTCCTCTCTGATTTCGTTGAGCAGTGGTTTGTAGTTTTCCCTGAAGAGGTCCCTTACATTTCTTGTGAGTTGTATTCCAAGGTATTTTATTCTTTTTGTAGCAATTGTGAATGGCAGTTCGTTCTTGATTTGGCTCTCTTTAAGTCTGTTATTGGTGTAGAGGAAGGCTTGTGATTTTTGCACATTGATTTTATATCCTGAGACTTTGCTGAAGTTGCTTATCAGTTTCAGGAGATTTTGGGCTGAGGCGATGGGGTCTTCCAGATATACTATCATGTCGTCTTCAAATAGAGACAATTTGGCTTCCACCTTTCCTATTTGAATACCCTTTATTTCTTTTTCTTGCCTGATTGCTCTGGCTAGAACTTCCAGTACTATATTGAATAGGAGTGGTGACAGAGGGCATCCTTTTCTAGTGCCGGATTTCAAAGGGTTTGCCCATTAAGTATGATATTGGCTGTTGGTTTGTCATAAATAGCTTTTATTACTTTGAGATACGTTCCATCGATACGAAGTTTATTGAGGGTTTTTAGCATAAAGGGCTGTTGACTTTTGTCAAATGCCCTCCCTCCATCAATTGAGATAATCATGTGGTTTTTGTTTTGGTTCTGTTTATGTGGTGAATTACATTTATAGACTTGCGTATGTTGAACCATCCTTGCATCCCCGAGATGAATCCTACTTGATCATAATGAATAAGTTTTTTGATTTGCTGTTGCAATCGGCTTGCCAATATTTTATTGAAGATATTTGCATCTATGTTCATCATGGATATTGGCCTGAAGTTTTCTTTTCTTGTTGGGTCTCTGCTGGGTTTTGGTATCAGGATGATATTGGTCTCATAGAATGATTTGGGTAGGATTCCTTCTTTTTGGATTATTTGGAATAGTTTCAGAAGAAATGGTACCGGCTCCTCTTTGTGTGTCTGGTAGCATTTGGCTGTGAACCCGTCTGGACCTAGACTTTTTTTGTGTGGTAGGCTCTTAATTGCTGCCTCAACTTCAGACCTTGTTATTGGTCTATTCATAGTTTCAGCTTCCTCCTGGTTTAGGCTTGGGAGGACACAGGAGTCCAGGAATTTATCCATTTCTTCCAGGTTTACTAGTTTATGTGCATAGAGTTGTTTGTAATATTCTCTGATGATGGTTTGAATTTCTGTGGAATCTGTGGTGATTTCCCCTTTATCATTTTTTATTGCATCTATTTGGTTGTTCTCTCTTTTCTTTTTAATCAATCTGGCTAGTGGTCTGTCTATTTTGTTGATCTTTTCAAAAAACCAGCTCTTGGATTTATTGATTTTTTGGAGGGTTTTTCGTGTCTCAATCTCCTTCAGTTCAGCTCTGATCTTAGTTATTTCTTGTCTTCTGCTGGGTTTTGAGTTTTTTTGATCTTGCTTCTCTAGCTCTTTCAATTTTGACGATAGGGTGTCAATTTTGGATCTCTCCATTCTTCTCATATGGGCACTTATTGCTATATACTTTCCTCTAGAGACTGCTTTAAATGTGTCCCAGAGGTTCTGGCATGTTGTGTCTTTGTTCTCATTGGTTTCGAAGAACTTCTTTATTTCTGCCTTCATTTCGTTGTTCATCCAGTCAACATTCAGGAGCCAGTTGTTCAGTTTCCATGAAGCTGTGCGGTTCTGGGTTGGTTTCTAAATTCTGAGTTCTAACTTGATTGCACTATGGTCTGAGAGGCGGTTTGTTATGATTTCAGTTGTTTTGCATTTGCTGAGCAGTGCTTTGCTTCCAGTTATGTGGTCAGTTTTAGAGTAGGTGTGATGTGGTGCTGAGAAGAATGTATGTTCTGTGGATTTGGGGTGGAGAGTTCTGTAAATGTCTATCAGGTTTGCTTTGCAAATTTAAATTTTACAGTAATAAACATCTCTTATGCCATATAATTCTTTCTGAAAATTTTCATTAAAAACATTCATTAAGTGGCATTCTAAAAGCCCTTACTATTTTCTTTTCTTTCCCAAGTAGAAACCAAGCCCAAGTTACACTCTACGAGATTGCATCACTCACAACTATAACATTGGGTTAATTTCTTTCTTCTTGAGTTTTTCCAGATTTTTTTTGCTATTATTTTAAGTCTCCCAGGGAGTGGCATTAATTATAATTTCTGAAATTGATCCTATATGCTAGTTTTTTTTGGGGAAAATATTTAGGTAATATCTCTTTAAAAAGTGCCATTCCTTTTCTTACTTATTAATCTAATTAAGTAAGAATCATTCTCAAGTATTATCCTATAGACGTAACAATAGTTGCACAATTGATTTGTCTAAGTATATTTTTGAACAAGAACCATTTTTTTGAACCTACAAATAACGATATTAGCATAACAAGTAACTGAGTTAAAATATTTGTTCCTGAATTCCAATGGCTCATTAAGAAGGTGGTATCTTTAAAAACTGTTTAATTTATGGAAGGATGCCCATATTAATAGATTGTTAGAGAGGGAGGGCTGCACTCTGGCCCAGGTGGAAGTGGGCAACCCTCTCTCTCTCTCTCTCTCTCTCTCTCTCTCTCTCTCTCTCTCTCTCTATTTAGATAGATAGATAGATGATCGATAGATAGATAGATAGATAGATAGATAGATAGATAGATAGATGATAGATAGATAGATATAGCAGGAGGTAGATAGTTGAGAAATGTTTTTCATACACAAATATTTTTTTAATAGGTGATCAGAGCTCATTAAATAACATAATACAATTTTTTACAAAAGCATACAAAAAGTATACAATTCTTTATCACATAAAATGGCAACAACAAACACATTCATAACATGACCAAAAGATTTTGCCACCTCATAGTACAGAAAAATAAGAAACAAACCATATAAACTCAAAATCATTCATAGTGATCAGTATTTCATTATTTAACTTTGTATAGCCTTTGTCTCATTCTTGAATTAAAATGATTAGACACAATCTGATTTGTTTAAAAGTTTACCTTAAATATACGCACTTAGGAGTTTCAAAATATTCCTAAGTTAGAAGTCTCTGAAAAAAATATTTTGTAGCACTTTTGGAATAATTAGAATTTGGTTTTCTTATGTTCTTAAATTTCATGATTTTTTTTAACATAGGCACATATTTATCAATATATTCCACTTAGAACAGAGTGTTTTAGATATTAGATACTTTATATTCTAATTTAATAGTAAAAGTATCCATAAACATTTTACTCTGGAAATATAAGAGATGAAGCTTCTCTGAATTGTGTTTATACAGACACTTGGATAACCTCTAGCTTCAGGTATAAACTTTAGCCATAATAACACACACAGACACACACACACACACACACACACACACACAGCGTATTGCTTCAGATATTAAAAAGCTGCTCTCCCTAGTGTGCACAGAATTATAAATTGATTGGCGCTCACAAGGACAAGCTAAAACAAATCTCTACAAAGTCAGGTTGTCTGTCATTTCTCATCCAAGCAAGGATAGAACTCTAATGGAAATTGCAAAATTCATAACACAAAATCATGTCCCAATCATTGCTTTCACCAATGATTTCCGCTATATACAAATCAGAAATAAAAATATCACAAAATTAGTATTAAATAATTAACCACAGAAGCAGCAATGTTAACATTCTATTGCTGTTTGTTTCACTCTAGTAGCCAAAAAATATAAGCTAGGTCTTAATAGCCTGTTAGATACAAACTGGCAGCAGAGTTTACTTGGCTCTATATGGTGCTTCCTAAAGGACATCCTGATGGAACCTGCAAAATTGCTAAAGTATACTTTTCAGAGGGTAAAATAATGATTCTTAGCCAATAATAATGTGATCACATACAAAATATTTTATTTTATAGATGGATTAATGAGTAAAACAGTAAGATATTAAATGTGTTCCAAATAGCACTATGGAAGTCAGGCAATATACAGGCATTTTAAAATATCAAGTTAATTTATTATATATACAATTTATTCAGGTCCAAGAGGCCAATAATCTCTATTATTTGAGATAATCTATTACATTGGACAGAATATACATATACCTCCAGCTACCTAAAATCTCAGAGATAACTTCTGTTTCTATAATTCCCCCCAAAACTGTTAAACTCAGTATGTCATGAAGAAATTTTCAGTAATCTGTTAGGTTTATTTGAAAGATTTAGATAATTTTTTGATCAGGAATTTGCAAGGATCTCATCTCAACTCCACTTCAGCCAAAACATGTTCATGCTTTAAACCCAACTTACTGAAACTCTAAAATCTGAAATCCAACATATCATTCAGTGTCAACTATATTAACTGTAAAATTTATCTTCTCTTTTTTCTATTGCATTAAAACTTACACACTTTAAAGAGAGACATTTGATTAAAAATATAATATTTACAACTAGTTATCAATATGCCCCAACTTTTCTTCATTCTATTCAGATCCTTGGTTTAACACTGCAACTGCCTTTGTGTCTACACACCTTCAAAGTCTTCAAATATTAAACATTTACACATCTGTAAACTTTTTTTTTTTGAGACGGAGTTTTGCTATTGTTACCCAGGCTGGAGTGCAATGGCGTGATCTTGGCTCACTGCAACCTCTGCCTCCTGGGATCAGGCAATTCTCCTGCCTCAGCCTCATTGAGTAGCTGGGATTACAGGCACGTGCCACGACGCCCAGCTAATTTTTTGTATTTTTAGTAGAGATGGGGTTTCACCATGTTGACCAGGATTGTCTTGATCTCTAACCTCGTGATCCACCTGCCTTGGCCTCCCAAATCTGTAAACTTTTTAAAATAATCTTTTTATTGCTGCAAAAATTATATGTAAAACACATCCATGTAAATAAGTGTTATTGATCCACTCACGTTGTCTGAGGTATTACCTAGAGTTCTTTGTCTCACAACCAAGAAATTTAGGGAGCATGGACGCCAAGGGTGAGGTTGGAGTGAAAGTTTGATAAGTGAAAGAGAAAAGCTCTCTGAAGCAGAATGGGGACCCAAAAGAGGGTTGTCAGCTCTGAGGCTGAGTCTGGGATTTTTATAAACTGGAAGAGGAGGACTGTGCTGACTGGTCTGTAGGCCATCTTGGAGAAAGTACCATGTAGAAAGAGGTATAAAGGTGTAAAGCATCAGTTGGAGTTAGAGGTGAAGGCTTGGCTCACGACCAATGAGGGGCTGATGTGATGATTCACCTTGTATAAATGAAGACAGACTGCAACCAATTATACAAAGGTAGGAATATGTAAAATACACAAAAAGTAAGAGACTAGGGTGTGCTGAGAAAGAAACATGTCAAAAAAGCAGAGCTGAATTTGTTCATCTGGGTTGACAGAGTAAGCATTTCCATTTAAGGATGAAAGCTCTTTCTTATCTGTGGCCTGCAGTTTGATTCGCAGGCTGTTCTTTGTTTGAAGTTTTACCAAGGACCCACCCTAACTGCCTGCCTGACTGACTGGTTTATTACTTTCTTCTCTCTCATTACAACTCTTAGCTTTTTTTAGCCAGATCAAATCCTCGATTATAAATGTCTTATGATTGTCCTGTGCTGTTAAAATATATTTAGGTTCATTCAGCGCAACCTGTAGATTCCCTGTTGTACATTCCTGAGCTCTCTGGTCAAAGCAGAGTACATTTGCTCTTCTCCATGAAACTGAAATGAAAAGGAGAGAGGCTAATCATAGTTACTTTTAAAAAATGAAGTAGTTAGTAGCTCCATCACTAAAGTATTTTAAATCCTTTAAATCTGGATGAATCCAATCTTAAATGTCTATCGGATCCCAATTTTTCAATATTACATTGACTCACATAGCTATAAGAATACTGTTGAATAAATTTTAAATTAAGAAACAAAAGGAAATATGATGACTTATTCAGCCTGTAATCTAGGGACCAATACCTAATAACAAATAGCCAAAAAATTTCCAAGAAACGTCAGTAGAGAAAGTAATAGTTTCTAGAATATGGTGGATGGGAAGATGATACAGTGACACTTGTGGGAACAGAGTTTCTTTTCAGTGTGATGAATAATTTACATATTAGGTTGTCATAATGATTGTATAACTTTGAAAGTCTACTAACACCTTTAAAAGAGTGTCATTTACAGTATGTAAATTATACCTGATAAACAGAAAAAAAAATCAGTAGTCTCAGAATTTAAAATCTATGCTAATCTTCATCAGTATTGCAATTGTCATCCAGATAAAATATAACCTTAATGGTATCTAATAAAAATAATTCTAATGAAATCAAATACGTAATGAAAGTTTTTTTTCTTCTTTTGGGTTGTTAGGATACCAGTAAATTTGTTTGAGTTGTTCATGGCCTGTAATGTATGAATGTACAACTAATCAGGAGAAGGTTTCTCTTTCATTAAGTTTAGTTAATGCTCTTCTGACTAATCAATTGCTGAGATCTAAATTTCCTTAGCTTTATGCAATATTTACCATACATTCGACTTCAGAAGACCAGAAAAGACACAATAATATATTAGGTGTTTAGTTAATCTAATGTTTGCTTTTTCTCATTTAATTTTTCCCCAGGTCCTTAAATAACATGAACAAATTAATTCTTCTCTTTCCCCCTTTCCCTTGCTGAAGCGGTATTTGCTCTAAAGAGGAAGAATCATTCTAGTAACTCAAGCCTTACTGAGAAACAGAATAGAGATTTTACAAAGAGGCCAGAGAAGCTTAATTTTTTTCAGAAATAGGAGGATATATTAAGTTGGACACCAGTAAAATAAGCAGCTTTATTAATATTACTAACAAGTTTGTGCGTATAACAAGCTTTTACATTTGATGGCAGAATGATGGCTGTTTCTTAGAAATATCTGCAACAAACACTATGGACAAACCAAAATCCGAAATCATAGCTTCTTTAAAACACCTGAATTTTACTATGCATAAGCATAATAAACACTGAACTTATTGTTTTCAGAAGGTGTGATTATGATTCAATTTTTACCAAAGTAAAACCTTCCTGAAGAAAGTGTGATTTTAGCCTCATTTCAGAAGCCAACAATCTTCCTGCCCTTTCACAGAGCTATTTATATAATTATATGAACGTAACCACTTTGACAACACTAAGAAGTTGACATTTCAAGGACTTTCACAGGTCCTGAGTATTATTACGAGGTACAGGAAATGAAAAGATAGAAGATAAGTGTCAAAGAAAGAGCAAAGTTCAAGAAGTAGAAAGAAAAGTGTCAGATCACAATGTTGATATATCTGAATGTCTTTCCCTTTTTTATTTTCTAATTTTTTCATTAAAAATAAAATAAGAAAGCATCCTCAAGTCAGGTCAAGTGTGAATTTGTAAGAGTCCTGTGCTCCCCTGAAGAAGTGTCAGCAGCCACTTTCAGTTTAAATAGTGAACCCCAGATTTTTTAATGATCGCCATTCTAACTGGCGTGAGATGGTATCTCAATGTGGTTTTGATTTGCATCTCTCTGATGACCAGTGATGATGAGCATTTTTTCATATGACTGTTGGCCTCATATATGTCTTCTTTCGTAAAGTGTCTGTTCATATCCTTTGCCCACTTTTGAATGGGCTTGTTTGTTTTTTTCCTGTAAATCTGTTTGAGTTCTTTGTAAATTCTGGATATCAGAGCAAAGCACACTGCCATGTGTGTACCTACGCAACTGTCTTGCATGCTCTGCTCATGTACCCCAAAACCTAAAATCCAATAAAAAATTAAATAAATAAATAAATAAATAAGTAAAATAAAAATAAAAAAATAGTCAACCCTTCCAGACACTTACTTCTTGTTCCATATTCTGTTAAATTTTAAAACTTAAAACCTATAATTTTAATATTTAAACAGTGTTGAAGTTGCTAATTATTGGATTAAATATTTTGCTAGTGGATATTGTGAAATTATTCAATTTAAATTGCAATGTCATTACAAATTACTTGAATTTATATCAAATATGTGAGTTCTAACTCTCATTTAGACTAGAACTTTAAATTAGACTTGTTACTTTAAATTTATATGTACAAAAGAGGTAATTTTTTTATTTATAGTGCTATTTTGATTCTTTGTATTTTAGAAATTCTACACTACATTTTAGAAATACAAAAGGATAGAAACAGAAAGTATTGCCAATACTATTGCTGAACCAATCACTATATTAACCTAATTGTGTCTTCAGTCATGGCAGAGAAATCAAGTTTTTTTATATAATAGTGTTCAGAAAGGCAAAAACATTGAAAGATCAGTATGCTTTATATCTTGTTGCCAAATACTATTTAATGAACCACATTTTAATAGCACGCAGAGAAACAGATTTATCAGAGTTGGGTATTGTAGCGTCCTAATCTTTGAAAAAGAAGTCATATATCCAGGTTCACTATTTTCATTAAGACAGATGTAGTAATACTATCCCTTCCCCAGGGTATGACTATTCATTGACGTTTCTTTAAGATACTAAGATGTATGCTTAAGATCTCTCTTAGGCTGGATAAAATGAAAGGTACATTATAAGGAAAATCTTTAAATTGTGTTTTACTTGATGTAATATAAGTGTGCATACATGTAAAACATTTCAAGAAGGTTGGAAAGGCTTTTAAAAACATATTTTAAAAATATACATTGGCACTTTGGATCACGAGGTCAAGAGATCGAGACCATCCTGGCCATGGTGAAACCCCGTCTCTACTAAAAATACAAAAATTAGCTGGGCGTGGTGGCACGCGCCTGTGGTCCCAGCTACTCGGGAGGCTGAGGCGAAAGAATCGCTTGAACCCAGGTGGAGGTTGCAGTGAGCCGAGATTGCGCCACTGCATTCCAGCCTGGCGACAGAGTAAGACTCTGTCTCAAAAAAAAAAAAATTTATATATATATATATATATATATATATATATATATATATATATATATACACACACACACACACACACACACACACACATACAAATAGCTGACTAAATGAACATTTCAAGCTATTCCATAAATGGAACACCGAAATCAGTTTCATAGTAATTATAGGAAAATTTTTACATTCTACTTAATTCATTTTTAGTATGTTCTATATTAGAAGATTTGCTTTCAGAAACGATCAGCAGAATTGCACAAACAAAATTCAATAGCAAGCTACAGATTTTGACATTATTAGCATGTTTAAACTAAATTGAGACTGCATGATTTCTGAGTATTTTTATGTTTTCAGAAGAATATTTGAATATTTTTGAGGAAAAATCTGGTTTTCACAGCAGCCAATAATTATTTTGTATTTTCTAATTAAGAGGATTATTCAAAAGCAGAGCTTAGTCGATCATGATGAATGAAAAATACACAAAGTGTATATTGGGTTTACAAGCATGTATGTCACTGAAGATGCTTTTAAGAGCTATTTCAGCGCAACAGATCCCAGACTTTGTCCTATGCTCTATTTCCAGAGCTGTTGTCAGCATTTGCTTTTGGACTTTTGAAACTTTAATGCTTAAGTTTAAAAGCTTTCCCTAGGTATCAATTAGGGTGAACTGCAAACATTATTTTTTATGTATAGCAGAAAAAAATGAGTTTTTTTAGTTTGAAAATATTACCTACTTTTAGGGAAAATATTAATAAAATAATCCTTGTTAGTGTAAAGGTATCTGATAACTTTGCTCTCAGGCTACTATCTTTATGCCTATCACACTGGGGTGTGTGTGTGTGTGTGTGTGTGTGTGTGTGGACATGTATTACAACTTCCAATACGTACTATCAAGTAGAAAGAGTCATTTGAAGTGATTAATACTCTCATGTAAACAATAGGTTATTTAAAATTAATCATACTTAAGTCAGGCAAACTTCTATTGTGAAAAATCATAATTATAATATAATTTCAAGCTGTTTCTGTATGCATGTATTGAAATATCACATAGGTAAAGGGAAAGTTATTTCTAGCATTCTCAATCATGGCCGACATGCAATCTGCTCAACTAATTGAATTAACATAATTTGTTATAATGCTTAATATCTTTTGTATTCTTAATGCCAGTTACTTTTTAGACATTATTTAGACAAAACACTTCTCTGAAAAGTTAGAAATGTTAAAGAATACTCAGGAGGCTGAGGCAGGAGAATTGCCTGAACCCAGGAGGCGGAGGCTGCGGTAAGCCGAGATCGTGCCATTGCACTCCAGCCTGGGTAACAAGAGTGAAACTAAGTCTCAAAAAAAAAAAAAAAAGAAAAGAAAAGAAAGAAAGAAATGTTGAAGAAAACAGACACAAAATAAAAGTTAATAACTGTGAATATGAAAATGCAAAAAGCATAAAAGGATCAATTTTGTTCAATGAAAAAATATTAATGACTGTACATACAGATGAAGCTGCATAGATACTAATAGTCTTTCATAGTTTCTCATATTTACAAAATTATTCCAACAATATTTACAGTCATTGGTGAAAGACTGGTTCTGCTACTTATTAATTTTTTTTAATGTTTAAATATACAATATTACTTTTACCAGTCTCATATTAATGTCTGAAGATAGACTGTAGGAAACAGATTATCAATTCTATAACAAAGCACCATATAAAAAGAAAATTCAATAGATTCCAAGAGTATAATATATAATATATTTGCAAGAGGAAGATTTTATGTTAAATAAATTTATCTCCTGTTTTCCTACTAGCACATTCTACCTCTCAAGCATTAACATTTTGCCCTACATTGTAAGATGATCCTCTGGGCATGGTGGTCCACACCTGTGGTCCTAGTTGCTGAGGAAGCTGAGGCAGGAAAATCACTTGCACCCAGGTGTCAGAGGCTGCAGTGAATTATAACAACACTACTGCACACCAGTCTGGGTGACAGAGTGAGACTTTGACTCTTAAAAAAAAATAAATAAATACACTGATAGGCAAAATATTCAATATCAACATTTTGGAAAAACTAAATGTTATTTAAAAATAAGAGATACCACATAGTAGAAGATTAATGGATGAAACACCATTGGAATTATTTACTGAGTGCTAATGCTAATTATTTACTGAGTGCTAGTATTAGCACTGTGGTCCTAGTTGCTGAGGAAGCTGAGGCAGGAAAATCACTTGCACCCAGGTGTCGGAGGCTGCAGTGAATTATAACAACACTACTGCACACCAGTCTGGGTGACAGAGTGCATTAGCACTCAGTAAATAATTCCAGTGGTGTTGCATTCATTAATTAGTCTACTAATTAAACAGTCTGCCAGTCTACATATAGAACTCAGGGTCCTACTGCTAAATTTCTGTGCCGCCTACTTGTTCCTATGCTCCCTTATGTTCTGTTGCACAGAATTCTAGTGGATGTGCCAGTAGTCATTGTGACACGTGCTAAAAAATGTTTCATAAATGCTAGATCAAACAAAGTTAACCAGATAGGCAGGGCCTTTCATGTGTATTGCATCTCTTTAGGATGGATATGAAGTAGGCAACATTAACTCAAAGCCCTGCAGAAATCAGGCAGATAACAAAAGTATGCAGAGAAGTCCATGATTCAGGCACTAGAGCATGTGACCTCCTGTAGTGAAGCCATGACCACACACAAATGCCAACCAAAGTGGCCAGATCTTTCCAGAGAAGCCACACATTTGGCACATTTGGGCTATCACGTCAAATCTCCAGAGTTATTCATGTTGGCTTGAATTTAAAAGAAGAAAAATTATCACTGAAGTATAAATAAATGTATACTTACTTAGACCAGATCAGATTGGTACCATTTGACAAACTTGGTATACATGTTCTCAAACTTCCTTGCCCACAGGCCTTTATTCAGAGGACCTACTAATTTCCTAGAACTCTCCAGAATGGCTTCAAAAATGTTGCTTAGACAGCAAGCATCCGCCTTCCTAGACAACTATGGTGTGCATAATTCTGAACAAAAAGCATGAATTGAATGTATTCAAATTGAAATCAAAATTAATTCCAAAGGCTTGTTAAAAGTTTGTGTAGAAATATTTTTCTATCACCTTGAAATTTCTGTGAAAATAAGCTGACCATGCTTCTAAGCAATTATACTGGTAACTGAAGATATGCTTACTCTAAACTTTTGTTTAATTCTCATGGTAAAACAAAAAAATAATATTGATTTGTAAGAAAGGAGTAGCATTAAAATTGATTGGATTTGAAAGAGATTATTCATTATTTTAACAATTTTAAGTATCCAAGAGGCTTGGGAGCACTTTTAAATTTACAATTTTGGTCAAAATTAGTGACAATCAAACAACAGGACCATACTTGTAAAATAACCATTCTAAGACAAAGAGCGTTTTTCCCTACTCTCCATCCTTTTTTATCTAATTTCTGCATACCTCATTCTAAAAATTAGTTCCATTATTCTAAAAATATGGCAGCAGAAACTACACATGGCAAATGTGGTTTTCTGTCCTCATTCCAGGGAAAATACTTTATGTTTATATTTCTGGAGCCATGAGAAACCAGATGCATCTATAAAGGTAAATTAGATTCACTTCTGTTTTCCCAAAGGAGATATAAAACCCTGTGCACTCTTATGATTGTGGAATTCTTAAAAATTATAACTTGAAGTTATAGGATATGATGGTTAATTTTATTTTTCAACTTGACTGGGACAAGAGTCTCCCAGATTAGATATTACTTCTGGAGGAGTATGCAAAAATGTTTTCAGATGAGATTATTATTGGCGTTGGTGAAATGAATAAAGCAGATGGCTTTGATAGTGGGTGTCCATTATCAAATACATTGAGGACCTGAATAAAATAAAAGGCAGAGAAAAGAAGAATTTGTGCCTTTTTTTCTAGCTCATTGCTTGTACTGGGTCATCTCATCTGATCTTCTCTCAGACTACAATTTACATCAGCATTCATGGTTTTTAGGTTTTTCAGACTTGGACTGAATTATGTCACTGGTTTTCTTGGGTTTCCAGTTTGCAGATGGCCCATTGTAAGACTTCTCAGCTTCCATAACTTCATAAACCTATTACACATAATCTCTCTCTAATACACAAGATATAAAACAAGCAAAAAGTAATCATGAAGTCAGGTTTGCTAATTTCAGAAGCTATTCCTCGCTCTTTCACAGTTTTTTGATCATGAGAATGAGAGTTCATTTCCTGGCTCCTTAATGTGTATTCTCTTTTTGGGTACAAGATTTATGAGACCTAAATATAATATACCATTGTGAAATGTTCAGGTTTGGGGGAGAGCTCTGCAATATTCAGAAAGATTGGGACAGTTTTGGAATAAAATATTAGGACTATATTACCTACAAAGTTGGC
Organism: Callithrix jacchus; assembly: GCF_049354715.1. Taxonomy (NCBI): domain Eukaryota; kingdom Metazoa; phylum Chordata; class Mammalia; order Primates; family Cebidae; genus Callithrix; species Callithrix jacchus. The sequence continues at coordinate 80,451,727 of NC_133504.1, forward strand.
TGTACAAGATTTGAGCTAGAGAGCTACTCTACTCAAATGTCACTGACAGGTTCGGATGAAAGCGACACAGAAAATTGTCTCGGAACTCATAAGGGGTCTGACCTATTAATATGTGCTCCCTAATGCAGTGGGTGTAATGACCTGGAGTGCCACAGATTCTCCTCAAATGTAGATATTGTCTTCTGCTGAGACGTACCCTTCAGCTGCACTTTGTAGAGCTCCAATTTAAAGACCATTCAGTGAAGCTATATTTAGTTGCTAGAGTTTGTCTGGTATATACATACTTTTCAGTAGTCATGACAACCAAAAAAAAATGAGCAGCACCACAGCAGATTTACTGATTTCAATGTAGAGATTCTCAATGGTGATAATCTATGAATGATTTGAGTCCAGGAAGCTTGATTTTGATTACTATTCCAAGGTCCATTTGAAGACTGTCATAGTTCCATTTTCATCTGTTGGGTTAAGCGTGCAGTAGGGGGATGGTGGGTTGTGTCCCTTTCTTTCCTACAGTGTTTTGGCTGGATTTTGCTGGTTGTTTAAAGAAATAAATACTGGCTTGTGGCACTTAGGTACCTTGAGCCAAAGGTACAGATCCCAGGTGATGTTAGAATACTAGTTTAACATCCAATTATAGGGTACCTTTTATCTAATCAAATCACTGCTTGTGCTCAATTAGGCAAAAATACAGGCACTGTCGGTTTTTGGCTGCATTCTTCATAGTTGAAAATACATTTCCTTTCAAAAAGAACCCCCTCACCATAAAGAACCGTGTTTGTGAAAGTTGACATATTATTCATTTGTCCGTACAATTAAATCTTGCCACTGAAATACAAAACACGTCACTTTCTCCCAATATGTGGTCATGAGTGTTTCATTAGACACTGAGTAGGGACGGCATGGCATGGCAGCCTCACTCATCACTCCACTTTCTTGTAGATAAGAAACAACAGCATCTGCCAGGTTCGGTATGTGGCTTGAGGTGACCACCTGAAGATGTTTCATGATATCAGTTGGATAGTTACAAATCAGTTTTCCAGCTTCACATGTACAGCCTTTCCTTTCCACGTGTGGTCTGTTTGTCAAAGAATCAACTTTTAAAAACGATTATACCTAATTCTTCATATTTAACAATTAAAATGATAGCCTCAGGTAACTGTCAAGTTGGGTTCAAATCTTGGTGTCATCACAGATCAGTTACATGATTTTATGTTACTTTTCTTCTTGTGTAAACAATAGACAACAATGGTATTCTCCTGACAGAGTTATTCTTTAATCAGATACATAAATGTATCCAAAGCCCTGAAATATATTTTTGGTAACATTATATCCTTGAACTATAAATTATCATATTAGATTTGCAACAACAACATCAATATGATGATGATGATGAAGATGATGATGATGCCAATGTCTGACTTGCACATTTAAGCTACATCCTCTTTTTCCTAACATGTTATTTCTTACATGACAAAATGTATCATTTCTCATAATTTCTATCATTATCTTATCATTAAACACTCTTGTAATGTTGCTCCTTTTTTATTTAATTTTAATGAAATCTTAACTGTTTATATCTAGGAACATTTAAAAATGAAAAAAAAAACTCATTTACACACATACCTAAATGTGTTGTCAAATAATATTTTTATTGCCACAATTTTATAAAGTAACAATAATTTTTTCTACAAAGCTTTACTGAACCTCAAAATACAATAATTAGGTACTCACTAATATTTGACTAGTAAGTCATGAGTTACATATTTGGGGTTAAATAATTCTATTTTATATTTTCTGATTTGGGTAAATAAAAATTCATACATGTCAACTTACCATCTCTACCTCTAATATGTAATTGGAATTGGTAAACAACCTATTTGAAAAAGATAAAGTTGCACATATTGTTACATATTTTTATTATTTTGTTATATAAGGGAAAATTGCCATTTTTATTCATCTCTGATTTATGTATTTTTTAAAACAAATGCTAATTATAAAATATTTTCATAGATGGAAGTTTCAGTTTTCTTGTATAAAATTATTTCAGCTACTAAAAATATGAAAAAGTAAATGACAGTCCCAGAGCTCAACAAGAAAACATTTATAATTTTTAGCTCTATTTTTGATAGTCATATTAAATTTGCATATAAGATCAGACTTTCTCAATTTTATTTAAAATGTATAAATATTACTTAAATATTAAAATAGCAAGAAAACGGTAAGACAACCCTGCTGATGGAGAAACTGTCTATCCACCAAGAGAACATTAGCAATTCATCTTATATTCTGCAATAAAATTTGCTATATAGAAGTGATTGCATTGAAATGATTGGTATATTTGAATGCAACTACAAAATCATGAAAAATGAGGCTTTCATTGCTGTAAAATAAATAAGGAGGTAATATTTTCCTAGCTAAGTCTTTACAGTAACACGGTTCATAACTATTCATGGTACCATTAACAGATGTCTTTGCTCATACTGTGAGCTGCCTTAGGATGTTGTTGTATTTGGCATTACTTTAAATTTAAAATGAATACAGACAACTTGTTCTAAGTGGTAATAAAATGAACTCTGATATAGAGATCCTGTGGGAAATTATGCAATAATCTTACCACCATAACTAATTTTCTTTTTCAGAAAGCATGATTCCCACTACACTTATAGAGCTATCAAAAGTATTGTTTAACATCACCATTTTCATGATAACATTTCAGTAAATTATACAAATATAAAATTTCATATAAGAAACAAACATTCTGCTCAAAGAACAAGTTTTTACTTCTAATTTAAAGGTAATATAAAGTCAATATTAAATATGTTGTATGTCCTTTGTTTGCACTAAAAATACTTAATAGAATTAATTTCTTTAAAATACCGACATGATTCTAGTGGCCAGAATACTGCAAGTGAGATAAACTATTCAAGAAAAATAAATCAAAGATAAATTGGCGTTTGCTAAACATCTATTAGAATCAAATTCCTAAGAACATTTAAAAATTCATATGTAAAACCTACAGTAGAGCAGTCCTACGTTTATTATAAATACATACATATACTTGTGTATGATGCTTATCAGAACCTATATATATGGTAACAAAATTTCAATGCCTTCTTAGGTTTAGGTAATTAATTTAAACCAAAATATTAACCCTTCATTGTGAAATTGGGATAAAATATAGCTACCTTACCATGTAGTGAGGATTTAATTAGATATGAACTAAAATTGTCTAGTTTAATTTCTCGTAGGTAACATGTTCTAAATGTTAGTGGACATATTTTATCAATTCTTTTGACACTGCTACTGGAGGCAGAGACCTGGGAGTAGATCTTCAAAAAAGTAACACTAGAAACATCTAAAAATATACAGGCTTATGGAAATTAAAACTGCAAAATACCCACTTAAAATTCTCTTTTTCCTGTGCTTACCTCAGTGTCACTTTAAAAGCAATAGTTATTAATTATTTATAAAGGAGAGATCCTAGGCACTATTTATCATAAAAGAGACTGAGAAAAAAAAGAAAACACCTAAAGGATCAGGTAAGCTTCAGGCATGGAGAATGCAATTTCTGCTCTTTTCCATTATCATGCCTTAGAGAGTAATTTGTTTAAATTTAGAACATATTTACTAAATACCATCAGTAGTTGTAATAATTTATCTATGTGATAATATTATACAACTGGACTATGTATAGCTCATAGATACTTCACATACTACTTTTCTCAACTTGGAATTTATGTGTTTCCTGACAAAGTTGAAAGAAATACATCCATGTATATTCAGTCTCTATGTATGCACTAGGTCCCTTCTTTATGTACTTATGCAGACAAATCAAAGTAAGCGAGTATTTTTAAGAAGAGTTAATCATATTATTTCATATCTATAATACTCCACAAAAGCTCTTTGATTTGATAAATGACTTCAGAAGAGATTCATAATACAAAATCATGGTACAAAATTAGTAACATTTCTATACATCAATAATGACAGAACTGAGAGCAAAATCAAAAAGGCAATCCCATTTACAATAGCTGCAAATAAATAAATACCTAGGAATATGTTTAATAAATGAAAGATCTCTACAAGAAAACGACAAAACACTGATGAAAGAAATTGTAGATGACACAAACAATAGAACAACATCCTATGGCTCATGGATCAGAAGAATTAATACTGTTAAAATGACCATACTGCCCAAAGCAATCTACAGATTCAATATACTCCCCATCAAAAAACTAATGTCCTTTTTCACAGAATTAGGAAAAACAATCCTGATATTCATATGGAACCAAAAAAAGAGCTCAAATATCCAAAACAATCCTAAGCAAAAAGAATGAAACTGGAAGTATCACATGACCACCTGACCTCAAATTATTCTACAAGGCTATATTTACCAAAACAGCATAATACTGGCATGAAATTAGACAGACATGTATACCAAATGAGCATAATAGAAAACTCCAAAATAAAGCCATTTAACTATAGAAAAATGATATTTGCAAAGTTGAGTAAAACACACTGGGAAAAGGACACACTTTTCAATAAATGGTGCAGGAAAAATTGGATTGTGATGCAGAAGAATGAAACTGGACCCATTTCTCTCACCATATATAAAAAAGTCAACTTAAAATGAATTAAAGACTTAAATATAAGACCTAGAGCTATAAAACTACTAAAAGAAAAACCTCAGGAAAACACTTCTGGACATTGGTCTAGGGAAATAATTAAGAATTCAAAAGAATAGGCAACAACAACAACAGCACAACAGACAAATGAAACTCAAACTAAAAAAGCTCTGCATGGGCAAAGGAAATAAGCAAGAGAATGAACAGATTAACTGCAGAATGGGAGAAAATATATTTGCAAACTATGCATCTGGTACAGGACTTATGTCCATAATATACAGGAAATCCAAACACCTCAAAAATGCTAAAATATCTATTGATCCAAACAGCATTCATAGACATTTTTCAAAGAGAGACATACAAATGGCCAAAAAGCATATGAAAAGAAAAGCTTAACATCACTAATCATCAGAAAAATTCAAGTTAAAATTACAATGAGAAATCTTGATGAGGATGTAGAGAAAATGAAATACTTTTACACTGCTGGTGAAAATGTAAATTAATACTATCACTATGGAAAATAGTATGAAGCCAGAAAACATAATTTTTGTTAAAATAATATCTAGAGACTACTGCTAAAATTTAAGAAAGAAAACTATAAAATTTTGTAATTATAAAAGTTAAATATATATTTTTATTTCCTTTTATCAAAGCATTATTTGATACAAAAGTTTGCCAATAATTGTGTTATAATAATTCATAAAAGAGAAGAATCTTCTGAAAATTTGTCAAGAATCTGTTGCAACTTCAATTCTGAAGTCTTTTGTTCTCAACACACTGTTATGAATCTAAAAGTTTAAGGAGAAACATATGGGCAATCATTATATAAATATACATATGACTTAGACCTATAGAGTAAAGCTTGCAGGTTTCAACTCACCTAAAAATTATGAAAGTTTATAATTTTTTATGTCTAAATAAAGTAAAATAAAAAGATCATTGATTCTCAAGCTGGAAGGAAACTAAGATATTTTATAACTGAACTGTCAAATTTTACATGTGAAGAATTTCAAGTAAATAACATAAATATTTCATCTTGCTCTACTTTCTGGTACACTTAGGGGTGAAATTAGACCGAGAATCTATACCATCTAGCTCAAAAGCTAGATTGTTTACAATGAATTTTATTTTTCAATAAGAAAAGACTTTTCATACTTTAATGATAAAATTAAAGTAATGCACACTCATAATGAAATTAAAATACAATTAACTGTGTTCTTTATTGTACTATGTAAAATAGCTAATACCCCAAAATATAACATTTAATAGCTCATTTTTTATATCAAATATTCACAAACTACTATTTCTTAATGATACAATAATCTTATGTTTCATATACCAATAAATGACTAAATTTCAAGAGCACCAAACTCAACTTAATTTGACATGCAGATATTAAATTATTTGAAATTCAAAAACATAAATTTTATTTGCTTTTTTCTATTACAAATGTTTCCTCACCAAAAGTAATCCACATGTATTCAATATAGCTAATTGTTCTTTAGAAAGAAATTAAAATATGAAATTACTGCAGGCATTTATTTATCATCTCATTCTTGTTTATTTACATGATTGTATATGCTTTATAATGTTGCAGATGAACACATTTGCATACTAATACACTCAACTATTTATTAATTTATTCAATAAATATTTGTGAATGTGCAGGGAATCTTCTATGCACTTAGAGTTTATCAGTAAAAGAAACTTAAAATGATTTCTGTATTAAAAATTCTAGTTGGAAAGAAGATAATGAAAATATAATAAATAGTGTAGTATATTATAAATTTAAAATCATGTTAATGTAACATAGTAGAAATTTTTAAATAATGTAGAGAAAAAAGATGAGCATAAATAGTATCAAGTGAGTCAGGGGGAGAAGGTAAAATGCATTTTCCTCATTGTTGGAAGGTTTAGGCATAATTGAGGAAGTAGTATTTGAGTAAAAAGGTCAAGAAGGTGAAGAAGTTGAAGAAACAGATATAAGGGGGAAGATTTTGAGGCAGAGGCAAGAGAAACAACAAAGATTATAAGACAGGATATGCCTTCCATTTTTCTTTTTTTTTTTTTTAATTTTTTATTGCATTTTAGGTTTTGGGGTACATGTGCAGAACATGCAAGACAGTTGCATAGGTACACACAGGGTAGTGTGTTTTGCTTCCTTTCTCCCCTTCACCCACATTTGGCATTTCTCCCCAGGCTATCCCTCCCCACCTCCCCCCCGCTGGCCCTCCCCTTTTCCCCCCCAATAGACCCCAGTGTTTAGTACTCCCCTCCCTGTGTCCATGTGTTCTCATTTTTCATCACCTGCCTATGAGTGAGAATATGCGGTATTTCATTTTCTGTTCTTGTGTCAGTTTGCTGAGAATTATGTTCTCCAGATTCATCCATGTCCCTACAAACGACACAAACTCATCATTTCTGATTGCTGCATAATATTCCATGGTGTATATGTGCCACATTTTCCCAATCCAGTCTATCATTGATGGGCATTGGGTTGATTCCAGGTCTTTGCTACTGTAAACAGTGCTGCAATGAACATTCGTGTGCATGTGTCCTTATAGTAGAACGATTTATAGTCCTTTGGATATATACCCAGTAATGGGATTGCTGGGTCAAATGGAATTTCTATTTCTAAGGCCTTGAGGAATCGCCACACTGTCTTCCACAATGGTTGAACTAATTTACACTCCCACCAGCAGTGTAAAAGTGTTCCTATTTCTCCACATCCTCTCCAGCATCTGTTGTCTCCAGATTTTTTAATGATCGCCATTCTAACTGGTGTGAGATGGTATCTCAATGTGGTTTTGATTTGCATCTCTCTAATGATCGGTGATGATGAGCATTTTTTCATATGATTGTTGGCCTCATGTTTGTCTTCTTTTGTAAAGTGTCTGTTCATATTCTTTGCCCATTTTTGGATGGGCTTGTTTGTTTGTTTTCTTGTAAATCTGTCTGAGTTTTCTGTAAATTCTGGATATCAGCCCTTTGTCAGATGGGTAAACTACAAAAATTTTTTCCCATTCTGTTGGTTGCCGACTCACTCTAGTGACTGTTTCTTTTGCTGTGCAGAAGCTGCGGAGTTTGATTAGGACCCATTTGTCTATTTTGGCTTTTGTTGCCAATGCTTTCGGTGTTTTGGTCATGAAGTCCTTGCCTACTTCTATGTCCTGAATGGTTTTGCCTAGATTTTTTTCTAGGGTTTTTATGGTGCCAGGTATTCAAATAGGAAAGGTGGAAGCCAAATTGTCTCTATTTGCAGACGACATGATAGTATAGTATACCTAGAAGACCCCATTGCCTCAGCCCAAAAACTCCTGAAACTGATAAGCAACTTCAGCAAAGTCTCACGATATAAAATCAATGTGTAAAAATTACAAGCATTCCTATACACCAATAACAGACTTAAAGAGAGCCAAATCAAGGACAAACTGCCATTCACAATTGCTACAAAAAGAATAAAATACCTAGGAAGGCAACTTACAAGGAACGTAAGGGACCTTTTCAAGGAAAACTACAAACCACTGCTCAACGAAATAGGAGAGGACACAACCAGATGAAGAAACATTCCATGTTCATGGTTAGGAAGAATCAATATTGTGAAAATGGCTATACTGCTCACAGTAATTTAGAGAATCAATGCTATCCCCATCAAGCTACCATTGACTTTCTTCACAGAACTGAATAAAAAACACCATGAACTTCATATGAAACCAAAAGAGAGCCCGCATAGCCAAGTCTATTCTAAGCAAAAAGAACACAGTGGGAGGCATCACACTACTGGACTTCAAACTATACTGCAAGGCTACAGTAATCAAAACAGCATGGTACTGGTACCAAAACAGAGATATAGACCAATGGAACAGAACAGAGGCATCAGAGGCAACACAACATATCTGCAACCATACAATCTTTGATAAACCTGACAAAAACAAGCAATGGGGAAAGGACTCCCTGTTTAGTAAATGGTGTTGGGAAAACTGGCTAGCCATGTGCAGAAAGCAGAAACTGGACCCCTTCCTGACACCTTGTGTCAGTTTGCTGGGATTGATGGTTTCCAGATTCATACATGTCCCCATGAAGACATGAACTCATCATTTTTTATGGCTGCATAGCACTCCATGGTGTATATGTGCCACATTTTCTTAATCCAGTCTGTTGTTGATGGACATTTCAGTGGGTACCAGGTCTTTGCTATTGTAAATAGTGCCCCAATGAACCTACGTGGCATGTGTATTTATAATAGAACAACTTATAATTCATTGGGTATATACTCAGTAATGGGATTGCTGGGTCAAGTGGTATTTCTATTTCTAGGTCATTGGGGAATCACCACACTGTCTTCCACAATGGTTGAACTAATTTACACTCTCAACAACAGTGTAAAAGTGTTCCTATTTCTCCATATCCTCTCCAGCATCTGTTGTCTCTAGATTTTTTAATGATTGCCATTCTAACTGGTGTGAGATGGTATCTTAGTGTGGTTTTGATTTGCATTTCTCTAATAAAAATTGAATAAAATCTAAGGGATATGACATATGTATCATAATTAAAATGGAAGATTATTGCTATAATATTTTTAGTAGTAAAGATAAAGGAACATAGTTAACATATTCGTCCCAGCCTTATGGTTTACATATGAGACTTTGCATTTATGTTCCATATAAAGTTTTACCATGAGTCTTCCCTCACAGTATATGAAATAAAATAATAATCAACAGCATAAGCCATTAGACTTCCAACTGAGGTGTGAGAATTTCTAGAAATAATGCAAAGCTGTCAAAAAGGTAACTAAGCAGAAAATTTTGAGGAATTTAATTTCTAGGTATTCAATTTTCACATATCTTACATCCTGCCACAACACATGTTTCTAAAATACCAATTAACTTATCAACAATTGTAAAGTGGGGAAATTTTGTTGAATAAATTGAACATATGTTGGAATATGAACTATTTTCTATAGTAAAGAGGGTCAGATTATCATACATGAAGCTAAAAATCTTTAGTAGAAACGGAGAACGCTTGGCTACTGCCCAGAGAGAATCCCCATTGGCGTTCTTTTAAAAACAATAACAAAATAAATGCCTGTAACAGATTATTCTTACATAAAGGTGCATATTCTTGGCCTTGGATAGTTCTAGGCTCCTCGCATGTTGATACTTGTTCTAGTGCTAAGAGGTCCAGTTACATCTGCATTATCTCAGGGTCTGCAAGCTAGTATTTCTACTTTATTTTTCATTTTGAAGGACACATATTTTTCTATACCTGTAAGCAATCTATAGCCATACTGAGCTTCCTACCTTGGCTAATGGAATTACTTCTTAAAATTATGAGTGTTTTTGTTGTTGTTTCCATTGCTAATTTGTGTGTGTGTGTGTGTGCATATGTATTTTTATTTCTGAGTTGTACTAGGTTCAAGTGGACTGACTCAACCTTTTTTTTTTTTCAAAAAGTCCTAATTATTTTAAGAATTTTTAGAACAAAAATTCACATAGAATACATATATTCTATTATATTATTATAAAAATTCTTGCGTAAATTGTTCTGAAACCATTTTTGCCCCTAAGTTTCAAAATGGCCCAGAAGATTGTATGTTTTTTTTTTCCCCAAGTGTCTTTCCCCAATCTCCCATTTTACCACTTAACAAGAGAAATGAGCAACTCACATGTATCTTGAGTTCTCTTTTGGTGTTCTTAACTGATACTAAAACACAGTTGAAACAAACTTGAAGTCAATCTGAAATGTTGGTGTCAGTGAGGGCACCATGTGTCATAGAATAGCATGTGACATGCAAGAAAGTTTCATACACTAATCATAATGATGACAGAGGATGTATCTCATAGATGAAGAAAACTACTGGTTCTTCAAAGAAATCCCCAGTCAAGAGTTCATTTCTGCCATAACAGCCAGCAAATAATCTCAGTGATAAATTTTTTTATTTAAATGCTTGCCAAGGAATCAAGTAGAGAAGAATTTAACAATATTGAATAACTATGTTAACTTTCGTATTAGTTATGGTCCAGGCAGAAGTCTGAAAAAAGTAAATTAAAAAAGTGTAGATTACTAACTAATAAAAAGGGATTGACTATGTAAAAGGATATAGAAAACACTAAGAAATGCATGGACTACAAATGTAGGGGACAGCCACTAGCACTAGGTCTGCCAAAGAGTAAAAATGGAGTGGAATAAATTTGGGAGAGGCCCTTTCTAGTCTAAGATTCGAAACTCACAGAAGAAGGATAGTCTTCAGTCACTAGATGGTAGAAAACTTTTCCACTAGGATTCTGGCAGAACTCTGGAATGTGAGCAACATTGGGTCACTTGCTGCTCTTGGCAAGGTACCTGGCCAGCTGAGAGCCACAGAACTTGCTGAGAAACTGCCTGTTGGTTGCTATCAAACTTGTTTGTGTTGAGCAAGGATAGTCTAAGAAACTTTTAGAAGAGAGACGAGGACTGTGCCTATACTTGCTCTAAAAAATACTTTCAGATAGACAAAGTACAACCTAAATATACAAACACTAAACAAAAATCCTGGTAGATCAGAGCATTGACTGCAGGAAAGAGGCTCAGAAGCACACACAGTTGTTTTACATAAAATATGTTTAGGGATGATATTTTCCATTATAAAATAAACACATTTTTTATAACTGCATATTCTATAATTATAAAACTACAAAATATAATACATAAAATATAAAAATTAGTGTTTTAAAATTGTAACTCATTTTTACCTTTTGACTTCTAAATGGCCAAGGCAGATACTATTTTATGGAATTTATTTAGAAATTTTATTTATTGTTACTATATGTAATATATATGGTTATATAATCTTATAGTTATATACTAATATTTATAGGTATACTTACAATTATATAGTTAAGTGTATATGAACACACACACATAGGCATACTCTTATAGGTTCTGAATGTTCTGTGGTAAAGACAATGTTTAAACTTATTAATATTTTATTTATTACATTACTTATATTTTTAATATTTTATTTACATATGTCTTTACTTGTTTATATGTAATTTATATTTTATTTTTGTATTTTATATTACTTATATTATTTATATTACATTATTTTTAATGGCAAAAACTGCAATTACTTTTGCACCAACCTAATAAATAATTATAAACCTAGTTGGGGAAACATTGTTAGGAAAGGAATAATGCCACAAGTTGCAGTTTAACTTATTTATAAAACATTATCTCTACTGTGGTATGTTTAAACAGTATCTAAATGTGTAATAAGTACATGCTACTTGACAGAATACTAGGTAAAACAATGTGGTTCCTTGACAACTTAGCCTTCCTTAGCCTTTTTCAAAAATGCATTGTTAAATTAGAAATTTTACATGAAAAAATGTTCTAGGCTGCATGAAATAATTTTAGTTGTTTAGAAATTATACTATATTATGATTTCTTCAATGTAAGTCTAATTTTAGAGAATATTGTGCTCAGACCAATTACCTGGGCCAAAGTTATAAAGCTTTATAATCACAAGTCTTTTGTAATTATTTATGATATTTTTTCATTTCCACTTGAAGATTCTGTGTGTTACATTAGGACCATCACTACTGTTAGTTCCATTATTTAAAAATTTTCCTTACATAGTGAAGAAGCCATACTTTTCAAAGAATATCTGTACATGAAATCATTCACTACAAATTGTATATGTTACACTTTGATCTCAATTTCTACCTGAAAAATGCTCATGGTGATTTCTCTAAGAAGTTTTAGGTAAAAGGAGAGGTCTTACAGTCAAACAACTTGCATTATAAACCTCATCTTACATCTAATAACTATTTGAATAAGGGAATTAATAGGAGTTCTTTGTTCCCATATTTTCTCAGTTGTAAAATAAGAAATCATTTTTTAGATAGGCCATTAAATGACATAAATCCTGCAGTCAACAAAAATGAGCTGTATTTATCTTTCTATACCAATAAACATTCTAAATAACATTATATTCATGTAATTACATTTATTCATGTAACATACATGAATAAAAAATACATAATAAATTTAGCAAAGAATTATTGAATGTCTACTATTCAAGACACTATGAAAATAATTACCATCCTGTACTTTATTTATAGGCAGCTGGGTCCCTGGTTAGATGCTATGTTGTATGAGATTCCATGTTTGTGAATTAGAAATTTGATGATCTGATGGAAAGTATTGTTGGGTGAACTTTTGGGAACTGGAATTGCAGACCCTGAGCCAGAATAGATATCTATTCTCATGAAAATAAAATGCTAGACCTCTTAGGTGAGCATTTTATTTTCCCAATGAATTCAACTTATTACAAAGCTTTTTTTTTTTGTCTATTAAGTCAATAATGCCATAGTAGCTACTCAGCATTTGTCTTTATTGCTAAGTGGTTATGTATTGAGAAGTATCAGTAGCTATACTAAACTTCACAAGTGGAAGTCCATTCTCCAAGCCTATAGCTAATCTACATCTCTGCTACTGTGGCCACACCACTAATGTGCCAATTGTGCTAGTTCTTGGGTTGGCCAATGGTAAGGGTCAAGAAAATCCATACTCTACCAGCAGAATATTAATAGAGGAAAATGACTAGCAAGGGTGAAGGAAGTAAGCAGGAGGAGTCTTCAGATGGCAATTCATATCGGCCAACTGTAAAAAGAATGAAGAAAGAAAGGAGTTGTGACAGTCAGTGTCTTATACTGAAGTAAAGCTTTAAGAAGATTGTGTCTAGGCTAAAAGGGAGTCCTTATGATTAGCTGAAAAAGTCCCCCAAGGATATCAGGCCCTCGTTACCGGAACCTAAGAATAAAATTTTGTTTGGTAAAATATAAGGTTAAACTAGGAATTTCAGGATACAGGTATTATCTTGGATAATGAAATTAGAAGTGTCCTCCTGAGAGAGAGGCAGAGGGAGATTTCACACAGGCAGAAAAAGTGGAAGACACATACAAGAAAAGAAAGAAAATTACCAATGAAGCTGAGATGGTCGTCATGCAGCCACAGGTGTCAGGAAATGCTGCAGTCACCAGAAGCTAGAATAAGCAAGGAATTCATTCTTCACTGGAGCCTCTGGAGGAAGAATGGCTCTGATGACTTCTTAGTATCAGTCCAGTGTTACTTATTTCAGACTTCTGCTTCTAGCATCAGTTAGAAAGAATTTCAATTGCTTTAAGTCACTGATGCTTTGATAATTGTTACAGCAGCTCTAGGAAACCAATGCAGTTGTCGAGCCAAAGTTGTCCAGTAGAGGAAGTCAATATAATAAAAAAATAGGTCAGGCATTGCCTATAAGCCTCCTAGGGGTATTTCGACTTTGGCACAAATGCAGTGGTAGATGAAGGACAGTGGCAGAGGCCATCAATCAACTGCCCTCCCCACTGTCAGAGTTAGAAAGATGAGGTTCATAGCCACCAAAAAAGGGCAAAATTTTCATTTATGTTGCAGCTTAGTCTGTGTAGAATATCCTACTCAAAAATGGAAAACAGTCAGTTTTTTCCAAGTCAGATGTGAGACATTTATGAAATTTACCCATGTGTCAGGCCAAGCAGCAAGCTCCAATCAAAATGAAATAAAAAGTGTACTTCAAAACTTCTCTGAGCAAAAATGATATGAAAAAAACATATTCAATATCTATTATGTAAAACTGCAGAAAGGAAATTATATAATTAAAAAAGATAAAAGCATGATACAAGTTTGAAAATATTTAGAACCTTACCATTATTTATAAGAATATTTATATAAAATTATAAGTTGTAGCTGAAGTGGAAACTAGAGGGTAATTTACATGTAGTTGAAGAATTACCAATTGATCATAATTTAAACTATCAAATTTAAAAAAGTTAAGTTCACAGAAAGTTGGATAAAGATAAAAAAGATGATAATAATGAAGATGAATAGCATTGAACCTATAAATTTATTTGGGCAGTATGGCCATTTTCATGAAAATATTGAGCACTTCATGAATTTGTGAGTCAGCCTTGCACAGAGGCCATGCTAATCTTCTCTGTATCATTTTAATTTTAGTATATGTGCTACCAAAGTAAGTACAAGTCCATTTTTATAAAAGAAAAAAAATCACAACTTAGATTTCAAGTGAAAATTAGCACTATAGGACTCTATCTTTAAAGAAAAGAATAAAATGTTCCCAATGGGAAGTAAAGTTTGTTTGTTTGTTTGTTTGTTTTTTTGAGATGGAGTGTTTGCTCTTGTTACCCAGGCTGGAGTGCAATGGCGCGATCTCGGCTCACCGCAACCTCCGCCTCCTGGGTTCAGGCAATTCTCCTGCCTCAGCCTCCTGAGTAGCTGGGATTATAGGCACGTGCCACCGTGCCCAGCTAATTTTTTGTATTTTTGGTAGAGACGGGGTTTCACCATGTTGACCAGGATGGTCTCGATCTCTTGACCTGGTGATCCACCCACCTCGGCCTCCCAAAGTGCTGGGATTACAGGAAGTGAAGTTTTAAAGTGATAATTGGATTTGTAATTTGTCAATGGAAAATTAAAAAGATAACCATAGCAATTATTTCAATACTGGATATGTTATAAATAAACCAACAAACTCTGCATAGTTTTTATTACTCTGGAGGCATGCTTGACATATATCTGCTTTATGAGTTTTGGTCTTAATGCAGGTATGGACTTATGCATTCTACTTATAATTTAGTTTCTTCTTGCTTATCTAACCTTGAAAAAAAACATTGACTCTGGAGCAGGAACTTTCATTTATAAGTCTAGGTGAGTTTGGCTGAGAAAGGCCAAATGCTAATTTTTTCCTAAGCAATTATGAGTTGGTGTCAGAGACCTGTCAGGAACAGTGGGTGAGCAGATGACAGGGCAATTGTGACAAGCTCCTCAAATTAAACCTTGGTATGAAATGTTAGTACACTCTGCTTAACACCATTTTGCAATGTATAAAATTATTACATACTACATAATTTACATTACTTTTACACACTGTATTACGTTATTAGTATAACACTGACCCAGTGCTGCTATCCTGTTTATTAATATGTTTACATAATTTCTCCTAATGGCTAATGAGAACATTTTTATTACCTAAACTAAGGTTTTTAAGTTAGACAAGGAATATGTTTCAAGATGGCTTGTAATAAAATTTTATTACTCTTAGAGGCACAAAGGCCAAAAATTCTTGACTGTCTGTATTCTTAGGAAGACAGAGATTTCAGGGGCTACAACGAAATGAATTATAATTACATAAACACATAATATAATAATTATATATGTTATTTTGACTAAGATAACAATACTTAAGTAGTATTTTACATAGTTCAGTATGATTCTTTTGCAGTAAAGTAATACTTCAATTATTAAGGATAATTATAATAAAAACAATTATGCTTTATAGAGTCTGAATAAATAGAACATAGTTATAACATTATTGGAATGATTTTTTTGTATAATTACTTATATATAGGACTAAAAGTTTATAAACAACATTGTCTTTGAAGTAATTTTCTCCAGCCAACAAATAGAGTTCTAATCTGAAAACGAAAGTAAGTAAAATTAACAAACAATAAAGAAATGTTTGCTATGGGATACAATTATGGATAGATAGCTGATACATGGGTGAATAACAGATGAAGTTCAATAAACTTGGCCTTCTGCCACAATATTTATCCTTATGGCTACATCATAAAGAATTTGCAAACCAGTCTCTGAAAATATGAATAATCAAAATATATTTTCTGTTCTGAAGAAATGATAATTATTCCCATCATTTCTAATATTCTGTTTTACTTATTTCTAAAAGGTCTGTTGAGTATGTGTCACATATAAATGTATGTTTGTATATGACGTAATTTGGGAGTTAGCTAATGTAACTCACCTGTATTGAATGGTACATTGCTTGAAAACATCTATTCAGAATTTAGTGAAGGAGAGTCACTGAATTCTGAATAGATGTTTATATTAGTTTAGATATACCTTATTTATTTAAGGAGTGTTAACATGTCACATATATTTATAGAATGTATACACTTAATAAATATCACAGGTTCCTTTGTCATGCAGTGATATGTGAAACTAAGGACTATTAGGATTTGAAGAAAGGAAGTAGACGAATATTCAGATCAACATGTTCATCCAAAGGGAAGGCAGAAGAGGTGAAAATGTGTTATGATGCCACGTTGTCAAGGAAATAAACTAAAGGTTTAAAAAGCTGAAGAGCATTATCAAAATAACCAGGTAGTCAAGCCTGGTATTTGCTAATTGCATTTGTATTTTATGTAACTAATTCCGAAAAAAAGTAAAAGAAAGTTTGGCTAGGCATGCTGGCTCATGCCTGTAATCCCAGCACTTTGGGAGGTAGAGTAGGGAAGATCACCTGAAATCAGGAGTTCAAGACCAGCCTGACCAACATGGAGAAACCCCATCTCTACTAAAAATACAAAATTAGCTGGGTATGGTGGTGCATGCCTGTAATCCCAGCTACTCAGGAGGCTGAGGCAAGAGAATCTCTTGAACCTCGGAGGTGGTGGTTGCAATGAGCTGAGATCACGCCATTGCTTTCCAGCCTGGGCAACAAGAGCAAAACTCCATTTCAAAATAATAATAATAGTAATAATAATGATAAAAGTTTGATCTTGAAGGCCTGTGGAGGCATAATCATAATAATTATCTAGTAGTCATTAATACTGAGATAACATTTAAAACTCAAAATAATTTTTCCTAAGTCATAAAGGATTTACACCCATAAGGCTATTTTCCTAAAATATTTTATAGTCCTAACTGCCTTATATAATTTGTCCAGTTTCTCTACCTTCCTGCCAGCAGTCAATGTTGTCCCTCATCCTTATTTTAACCATGTAAGTGTGTGTTCTCATGTGGTGGAAGGAATGAATGAGATCTCTGGAGTCTCTTTTATAAGGGAATTACCCTGATTTAGGAGAGCTTCATCTTCATGACCTAATCACCTCCTAAAAGGTCCCAATTCCTACTATCACTTTGAGATTTAAGATTTTAACATATGAATTTTGGGGAGATAAAGGTATTCTGAAAACAGTGGCTATTTATCGAATAAGTCTTCTGAAAATATTTTCCCCCAGTAGTGGCTTATCTTTTCATTCTTTTGACATTGCCTTTCAGGGAGGAAAACTTTTCAATTTTAACAAAATTAAGTTTATCAGATCAGTGTTCATGGATTGTGCCTTTGGTGTTACATCTAAAAAAAATCACAAAGCCCAAAGTCATGGAGATTTTTCCCTATATTATATTCAAGAAGTTTTAATATGTCGTGTACACATTAAGTCTGTGCTCCATTTTGAGTTAATTGTGTAAACGGTGTAAGTTCTGTATGTGGATTCATGTTTTTTATATGTAGACATCTAGTTGTTCCAGCACAAGTTTTGAAAAATACTATCCTATTGCAATTATATTGCTTTTGCTCCTTTGTCAAGAATCAACTTATTTATGTGAATTTTTTCTGGGCTCTCTATTTTATCGTACTAATCAATTTGTTTATTCTTTTGTCAATCCCACACTGTCTTGATCACTGTAACTTTCTAGTGTCTTGAAGACTGGTAGTGTTAATTCACCAACTTTGCACATTCCCTTAAATATCGTGTTGGATATTCAGGGTCTTTTGCTTCTCTATATAATATTTTTTTAAACTTTTTATTTTAACTTATGCGGGTACAAAGTAAGTATATATATTTATGGGTTACATGAAATATTTTGATACAGGCATGCAACGTGAAATCATCACATCAGGTTAAGGGAATGTGTTATTTCAAGCATTTATCTTTTATGTTTCAAGCAATCCAATTATACTCTTTTGGTTATTTTTGTATAAACAGTTAAACTGGTTTTTACTATAGTTATCATGGTGTGCTAGCAAATAATAGGTCTTATCGATTATTTGCAATTACTTTTTGGACCCATTAATCATCTCTGCTTCCCTCTGTCCCCCACCTACCTTTCACAGCTGCTGAAAAGCATCCTTATACTCTGTTTCAGAAGATTATTATTTTTTTAATTTTTAGCTTCCACAGATACGTGAGAATATATGATGTTTATCTTTCTGTATCTGGTTTATTTCAATTAACATAATTATCACCAGTTCCATCCATGTTGTTGCAAATGACCTTCTGCATTTTCAGTTTTGGTTTTGTGCATATGGCTGGCCATTTATCCCATCACCATTTATTGAATAGTGAATCCTTTCCCTTCACTTGCTTTTGTCATTTTAATTGAAGATCAGATAGTTATAAGCATCTAGCATTATTTCTGTGTTCTCTGTTCTGTCCCAGTGGTCTGTATGTCTGTTCTTGTACCAGTACCATGCTCTTTTGGTAGTACAGTTTGAAGTCAGGTAGCATTAAACCTCCAGCTTTGTTCTTGTTGCTTACGATTGCTTTGGCTATTTGGACTTTTTCTTGTTGTTCCATGGGAATTTAAAAATAGTATTTTCTAGTTCTATGAAGAATGTCAATAGCATTGAATCTATACAGTCCTTTGGGAAGTATACTCATTTTCACAATATGGATTATTCCTAAGTGGGTACATGGAATGTTCTTCCATTTGTTTGTGTCATCTCTGATTTCTTTGAGCAATAGTTTGTAATTCTTGTAGAGATCATTTACCTCCCTAGTTGGCGGTATTTCTAGGTATTTTATTTTATATTTGTTACAGTTGTGAATGGGAGTTCATTTGTGATTTGGCTGCCAGCTTGACTATTGTTGCTTCATAGGAATGCTAGCATTTTTTTTTTTTTTCACATTGATTTTGCATTCTGAGACTGTTTGGTTGCTTATAAGCTTACGAAACTTTTGGGCTGAGATAATGGGGTTTTCTTGATATAGGACCATGTCATCTGCTAACAGGAATGTTTGACTTTGTCTCTTCCTATTTGAATGCCCTTTGTTTCTGTCTCTTGTTTCTTCTCTCTGGTCAGAATTTCCAATACTATTTTGAGTAGGTGTGATGAGAGAAGAAGGCATCCTTGTCTTGTGCTTGTTTTAAGGGGAATGCTTCCAGCTTTTGCTCATTTGATATGATGTTGGAGGTGGACTTTTCATATATAGCTCTTAATATTTTGAGGTATGTATGTTCCTTCAATACCTAGTGTATTAAGTGTTTCTAACATGAAGGATTTGAATTTTATTGAAAGCCTTTTCTGCATCTATTGAGATAATGATGTGGTTTTTCTTTTAGTTATATTTATGTGATGAATCACATTTATTGATTTCTGTATGTTGAACCAACATACATCCTAGGGATGAATCCTACTTGGTAATGGTGAATTAGGTGTTTGATGTGCTGCTGAATATGGTTTGCTAGTATTTCTTTGAGGATTTTTGCATTGATGTTTATCAAAGATATTGGTCTGGAATTTTTGTTTGTTTGTTTGTTTCATTTTTACCTGTTGTATCTCTGCCAGGTTTTGGTATCAGGATGATGCTGGCTTCATAAAATGAGTTAGGGAGGAGTCCCTCTTTTTTAATTTTTTGGAATAGTTCCAGTAGAAATAGTACAAACTCATTTTTTACATCTAATAGAATTCAGCTGTGAATCCTGAATTTTACATCTAATAGAATTCATCTGGTCCTGAACTTATTTTGGTTAGTAGGCTATTTATTACTGCCTCAATTTTAGAATTCATTATCAATTTGTTCAAGGGTTTAGTTTCTTCCAGGTCCAGTCAACACTGAGAGGGTGTATGTGTTCAGATATTTATTTATTCATTCATTCACTCTAGATTTTCTAGTGTATATGCATAGAAGTGTTTATAATATTCTCTGATGGCTGTATTTCTGTGGGGTCAGTGGTAATATGCTCCTTAATATTTCTGATTGTGTTTATTAAAATCTCTTTTTTTCTTGTTTGTTCGTCTAGCTAGCAGTCTCTCCTTTATTTTCCCCCCAGAAAACAGCTCCTGGATTCGTCAATCTTGCAAATGATTTTTTTGTGTCTCTGTCACCTGCAGTTCAGCTCTGATTTTGGTTATTTCTTGTCTTCTGCTAGCGCTGGGATTTGGTTGCTCTTGGTTCTTCAGTTTTTTTAGTTGTAATCTTAGATTGTAGACTTGAAATCTTTCTAACTTTTTGATGCGGGCAATTAATGATATAAATTTCCCTCTTAACACTGACTTACCTGTGTCCTAGAGATTCTGGAATGAATGTATTTGTGTTCTCATTAGTTTCAAGGAACTTGATTTCTGCCTTAATTCCATTATTTTCCCAAAAATCAGTCAGGAGCATATTATTCAATTTCCATGTAACTGAATGGTTTTAAGTGTATTTCTTAGTCTTTAGTTCTAATTTGATTTTGCTGTGGTTCAAGAAACTGTTATGATTTCAGTTCTTTTGCATTTGTTGAGTAGTATTTTATTTTCAATTATGTGATTGAGTTTAGAGTAAGTGTCATATGGCAATAAAAAGAATGTATACTCTGTTGTTTTGAGGTGGAGAGTTCTGCAGGTATCTATCAGGTCCATTTGATCTAGTATTGAGTTTATGTCCTGAAATCTGTGTTAATTTTCTGTGTCAGCGGTCTGTTTAATACTGTCAGTCGGATGTTAAAATCTCCATTATTATTGTTAAAGATCTGTAAGAACCCACTTCATGAATCTGGTTGATCCTTTACTGCATGAAAATCTACTTAGGATAGTTAACACTTCTTGTTGAATTGAATGTTTTATCATTATTTAATTTCCTTCATTTTAAAAATTCTTTGTTGGGTTAATGTCTGTGTTGTCAGAAACTAGGATTGCAACTCCTGCTTTTTTTCTGGTTTAAATTTTCTTGATAGAGTTTTCTTCATCCTATTATCTTGAGCCTTTTGTGTGCCATTGGATGTGAGATGGGTCTCTTGAGGACCTCATACTGATGGATCCTGGTTGTTTATCCTGTTTGCCACTCTGGGACTTTTAATTGGGACATGTAGCCCATTTACATTTAATGTTAGTATTGACATGTGTGAATTTGATCCTGTCATCATTGTGTTAGCTGTTTGCTGTGCAGACTTGTTTATATGGTTGCTTTAGAGTGTCGTTGGTTTGTGAACGTCAGCATGTTTTTGTAGTAACTGATAACAATCTTTTCTTTTCATATTTTGGTCTTCCTTCCAGAGCTCTGCTAAGGTTGGTCCAGTGGTAATGAATGCCCTCAACATTTGCTTGTCTGAAAAAAATCTTATTTTTCCTTTGCATGTGAAGCTTAATTTGACCAGATATGAAATTCAGGGTTGAAATTTATTTTCCTTAAGTATGTTGAGGCTGGGCGCAGTGGCTCACGCCTATAATCCTAGCACTTTGGGAGGCCGAGGTGGGTGGATCACGAGGTCAAGAGATCGAGACTATCCTGGCCAACATGGTGAAACCTCGTCTCTACTAAAAAAATACAAAACTTAGCAGGGCATGGTGGTGCAGGCCTGTAGTCCCAGCTACTCAGGAGGCTGAGGCAGAAGAATTGCTTGAACCTGGGAGGCGGAGGTGGCAGTGAGCCGAGATCGCTCCACTGCACTCCAGCCTGGCGCCTGGCGACAGAACAAGACTCTGTCTCAAAAAAAAAAAAAAAAAAAAGAATGTTGAATATTTAGTTTCTATCTCTTCTGGATTGTAGGATATTCACTGAGAAGTCTGCTGTTAGTTTGATGGGCTTCCCTTTGTAGATGACCTGGCCTTTCTCTCTAGCTGCTCTTAACATTTTTTTCTTTAATTTCTACATTGTAGAATCTGATGATTATGTGTCTTGGTGATGATATTCTTGTGGAGTATCTTACCAGGGTTCTCTGCATTTCTGGAATTTGAATGTTGGCCTGTCTAGCTAGGTTGGGGAAGTTATAATGGATGATATTGTGGAACATGTTTTCCAAATTAGTTCCAGTCTCCCATCTCTTTCAGTTACTCCAGTAAGTCATAGGTTCCGTCTTTTTACATAATCCCATATTTCTCCTATGTTTGCTTATTCGAGTTTATTCTTTTTTCTTCTCTCTTCTTGTCTGCCTGTCTTATTTCATAAAGACATTCTTCAGGCTCTGAGATTGTTTTCTCCATTTCGTCTGTTCTGCTATTAATACTTGTGATTGCATTATTAATCACACTTTCAGTGTGTTTTTCAGCTCTGTCAGGTTGCTTAGATTCTTCTCTACCCTGGTTATTTTGTCTGTCAGTTTCTGCAATGTTTTATCATGGTTTTTAGCTTCCTTGCATTGGGTTACAACATGTTCCTTTACCTCAGTGAAATTTTATTTTATATACGTCCTGATTTCTACTTGTATCTTCTCAGCGATCTCAGCTTCAGCTCAGTTCTGAATTCTTGCTGGAGAGATGATTCAGTCATTTGGAGGAAAGAGGCCACTCTGGCTTTTTGGGTTTTCAGCAGTTTTGCACTGATCCTTTCTAATTTTTGTGGGCTTATCTACCTTAAATCTTGAAGTTGCTGATCTTTTTTTTTTTTTTTCCTTTAACAGGCCACTATTCTGTAGAGTTGCTGTGATTTTCTTGGGGTTAGCTTCAGTTCCTAGTCACCTTGGATTTTCCAGTAACTGGAAGTATCAACAGTAAAGGCAACAAAACAGCAAAGATGGCAGCCTGCCTCCTTCCTCTGGAAGCTTTGTTCCAGGCAGTTACTGACATGTTGTCGACCTGAACACATGTGTAGGAGGTGGCTGTAGACTCCAGTTGGTAGGTCTCACCCATTCCAAAGGAGCAGAATTGGGGACCCACTTAAAGAAGTATTCTGGTCACACTTACATAGAGCAGCTGTGCTGTGCTGGGGTACTGCTTCTGCCTTCAGTTTGCTTGGGCACTCCAATGCATGACGGCTGGAAGGGCTAAGTCACCCAAGCAACAAAGATAAAACATCATCCCTCCCTCTAGGAGTTCTTTCCCAGGAAGTTTTCAAATATATGTCAACCAGAAAATACTGGCAGGGATGGGGATGCCCTGGTTGGGAGGTTCCACCCAGTGAGGACTGACCAATCAGGGACCCATTTACAGAAGGAGTCTGGCAAACTTTTGATAGTGCAGCTGTAATCCCAAAGGGCTGTGGGATCCCTTTGCCTCCTGGTTTGTTTCTATATATTACTTTAATAGGTATGCCATTAAAATAGATACTTTTAATTTATAAGTTTCTTGCAGACAGCATATGATTGGATCTTTTTTCTTGATCCACTTTGACAATCTCTGTCTTTTAATTGGTATATCCATACCATTGATGTTCAAACAAATTATCTATATATTGTGGTTAATATGTATCAGTACTAGGTATCATTTTCTAATTGTTACTCTTATTTTTTCTGTTTGAGGTGTCTCCTTTAGCTCAGTAGAGTTTTCTTTTATACATATTTTATATGTATAAAACTCTTCTTCCTTTTGTAGCTTTAATTGAGTATTATAATGATTCTATATTTTCTCCTTTATCAGCATTTTATTACTTAAAGATTTTTAGTGGATGGTGTAGTTTGTAATATACATTTATGACAAATACAATTATTTTCAAGCAACACTGTAATGCTTCCTTGGTAGTGCTAGTTCTTCTAGCTCCTTTTAGTAACAAAATAATCCTAATTTTTCTTATCCATCTCTTTTATCATCGTTGTAATTGATTTTCATTATGTATAAACATACATAAGCAGAAAAATAAATACAATAATACATAGTTTTACACATGGTTTCTCATTGTGGTCTGTCACTGGCATTTCCTAATGACTACTGACAGAGAACATTTTTCCATTGAAAATTCACTATCTGTATATCTTCTTCTCTGAAAAGCTTGTTCATGTCTTTTGTCTGTTTTTTTTATTGGAAGGTTTGTTTGTTGTCTCTCAAATTCAGTTTTGAGAGTTTTTCATATATTTTCAATACTTGTCTATTGTCTGAAAAAATGTGTTGGACATATTTCCACTGTAAAGTTTGACTTTTAGTTTTTAACATATACATTCACATATCAAAGTATTTTCATTTAACAAAGTAAAATTTATTATTTTATTGTCCTCTTGATGGCAAGTCTAAGAACATTTTTCATTACACTGAATTCCAAAGATTTTCTATTTCCATAAATGTTATATTTTTATATTTACATACAATTCTATTATTCACTCTGAGCTAATGTTTTATTATAAGTTATAACATTTAGGTAATTTTTTTGCATATGAATGTCTAATTGCTATAGCTGAAGAGACTACCCTTCTTCTATTAAATTCCTTATTAATATTTTTCAAAAAAATATGAAATACAGTTGGATGGCTCAATCTTTGGCCTTTTAAATTTTGTTTTATTGTTCTATTTGTCTATTTCTTTTCCAGTACCACATAATGGTGATTATTAAAACTATATAGTACGCCTTACTATTTGCTATATTGATTTTTTTCACTCTATTTTATTAAATTGTAATGACTGGTTTAGCTTTCTAAGCTCTATACCTTTCTATATAAATTTAAAGTAGATTTAAGTCTACACAAATTCTTCATAATATTTTGTAGAAATTTTATTAAATGTTCAGATCAACTTAGGAAAATTGATACATTTTCTATGCTGAGCTTTCCTATTCATGTATGTAGTTGCTCTCTATTTGTTCATATTTTATTTGATTCCTTTTGTCATTTGTTATTAGCATACTAGGCCTGTGTATGTTTTGTTAAGTATATAATTGACATGGTTTTGTTTTGTGTCACTAACCAAATCTCATCTCATTTTGTAATCTCCACGTGTCAGGGGAAGGACCTAGTGAGGAATAATTGGATTATAGGGGCAGTTTCCCCCATGCCCTTCTTGTGATAGTGAGTGAATCTCACAAGATTTGATAGTTTTATAAGTGACTCTTCTCCCCTCACATGCTCTCTCTTGTTTGCTGCCACGTAAAATGTGCTTGCTTTTCCTTCCACTATAATTGCGAGTTTCATGAGGCCTCCCCAGTCATGTGGAACTATTCATCAATTAAACCTCTTTCCTTTATGAATTACCCAGTCTTTGGTAGTACCTTTATAGCAGTGAGAGAATGGACAGATACAGTAAACTGGTATCATATAGAGTGTCTTACTCTTATAACAATACTAGAAAATGTGGAAGTGAGTTTGGACCTGGGTAATGGGCAGCAGCTGGAACAGTTTGGAGGACTCAGGATAAGACAGGATGATGTGGGAATGTTTGGAATTCCTAGAGACTTGTTGAATGGTTTTGACCAAAATGCTGATAGTGGTGTGAACTATAAAGTCCAGGCTGAGATAGTCTTAGACGGTGATGAGAAATTTACTGGGGACTGGAGTAAAGGTCAGTCATGTTGTGCTTTAGCACAGAGACTGGCAGCATTTTGCTCCTGTCCTAGAGATCTGTGGAATATTGAGCTTTAGAGAGATGACTTATGATATCTGGAAGAAAAATTTCTAAGCAGTAAAGCATTTGAAACATATCCTGCATTATTCTGAAAGCATTTAGTGTTATGCATTCACAAAGAGATGGGATGAAAATGCAATTTATATTTAAGAGAAAATCAGAGCATAAGTGTTTAGAAAATTTGCAGCATCACTATGGGATTGAAAACAAAAACCAATTTTTGGTGAGAAATTTAAGCCTGCTACAGAAATTTGTATAAGTAATGAGTAACTGAATGTGAATTGTCATGTCAATGAAGAAAAGGTCTCCAGGCCATGGCAGAGACCTTGGTGACAGTCTTTCCCAATACAGGTCAGAAGATATAGGAGGAAAAATGGTTTTTTGGGCTTGGCCCAGGGCCCCTGACATTCTATGCAACATTAGGACTTGGTGTCTTGTGTTTCAGCCACTTCAACTACAGTAATGGCTAAAAGGTGACAAAGTACAATTTGGGCCATTTCTTCAGAGGGTGCAAGCCCCAAACCTTGGTGGTTTCCACATTGTGTTGGATCTGCAGGTGCACAGAAATAAAAAAGTTGAGGTTTGGGAACCTCTGCCTAGATTTTAGAGGATATATGGAAATACCTGGATGTCCAGGCAGAAGTCTGCTGTAGGGGAGAAATCCTCATGGAGAACCTCTGCTATGGCAGTGAAAAAGGGAAATTCAACTTCTTTTCTTTTTAAATTACCAAGTCTTGCATATGTCTTTATAGCAGTGTGAAAATGGACTGGTATTATAAGTATTTCCTTTTTATTGCAGTGACTGCAAATGAGATTATGTCTTTAATTTTGGTTTCTGTATATTCCCTGTTAGTACAAAGAAATGTGATTGATTTTTGTGGTTGATCTTTCAGCAGTATGTTGAGTAAGAGCAATGAGATCACATGTGCTTGATATTTTCCTGATTTAGGGGCAAAGTCATACATTCTAGTACCAATCACTATAATGCTGACTGTAGATTTTGTGTAAACATCTTGTAGCCAGGGGCTAAAGTTTCCTATTTTTTAGATTTTTAGCAATCATGAACAAAGTTTGATTATATCAAAAGATGTTTATTCATCACATCATATAGTCATAAGCATTTTCTTCTATAGCTTGTTGATGTGGTAGTTTATTTGATTTTTAAATATTCAAACAGTCTTGTATACAATTGCTCATGGTGTACAATTTGTTTTATATAATGCTGAACTATATTTGACAATATTTGTGTCTAGGTTTATGTGAGATATTATTATGTAATTTTCTTTCTTTAGCATTATCTTCGTGTGGTTTTCATATAGGGGTAATATTGTGCTTATAAAATGAATTTATATGTATTATATCTTCACTTATATTTTGAAAAAGATTGTATAAAATTGCTACTTTTAAAAAATATATTAAGTCTAAGAGATTTTTTGCAGAAAAAATTAAACTTCTGACCAAGAATCCAGAAATACATATGCAAAATGAAGTTAAAAAAAACACAAAAAGTGAACCATAATGCTATTCAACAAAACACAAAGTCGATCAGCCTTGATGATTTAATAAATTACCAATTCAATTATTTGATGGTTATAGGACTATTTAATACATCTATTTCACTTTGGTTGAGTTGGGCACTTTGTGTTGTTTTATGAAAGAGGTTCATTTCTTCTAAACTATCTAATTCTGAGTATGAAGTTCTTCATAGTATTTCCTTACATATATTTTAGTGGCTGCAGGATCTGTAGCCATGTTCACATTTTAAATCATAATATTAGAGATGTCATATCTTTTTTCTTTTTGCTAGTTTTACTAGTGGCTTATAGATTTTGACTTTTTTTTTCAATAGCTTGTGCTTAATTGACTATTCTCTGTTGATTTTCTGTTTACAATTTCATTGAATTCTACTCTGTTTATTACTCCTATCCTTCTGCATTCTTTTAGATAATTTTGCATCTATTTTTTTATGAATTCTTGATCAAACACTTCTATTTGAGACCCTTCTTTAAGTCTAATGAAATCATAATATAGCAGAAGTTTCCATCAAATAATTCTTTAGCCAAATCACCTATATTTCATGTTGTGTTTTTTTCATTCATTCCTAACTTTTAATCATTTTAAGGCTTCTTTGACACATAGGCTACTTATATGTTTATCCTGTAAGTTTATGTTTAGATGAGCTTTGTGTTGTCTTCTGTTATTAATTTTCAGTTTGATTTTGTTGTTCTCACTGTTATTGTCACAATGAGACTACACTGTAGCATTTAATTTATTTGTTATTTGTTGAAGTATGTTTTATTATCCAAGATGTGGTTTTTCTTGGTGAATGGTCTATATGTTCTTGTTAATTAAACAAAAAATAATGTTAAAAAAACTTTCTGGTAGTTCTGTGGAATATTATTTTCTCATTTGATTGTCTGGTTCAGATCTTGTCTTACTCATATATTGAATTGTCCATGTCAATATTTTTATTGATTTTCTGCCTTGGATTTCTCTCAGTTTTTGATACTGGGTTTACTGAAATTCCCAACTACACCATTGACTTATGTAAGAATTTTCAAAATAGCTTTCTATGTATTACCAAAAGAGGGAAATAACTTATATTTTTCATCAACAAGTGAAAAAATAAACAAATTGTGATACATGTATTTAATTATGTGTTACTCAGCAATTAAAAGGAATAAACTCTTGATACACGCTATTACATTGCCAATTCTCAAAATTATTATGCTGATGGAAATAAGAAGGACAAGATAAGAGTAAATGCCACATATGATTAAATTTGTATATACATTTTGGAAGTGAAAACAAATGTAATGTGAAAAGAGCAGATTAGTGGTTATCTGTGGAAGTAGAAATTAAAGCAGGGTAGAAGGAAGGTAATGAAAGTGGAATAAGAAAACTTTTAAAAGTAAAAAATATGTTAATAATATGGATTGTGGTGATGGTTCCAGAGTGTATAATTATGTCAAAACATATTGAGATCTACACTTTAAACATATACGGTTAATTTTATGTCAATTATCTTCATGAAAATAAGAAGAAATAAAACTCTAATCATAACAGATTCGAAACAAACTCTCAGAGAAACTATCAGCATAGATTGTCCTAATCATATCAGCACTACAGCTTTAGTCCATGAAAAGAACAAAGAATGGTGTCAGTCAACCAAAGGAAAAAGGAGAAAAGTTGGAGATAGGATAAATGTTACCAGTATTAGAAAGAAATAAATGTTTTTGATGTGAGTTTGAAAAGATTGTATATTTTTAAAATATAAGAAAATAGCCTAGATTTTTATATAATATTCAATATTGCTTGAAAAGATTATGCAAAAAAATTAAGATGATTTATTACATTGTAATGATTTTGTTTAAGAAAAATGTGTTTGCCCATGATTGCAATCATTTCTTTTTCTACTTCATTGATTTTTTTCCCTGCTAACTGCTATCAATTCATTTTTAGTCTGCAGTAAAAAACTCTCAAATGATGATGGCACAGCAGTTTAATAAAATAGTACCAACTAAAAAAGACATTAGAATACATTTTTATAAATGTAAAATTACTTCCACCTAAAAATAATTTAGTGGAAATATGGAGAGATTAGAAAAGAAGTCATTATAGATTCCAAATGCCTAACTTTATTACACAGAGAACTTTTTACTATTTAGATATGATCCATTAAAGATTATTACATCTCAGTTAATAAATATTGATAGATGCTTTAATATTTGTTAAACTGTATTTACATTTGATTTATAATAATATCTTGATATTAAAACAAAATGTTGTTTAAGACTTTAAGTTAAAGCAAAATGTATCTGTTTCATAGGAAAAAACAGTGGAATGTGGAGATCTATAATTTCATGTTTAAATATTTGCTTTCAGTAGACATGCCTTGAAAGTAATATTAAAGAAGTTCTTCAGAAAGAAAAAATATTGGTAAAGGAAAGAAAATAAGATCTACATAAGACTTAAATAATATTAGAGAAAAAAAACAAAAGAAAGTAAATACAATGATATTATTTTTTAGTTTTAATTGGTCTATCAGATAGCAGTCTGGTCAAAGTGATAATAGTAACAGTATATTCCATTAGCTCTATCTTCCAGGTCAGTTGTATTGCCCTGCATTACCACTAACATGAGTTTTTATGCACTTCGCACCCTTTCCAATACTTGCATTTATCATTTTCTAACGTTTGTAAACCTTATGTGCATAGAATTATAGCTCCTCAGTTTATTTTTTTATTATTTCTAATTATAGCTGGATTGACTCTCTCCACACCTAATCATTAGTCATTAATCATTTTGAGAGATCCAAGATGGCTGATGGTTAGCGAGCTGCTCAGTCTTTTGAGCTTTCTTTGCTGAAAACGGTTTATGTGACAGTTTCTTTTTTTATATTACTATGTTTCTGTCATCTATAAAATGTTTGTTGATGAAATTGTATTAGACAGCCATGTACTGCCCAAGTTAGACTAGTTTTGCCTACAAATACATTCCTCTAGAATGTCATTTTCCTATATACATGTATATTCTTTCTAAATGATATTAATTTGTTGACCTATGTCATTGCTTGAGCTACAGTCCTCACATGTTGTTTTTCTAAAAAGAAAACCAACAAGTTTTCTTCAAACTTGTCTTCTGTTAAATTATCTGTTCTTTTCACATAAAATTATAGAAAACCATACATTTTATATATATATATATATATATACATTATATATATATATATATATATATATATATATATATATATATATATCAAGTATATTGTTTCCATAAGCATGATTCTGGCTCCATGTGTGATAGTCTATTTGTATTATCACCAGCAGCAAACTGAACTGACATTATTTTTAATATGTTTGTAGACTTCAGGGTAAGAGTAAACTGAAATACTCATTTTTGTCATGCCAACATAACTGATTAATAATAATAATAATCTTTAGTATTATTATTTTATCTAACAGTGTAATGATTACGTCTAATTATTAAATTGGTGCAAAACAATTTCCTTTGCACCAACCTAATATTTATTTGAAAACATAATAACCACAACTTTACTACAAAATTCAGTATACTTCCAATGACATCCATTTTTCTATATTTCCCTTTTCAATCCAACATCCTTATCTCAGGGTCAGATATAAGATTATCCTCAAGTTTATGTTAATAATCCATTTATTATTTAAAATTTATTATGCATGTTTGTAACCCTACATAATATATTCTTGGCCGGGCGCGGTGGCTCAAGCCTGTAATCCCAGCATTTTGGGAGGCCGAGGCAGGTGGATCACAAGGTCAAGAGATCGAGACCATCCTGGTCAGCATGGTGAAACCCCGTGTCTACTAAAAAATATACAAAAAATTAGCTGGGCATGGTGGCGCGTGCCTGTAATCCCAGCTACTCGGGTGGCTGAGACAGGAGAATTGCCTGAACCCAGGAGGCGGAGGTTGCCATGAGCCGAGATCGCGCCATTGCACTCCAGCCTGGGTAACAAGCACGAAACTCTGTCTCAAACAAACAAACAAACAAAAAAACAAAACAAAACAAAATATATTCTTGAGGTTTTTGTTTGTTTGTTTGTTTGTTTGTTTTGAAATTTGTGATCTGGGAGTCATGTTATTTGTGATTTTCTGGTAATGCCTTTCCTCAATCAGTCTTATGCCAGTGATGTTATCCCTACCTGAATGTGGTATTGTAGCTCATTCAGTTTCACTGGATTTTTCTCATTAAATATTTTGATATTTTTATTGGTTTGATAGGTTTTCTTGTTTTACAATATTTTTCTAAGGAAATACTGCAATCTCCATATTTTAAATCCTGGTGAGAGATTAAAAATCAAGTTTAAGGCCCATCTAATATGGGCATGTAATAATATACATATTGGAAGTTTACCTGACATATCAGAATATCATCTATTATTCTTACAATTTTTGACATTTTTAAGGACTCATAACTTTTAAGAGAAGTTTTAAAAATTTTAATTGATAGTAATGCTCTTTGTTTGTTAGTAGTGCTTTTCATTTTAATTGATAGCAATGCTTTTTTCACTCAAATAATTGCTGCTTAGTCACTGGTATATGTATTTTGCAATTACTGGCATTTCTGTCCTTTGAGATGTTATTTCAATATTTCTTCAAAATGATCCCTGAATTTTAGAGACAAAAAATATGGTCCAGGATTTTTAATTTTTCTTGCTTTTATTAATGGGGAACAGGCACTGTTTATTGGGGATAAATTGTGTCCTCCAAAGGGATATGTAGGAGAACTAATCCACTCTTATCTGGGAATATGACCTTATTTGAAAATAGGATTTTTACAAATGTAATCACATTGAGATGGGGTCATATAGGATTAGGTTGACCTCTAAATCCAATTACTGGAGACCTTATAAGAAAGCCACGTTAAGACACAAGGACAGAGAAACAGGGAAAACAGTTGTGTAAAGACAGAGGCAGAAATTAGACTAACACAGCTGCAGATCAAGGAACTTCAAACATTGCTGAGTACCACCAGAAGCTAGAAAGATGCAAGGAAGGATTTGTCCTTAGAGTTTTCAGAGAGAGCATGGTCCAGGTGACATCTTGATTTTAGTTGTCTAGGCTTCTGAATAAATGAAAGAATAAAGCTATGTTGTGTTAAGCAACCTTAAACAACCTGGTTTGTGGTAGTTTGTTGTGTTAGCCTTAGGAAACTGATAGAGTGCTATAGAAAAAAAAAATAGGTGCAAAATAAAAATACACAGATACCTTACATGGTTGCATAAAGCAACATTCTTCCTTCAATGAAAAATAAGAAAAAAAATGTCTATGTGGATAACCTCCCATATAGACACCGAGGAATGAGAGCTAAACAGAATCCTGGCACAATTAGTGCCTGAAGAATATCTCTTTTAGAGTGTTACTACTATTTCTTTTTATATATACTTTATATATAATCACATATTAGTTTATGGAATTAGAGCTTGGAGAATATCTCAGTTTATAGTGTTACTACTTAGTTATTTCCCTTTATATGATCCTCTATGTATAATCATATTAGTTCACAGAATGAGTGCCTAAAGAATATCTTACCACTCAGTTATTTTCCTACACACACACACACACACACACACTTGTGCGCATATATATATATATACTATATCTTAGTTAATAATCAGAGGAATGCCGAGAGAAGACATGGTACAGAGCATGAATTAAGGAATAAGCAGCTTATAGTCAGAAGAATGTCTAGAGCAGACATGGTGCAGAGCATGATTTAAGGGAAAAACAGTTGAACTAGGACAAGAATCCATGGCCCAAGCGGCAGCGTTCAGTATCAAAAAGATATCTGCTGTATGACAGGCTTGGGGCAAGAGCCATTTCTCCTGATAAAGGAGTTGTAGGACCTTGCCTCCAGTTCCTGTGGAAGGCTGCCCTCAGACCGGAAATCCCTCGAGCATCCGAGGGCTCAAAACCCCTCCGGATAATTGTACCTTGATGACTGTGAACTTCACCGGCTCTTGTTACTGTGCTAGCTCAAAAGCATCCTCCTATAGAGCTCACTGGAAGCTGCCAGCAGGTGACGGTAGACCCTGACAGGTCTGTCACTGCTGTGTGACTTAAGTATCCTCCTATAGATATTCTTAAGAGTAGCATGCCCATAGGTAGAGGTATTGCACACTGCACCCTCTTCACTGTGCACGGCCCACCTCCATGCCTTGGTGACCTAATGGGGGTGGACCCCTTACTGCACACAGCCCACCTCCTTGCCTTGATGACCTAATGGGGGTGGACCCATTGCTGTGCAC
The DNA here is from genome assembly GCF_049354715.1 of Callithrix jacchus. NCBI lineage: Eukaryota > Metazoa > Chordata > Mammalia > Primates > Cebidae > Callithrix > Callithrix jacchus. The sequence goes on from NC_133504.1 coordinate 80,485,428, forward strand.
TGTCCACCTCCTAGCCTAGGTGACCCAATGGGGGTGGACCCCTTACTGCACACAGCCCACCTCCTTGCCTTGATGACCTAATGGGGGTGGACCCATTGCTGTGCACTGTCCACCTCCTAGCCTAGGTGACCCAATGGGGGTGGACCCCTTACTGCACACAGCCCACCTCCTTGCCTTGATGACCTAATGGGGGTGGACCCGTTGCTGTGCACTGTCCACCTCCTAGCCTAGGTGACCTAATGGGGGTGAACCCCTTGTTTTATTGCTCATGACTCTATCACTATCCTTAAAGATGACTTCACTCACTACCTTGCCCCCTAACCTATATCCAATAAATACAGATGCTTCTGGATATTCAGGGCCTCGCCTCTCTCTGCTTATAGGAGGCGTGCCCCCCCTCTGGGTCCAGCTGCATTTTCCTTGTACTTCTGTGTCCTGTCTCTTTATTTCTCAGATCCTGCACCTCAGCACAGCATAAGGGACACCCTATAACCCTGTGGGGCCCTTAACCCTACATCTGTTTAAGAATTTTAATTTTATCTTAATTATTACTGAGATTTATTTTAATTCTAATTTGAAAATGTATTATTTTTACCACTTCACATATACCCTTTTTTTAAGCTTTTTTTTTTCTGTTTTACTGTAACTTTAGTATGCTTCATATTGTATTCCATTTTAGTAACTAAAATTAAAACAAAAAAAGATATATTATACACCTATTGGAATGACCCGGATCTAAAACACTGACAACACCATGTTCTGGAGAGAATATGAAACAAGAAGAACTCATTCATTGCAGGTGGAATGCAAAATCATTAACAGTCACTTTCTAAGACAATTTGGCAATTTCATTCAAACTAAACATACTCTTACCATATGATCCAGCAAATACCCTTATTGATATTTACCTAAAGAAGTTGAAACCTATGTCCATACAAAAACCTGCACAAGAATATTTATGCCAGTTTCATTCATAATTTCCAAAACATGAAATCAGCCAACATCCTTAGTATGTGAATGAATGGACAGACTGTGGTAAATGCAGACAAAGAGAACATTACTCAGTACTGAAAATAAATGATCTATCATGCCCATGAACAGATGTAAAGGGAACTTACATACATATCATTGAGTGAAATAAGCCAATCTGAAAAGTCTACACATTATATGATTCCAATAATAAGACAATTCAGAATAAGCAAAACTATGGAGTTAGTGAAAGGATCAGTTTGTAGCATGGTTAATGGGAGACAGAGATGAATATGGGGAGGACAAAGAATTTTTAAGATATTGAAACTATTATGTTTCAATGGTGGAACACATGTCATTACACTTTTGTCGAAACCCATAAAATGTACAACTTCAAGGATGAATCCTAATGTTAAATTTGGACCTTGGTGGTAAGGATGTATCAATTTAGGTTTATTAATTGTAACAGGTATTGCACTCCAGTATAATCCAGCTGATCGTGAGAGAAGCTGTGTTCATGTTGAGAGTATTTGGGAACTCTCTGTACTTCCTGCTCAATTTTCCTGTCAACTTAAAACCACGCTTAAAAATAGTCTGCTTATATACATCATGGAATACTATGCAGCCACACAAAAGGATGAGTTAATATCCTTTGCAGGGACGTGGATGAAACTGGAAACCATCATTCTCAGCAAACTGACACAAGAACAGAAAACCAAATACCAAATGTTCTCATTCATAAGTGGATGTTGAACAATGAGAACAAATGAACACAGGGAGGGGAACATCACACACTATGGCCTGTTGTGGGGTGGGGGACTAGGGGAGGAGTAGATTGGGGAGGAATAACATTAGGAGAAATATCTAATGTAAATGATGGTGGGATGGATGCAGCAAACAACCATGGCATGTGTATACCTGTGTAACAATTCTGCACGATCTGCACATGTATCCAAGAACTGAAAGTATAACAAAAAAAAATCTTCTTAAAAGGAGGAAACATCATTGTATTGCATTCTTGTAAATTATAAACTTTTATCTTTCTGAAAATAATTTAGTGGAAATAGATTAGGTAAAATCTCATTACGTATGCTAAATACCTTCTTCTTTATGGATCTTTGTGGAACATTGCACTATCTAGTTTTATATTTGAATATTTTAAAAATGTATTTACAATTTATTCAAAATATGATGTTAAAATTATAAATAACTTTAAGAATATTGCAAGTAAAAGCAAAGCTTATAGCTTATATTTTATGGAAGAGTTATTTAATAGCAAAAAAAAAAAAAAAAAAAAAGAAAAGAAAAAGAAAAAAAACCAAACATGGAATTTTGGGCTCTACAAGTTTGTTTTCAAATATCAGCTATGTCAGCATTCCCCAACATTTTTGGCCCCAGAGATTGGTTTTGTATTGGACAATTTTTCCCAGGACTGGGGTAGGAGGATGATTTAAGTGTATTACATTTATTGTGCACTTTATTTCTATTGTTATTGCATTGCAATATATAATGAAATATTTGTACAACTCACCATAATGTAGAATCACTCAGAGCCCTGAGCTTGTTTTCCTGCAACTAGGCAATCCCATTTGGAGATGATGGGAGACCATGACAGATCATCAGGCGTTAGATTCTCATAAGAAGCCTCCACCCCAGATCCCTTTCATGTGCAGTTCACAATAGTGTCCTATAAGAACCTAATGCTGCTGTTGAACCTAATGCTGACAGGCAGTGGAGCTCAGGTGGTGATATGAGCCATGGGGAATTGCCGTGAATACAGATGAAGCTTCTCCTTCTCCCCTATAAATCACTGACTTCCTGCTGTGCAGCCCATTTAACAGGCCAGGGACCAAAACCAGCCCATTGCCCAGAGATTTTGGACCCCTGAGCTATATCACTAACTGTTTGACTTTGGCCATGTACTTAATTCTTCTGCTCAGCACTTTTCTTATCTGCAACCTGACCGATTCCTTATTAAACATAGGTTTGATTTAATTATGTAAAACAAACTATCACAAATCCCTGAATATGTGTTTTTATCATTCTACATTTTAATATTCTAATATTCTGACAATTTTGTGTTTACCAATTATGTTATATTTATTTCCACATATTTTGGGCTAGGTATATTTATTATTGTAGTTTATAATTAAGTAAAAATTACATAAACTTCTGATATATAATTCTAAAGAGAAAATGAGTGTTTCTGTAATAAATGAAATGTTTTGTAAAAATTATTTGAACATTTATATTATATTATATTATATTATATTATATTATATTATATTATATTATAGTGTGAAAAGACAATCACAAACAACAGGATAGATCTTTTTAAAAATCATGAATTATTCTCCATTAACACATCAATTAATAAACCCACCCTTGAATAAAATACACCCACCCCTTCAAACAATGGACTCATAAATGAATATTTACATTAAAATGTTTAAGTTGTATTCATATCTATTTTTAGGATCTCCTGTTTTAATAACAGTTCTTGGTTAATCATCTCTGGAAATATAACTGATCACTCCCTCTTTCTTGAACTACTACTTTAGGTAGTGGTGTCCTGGAAGTGACACTCTCATGGTTTCTTCTATCTTATCGGCGCCTCCGTCTCAGCATCAGTTTTTGGCTCCTCCACGATACTTCCAGGGTGTGAACTATCAACCATTTGCTGCAGACTGTCTCCAGCTCTAGCCCTGACTCTCTCCTGAAGTCTAGACTAGTTATATCAAATTCTGACTCTTATATGCATTTGTAATACGCATCTCAAATTTAGCATGTCCAAAATTGACTTTTTCCCTTGCTCACTCTGCTTCAGATAAACTGCTATTTTCGTACTTTCTTAAACACACTATGTTTTTTCTTTCTTTTAAAACCTTAGCTACATCTTAATATCTTTTGCAGAATATTTTTATTAAGATCTCAAGGTTGATCTGATGACCTTTTTGGTTTTCTCTTTCAATTTCCATTTTTGCAGAGCACTTATCTAAGTATTTGGTTTTAATTATGGCCGCCTCAGATATAGCACCCTCCATGCCCTTATGCAGCTGTATATTTATTGACAGCACTTCACTGTTTGTAATCATAGTGTGCATTTATATGATTTATGGTTCATATTCACTCTGCTCAACTAAATTATGCTTCATGAGGGGAGAGTCTATTTATTCACTCTTATTATCTTCATAACAACTTAACCTAAAACATATTCCCTTTCATTTTTTAATGAGTAAATTTGGTTTAGCTAATACTATATTTGCCATTTTTAACTTACTGGTAATCTTTTGTTGGCTAATTTTTTTTTTTCATCAATTAGTAGACTGTGAGTAAGGCTAATTGTGGTAGGCAAAATAGCCTTTCAAAGATGTCTACTCTCTAATCCAGGTACCCGTGAGTCTGTTGCTTTACATGGCAGATGTGATTAGGATTAAGGACCGTGAGATGGCATATTGATTATGAATTATCCCGTTGGACCCAATCTAATCACATGAATCATAAAAGGATAAAATTTTTCCTGGCTGTAATCTAAAGAAAATTTGAGTATAATAGAATGGTCATAAAGGTGCTATATTTCTGACTTTGACAATGGAGCAAGAGAATATAAGTTTAGAAATAGAGGCAGCTTCAGAAAACTGAGACTGACAATCAAATATATTCTCCCCCAGAGTCTCCAGGAAGAAACACAGGCCTGGAGATACTTAATTTTAACCCCATGAGATCCATGTTGGACTTCTTCATTTATAGATTTGTAAGACATCAAATTTGTTATGTTTAAGATATCAACCTTGAGGCAATTTTTAATGCAGCAATGGAGAATAAATGTACAAATGGTATTCAACATAGTCATACAACAGTTTTGTAGTCTAAGAATGTTATGAATATCCCTTAATTTTAAAACCAATTGGCTTATACTGTTTTTAGTTTTTAATCATTGTTAAGTTATATATATATAAATATACATACATACATATGTATATAAATATCCATACATATATATACATATATATATGTATACACACACACACACACACACACACACACACACACACATATATATATATATATAGTGTATACAGAATAAAAATGTACCTGGACATCCAGCTCATGAGATATGTTTCTCAGGCAATGTAATTTCATTGACTCTGGAAGATGGCCCACTTAGGTATGGTATATATTTAAAACTGTCAAATAACTTTTTTGAGTTAAACATTTTTTTTTAATTTAAAAACATGAATGACATACAATATTATTATATTCATGTAATGAAGAATTACTTAAATATCTAATAAGAGCATCAGCAGGACAACAAACTTGATTATCTGTGAATTATTTTTTCTTTATTTCTAAAGTCTTCTGAGTGTTCCAAGAAGTTTTCTGAGATCTGCTTAAGTTTAGAAAATGAAAGAAAGAGAGAGACTAGCATTAAGATTTCTTGTTTTGGATAAGGTAAATTTCAAATACTATTTAATTAATGGTGCTAAAGTAATGTACATTTGAAACATTAGATTATCCAAATATTATTTTTAAAATAAACAATATTTTTGTTCAATTATTAAATAAGCTTTTTCTTTGTGGAGAGAAGAGCTGGCAAACAGCAAGCCAACCAATAATTGTAATGGGAAATCATGGAGATACTAACATATGACTTATAAATGGGAGTCTGGAACACATCCATTTGTAAAGTAGTAGTTGCTTCCCTGCATAGAGAAAAATGTCTATCAGTCATTCAAATATAGGCTTTTAAATATTAAATTATTATTTACATTTTAATAATTATTTTCTTCTAATATAACCTACACCAGCTTTCAATAATTATATAATAATCAAAAGGACTTAGGCCCTTTTGTGTTTTCATAGCCTTCATCATACTAAATATACATCTGTTATTTATGTTTCACTTACTTTCTATATTGTCTAAAGCATGCAATAGGTCTAATATTTGTTTTTATCTTCTCATTATTTAAATATTTTTATTATGCTTCAAATATGTATGTATATAATCTAATTTTAGAAAGTGGCTTTTGAATTAGCACCAATTTTCAGAAATAGAGATAGTTTTACTGGTAGAATTAAGTTATAATAGCCACAGTGCTAAGATGATGGTTAAATAACTTGACAAAGATTGCCAAATGTTTGTGTTTGATTTTTATCAATTTTGCTTTTCTAGTGTCTTTTGTTTTACTACATCCAGTTTGAGTACTTATACATAAAAAATAAATAAACTGATTTAAATAGTCATTATTATAATGAGGAGATGAGGAACTGTAACAACCAGCTAGTCTTGGAACACGGCACTGTGATTGTAAGTACAATCCAATAAGAACAATCCTGAGTTTCAAACAGCAGTTGGGCTCACATTGCATTTCCTCCATAAAAAATATTTAAGTCGTGGTCTAAAAAGGGATGGGATCCCTGACTAATCATGAGTTAAAAAAAGCAAATGATATAAAAAAGAATAAAAGATGTCAATGTTTATAGGAATATCTCTCTGCATTACTTATAATTTTAATCTGATTTCTACATTTCTGGGATTTGTGCAGTCCATTTTAGAAGCTGCTATCTCATAATACACTAAGGGATGTTATTTAACATGCCATTTCTAAAAGGTGTGAGACTGACTGACACATTATAATTTAAAGTTCTCCCTTCTATAACTGGAAAATTAGCCTAAAAACTGAATTATTTTGACCAACACAAATGTGCTACTTGAAAATTATATATTAAGCATTTGAAATGCCATATATTGTAACACAAGAAAGGTATATTATCTGCAAGTAAGTTTCATTACAAAAACCTTTAAATATATTTATATTATTTATATAAAAGATATTGTGGTGTACAATACTGCAAAACATACTTAAATATACTACATATGTTTTTGTTATATTTAGCATTAAAATTAACAGTCTTTGTGATCTGCATGACTGATAACTTGGATTAGTCATTATCATCTAAAATAGCAGCACAAAATGTCCTCAGAAAATGCTCAAACTTCTGAAATATTTAGATGTAGAAACAGAATTGCTTTAAGAAAGGGACTAGCAATTCAACTACAATTGTATAGCATAATATGAAGAAAATATTTCTGGATTAACAATCATCTCAATTCCTAGGGCAATTGTAAGGTATAAACATTGTTTTACTCATGTATTTATTAGCTTGTATTTTAAGTTCAGGGGTATATGTGCCAGTTAGTTATAGGTAAACTTGTGTCATATGTGTTTGCTATATAGATTATTTCATCATTCATAAACTAAGCCTAGTACTTATCAGTTATTTTTTCTGATCCTCTCCTTCCTCCTGCCCTATGTATTAATAATTTTTAAATTTTTCATAGTAATTTTATCATTATCATCATGAGTTTTATTACAGGAAATTAATTATTCTTCTAAATTTGTGAAAATTCTATTCAGAATTTCCGTTTTAGATCTTAATGTTTTAAAATGCATTGTATTTTAAAATCTACCCTGAATTCTTTTTATAAGAAATAATTCATTGTGTATTCATCTGGTCTCAGATACAGAACATTGTCTTGGATAGGTTAAACGTATTAATGGTAAATAATTATGAAAAAGTACTCATTCTCTCCAATATCGTAACACATGGGAAGAAAGTAAAGGTAATTTCACAATTCATCTAACTTCTTGTACGGCTAAAGAAAGAGTAAAACTGGAGGATCAATAACGGCCATGGCATGGTTTGACTATGTCCTCTTCCAAAATCTAGTGTTGAAACTTAATGACCGTTGTGATGGTAGTAAGAGGTGACTGAGTCATAAGAGCTCCTTCACTCAGGATAGGAGGGCTCATGCAACATTAGGTTTTCTTGTCTCTGAAGCTATGTAAAACCAGATGTGGACAGTGCTTTTGTCTTCTGGAAAATGTATCAAGAAGGCATCATGTTGGAAGCTGAACATACACAACTGATGGAAGTTTTTATTCTCAATTAAACAGTCTTTCCCCTGTATTGTTTTCTCCATCCTTAACCCAAAGGTATACTGATAACAGCATCACACCCTAGGACATGGATTTTAAATGCATGTTTTGCACAAAACTGCATTCCCAAAAATAAAAAATACCCAATGTTTTGCATATTCTAAGATCTAACAATAGTATCTGTGAAAATAAATGGACAATGTAATGCAACATTGTGAAACGATTATAGACTAGTGATGCAAAAGAACAATTGATAAATAAAAGATTTTAGTACACTGGTCATGAACACTTAAGTGGAACATAAACACTACTAAAAAAGGCAAACTAACTATCATAGAGACATATTACATATAGACAGAAGTATTGTTTTTGAAAAAATTAGTTCTTATTATACAGTTTATAAATGAAGTGATACCTGATTTTCCTTTACATATCAAATAGGCTCTACATAATTTGAAATAAAAATACATTACAGTATATTCAAATTTAGTCTCAATTTAATTTCATGATTATAACTCTGCTTCTATCCTAATTTAGCATTTTAATTAAATCTATATTTTTCTTTGTAAAAGATGTTCTTCATTCTGTAATATTGTATAACTAATCTTAAATGAAGTAATTTTCCATCCCAATCAACAATATACAGTTATAATTTTAACAGTTTTTAAATGATCTAATTTCGTTTCTGAACTTAAACTATGAGAAATGAATAAAACAACCTTTGTCGGCTCTGTTTTATTTATAACATTTAAGTATATGTTATACTTTCTGTTACTTATAATATTTATGAATGAAAATAAGACATAATTAAAAGTTCGTAAATAGTTGGGAAAGTATTCTGTTTCAGATACATTGGTTAGTGAAGATGTCTGGCAGTTAAGCACAGACTCTTCTTTACTGCTGTGTTCCTGCTGTATAAAGCAATTCTGGGATGAAGTAATTCTGTTTGTTGATGACTACATGGTATTCAGGGAAGTTTCAAAGCATTCGAAGTAACTTGACTTGGCAGAATTATTTTTCTTGTATTATTTACTAGACATTCAATATATCAGAAATGCATTAAATCACACTTAGGTTACATTACCAAAGAACTGAGATATAAGAAAGTTGTGAAGGATGCACAATATAAAACATGTCTCAGCATAGAGAAGGCAAATGTTGTCTTTCTCAAGATTTTAAGTTGTTTTTTTTTTTGTTTTTTGTTTTTTTTTTTTTTTTTTTTTGAGACGGAGTTTCGCTCTTGTTACCCAGGCTGGAGTGCAATGGCGCAATCTCGGCTCACCGCAACCTCCGCCTCCTGGGTTCAAGCAATTCTCCTGCCTCAACCTTCCTGGTAGCTGTGACTACAGGCGTGTACCACCATGCTCAGCTACTTTTTGTATTTTTAGTAGAAACGGGGTTTCACCTTGTTGACCAGGATGGTCGCAATTTCTTGACCTTGTGATCCACCCACCTCGGCCTCCCAAAGTACTGGGATTATAGGTGTGAGGGTTTTAAGGTTTTTTAGTCACAAAAGAGTGATACCCAGAAACTTGGGTTACAATGTCAGCAAGAAAATTTAAAATTGCAAGAGAAAAGAGCTCATATAGAAAACAGTAATGTACTAACATTTAGTGGTAAATAAATAGACTGCATTTTTTATACTGTATGTGATACAGTGTACAAAATGCTTAAAATAGATATGATGACATAATCCCTTTAATATATGCCATGTGTAATGAATCAGTAGTATAACCAATGCCAGTGCATATATAAAGTTACTAGCTAATATATATCCACTGCATACTCTGTCTTAGTTATTTTTCAAGGATTCAAAAGTATTAATCCATTTATTATTGACTAAATAACTCCATGATCTAAGTACTATTATTAGGCACATTTTATGATCGAGGAAACTAAGAGTAGTAATTTGCCTAAAGTCACTCAACTAAGTAATGGAATTATCATGAGTCAAACTCAGGCAGTCAGCCTCCAGATCCCAAGATCTTGATGCCGTTGTTATACCATCTTGTGTACATATCCTCAACATGATGTATGCACACAGAAGTACAAATTTTAACTCTCTTGGATGCCAAATATCAGTTGATATTGTTAAATTGTCTTTTACTTTTAGCTATTACATTAGATAATATTTTTTGAAGTATCAACAAATTAATGATTGCCAACTAACTTTGAAAATATGGCATCACATACTTTATTTTAAATAGTACTTAAAGATAAAAATCCTGAGCGTGCTTACATTTCTTTAAAACCTATTTTTTAAATCACATTAATATACCTTTTGTTTTTCTCTATTAACGATGTTATTAAAATAAAACAGATATTTCACATAAAACATTGTTTCACATAAAAAATGTGAAAACAGACTAATTCAGCATTTCAGCTGATACAAACATCCAGAATAAGAAATTTCAAACATAAAAACAGAAATGAACAAAAAATAGAAATGCATTGAATTTGGTTCAAACTCGGCAAAGAAACTGAAGTAAACAGAAATATCTGTCTTAAAAATAAAAAATGAGTTACAAAGAAAACATATTCTAATTTAAAATAGGAGAAATAAGAAAAGTGAGAAAAACAAATAAGAAATTGAAATATATGCTATTATCAATCCAAAGTATGTATACAGGGATATAATATGGGGGCTAATATTTCATTCATCATTTCACTTTCAATAAACAACATCTACAGTTTCAGACTTCTTTTTTCCTTTTTCTTTGTTTTATAGTGTTTACTAAAATGTATTTTTCATCCTTATATCTCATAATATGTGTTTTTATAACTTCCTTAATTAAATTTTCTACTAATATATTATTATTTTCATCTCACAATCAATCAGTCTGCATCAGATATGGGGGAGATGGTAATTATCAGAAATTATATGAGAAACAATATGATTCCTATACTTAAGATGCATATATAAAACATCAGCACATAATGCATAAGGACTGTCAAAGTTACACATCAAATAATAGATTGGCTGCATTTTGAACAAAAGTGAGTGTTGTGGTTAAAAAATATATATAATTATACACATTTTATTTTGAGCTTAAATAAATACATAAATACATCCATAAATGGGGTCCAAACTAACTGATAATGATAAAGTTTTCTTAGTTGAATAATGAGGTAAACTATTCCTCTGCATTTAAGATATCAAGAAAATAAAATATGTATAATATAAAAAATAAAATATAACGGCTGTAACAACCCAAAATATTCTATAAGCCTTTACCTGTATTTGGAGAACACCTGGAAAATGATCCTAACCCTTTGTCAGCAGCAGCATTTAAAAAAATCCAATCTTGGGAGGCCGAGACGGACAGATCACAAGGTCAAAAGATTGAGACCATCCTGGTCAACATGGTGAAACCCCATCTCTACTAAAAATACAAAAGTTAGCTGGGCATGGTGGTGTATGCCTGTAGTCCCAGCTACTCGGGAGGCTGAGGCAGGAGAATTGCTTGAACCCAGGGAATGGAGGTTGCGGTGAGCTGAGATCACGCCATTGCACTCCAGCCTGGGTAACAAGAGTGAAACTCTGTCTCAAAAAAAAAAAAAAAAAATCTAATCTTTCCTTTCATCCATTTTCAACAAACTTGATAATTCTGCGTGTGCTTTTATCTTTCCTGCATGCCTGTCTGAAACAACAAAATGTAGAAATATTTTCTTTCAATCTTCTAATGTTAGGACTATATTTCTCCTTTGTCTTTCTACTGATGTGATAGTACATACTTCCTTTTGCAGTTGGAGAGCCTCCTCCCCTTTTCTTTCAACACTGAAATCAATCTGTTTATTTCCTTTGTCTTTTACTTTATGAAAACAATGTTATAATACTTCAAACTCTTATCTAACATAATGCATACTCTTTGGAAGATCTGGAAAATGGTCCTCAGGCAGCGAGGTATGTCAGGGAGACAGGACAGGTGGACCTGCAGAGAAAAGTGGGTGCAAACAAGAGAGAATTAATTAAGATTGCTGTGAGTATTCACAGTGATGAGGGGTTTATTCTATCCTACATCTAAGACAATTTCAGGCTCATCAATGTTGAAATATGTAAAAACTGTTTTACATATGTCAAATAGCTGAAATTAAACTGAATAGCATCCAAAATTCACATTTTATATGAGATAAGTCTTGATATACTTGTTTTAGTGTTAATCAGTGTAAAAATAATGTTTTTTTGTTGTTTTGAGACATGGTCTAGCTGCACAGGCTAGAGTGCAGTAGTGGTGTAATCTCAGCTCACTGCAGGCTCAAACAGCCAGACTCAGGAGAGCCGATCCTCCCACAGCCTCTCAAATAGCTTGAGACTACAGGTACACATGATTGTGTCTGTTTTGTGTGTGTGTGTGTGTGTGTGTGTGCTTTAGGCTCTGGGGTACATGTGCAGATCATGCAGGGTTGTTGCATAGGTACATACATAACAAGGTGGTTTGCTGCCTCCATTCCCTCTTCATGTATATCTGGCCTTTTTCCCCACGTTATCTTTCCCTACCCTCCCCAACCCACGCTGTCCCTCCCCTAGCTCCCCCCAAGATAGACCAATGGGATTTAATAAATTTTTGGTTTTTTGGTAGAGATGCTGTTTCGCTGTGTTGCCCAGGTTGCTTTCCAACTCCTGAATTCAAGCAATCCATCCTCCTGTGCCTCCCCAAGTGTTGGGAATACAAGCATGAACAACTGTGAGCAGCCAAAATGAGCTTCTTACTACATCAAGAACTTCATGTTCTTTTAAAATTAGGAAGATACACGTAATTGATATACAAAAGATAGCTTTCAGTCACTGGTCAAATTAGTTTTTATTAAACAATTAATAAAAATTAACCCCTTTCAACAGTCTCTAAGATTTTTAACTTTTTTCCTGATCTTTATAAAACCATTCACCTTAAACACTAAACAGTAAATCTGTCAAAATGATGAACCCAGCAAGCCCTATGTGTGTGTCCACATGCAGGATGGGGGTATAGGTGTGAATTATGATTATTTTTTTAATCACTGATAGGAAAAGTCTTAGAAGGCATACTTGGCTTCTGGAGATTGAGAGAGCGGTCATGGTGCCATGAACTCTTCTGTAAGAAATATTAGTCACCTGGGGAGGCCACAGTCCTTCGTCTTCAGCCAGACGAGGCAGGAAGACATAGTATCTGGTCTCTCAGTGCAGGAATTTGTGCTTTATCACTCAGGGGCTTCTCACTTTCAGAATCTAGGGAGAATCTCAATTTGGTTAATATCTTCTTTAAAGTTAGTATAGAAAATACCTCAATCATGAATTTCCAGTTGGAAATGACTAACTTTCCTTTCTCTAACATCATTTCCTTGTTTTATTAAAGTATTTTTAAGAATACTTAAAAGAATAAGTTTCACCAGGCATTGTTAAAACCATTGATTATGGAAGACAACCTGAGACATGCACATTAATAATTCATTACTCCTTCACTGTCCATACCAAAAACCAATATGCATTATTAATCGAATTGAAATACAGATAACATTAATAATAGTCAACACTCATGCTGTGCTTGCTATGTATACATTTTATGAATATATTCAATATTAATGTCAACTTCATGAACTAGGTACTGTCATCACCTGCATTTCCTGGAGGAAGAAGAATACACAGGGATTGTATGCATATTGTTCAAGGCCATGGGGTTGTTAAGAAGCAATTTCAAATACAGAGAGTGTGACTACAGCCTCGGTGTTTGCACTCACCACCCAATATTGGCTGAAGCAACACAACACAAAGGCCATGCAATAAATGAGTCATATTTGAAAAAAAAATTAAACATTTGCAAAGAATACATAAAGTTTTTATTAAAAAATTAAAATTAAAATAGAATTTGTAATTTTCAGTTAATGTCTACACACAATATAATAACATTTCACAAAAGCAATTGAGATAACTTTTCCTTTTCTGTCAAATGAGTTACATACCTCTAATTAAAAGCATGCCTTTTATACAACAATATAATTAAAACGTGTAATGATGCATTATGTATTCTGTTGCAAAGTCACAATCAAGATTCTATTTAGAGTAACAAAAATTATACAAAACATTCTGCTTATGTAAGTATAGCAAGCCACTGGGTCATAGTGTGTTCACAGTCTACTTGGTATGAATCCTATCACCTTGGTATTTTTCTGTAAACTACCTGATTGTATGCTACATGAGCACAATTAAAATGCAGAAACTCATGGTAGTAGATTTGTGTGCTTATTCATTGTTTATTTGTTGATTCAATTATTTATTTTTTTCAGGGAATTTTAGAGCCTTCAGGTTAAGGTAACTATGCTAAACAGTGGGGATACAGCATAATTAACAGTATCTGGTCTCTGCTCTCATAGAGCTTGGCTCTAGGAGAGGTGAGAGGGAAGTAAATGATATCAACACAATGCCACATGTAATTAATCATTGCATCAACAGAGAGGACTTTCTCGGGGCACTTATGAAAGACACCTCATTTGTAGGAGTAGAAAGGACTTCCAGGAGGTAACTTCCACATACTGACATAAGGAATGAGGAAAATCTAGCTAAGGAAAGCATAAGAGGGAGTAGAAAAGGTGAACAGATAGTACAAAGGCCTAGAATTAGCAGTAACCTTAGTGGCCTGGAAGAAAGAGAATAATATTCTGTATCTTTATTTAGTTTGCAAAGGAGAGGAGTGAAAGATAAAATTGGGGAAGTAAGGCGAGAGCAGAACTTGAGGAACTTTTAAGCCAAATTTATATTCGGTTTTTACTCTACAGGCAGGTTAAAGAAATAATTAATCTGTTTTTAGAAAGGGTATAGTATCTTCAGATTTATATTTTATAAATATCACTGTAATTGCAAATTCTATAGTTTTTCATGTGAAAGATTATTAGACATAGGCAGATACCATATAATATAGTCTATTTAATCATACCACACCTATTATGAAGTTCTAGGTATTCAGGCAAATACATGAGAAAAACCGATACAAATCTTTGTTTTCATAGAGCTTACATTCCAGTGACATGAAAATAAATATAATAAAATGATATGATTCTGTTGGAAAGCCACAAGCACTGTTGAAAAAACTAACAAGCATGCATAGCATGCATAACAAGGTCCCAGGGAGTGAGCTTGCCTACTTTGTTCAAGGAATAACAAGAAGGAGCCTGGTGCTGAGTGAGTGAGTGGAGGAGAAAGACAAGAGCGGGACCTTGGGGACCCTTGCAAAGACTTCACCTTTTACACTTAGTACAAAAAAACTCCTTGCAGAGTCTTAAGCATAGGAGTAGCATACTCCATACTCTCTTAAACATGTACTTTAAAAGAATCACTGAGTAAGAATAACTGTAAGAAGGCAGGTGTAGCAGCAGAAAGCCTTGTTAAGAAGCTATTATATTGACCCCCATCAGAGTAGAAGCAGAGTGATGACAACAGAGGTAATCAACAGTGATTAGATAAAGCATATATTTTCAAGTTAGAGGCATCAGGAATACGGGACGTATTGGACAAGTGGTAGGACAGAGAAGTTAAGGATGGTCCTCGTTGCCTGGGCAGTTGAAAAATTGCAGATCCCAAATAAATTTTAATCCACAATCAGTATGGTGGGACATGGAATAAGTTTTTGGGAAAAAGCACGGGTTTCTTTTGTATATGATAAATTTGGATGTCATTTCACATTGTGCAGGAGATGTCAAGTAGTCAGTTTGATATGAGTGTGTAGTTCTAGTGGGGCATCTTCGCAGAGATATATATTTGGGAGTTTTGTCAGCACATGTTTTGAAGCCATGGGACTGGATGAGAAATCAACTAAGGAAATGAAGGGAATAAAAAGACTAAGTCAAAATACACCTCAGCATTAAGATCAAAGATATCTGGGGTTTCCCTGTCAGTAGTTATCTTTAAAAGGCAAGGAGAAAATGGAAGGGCAGGCTTTGTCCAGAGGCTTTGCCTGCCAGGCATGGCCCTCTGCTGCGTGTGAAGTGAAGTCTGTTGCATCACCAGGAGCTCACCACCAGGAAGCTCCTCATTGAAGGGTTTCTGTAAAAGTGCCCTGTGGATGAAATGCAAAATCTTGGGAAGTACCAGGTTTCTACATTACATGAAAAGTACCTGGAGACTGAGGGTATAAGATTTATAGGTTAGATTTTGCAAATAAAGAATATGAATATCCAGTCAAATGTCTTTTTTTTATTAATTTTACTTTAAGTTCTGGGGTACATGTGCAGATCGTGCAGGATTGCCACATAGGTAGACATATGCTGTGATGTTTTCCTGCAGCCATCCCTCCATCACCGACATTAGGTATTTCTCCTAATCTTATTCCTTCCCAATCTCCCCAGCCCCTGCTATGCCTCCCCTAGCCCCCCAACAGACCCCAGTGTGTGATGTTCCCCTTATAATGTTCATGTGTTCTCATTGTTCAACACCCACTTATGAGTGAGAACATGGGGTGTTTGGTTTTCTGTTTTTGTGTCAGTTTGCTGAGAATGATGGTTTCCAGGTTCATCTATGTCCCTGCTAAGGACATGAAGTCATCTTTTCTATGGCTGCATAGTCTTCCATGGTGTATATGTGCCACATTTTCTTTTTCCAGTCTATCTTTGATGGGCCTTTGGCTTGTTTCCAAGTCTTTGCTATTGTAAACAGTGCTGCAATGAACATATGGGTGAATGTGTCTTTATCATAGAATGATTTATAATCATTTGGGTGTATACCCAGCAATGTGACTGCTTGGTCAAATTGTATTTCTATTTCTAGATCCTTGAGAAATTGCCACACTGTCTTCCACAATAGTTGAACTAATTTACACTTCCAGCAACAATGTTAAAGCATTCCTATTTCTCCACATCCTCTCCAGCATCTGTTGTCTCCAGATTTTTAATGATCGCCATTCCATTCTAACTGGTGTGAGATGAAATCTCAATGTGACTTTGATTTGCATTTCTCTAATGACCAGTGATGATGAGCATTTTTTCATATGTTTGTTGGCTGCATAAATATCTTCTTTTGAAAAGTGTCTGTTCATATCCTTTGCCCACTCTTGATGGGATTGGTATTTTTTCTTGCAAATTTGTTTAAATTCTTTGTAGATTCTGGATATTAGCCCTTTGTCAGATGGGTAACTTGCAAAAGTTTTTTCCCATTCTGTTGGTTGCTGGTTCACTCTAATGAGCATTTCTTTTGCTGTACAGAAGTTCATAAGTTTAAATAGATCCCCTTTGTCCATTTTGGCTTTTGCTACAATTGCTTTTGGTGTTTTAGTCATGAAGTCTTTGCCTATACCTATGTCCTGAGTGGTATTGTCTAGGTTTCTTCTAGAATTTTTATACTGTTAGGTCTTATGTTTAAAACTTTAACCATATTTAGTTAATTTTTATATATGGTGTAAGGAAGGGGTCTAGTTTCAGCTTTCTCCACATGGCTAGCCAGTTTTCCCAACAATATTTATTAAATAGGGAGTCCTTTTCCTATTGCTTGTTTTTGTCAGGTTTGTCAAAAATAAGATGGTTGTAGATGTGTGGCATTAGTTTTGAGGACTCTGTTCTGTTCCATTGGACTATATCACTGTTTTGGTACCAGTACTATGCTGTTTTGATTACTGTAGCCTTGTAGTATAGTTTGAAGTCAGGTAGCGTGATGCCTCCAGCTTTGTTTTTTTTTTTTTTTTTTGCTTAGGATTGTCTTGGCCATGTGGACTCTTTTTTGGTTCCATATGAAGTTCAAGATGGATTTTTCCAGTTCTGTAGAGAAGGTCAATCATAATTTGATGGGGATAGCACTGAATCTATAAATTACTATGGGCAGAATGGCCATTTACATGATATTTATTCTTCCTAATCATGAGCATGGAATGCTTTTCCATCTATTTGTGTCCTCTCTTATTTCCTTGAGCAATGGTTTGTAGTTCTTCTTGAAGAACTCCTTCAAGTCCTTTGTTAGTTGTATTCCTAGGTATTTTATTCTCTTTGTAGTAATTGTGAAGAGGAGTTTGCTCATGATGTGGCTCTCTGTCTGTTATTGGTGTATAAGAATACATGTAATATTTGCACATTGATTGTGTATCCTGAGACTTTGCTGTAATTGTTTATCATCTTAAGGAGATTTTGGGCTGAGATAAGGGGGTCTTCTAAATATACAATCATGTTTTCTGAAAATAGAGAAAATTTGACTTCATTTTTTCCTATTTGAATACACTTATTTCTTTTTCTTGCCTTATTCCTCTGGCTAGAACATCAGTACTATGTTTAATTGGAATGGTGAGAGAGGGCCCAGTCAAATGTCTCAGTGGAATCCTTTTCTCAGAGAATGTTAGGTGAAGGAACTGAAAATATGCCAAAATGACTGAACTATTTTACATTTCCTGATATAAATGGAGACAATTTCATTATGTACTGTGTTTTTTTTTTCTTTTGAGATGGAGTTTTGCTCTTGTTACCCAGTCTGGAGTGCAATAGCGTGATCTCGGCTCACCGCAACCTCCGCCTCCTGAGTTCAGGCAATTGTCCTGCCTCAGCCTCCTGAGTAGCTGGGATTACAGGCACGCACCGCCATGCCCAGCTAATTTTTTGTATTTTTAGTAGAAATGGGGTTTCACCATGTTGACCAGGATGGTCTCGATCTCTTGACTTCGTGATCTACCAGCTTCGGCCTCCCAAAGTGCTGGGATTATATATTATAGGCGCAAGCCACTGCGCCCGGCCTATTCTTAACTAATGGGAATTTATTAAGCATGAAAAGCATCAGGAATTGCATAGCAGACAAAATGTCTCCGTGTTTTAGTGGTGACTTGTTGAAATATTTAGAAATATTGACCTGTAGTCTTTATGGGTAGAACTTATCTCTGAAGAATTTTATGAAGACTAGCGAATTGAATACATTTTATATTTTATCTTTAAATATAAATGTCAAGAAGAAATACAATTTTTTAATTGAAAATATATGAATATCCATTAAATGATGTTCAGTGGCATACAGAGATAGCATGCTAGTAGTGGGTACAATAGAAACATTCTGAGAATATTATTTTATTGTGGAAGATGCTTTGAAAAACTGGGTGAAAAAAACAATGTATTCAAACTAATTTATTAATTAATTCCAGTCTATGTTGAAACTGCTTATTTTCATTTACACCATGCTATCTCTTTTATTGAAATACTTTTATGTGTAAAGGAAAGGTATTCCAAAGATTTCATGATTACAAGGTTACATGTTCAGCTTATTATTTAGGGTAATGACAGAAAGTCACATAAATTCCTTTTCTAATACAACATTTAATTTTTAAATTATTCCTTAACTTAGGTGGGTTTTCATCTAATAAATGGCTAAATCACTTTGGAAATGATAATTATACAGATAAATCATCACAACATACTTTATGTAAATGCTTTATTATATTAGAAGGTTAGAAAAAAGCATACATATATTTTCAAAAAATATTCACAAGAGCACTAAAAAGCTGGGAGAAGAAGAGAAGCCATAAGTGAGACTGAGATAGAGGGAAGAGTTAGACAAAGTGAAGTCACATGAAGAAATGGATCAAAAAGGTGGGAGTGCTGAATTTGGCACACACAATTTGTGAACTGAAAATTGCCTATTGGATTTTCCAAGTAGAGGTTATCATTGCCCTTGAAAAAAAATTTTTATAAAATGATGAAGTAAATTGTGTGTTGGGACACAGGAAGACTGGAATGTGAGGCAGAGTGTATAAACAGCTCACTCACAAAGTTTTGCTATCCAGTGTAGCCAAAAACTGGACAGTAATTAAGAAAAGATTATCAGGAGAAACATACATGTTTGCATGAAAATGCTGGGGTGATGGAGAAGAGACAGAAAATTTGATATTATAGACAAGAGAGTAGAGAATTTTCAAAGTAATGTGTTTACATAGACAAGAAAGGATTGGCTCTCCTTCACAAGAAGAGATATTTTATAGCCAGAGCATGGAAATTTCATCTAAGGTCAAAGACAGAGGTAGTATTTGCCTATTTTGGTAATATGATAGTTGTGATTATGAGATTCTGCAAGATGTTATGTATTCAACATTCTTAGTGAAGTGGGAAGTGAAGAGGGTAGTGGCAGTGCTAGAGCAGTTGATGTGATCTGAGGAGAGAGAAGAAGGTATAAAATGACCACTAAGTGGGTGGTATGGTTTGTGGACTGCCAAGTTCCTGAATGCATGCTGCACAGTTTAAGGGGTCCATTTAATGTTTGTAGGCAGGGGTTTAAGACACAATTCTTTAGAGTGGCTTCATGTTTTATTCCTACTGCTTTCTGCTATTAATTAAAGGGCACAGACGTAGAATACGGACTCTATCAGTGGTAATATTTATCAAAATAACTCCACAGATATATAACTTACAGTACTTGGTAACTATATTGTTTAGATATTGGACCTGAGGAAAAGAGTGGAATCAAATGCATAGTCAATATTAGAGGCTTTGCCTGCATGTGAATCAATTCACATTACTAAGGACAGAAGGGGCCAGGGTTGAGAAAACACAAAAAATAAAGTTAGGCAGCTTAGCATATTTTACCTCTGGGTAGATATGCTTAAGCTCTATCATCTGGGGTTCTGGAAAGCAGAGAGCACTGAAGATGTAAGTTAGGGAATAATCAGCATATAGAAAATGATTAATCCAGTAAAAAAAAAAATCATGTTAGAAGAAGTCCATCAATAATGTCAAGAAAAGAAGACACATAATTAAGCATAGCAGACCACAAACATTTATGAAACGAGAAGATGATGAGAAGCTGGCAAAGGACCTTAAAAAGAGAAACAAAGAGTGAGAAATAAAATTCTGAAGACACAGGAAGTGATTGGTTCAAAAATTTAGAATGTGATAGGGAAGAATCTGCATAAATGAATGATGCAATGTGTCTCAAAGTGAAGAGAAGATTCTGGGTCATTAGCACATTTGAACCTTACCCAAAGTGCATATTTTTAATTGCAAGGGACCATTATTTAGGAGGCATATTAGCATCCAAATACTATTATGAAAATGCGTTAAATAAAATTCAGACATCTAGAACTATGTTAGTAATTCAATATCAAGAATTTTATTTTTTGAGTTACACGTTTTTTTAAAGTGTAACTGGGTTTAACTTGATAATTTTAATAATTTATGTTTCATTAAAAACAAGAATACCTTGCAACCTTGAACACAAATGTGGGACAGTGATTAAAATTTTACTGTAATGAATGATATTCAATAATTTTCAATTAATAATTTGAGGTTGTGGGCTAAATCCATATTTAGTTTGTGAAATTAAAATGCTATAATTTAAAAACAGATTTCTGGCATTTCCAACTGAAACAATAAAATTTATTGCCAAATTCTGAACTCCTTCAAGGTAGAGTGTGATAAATAGCCATTCAATTTCAAGAATCTACAGGTTTTCAAAAAGTTATAACTATCATTGGTGACATTTTTCAAAGAAGCATGCAATTAGTCTCCTCTCAGTTTTGATTTTTGATTAATTTTAAATCCAAATTCAGCTTTAAAATGAAAAGTAAAGTTTCTGAAATACTCCTATTGAGAAATCTCAGAAATATCTCATTTCTTTTGCTTATTATTTTCTCATGTCAGCAATAGTAAAAATAAATTCTTTGACATAGTTCACAGTTCCACAGGAAATGACAGAAAAGCCATTGTATTTATAGGTTAAATAAATTAAAATTTGGCTGTCTTTTACATTAGGCAGGTTTCAACTGCTATTTGTATATTATGCTGAAGTGCTTTACCTCTCTAGCTCTCTGGGGTTACAGTCACTTATGTTTTTAAACAGAGAGTCATGCAATGAATGATGTCTAGGTGAAAACTGTAAAATAATGTATATATTTCATATACTTTTCTGCTAAATTAAATATTTGAGAGACAAATTAATAGGAATTATGAGTTGCCGTACATATTTCTACAAAAACATCTCTACCTCCACCTCAGAAACACTTTTTTGAAACATCCTGATATACATGAGGAATAAGTCATATCTCATTATTTTAATTGTCATCAGAGTATCTAACCACATGTGCTCTAGCCATTCACATATATTTGTAAATATGGGTTATCTATTCCTAACCTTATTTTCTGTCAGTTTTTCTATGAGTTGTCTAAAATTCTATAAACGTAAGTGCTCAGATTTGTATATCACAGACAAGTAATCAGTCTTCTGGTTAGCATTTTGAATAGACCATATCCAAAGATACACGGATGAGGAAGGTTAGCTATTCCTGGTGCAGTGATACATTTCTTAAGTATATTAAAATAAAAGCACATATCAAACATTTAAATATTGTTCCACTAAAAGTTGAGTTAGGTTTATATATGATGAACATGATTTTACAAACAAACAATCTGGATTTACAACAAAGCTCTGCTGACTTCATAAATCTAGGCAAAAATTTTACTTTGACTCAGTTTTAGTAGACTTCGTTTTGTCAACATTTTTTTATTCATTTGTTTGATTTGTGGGAATGGGCGAAAGAAGGAGACTAAATATAGGATGAGTGAATATTATTACAAATTATCTTAATTCACCTTGTGCTTTGCTGTGTGGTGAACTCTTTTGGAAATTAATATTAAATTTAAGAAATTATGAATCTTTTAGTTTTTTATGTTATAGTTGTAAGTAATTCATACTGCTAGATTTTATTTTTATGCAATTTAATTAACATTGTATGTAATTACTCAAAAGCTTTAAAAACATATTTCTAAATTATTCACTTTCTTTATTGAAGTAGGCAATTAAAAATATGTATCTTTAGGACCAATTCAGAGTTGGGTAAAAGTTTTGAATTTTTAATTCAGCATCCCTTTTGAGAATGAAGAAAATAATCAGTGTCTTCTGGTGGTTTGTCATCATTAGGTAAGGTCTAGATTCCTGATTCAACCAGATGAAAGGATATTCTGGATTAATGCCTTGGTCAAATGTGGGTTTGAGCATGTGTAAGTCATTATCTGCCAACTATTTATGTTGAACTGATGATACTCACTCACCAGCAGTGAGGGTCTTTACTGTGTATTGTAATGCCTGTATACATTTTAAAAAGTAAAAATGTTTGCTTCTAACCTATGATATTTCCTCTATACAGAAAAAACTCTTTGACAAGTTCATGTCCTTTGTAGGGACATTGATGAATCTGAAAACCATCATGCTCGGCAAACTGACACAAGAACAGAAAACCAAACACTGAATGTTTTCAATCAGAGGTCGGTGATGAACAATGGGAACACATAGGCACAAAGAGGGGAATACCTCACACTGGGGTAGATTAAGAGATGGAGGGGACAGAAGAGGGGAGGGACAGTGGGTGGCAGGGGTGGGTGGGTTGGGAAAGGATAACACCAGGAGAAATGCCTGATGTAGGCGAGAGGGGGGATGGAGACAGCAAACTACCAGGGCATATTTGTACCTATGCAACAACCCTGCAAGATGAGCACACAAACAAAAAAAAAAAAAGGAAAAAAAGTTTTGAATATGTATTCAAATGAAACTAACATTTTATATAGATAAAAAAAGAAATAACTCTTTGGGAAACATCATCTAAACTTCTAGAGCTTATATGTTTCCAACAAGTAATTATATTCCTTGTTTTTCCACTTATGCTTCAGTTTGATACTTAAATACATTTAGTAACTTTGCCTAAAGCAAATTGAAGACTTTCTTTACTTTTGCACACATTATTAGAGACTCAAATATCTTATCTATGGCAAATCATATTTTATTTCGCTGAAGTATAGTCTTTAATTTGCTCTTTTTGAAAAATGTTCCACTCTTTCATTAACTTATTATATTTCTAGTCAATTTAATTAGATTCACTGCAAGCAAATTTATTTAAAAGGTATTATATGCCAAAATATAAAATCATACATTTGCAAAGATAAAATATGAACAGTATTATTTTCAGGTAATGTACTTCAACAATCATAGATTTTTTTTTCTCTAGCTTGTGGCATCTACAGAGAACTTAATTAAAATTTATATGCTCATAGGCTACTAATTTTATAAAATTTTATAAAGATTGACATCAGATGCAAAGCAATGAAACCTACCAGGTCCTATCAGTAAAAGGGATAGTTTTGCTTGTAATCCTTCAATAGACAATTTAGTATAATTTTGATATTTAAAAAAATAAGGCTTCACATCCATTACCTTTATTTTCTTGATTATTTTTTCCATTAGAATGTCATAATTTATGACTATAAACAATTAGAATATTGGCCTTATTTAAATGTCAGCAAATAAATATGGATCCAGAAATTACAGAGAAAATTCTCATGGAAGACCACTTTTAACAATACATTTAGAAGCTAAATTAGCAAACTTATTACTCACATAAGTTGAAACATTGCATTTTTATCTTGAGAGGCAGTGGTAAGTGAATTATTATTGTACTATTTTCTTAAATTAGGCTCTGCAATGTATTTCTATATCAATTGAAGCATTTGAAAGTGTTTGTTAAAATAAACACCACACATCATCAATTTCCCTTCTTCATGGATTAATACATTTCTGAACTATATCTAAACTCTTAGTACATGAGCAATTTAATACCACGATCACTACGGAAGGAATTATCCTCAATCACAAAAATACCGTATTTTGGCTACAAAGTGCTATGTTGAGAGTATTCAAATCCTGACTACATTCCTGACATACAATAGTTGAGCAAGCCACATGCAATCACAAAATTATGTGACATTGGCCGGGTGTGGTGGCTCATGCCTGTAATCCCAGCAGTTTGGGAGGCCAAGGCAGGTGGATCACGATATCAGGAGTTCGAGACCAGCCTGACCAACGTGGTGAAACCCTGTCTCTACTTAAAATACAAACATTAGCTGGGCGTGGTGACGCATGCCTGTTAGCCCAGCTACTCAAAAGGCTCAAGCAGGAGAATCACTTGAACCTGGGAGGCGGAGGTTGTGGTGAGCCCAGATCATGCCACTGCACTCCAGCCTGGGTGACAGAGCAAGACTCCATCTCAAAAATATATACATATATGTGTGTGTGTGTGTGTGTGTGTGTGTGTGTAGACATTAACAATGTCATTATAACATGTAGTGCACAATGTAGTGTATTATTTCTCTAACTTCTAGTAGTTCTCTTTTCTTTCAAAAATTGGAGAGTTATCAATTTTTTTTAATAAAACGGTCTCAGCATCTTTATATTCACTGTTTAATTTAATACTAATTCAAAACCGGGAGGCTAAACTTTGACTAACAATTGTTCCTTAAAGAAAGAGCTATTTCATCTTACTGGTATATGCTTTATTCTCTGCAAATAGTGTTCCGATATCTCTTTAAAAATCTACATAATGACAAGAGTCATTTCTTTTCTATCATGGAAAAACCATACATCTGGTTCAATATGTATGTGCTACTGCTTATCCACATTGTATTATATCTTAGTCTGTTGTGTGCTGCTTTTATAGAATGCCATGTGCCAGGTAGTTCAGATAGAACAGAAATTTATTTCTCATAATGCTGGAGGTTGGAAAGTCAAAGATAATGATGTCAACATTTGGCAAGGATCGTCTTGTGGTGTCATCGAATGGCAGAAGACATCTATGAGGGAAAGCACAGAGAGGGTGAAAGAGAGACAAAAGGGGCTGAACTCAACTTTTTATTTAAAAAACGCTTCTGTAATAATAGCATTAATCTATTCATAATGACAGAACTTTTATGGTGCAATCATCTCTTAAAGGCACCACTCCTTAATGCTGCTAAAATGGCAATTAAATTTCAGTATGTGTTTGGAAGGGAAGAAGTATTCAAACCACAGCACTCTGCCCCTGACCACCAAAACTTCTCACATACAAAATACATTTAGTCCATTCCAATATCCACAAAAGTTTTAATTAATTCTAACATCAGGTCCAAATTCCAAAGTCTCATCAAAATCAGAGATGAGTGAGATTCAAGTATAATTAATCCTGTGGCAAATTTGTCTTCAGCTCTGAGCCTGTGAAACTAGGAAAGTTAAATGCTTCTAAATACAATTGTGGCGTAAGATAAACATTTCCATTCCAAAAGGAAGAAATAGACAAGAAAAGAGCGTATCTGCTCTGAAATATCTTCAAAACCTAATAGGGGGAACAACATTGAATCTGAAGTCTCCAACTCCATACCTCAGCTTCTGAATATTTTGAGCTAAGAGTTTGGCCCTCAGGGGTATGGGCCTTCTGCAAAACACGACTTAGCAGGGCTTACCCTATGCAGTAGTTCTCATTGGCTGGAGTCCTATGCCTCCAGCTCTCAGGCTGGGGCTGCACACTGGTGTCCCATAGAGTTCTGAGGTCTCAGCAACAGCCACACATTCCCTGCAGTGGTTCTGCCCTTGTGGCAGATATTTGCCTGGGCCCACAGGCTATCCAAAACACTCTTTAAAATCTGATCCTACAGCTTATAGACTCTGTGTACCTGCATACTTAGCACCGAATGAACTCCCCCAAGGCTTACTGCTTGTGCCCCGTGTGTTGCTGCTGCACAGGATGCACCTGGGCCTGCCTGTCATAGGCTGCTTCTTACCATTCTTACAATGGGAATTCAATTTCAACATGAGTTTGGGAGGAGTCAAGCATTCAAACCATAACATGACACTGCTATTATGTGTCATCCAAAAATATTAGCGGATAGATATTGATGACAACTCATTGTTTTGCCTAAATTAGGAATTTGTTTGGCTTTAGCATTCTAACGAGACCTCTACATTTTTCAGCAATAATGTGAAGTTATATTTATTGTGGCAAATATTTATTGTATCTTGAAAAGATTGCCCCCACAATATTTCTTATTACACATATACATACTAAGACCATCATTCTTACCAAGAAGTGTTTCCTGTGTTCATTCAATTTGAATATAGGTGGGTTTGTTATTACTGCAAAGTGAATTTTAGGTCATTTACACTTAAAGGCTACATTGTATTCCTGTTCTCTAATAGTCAAATTTCAAATTATAAGAACATTTCCCATTTCCAATGTGTTGTTCTTACTGTATTATTTTTGTAAATAATTTCCTATATTGGCAAAATATGTACAACATAACTTTTGCCATTTTAATCATCTGTAAATATACAACTCAGTGTCATTAATTACATTCACAGTGATCTACAACCATTACCTTCATTTCTAAAACTTTTTCATCACCCAAAACAGAAACTCTGTAACCATTAAATAATAATTCCCATTCCCATCTACTGTATTATTTTAAAAATTCATTTATTTACTGTAATTGCTTTCTTAATTTCATCTTCAAAATTATCTGATTACCCATTATGTAATCGTATCAATATTTACTAAATATTAATGGAACTGTAAGGAGTTCTTTCTCATTAATATTTTCTGAATGCTATTCTCTGAAGGTCAGTTCTGTTAATGTCACTGAGAAATTAGTAACAGAGAAGCTATTGGAAAAAATAGTAAGAGAAATTTTCTTGTTTAAATGAGACAAGCAACATTAATTTTAAAAACTTGTTTTAAATAAGATCAATTAATCACACTCTATATATTTGCAAATATATTCAGAAACTATAAAACTTAAAATTAATTATGTTCTAGTAATTGTTTCAGTGGTTTCCTAAAGCATAAAAAGATTAAATATTTTCTTCTAATTAACAGTCTTCATTGGTCAGAAAATAAATAACAATTTTGAGGGAGCAGCTCTACTTTACAGAAACATTTTCTAATAATATAAACTAAATGAAGTTTTCAGAAATATATGTTGGTATAACAAAATTTCCTGATTTTATGAGAATAAAATTTTATCTAAAACTATCAGGTCAAAATTTTTCTGGAATTGCAGTTAATCATTCAAATTCAACGTAATTACTAATGTTTTTTATCTTTTTAAAATTAATTTTATAGAATTTGTTTATTCATTTACAACAAGTAGTTATAAGACCTCAAATGTATGTAAAAAGAATATATATTATTCAGCTCTAAGCCTGTGAAACTAGGAAAGTTATATGCTTCCAAATACAACATATATATATATATATATATATATATATATATATGTTTTTCCTATTTGAGATGCAAATAACTTCTTTACCAAACCTGCTCAGACAGTGACAAGCATTTCACTTGAACTCATAATCAGAGTATAGACTACTTGCTTCAAATATTATAAAATACCCATGTCATATTTTGCATCAAGTATTAACATTAATTGAATAAATTTTAGAATCATTGATATTTTTGTTTTATTTTCCTAGCATCCTAGCAGAGGAGATTCTGAAAGTGAATAGACTACCTCTATTATCTTAGTACATGGTAATATATGCTATATAATCACTAGAGTTTTTATGTACTTTCTTATAGAATTGTAGGAATAGGATTTTAGTTTTTATTTAGGTAGTTCATAACCTAGTACATTGACAATTATATTTATATCCATTTTTGCAAACTCATTAATTATCCCTTCTTCTAAAATAAAAAATATATTTGTTGGCAAAATCTCTTACTGGAAGCATCACTCTGTCTTCAATTTTCTCCAGAGATTTTGAATTTCTCATTTTATAGTAACTTTTTTTCCTATATACCGCTTCAAGATTGGTTTTCTCTGCAACATCTCTTTTCTATTATCTTTTGTTTTATGTACTTTACCCATAGGCAAAATCTTATCCTTCTGAAAGGTAATGGCTCTCACAAATGAACACATATGCATGGGTATGTGCATGCACACCCACACGCACATATACACACCATATGTCCCCAGAGTTGTTGCTTCAAATAACTGTATGAACATATCTCAGAATTTGTGCAAGCACCTAAAAAATCTCATATTTAAACTTTCTTAAGAATTGATGCTCATCATACTCCTCCTTTGCTTAAAAAAATAAAATAAAACTTAATGTTGCCTATATATAAACATCTCAGGTAACCTCAAAACATAGCTGCAAATATATATTTTTTTAATTTTCCACCTTACTCCTCTGTGTACCATGGACTTTGGGTAAACACAAGCATTAAATGTCTGCATATTCTGATTTGAGATTTGAAATGTTACTTATCTCTTGTCCACATTCTTGTTTTCAAATTTGAATTTCCACAATATTTTTGTACTTTTCTTGTAACACTAATAATACACTATCTTTCAATAGTGCACTTGGCTCTCACTCTTTAGTACATCTTCTTGTGCATGGGCTATTTCTTATTTTCTATCTTCTATTATTCCTTATATCTGTTATAGTTATTGCATCATTGGTAGGATTTCTATTTTTTACGAATCTCACTACTATTTGGGTTTATTTCCCTTTTATAATATTTTTTTTTAGTCTACATTGCCTTTTTTTTCTTTGAGACAATGTCTTGCTCTGTTGCTCAGGCTGGAATGCAGTGGCACTATCTTGGCTGTCCTGCCTCAGCCTCCTGAGTAGCTGGAACTACAGGCACCAGCCACCATGCCCGGCTAATTTCTGTATTTTTAGTAGAGACGGAATTTCACCATGTTGGTCAGGCTGGTCTGGAACTCTTGACTTTGTGATCTGCCCGCATCAGTTTTCCAAAGTACTGGGATTGCAGGAGCGAGTCACCGTGCCTGGGTTTACATTGCCTTTTAAAAGGAACTTTCCCCCAATTAAATTTTCATATTATTATACACTAGCATGTATTTGTCTATTTGCTCACTGATCTTAGTCCCCACTCTCTTTACTATTTTTGTGGCCACTCAAATACCTGTTTTATGTATGTCAAAACTCAGGTGTCTACCAGCTGATAACATTTTATTTATTATTTTATCATTCAGTAATTTTTGAACTTGCATGCTAGAATCCAATCTGTTCATTTATAGAATTAATTCATTTGTTCAAGAAATGAATACTGTTGGGCAAGTTCAATGTCATTATGAGGAACAAAAAGTAGAACTAACTTTATAACACCAAAGTAATCATTTGCATCCTTAGAGCTGACATCTCTCTGATGTCTCAACAGATACAATCCTATTGTCATAGTCATGGCAGCTTAAATTTCCCAGCCTATACTATCATGCCTGGAAGGGGAGATAGAATCTGTACCTTCAATTACAACAAAATATTTTTAGCTTCACTCAAATTAGATTAACTTAGTTCACACACATTTACCTTTCAGTCACTTTCCATGGTTAAGTGTATTCAATACATTTTATTGCATTAAGGAAATGAAAATTGTGTCTAGAAATGTGAAAGATCATGTCGATCCTACAAAAATGAAATATGTGAAAATAGTGAAAGGAGTGTTTTCCCTTGAAAACTGCCAGGATATATTTTTTTCTGCCTTGCATTTTTTTTTTTAACTTTAGGCTCTAGGGTACATGTGCAGAACATGCAGGATTGTTGCATAGGTACATACATGGCAAGGTGGTTTGCTGCCTTCATACCCCACCACCTGTATCTGGTATATCTCCCCACTTTATCCCTCCCCACCCTCCCCACTCCCTGCTGTCCCTTCACTAGTGTCCCCTAACTGACTGCAATGTGTGATGCTCCCCTCCCTGTGTCCACCTGTTCTAGTTGTTCAACACCCACCTATGATTGAGAACATGCTGTGTTTGGTTTTCTGTTCCTGTGTCAGTTTGCTGAGAATGATAGTTTCCAGATTCATCCATGTCTCTGTGAAGGACACAAAGTCATCATTTTTTATGGCTGCATAGTATTCCATGGTGTATATGTGCCACATTTTCTTTATCCAGTCTGTCGTTGATGGACATTTTGGTGGGTTCCAGGTCTTTGCTATTGTAAACAGTCCCACAATGAACGTACATGTGCATGTGTCTTTATAATAGAACAATTTATAATTCTTTGTGTATATACCCAGTAATGGGATGGCTAGATGGCTAGGTCAAATGGCATTTCTTTTTCTATGTCCTTGAGTAATCACCACACTGTCTTCCATAATGGTTGCACTAATTTGTACCCTCACCAACAGGTTTTATTTTTAGAAGAAAGTAGAAAGGTACACAACTACTCTAGCAAATTGCACTATTTTAAAACTTCTTTATTGATAATAAGTGTCTTGAGGGCAAAGCCTGTATCTTAATTTTCGCTATGCCAGCAGTGTCTAGTCTAATGTAAAAAAACATAGTGGCTGAATGCATACCATATATTTGTTTTATACCAGGAGATTCTTGATACAGCTATGAACCACATATTTAATCTTAATTAGTTTTTTCCACCATTGCAAATAGAGGTTCAGTTTCTAATTTCTCAGTAAAAATTATCTTCCCAGAATTTGGGAAGATATGAAATATGTGAAAATTGTTATATGCATATAGAAGATTTTTCTTTCATTTCCTCTATTAATTATGTTCTTAGTTTGTGGCATGAGGAGTGGTGGTAGCTTGGTAATGTTTATGGATTATGACACTTAGGCTTGCAAACTTGTAGTAGAGATATATACACAAATATATTTTCAGAAATATATATTGATTTTGTGTTTCAATAGATAGATAGAAAATGTACATGTGTGCTAAAGATTCATCCTTAAAAAATGAAGAGCTAAGAGTTCCTTATATATACACAAATATATGAGTATATTGCCTCCTTTCTCCTGATACAATGTAGTCAGTGTTTATTTTTTAGTTTTCCTTTTTATAAGCCTTAAAAGTATTGTGAGTGATGTTGCTATTACATGCGCATTTATTCAAAGGTTTATGGACATTTTTTATCTAATCCTCAACTGGACTAAAACCAGAATTTAATTAACTCAGCTAATTGACATATATTCTGTAATTCTAATACTGATATATAGCATAAGGAATGTACAATATGTACCACTTTCTAATTTACTAATATAAACAAAATTTCAACCATATGACTGGTTATATTTAAGATGCCTTATGAATCATGCGTCTGTGGAAAGAATATATTTTTTAAGATGAGTATCAATCACAGGTCCTAGTAATAAATTATGGATTAACCCTATACCTTGTTAGTGAAGCTTTTTTTTTTTTTTTAGTCTTGAAAAGTCACGGGTCAGTTTAGATAACTAGTTAGCTAGATACATAGATAATTTTATCTTAAATCTATATTATGTCTACCTGTTTTAGTGATTTTATACACTGCATTATATACAATAGATTTTTTTCTAAAATCATAGAGGATCTATAAATATACATAGTAATAGATGTAGATAAAACTTGACATATTCAATATTTTCTGCTGGATTTTAATATGGCATGCTTTCTTTGTTTGAATTATAGAGGAGATTCATTCTTATTCACAGGTAACAGAAAATCATTGTTGGCACAAAATTTGTGTCCTAAGCCAAGAACGCAAGGTTTACCAGTTTGGATGTTAAGGAGGGAACAAATTCCCTTATTGTGAGTTCATTATGACTAATTTTACAACTTGCTGGTGGATTTATAATACATTACATGATGTTTTTAAGATGCTTCAACTTTCAGAATGTTATACAAATCATATAAAATTGCAATTTTCTCTCTGAAGTTTTACAGCCACCTCCTTTTTATAACAAGAGTCATTATTTTGATTTGGCAATGCCAAGAAAAAACCTTTCTCTCCCAATACTATGTTTTACTTTCAGTACAAAGTTGATGACTATAATAAAAGTATTTTTTATTTAAAAATAGTACTTTTTTGTAAGAAGCTATAAAAACAATTCTTGTGATGTTCCTCTAGTTTGCCCTTTTCTAAAGAAAGTCATTAAGTGTTAATATTCAAAAGCCCAGTAAAAGTATCATATCTTAACTAAGAATGCTTGTTGGAAGTAGAAAAACATTCCAGCTCCTTACCGGGGTCAATGTATCCTATCAGGTTTGGCCTGCCTTGTGATTCTTTGCTACACTCCAGCCACTGGCCTTCTTGTCATTGTTCTTATACAATGAACTTATTGGATTTATTCTAAACTTGGGCATAACAAATAAAAAGCTCATTTCATCTGTAGGACAGAAAGGAAAGAGGAGATAATTATAGGCTACTTCTCTGGAGTCAGATGCTGTCAGTTAGCTAAGTCTAATTATGGCAGAGAGATTGTGTCTCATGAAACAAATGCTTTTACACCTCTATTCTGGTTACCACATGTATGCTATGCACCAAGATACCGAGGACCATGGCAATGCTGATTATACCATAGGCCAACATGTGGGTCACTGTTATAAAATCCAATTCAACCAAGCCAGAATTGGATATAGATTACAACATTTTTAAAATAGTTTTAAAAGAATGAGCCTTATATTTTTAGATAAATGTTAGCTTCTGTGTGGATATTTTATTCAGACCCAATCATATTATTTGTATCTTAGATAATAATATTTATTTTTTTACCTCTACTACCTAATGTCTTTGGAACCTTTGAAAAGGTCTTGATAACATATTCTCTGAGAAGTCTAGGTCTGAGATGAGATAAGAGCAGATGTAATTTCTGGTAATTCATCTCTGTGGCAAGTGGATGCCCTTGTGTTAAAAATGTCCTGAGGAAATAATCAAATTAACTCATGGTCTGGGACATTCTCAAGGTAGTGGACTTGAATACCCAGTCTTATTACATCTTCTGAAGATCTGATATGCTTCCTCTGGACTCCACTGTATTGGGCAATTCTGTAAAAACATTTGGAATACTTTCTCTCCCTCCTGTATATCCATTTCTAATGCGACTAATTAAAGCTACCCAGAGCTCAATAACCATGCTTCTTACTGTCGTGTAAGCTATTTGCCTGGCTTATTTTCTTTTCTCCTTTTTATTAAACAGTTGTGGCTGTAAAAAAGTGTTCTCTCTCCCTTCTGCTGCTGCAAGGAAACCTTGCTTGGTCAGAACTTGCTTTTCTTGCAAAACTTATGTGAATTCTGTTGTTGGTACCTTTTGAGGAAAATGTAATAGCATAATCTCTCTGAGATACCTTGCTCATAAAGTGCAAATCATAACACATATTTGCTTGGTTTTTCCAAAGATAAGAGATGATGTAACCCTCACCCTTAGGGTTGAGGGTGATAGAGTCATAGGATCTGACAGAGGAGGATGAGGATAATAAAATTCTGTCCTACACTAAGCATTAAACTTGAATATTTAAATGACTGAGACAAATTTCTTATCCAGTCATGTCAAAGGTTAAACACAAACTATGGTTTCTTATTTTTGTGTAGAGGGGAGGGTGCAGGTTATATTTAGAATACACTTTATTGTCTTTTCAGGAGTTTTAGTTTAATAATTTCAGATTGTTCGAGCAAATGACCTACTGTGAGAATTGGCCACTTGTATCCTATGTTTGGAAATACAGTAATTTACATACAGTAAATCATAAAACTCTCTTTTAATTTTGGTCATAGTACATATGTAAATGCATCAAATATTCCATAACATTTATCTTTTTTATTTTAATTTCACAAAAGAAATTATATTACTTACATTTTGTTTGACTGCAGGAAAGCATACCTTAAGGAAACAAACAAATATCCTGCTGATAAATTTAACGATAACATCATTAAATTTATTTTATTGCCATTTGATTTACCAGTAGATGGACAGAGACTGAGATAATGTTATAGGTATTAAACTTCAACATTGTAGGAAAAATGAAGGTTAACTAGCAAACAAAATATGTCACTGGCATTGATCTCACAGGCATACTGATTTTTTTTTAAAGCAGAATTAGTGAAAGTATCACACTTGATGTACATAAGACATGAATTAAATTATTTTGCATTGAATATTTTGTTGATTTAATTCTGCAGCAATTTTCAGTGTTTTAATTTTTATAAATAGGTGAATTTTATTATTCTATTTTAGCTAGCTCCACAGCTATAGTGGGTGATTTTTCAGTTAATAAGGTTTTGTAAGTCCTGAATGATTATTATGTCCTCTCTGTTAGACAACATGAAATGTATACAATTAATTACTGACCTTGAATAACTGGCAAAATAAGACTATTACTAGCTAAAGAGGGCTTAATGGAGAAGGTACAGCGTGGAGGCAAAATATTGGCTTACAATTTCAAATCAATTGTCTATTGAATTAAAAAATAAAAATTTATTTACATTGAGAACATTATAGATATATCAACTTATTGATTTTAGACTATTTATTTTAATTAAAATATTACCAATATTGTTGAAACCATGTTTATGGACTACCCAACATAGGCATTAAAGAGAAAATATGAGAGACAAAAATCCTGCCTTACAAATATAAATATGTAATTGATAAGTAGGAGAAACAGCATCTTGGAATAATTCTTGGAGGCAGCAATCAGAAGTGGAAAAAGAGGCTGCTGGAATCTATGTTGATTTATTCAGCAATTTTCAACTCTTGGTCACTTTTTTCCATCACCTGCCCAGGGGTCATTTGGCAATGTCAGGAAATATTTGTTTGCCCCAAATATGGAGTGCTACTGGCATCAGTGAGTAGAGACCAAGCCGCCAACATCTTGGGCTGTACTGTACAGCCCCACCAAAAGAATTGTCTAGTGCACATGCTGCTGTTGAGAAAACTTAGTTTATATAAATTTGGACAACCTAATGAAAAAGCAAATATGAAAAATTATAAGCTTTAATTTTCAAATGTTAACTGTAAAATTATAAAACAATGTACTTTATGTTACTCAGTAGAGCCAAAAGTTATCAGGATAACATAAAGTGATAGCAGTTATATCTACTTTTCTCATAAAAATATGTTTCAGTTTGTGAGGTTAGGCACTATTAGAATCAAAATATAATTTTGGAGAAGTAACAAATGAAAATCAGTAAGTAAACTAATCTATACAGAAATATTTATAAAATAAAATAATATTTTCAGTTTATAAGATATGTTTAAAGCATTTTATGTATCAATATAAAAAAGAAACATATATAATTAATTAATTAAGAAAATGGAATAAAAGACAAAAAGGAATGCCAGCATAAGGGAAAGTTGAGGCATAATAAGGGGAAACTGATGTGTATCTGTAAGAGATATCTGAAGAACTACACACAAAGTCTCATAAGAAAAAAAGAGAAGCAACCTATGCATTGGAGTAATAACCGAAGATTACACTACTTGTATCTTGAAATTCATCATAAAATTATATACACATGCAAATCTTTCTTGACTTAGAATTTATATACTGTAACATATATCCATTTAAAAACTTACAATTTCATTTTTTAGTATGTTTACAATTTAATTTTACAATATTCGTATCCTCTTAAATGAACCTTTATTCCACACCCTTTTCTCACTTAGTCATGTTATTATTAATCAGTCTTTCTGTCTCTAAATTTATCTATCTGAAAATTTTAAGTAAAATTATTTGAAATTATTATGAAAAAAATAAGTTGTTAATATTAGATTTATCTACTAAGCTCAAATTATAATTAAAATATTCTAAATATTTAAATATTCTATACTTAAAATATTCATTACATTTATCAAAGGCTAAAATGAATGTCTTTCATCTTTCTTTGGAATTTAATATTTTTAACATAGTTTCTAAGGGGAAATGTAGGTCTATAAAATTATAGTTAATTCTTTCTATTACATTTCTATTTTCACAAAGCAGGGATGCCCTAAAATTACATCAGAGCTTTGGGGGGTATGATAATCCATAAGCAAATGCAAACACAAATGTATGACCATTTAGGAACACACTAAGAGCTGCAGTAAAATTATTGAGAAAATTTTTATTTTTTCAGGCTTGTGCATTAATTCAAAATGATTAGCTCATACTTTTTCATTAACGTATGCTATGGTTTGTTGTATACAATGAGTGATTTTTAACCAATAGTACCAGCAGATAAAATACAGACAATAAAGCATAGTGCACTGCACAGATCTACACTAATAGAGTGTAGAATTCTGTTCCTGTTGTGGCCACCATTATAAGATGAGAGTGCTTCTCTGCTCAAAAGGACTATCTACTGATTCCTTAGGAAGACATATAGGAATTAATTGAGGGAGATCTTAGTCTGGAATCATTTGATGTTCTTGTGTTATCTTCCCTCTACAAAAATGTAAGTCTTGAAATCAAGTCAGTAAGACCTGTCAGAGTGAAGTTGGCTCAGTATGTAAGCAAGCTATAAACCAGATCTCTTCAAAAATACTAGAGAATTATATCTATAACTGACTTATATTAGACACATCATCTATGCAATAAAATAAAAATTTTAAATACCTGTAAAATTTATATGTATTTAATGTTTTTATTTCATCTTTGAATAATTGATTTGCTAAAATTTTGAAGATATTTTTAACTGGCTATTTCCTGATTGCAACAGTCACATGATTCAGTGATTCAATAATTAAATTCTTGCTTTTATATCAATTTATAGAAAAAATAGATAAAAGCTCTTTTTTTGAACATATAAACAAAACTATAAACAAAGATTAAGGAGAGCTATAATTTTGAAAACTAGTTACCTATTACAGTGTTCTGAATTCAGGTCTGTTGGAGTTTTGGTTAGGTAGCTAATTTCTTTAATATTATATATTAAAGAAAATAATATTGCCGCATGCGGTGGCTCACGCCTGTAATCCCAGCACTTTGGGAGGCTGAGGCGGGTGGATCACAAGGTCAAGAGATCGAGACCATCCTGGTCAACATGGTGAAACCCCGTCTCTACTAAAAATACAAAAAATTAGCTGGGCATGGTGGCACGTGCCTGTAGTCCCAGCTACTCGGGAGGCTGAGGCAGGAGAATTGCCTGAACTCAGGAGGCGGAGGTTGCGGTGAGCCGAGATAGCGCCATTGCACTCCAGCCTGGGTAACAAGAGCGAAACTCCGTCTCAAAAAAATAATAATAATAATATTATATATTTTTGTGTGTATATACAGAAAAGTATATATAATACAGTATATTATGAGTTCGTATATATATGAATTTGTATATATACTTTTGCTTTAAAATCAATTTGCGTCAACTAAGTTTATCATCAGACTCAGTGGTAATTTAATTACCTCCTGTAAATTGTAATCAACATACAAATTTGGGGTAGATTAAAAATGTATTCTACCTCTTTAAACAGTTTATAAACACTCAATTTCAAATACTCTTTCTCATATAAAGTTCATAACAGGATTTTCTAATTCATATTCACAATATTTGACTCAATCTTGGGCAGCTTTAAAATAATTGAGTGTTGTGTTTACCCATTTAGTTGTTGTCAACTGAAATAATTTTATTTTAATGATGACAAATGAATCAGAAAGAAGGTATGATTTCATAATCAACATACTGTATTACATGTAGAGAAAAAAGTATATTTAGATTGACATTTAGAGTATATATTAACAGAGTTTAATTACCTTCTTTAAAAATGATCCATTAAAATCTAAATAAACTTATATGCAAGGGGAAGAAAATTTGTCTATTGTCAAGTTGAATATAGATGCTTAGCTGTTGGATAATATATAATTGCTCATATTTGAGAATGGCTTATTAATTATGTTCAGTTTCTTTTATTTAGGACCAGTTGAAATAAGGACATGAGGGATATCAGCATCTCAAGTCAAAACTGCAAAACAGAAGAAAATTTCAGGATTATATCAATGTTGTAAGTCAATCAGCCAATACTGGTTATATATCCTAAAGAAAAAATGGTATTTCTACCAGAAAGAACCATGCATTCTCATGTTCATCACAGCACTATTCAGAATAGCAGAGACCTAGAATCTACATACGTGCCCATCAACAGGCGATGGGATAAAGGAAATGTGGCGCATGTACACCATGGAATACTGCACAGCCATAAGAAGATCAAAATCATGTCCTTTGCAGCTACCTGGATAGAAGTGAAGTTAGTTTCCTAAGTGACTTGACACAGAAACACAACACCAAAAACCCCGCCTGTTCTCACTTACAAGAGAGGTAAACATTAGTTAGTCAGGACATAAAGATGGCAACGATAGGTACTGGGGCCTACTTTGGGCAGTACAGCCATTTTATGTGTTGATTCTTCTAATCCATGAGCGTGGAATGTTTTTCCATTTGTTTGTACCATCCATGATATCTTTTAGCAGAACAAGGAGGGAAAGAGGGGGACAAGGTTTGAAAAATTAACTATCGGGTACGATGC
Organism: Callithrix jacchus; assembly: GCF_049354715.1. Taxonomy (NCBI): domain Eukaryota; kingdom Metazoa; phylum Chordata; class Mammalia; order Primates; family Cebidae; genus Callithrix; species Callithrix jacchus. The sequence goes on from NC_133504.1 coordinate 80,524,291, forward strand.
TCAGTACTTGGGTAATGAGATCAATCACATTCCAAACCTCAGAGTCACACAATATACTCAGGTAACAGATCTGCACATGTACTCACTGAATCTAAAATTGAAGTTGAAATTCTTTAAAAATAAAACATAGGGACAAAGTCAGGTAGATCGTGCCTGTAATCCCAGCACTTTGGGAGGCCAAGGCGGGTGGATCACCTGAGGTCAGGATTTTGAGACCAGCTTGGCCAACACGGTGGAACCCCATCTCTACTAAAAATACCAAAAAATTAGCTGGGCATGGTGGCAGGCACCTGTAGTCCCAGCTACTCTGGAGGCTGAGGCAGAAGAATCGCTTGAACCCCAGAGGCGGAGGTTGCAGTGAGCCGAGGTGGAGCTGTTGCACCCCATCCTGGGCGACAAGAGCAAAAAAATCTCTGTCTGAAAAAAATAAAAAATAAAAAGAAATAGAAATCAAATTGAGTATTTTGTAAACAAGCATATGTTACTACTGAAAAAAGTAGGGAAAAGACAAGATCAGGAAGTAATTTTTGCTTTACTTGAGTTCTCCTGTCTCTAGTATTTGCTATATTGCATCTCCTATGTATATCTGCCCTCCTTGAAATGAGTGGTAAAAGGATTGGAGAAACATTTATTTTACCTAAAGCTAGGGAACTTTATCTTTTATGATTATTAAAAAATAAAGAAAAAAAAACACTTTATCATATATGTATCTGTGGGAGAAAAAAGTGCCATAAATAGCTGTATTATGATGATAGGTTGCCCTTCCATTCCTTAAAAAAAAAAAAAAAAAAAATGAATCAAAGCTGACTGAATTTCCAGAGATGCTAACAGTTCAAACAGTCTCACATTCACTTTCCCAAATCTCAATTTACATTCCACTTCTCTTCCCAAACCTTCTTGATTGCAAATTCCATGCCACTAATGTTGCACAATTAGGTGGGCTTATTTTTTCAAAGTATGGTGGTTACAATTAGGTCTGCTGTGCATATTTTGCTTACACACACACACACACACACACACATATATATAAAGCATATATATATATATATATATATATACGCACATATATATGCTACTTTTTTTTTTTTACCAAAAACACTTTTTTTTTTTTTTTTACTAAATCTACAAATAGATAAATTTTTGTCTGCATTTCATACGTGTTACTGGCCAATTGCAGAACATTAGTAATAAAATTGGGGCACTTGATCCATCATCTTCCAGCATAAAATATATATAGAACTTAATAATATTCATATTACAATATTTTATGTCATAAATTTTGCATGACAAGTAATTTTAACTAATTTTAAGATATAAAAAACATAAATTTAAAGAGCAACTTCTAAATGTGAAAGACAAATGTAGGAATTTAAGAAAATTATTTTGCCATGTCATTCTTTTCTGAAAATTTTCCCACATTAAATTTTGTCTACTTTACGAGAGCTATTAACCCCTATTTGGCATTACATGTGGTGAGAAAATGGTTCACTTACAGATGACTAAACTGCCAATTTCTGCAAAGACTGAGTTGCTACCACTGTTTAAATAAATATATGGTTTATTATTACATGTAATCAAACTTCATCTGCCTATGTCCATTATCTGCTGTACAATTTCACACTTCAAAATTTATGTAGAAATTTATTACATAGGAATTGGGGCTATTTTTATTTTTTCTTTATTATATAGAAATTGAGACTAATACTATATTCTCTGTATTCCAAAGCATTTCTAAAACTTTTAAATATTTCTTGTGATAGAAAAATTGTAGTGAGCAAATAGAATGCAACCATAAGCCTAAATAAATAAATTTTTTAAAACTAAACCTCTTATTTTATTATATCTGCTTATACTGTTACTTGAAAAAATCATAAACTTAATACATAATTTTTTCCAGAGAGACCTGGAGTATAGAGAAATTAATTTATTAAATGTGTTATGTAAATTAAAAATAATAGCATATTTTAATTAACATAAATATAATTTTAAATTTTCACATTTTTAATTTAAATAGGCACATAGTAGGTGTACATAAGTATGGGATATGTGAGATATTTTGATACTGGCATATAATAATTATATTTGAGTAAATATGGTACCCATTACCATAAGCATGCACCATTTGCAATTGGTTTTATTTTTTATTTTTTGACCCAAGGGAAATTTTTTTTAATTTTTATTTTTTGACTTTATTTTAGGTTCACAGATATATGTATATGTTTGTGATACAGGTAAATAGCATGTCTTCGGGTTTGCCGTATAGATTATTTGCAAATCTTTTAAAAAGTTCTGCTTATTGTACCACTGTTTACAATAGCCAAGCCAAGATAATTTTGTTTTTTAATGAGTTGCCTATGTTTCCAAAATACCAAAATATTTTTGATATCAAATCCAAGCTTTATAATATAATGCAGATTGTAATTTTGAATACGTATTATGTGACTTCATCATGAATAATTACAACCACATGAAAAATTTTAATGTAAGAAAGTTGTGTTTTTCTCTAGATAGAATTCTATCTTTTCTAAGATTGCAAATAGTATAATAGAAAATATCTAAAATAAAGGAGTCATGTTGTTTACAAATAAATATTAGTAACAACTTTAGATAAATTTAATAAGAACAAAATAGATGTTTCAAGCCATTTGTACTCTATTATTTTGAAAGGAACGTATGAGTAGTTGGAGGTACGCCAGAAAGAACATTAATACCAAATTCAATTAATTAATATTTTATTTTACTCTCCACTCCTTTTACATTCATACATCCCTGTTGCATCATCTTTGTATTCTCTTGGCTTTAGCCAAGGCAAATTAACTTTAAGTTTTTAAAACTGTTTTACCTTCTTTATTACCTGTGATTTTTCTCATAGAGTGACTCTTTTTATTTAAACATCTTTATATATATATAAACAATTATGTATATATATAATTGTACTTTAGATTCTAGGGTACATGTGCAGATCATGCAGGATTGCTGCATAGGTACATACATGGCAATGTGGTTTGCTGCTTCCACGCCCTCCATCACCTATATCTGGCATTTCTCCCCATGTTATCCCTCCCCAACCTCCCTACCACCCACTATCCCTCCCCTAGTTCCTCCCAACAGACCCCAGTATGTGATGCTCCCCTCCCTGTGCCCATGTGTTCTCATTGTTCAACACCGGCCTATGAGTGAGAACATGCCATGTTTGATTTTTCTATCCTTGTGTCAGTTTACTGAGAATGATAGTTTCTAGATTCATCCATATCCCTACAAAGGACATGTACTCTTTGTTTTTTATGGCTGCATAATATTCCATTGTGTATATGGGCCACATTTTCCTTGTCCAGTCTATCATCAATGGTAGCATTTGGGTTGGTTCCAGGTCTTTGCTATTACAAACAGTTCATCCCTCCCTGCTTACACCTTGTCATTCCCTTTTTTTCCTTATTTGTTTTTTTGTTTCATGGCTGTCATATTTCTCCAGGAGGCATTAACTAACCCTATTTCCATTTTTATATTAATACATTTTTAGGTGTACATAATAGGTATATATATATATCGGGTACATGAGATATTTTGATATGGCTGTTATTGTATTTGGATCTCTCTCTCTCTCTCTCTCTCTCTCTCTCTCTCACTCTAATAATATTTTCTTTTCTGTATCTAAGTGCTCCAGTGTAGGGTGCCTAAAAATTTACAATTGTTATAGCGTCTTGCTAACTTGATCCCTTTGTCATTCTATAAGGACCATCTTTGTCTCTGAATAGTTTTTGTTTTAAAATACATTTTGTCTTATATAAATGTTCCTACTCCTGCTCTTCTGATTTCTGTTTGCAAGAATATCATTTTCTGACCTGTTATTGTTAGTCTATGTGTGTCCTTGTATGTGAAGTGTGTTTCTTGTAAACAAGAGATTGTCGGATCTTATTTTTTATTTATCCAACCATGCTATGGTTGAATAATTTACTGAAGAATTTACTTCATTTACATTCATTATTACTGATGATAAGTAAGGGCTTATTAAATATCCTTTTGTTGTTTTGTTTTCTAGTTGTTTTGTGATCATCTCCTCCCTCCCTCCCACGCTCTCTCTCTCCCTCCCTTCCTTCCTTCCTTCCCCTTTGGGAAGGTAATATTCTCTGGAGGTATGTCTTTATTTCTTGCATTTATTTTTATGTTTATCTGTGGTAGCTTTTTAAAATTTGAACTTACCATAAAGCTTGCAAATAACATCCTGTAACCCATTAATTTAAACTGATGACAACTTAACTCTGATTGTAAAAATGAATAAATGAGCAAAGAGAAAGCTAATGCAAACTCGACACCTACTTCATGCTCCCTCTTTTTAACTTTTTGTTGTTTCTATTTATATTTTATTACACTACATATGTTCTGAAAGGTTGTTTTGGTTAATCATTTTGATAGGTTGTCTTTTAGTCTTTCTACTCAAGACATGAGTAGTTTACACACTAAAATTACAGTATTATAATATTCTGTTTTTCTGTGTATTTACCTGTGTACCTTCAGATGATTTCGTATTGCTCATTAATATATTTTTCTTTCAGATGAAGAAATCTCTTTAGCATTTCTTGTAGAATATGTCTGGTGTTGATGAAAGCCCTCAGCTTTTGTTTGTCTGGGAATGTGTTTATTTTTTCATCACGTTGGAAGCATAATTTCATCAGACTTACTACTCTAGGATAAAAGCCTTTGTTCCAGGACTTCAGGACTTTAAATATGTCATTTCACTCTCCAATGGCTTATAAAGTTTCTACCAAGAAGTCTGCTGCCAGATGTATTGGGGCTCTTTTATATGTTATTTGTTTCTTTTTGCTTGCTACCTTTAGGATTCTTCTTTTATTCTTGGCCACTAGGAGTTCGATTATCAAATATCTGGTATAGTCTTATTTGGGTTAAATCTGCTTGTTTTTCTATTACTTTCTTGGCTTGAATATTGATGTCTTTCTCTAGATTTGGAAAGTTCTCTGTTATTATCCCTTTGAATAAACTTTATGTCTCAATCTCTAGCTATCTCCTCTTTAAGGCCAATACATTTTAAATTTGCCCTTTCAAGACTATTTTCTAGATTACGTAGGCCTGCCTCCTTCTTTTTAAATTATTTGATCTTTTGTCTCTTCTGAATGTATTTTCAGATAGCCTGTCTTCATTTTTACTATTTATTCTGCTGGTAAGAGAATTGATGCATTCCTCAGTATGTCAATTACATTCTTATATTCCAGAATTTCTGATAGATTACCTGTAATTATTTCAATCTTTTTGTTAAACTACCTAATAGGATTCTAAATTCTTGTGTCAATTTGCTGAGAATGATGGTTTCCAGGGAAATAGGGGAGGGACAGCAGGTGTGGGGAGTAGGGGAGAGATAGCATGGGGAGAAATGCCACATATAGATGAAGAGGAGGAAGGCAGCAAATCACACTGCCATGTGTGTACCTATGCAACAATCTTGCATGTTCTTCACATGTACCCTCAAACCTAAAATGTAATAAAAAAAAGATTCTAAATTATTTGTGTGATTTTTAATTTCTTTGAACTTCGTGAAAACAACTACTTTGAATTATCTGTCTGAAAAAGCACATATTTCCGTCTCTCCAGTATTGCTCCCTGTTGCCTTATTGAGTTCATTTAAGTTATGACTTTCTGGATAGTCTCAATGGTTGTGGATATTTTTTGGTGTCTCACCATGGATGGGATAAGTATTTATCAGAGTCTTTGCATTCTGGGCTTGCTAAAACCTTTCTTCTTGGGAAAGCTCTCCAGATATTTGAATGAATTTTGGTTTTGTAATCTGAGTTTTTGGTCACTGCTGCCTTGTCTGCATTAGGGTATACCCCAAGCCCGGTAATGTTGTGACTTGCAGACTCTCGGAGGTACCACCCTGGTGGACTTGAATAAGATCCAGGAGCATTCTTTGGATTAGCAAGCAGAGACTCTTTTTTGCTTTTCTTACTTTCCCCCTAATGAATAGAATTTCCTTGTACTGAGCTAACTGGTTCTGGGGGAGGAGTCACATAAGTACCAGGTGGCTACCATGACTAAAAAGTTGCTGGGTTAGACCCAAAGCCATCACGTAACTCAGTCTTGCCCAAGACCTGGATGACAACTTCCTTGCTACTTCTGATGTTCCCTCAAGGCCCGAGGGCTATACAATCAACAAATGATGAATTTGGTCAGGCTTTTGTTTTTCCCTTCAATGTGTTTAGCTCTCCCTTGGCTCAGGGAAGGTCCAGAGATGCTATCTGAGAGCCAGAGTCTGGAGTTAAAAACCTTAGTAATCTCCATGTTGCTTTATTCTACTATGGCTCAGCTGGCATCAAGCTGCAATACAAAGTTCTTCCCACTCTTCTTTTCTCAAGCATAAGGAGTCTCTTTGGGGGTTACCACCTTCCCAGGCCTCCAGCAAGTACTGCCTGGCTATTCCTGGTGTTCACTCAAGGCCCCACAGCTCCTCCATCAGTGTCTGGTGAATGTTGCCAGTCCTGGGTCTCTCACTTCAGGGCAGTGGGCTTCCTGCCTGGCCTAGGACAGGTCCAGAAATGCTATCCAGAAGCAAAGGCCTGGAATCAGGGACCCCAGAAACACACTTGGTGTCTACCTCACTGTCGTTGAGCTGCTACCAAGACTGCAAGAAAAAGTCTTCTATACTATTCTCTCTCCTTTCCTCAATTAGGAGTCTCTCTCCATAGCCACCATTGATGGGAATGTGGTCAGGTCATACCTTAAACCTGCACAGCACTGGGTCTCATTAAAGCCCATAGGGAGTACTGTTCAACTAAGATTCAAAGCTCAAGAGCTCTTTGGTCAGAAGGTGATAAAACCCAGACATGACTGGATCCTTCTTTTCAAGGCAGTGGGTTCCCTTCTGGCTCAGGGTGGGTCAAGAAATATTGCCCAGGAACTAGGTCCTGAAATGGCAGTGGTGGTTGGCCTCAGAACTGTACCTGGTGCTCTATTCTGGCTGAGGAGGTATTCACACCTCTTTACACTCTTGCCTCCGCAAGTGGAATCAGTAGTGCTGGCAATTCAATATTGTCTTTGCAACCCTTTTCAGTGTCTCTTTCTTTGATATGATGTTAAAACCAGATACTATTCACTCACCTGATCTTCGGTTCTTATGAAGGTACTTTCTTGAGTGGGTAGTTAAGTCAGTGTTTTTGCAGGGGGAGGCAATTGCTGGAGAGTTCTGTTTGGCCACCTTGTTCCACCTCCCCCTGCATTTCAGTTTTCATAAAGCTCAGTTCTTAAGGAACTTTTATAATTGCCTGTTTCCCTGTCTCAGCAATTCTACTCCTAGGCATTTAACCAAGAGAAATGAAAGCATATGTATTTACAGAGAGATTGGCATTTAAGTATGCCATATGTATTTACTTATAATCGAATTTGCATCAAGTGGTGAATGAATAAAAACTTTTGATATACCCATCTGATAGAATAATATTTAACTATAAAAAAGAAAAAAAAAAGGTATGTCTACCCATACCATATATATTTTTAAATACACAAAATATACACTCTTACCAGTACCACATCACACCTACTCACAGGTTTAAATGAAATATTTGTTGGCCATTATTAAGTATTTCTTCTCCAGGCACCCTGCCTCTGCTTGTCACACTTGTCTGCCTGGCCCAGATGTCCTGCATCAGGAGACATGGCCAGCCTCCCCAGCGTTAAAAAAAAAAGGTATGAAACATTGGAGGAGAGTGAAATGTAAGGATTTGTACATGTTTTAAGTTTTGAATATGTTGATGTTGAAGTACTTGTGAGAGATCCAAATCAAGACATTGTGTAGACAGCTAGACATATAATTTGTAGTTCAAATGTGAAGACTGTCATAGAAATAGAAATACGGGAATAGTTAGCTTATCCATCTTAAATAAAGCTATGTGTATGGATGAATGACCCTGGAATGAAAAGACAGACTTCTTGCTCTATATCTGTTTCTGTAAGTAGGCTTTTATTTGAATAGAAAACATTTCACTACAGCCTTGTCTCTTGGGTTTCTCTTCAGTCTGCATTATTGCTTTGATACTGTCTATTATGAGAAATCTCATTATGAGGGCCAAAGAGGCTCTTCTTAGAAATTTACAAAACCTGGTATTCCTGAAGTAGCAAAAGGCATTCAGAACTTAATGCAGAAGTAAGGTGAATGCCCTCTTTTGAACCTCTGGCTTCCTAGATTCCAAACAGTATTGTTTGTACCCAGAGTCTAAGGAAGACTTGTGAAAATTCCTCTTGAAATGTTGGAGTTTCTAGTTAAGAGCTTGGTAAGTTAAATGGCAAAATGGCAAAATATCTCTGAATAATTCATGACAGATCCTGATCTTTTATTTTTCTGGAGTAGAAGTCTTGTCTGAGACATAAAAGTCATATAAATAGTCACATATATAAATTAGGTGTGTTCTCTTGTAGTCAAAATAGATCAGTAGAAAGTCTGCTTAATTCCATTTAAGGGTCACCACCCATGCAAGGCATGGAGGGCAAACTTGTATGTTAAGGACTTGATATTTTTGTTGAAATGAAGAGGCTCTGGGCACTAATTCATGCTAATAAAACTTAAGCGGGTATATACAGATGGAGGTACAGTCCTCTATCATGTAGAAATTGTTCTTTGGGAAACCAAATTACTAACCAAAATTTTCCTGATGAATATAGGGTGATATTTTCCAAAATTCTTTTCTTGGTGGCATGCAATTTTCAAGTTATGTTAAGGGTGTTATATTACTCCCCTTTCACCAAAAAAAGTTTTGGTGATCAAGCAGTTTGAAAAATTATTTAAATTAGAATGAATACTCCCGAACTCAATGTCTTAAAACAATAGCACTCTATTATTTCTTAAAGCTTCTGTGTGTAAGAAATTCAGAAAAGACTTGGCCGGACAAGGCTTGGGATCTCTCCTGCATTTTCAGTGATATGATTTCTAGGATTGAAGAGCAGATGTCTAGTGTGTGCCGGTGCTGGCCAGCATCTTTCTCTCTTAATGTAGCCTCAGAGCTTCTCCTGCAATCTTTTCATGTGGGCTAATTTGAGTTTTCTCACAGTACAGCAGTCTTACCATGGCCAGATTTCAATATTGAGACTCTTAGTTTTAGGAGGAGTATTTCACCAAATAAATTCAAAATTGCAACACATTTTCTGACCTGACCTGGAAAGTCATGAAGTATCCCATCCACTGCCTTTGTTGGTTTCAAGCTAGTCATAAGCCTGCCCAGATTTTAGGGAAGAAAACAAGACCCCGTCTCTTAATGAGGGAGATAAAAAGAAAGAGAGAGAGAGAGAGAGCAACTGTAAAAACATTTACTATTTTAAAATAGGACTAAATTAATGCTTTTCTACATTGACATCTATTACATCAGGAGCCTTTTTTTTTTCCATCTGCTTAAAACACTATTTAGTGCCATAAATCCAGCAGCATCCAAAAACACAAGCCCACATATAACATTCTATTTATGCAAATAGTGCATCTGCTGCTATATAAGAAGGCCAAATATGATTTTGAACTAGATTCAGAAACCTCTAATGAAGTAAATATTAAATCAATCATAAGAAAATTCTATTAGAAATATTTAAAACATTAAAATATTCATTGCAACATCACTATGTACAACTGGTAGTTGGAGTTACTTTAAGTTTCCCACGATATTTGGATGTCAAATCATATTTTCAACTACCAGTGCCCACTGTCCCTAATGAAAAAAAGTTCCTCTGCATTTTAAACAGTATAATTACTATGATTCCTGCAACTATTTTGTATTATTATCATATTAATATTTTTTTCTGCTTATTATTAAAAAAATTTTTAGTTTGTATCTGTTCAAGAGAGTTAAAGCAAGAGTAACGTAGCATAATAATTTTCTTAGATTTAAATAGTTCATAGAATCATTATTTTGGCTGTATAGGAAAATACTGGTTGTAGACACATGCTTTTAATTGCATTAATACTTTGAATAACTTAAATAAAAATAACACTTTATGGCACTATTAGAAAAGTATTTACATAATAGAGTCTAGCTCCAGGCTAAAATTTTATGTATAATTTTTTGAGACCAAGCAATTACAAGGTTATACCTGGCAAGCCTCATGGGGGAGACAGCTGCCCTCCCACACCAGACTTGGTGCATAGCCAGTGAAGTAGTATTTTCTGTATGGCTATAGAGTTAAGAATTTAGCTAAGCTATGCTTTCAAATTCCTTCCTCCCTCACCAACCATATTCATATTCCTATCTGTATTCCTCCTAGTCCAGAAGCTTCCATTCAGAGAAGCCTCTGTTTAGAACTTTTGAGAGTGGATGGGGAAAAGCTTGGGGAAAACTCTTTTTTTTTAATTTTTTTTTTCTGATTCAGGACTTTTCCAGTAGTATTTCATCTCCCTCTCTCTCGCTTGTCCTGACTCTTCAGGTTCACAAAATGGCAGAAGCCTTTTGTTCAAGGCTCCTAAGCAGTGAGAGAATGACCTGGATCTGTGCTATCTGTTATCTGACTACCACAGTACCTCAATAAAGTTCCATGGACAAAAAATTGAACATTTATGCTGTATGCCTCCTATTTACACTGTTGCAGTAAGTGAACAAAGGCTGGAATATTATTTTCAGTTCAGCTCCTTGCCCCTCAACAACTCACAGCTAGACATTTAATCATATGTTTTTCTCAACAACTCTGGAAATAAAGCTATTGATTGACAATATTTCAAAAAGAAAATCTGATACTCATTTAGAAAATCACGGGCTTTAAATATAAGACAGTTTTCTGAATTAGCATTTAAATTTGCTAAATATATATGGCTGCTAAGTTATGCTGCTATGCTAAATATGTTTGAATTTAGTGATATTAGGTATTAAATTATCCACAAGAGAAACAATTTCTAGTACTTACATTGTTCATGAATAGAGTTCAATAAATAGGAATGTAATGGTCTCCAGGGTATGTAATTTATGAAGCAGTTATTTATATTGCTTATCTTTAGGAAGTGATTCATATTTTACTCTCAAGATTTCTCTGAGCCTATCTATCACAATTCTTCTTTACTTAAGGGTATAAACACTTGTGTCAATATCAGTGACCAGCTTTTCACTATAAATAATCTGTCAGGATGAGGTAAGGGAAGATGTAGTTAGAAGGATCCCTGAAAGGGTGTTCTTCTCTCCCCCGTCATTAGGGTGCAGTGACATGCATACTCTTCAATGTTTCACACCACTGATCAAAAAGAAAAATACACAAAAACAAAAGGAAATGAGCACCAGGTACTCTGTAACTCTTTTGCAAATTTATATCTTTAAAATTTTTATTTATGTGGGTTGTTTTGTATTAATACATTTCATGTTTTCAAACTTAAAATTTACAAATAATATATTGCAGATGTCTATCTCCCATCATCGTGCCCCTTGTAATCAGTATTATGTGTAAATGTAAATTATACCACATAGCATTTGAATAAAGGTTTGAGACTATTTTATGCACATTCAGGTCAACACATATACTCCCCTTTCCATCTTAAACACTAATGGTGGTATATGATTAATAATGTTAGGTAATTTTATTTTTAATATGTCCCTTTACATTATTTCTTGTATGTCTGCATATCTTAGTGATCAATTTATATCAATATAAAACATCCCATATTGATCATTTCAGCTACATCCACGTTTTATGGTTATGTAATAATAATTTACTCTGTCTTCTGTGGATGAACATCTTGCTTCAACATTATTTTGCTACCAGAAACAATGATGCAGTCAATGATGGTGCAAAAGCTAGCCCTGCATATACTATTACACACCTGCAAATCTATCCATAAGTTCTATTTCTTGAATGAGGATTTCTAGATCAAACAATTGTATAAGGGCAGCTTGGAAAAATATAACTATAAATAAATGAATAACATATAATCAATTACTTAATGACTATATCAACTCCTAGAATTCTAGTTTGGCAACTTTGTCTTCTTTGATAAAATGTAGTGCTACTCCAATGTGTAATTCACTGTTTTGCATCTTGTAATTGTTGCTGTTACTGAATAAATGAACCTGGTGGACCTTATAAAATGCCATATTGTACATATATATAACATATATGTATGTAGTATTTTGAATATATATATTTCAAATGTTCTACATATTAAATGTGGAAACCTTACTGCAATATAGTTCCCCTTACTCTTTCCAATTTATGCTATAGTTTTCTTATATATTGCATCTGTACTATGAAAATCCTGTCATAAATACATACATAATAAATATTGCTAAAATATTCACCTTTACAGTTGCTCTTTCATCCTTTCTTATATTTTTGTGTACTAGGTTTCTTTCTGGTATTATTTTTCTTCTGTCTTAATAATGTACTTTATTCTCTAGCAATAATTTTATAGCCCCTGCTATGAATTCTCTTAGTCTTATGAATTTTTGTTCTCTGAAAATACCTTTAGTACACCTTTATTTCTGAAATATATTTATCCTGTCTATAGAATTTATCACTGATAATTCTTTGCTTTCAGTACTTTAAATATTTCATTCTGGTTCCTTCTTATACTACATGGTTTCTGATGAGAAATCTCTAGTTATTCCAATTATTGTTAGCTGTAGTAATGTATTGTTTTTCTTTTCTGCCCACCCACTGCCGATGCTGTGGAATGTCTGAGGCATTAGAGAACAGAAAAAAAAAAAGTAAAAGACAGAAAAAAACAAAATGATTACAGGAAAATTTTCCCATTTGTTCTGAGCTTTAGGAGTTCAGTTTTCTATTGCTTTAGCCAGAAGTTGAAGGCATCTCCTGGAGTTTTCTATCTGTACCCAACTTTGTTATTTAAGGTCTCCAACTGAGCTAAGTTCAGGTGGGGGACTAGAGGGTTAGAAAGGAAAATAAAATATAAACTCAAGCAGATTCAGTGGCATTTTGAGTTTTGTTGTTTTCTCTGGTCCAGCTGCTCCTTTACTTTTCAAAGTTCTCAAATACCCTCACCCAATTCATTCTGCCCATATATTATTGTTACATTCACTGGGAGAGTCAGGGTTGTGTATGGGGCCACCATAGCACCTACGTGAAATCCTAGAGAAATGTCTTGTAATTTCATCTAGCATTAAAAAAAGAAAGGATATTCAGAAACAATTTAAGTGGGCAGCAGAGACAAAGAAAAAATTATCCTTCTGTTTCTATTTTATAACATTTTCCATATTTAAAATAATATTCAGAGTATGTTTAACATACCAAATGTTCTATTTTATTCCTGTAACTATAAGCCATGCACCTTCCATCTTGTACATAGCAGTTTTTTTGTTTTGAACCTGCCTTTATCCCAACCAACAAAAATTAATTTGAAACTTGATTCTGTCATCCAACCTACCGTAATGAACTCTGATGACTAGATCAGTGTATCTTTGGTTTGTATACCAGAGTCATAGAAAAAACACAAAAACAAAAACAAAAAACACAAGAGAAAAACCAGATTGAATTAACACAAACATGATGGATAAATGTGTTGGAATATGTTCATATGTTTGGGATAATTTGTAAGCATATTAGGTCTGTCTAACAATGCTTTTGAGTTAAATTACTGAAATAAGATATGTAACTTAAACTCCCTGACAGTGTTTTCCTACACTGACTTATGCTCAAATAGCAGTTTTAAAATCACACTTATTATGTTACTTCTCATGCAAAAAGTTCATTTTCTCTGAAACTCACATAATCACTCTGAAATGCCTGTAGTCATTGTACTATAAAGTTGTACAAAAAATTGAGATCAATTTGCTATAAAATTTAGGAATGCTAAATTTTTCTTTATAATATTTATAGGACATTTTCTCCAGCAAAATTATAGTTATCTGAACAGTTGATAATTTCAGAAATCAAAATTAACCATTTAACAATAGCTAGAATTCAAAGTATACAATTTTATTACTTACATTGTAATAAAAATGTTATCAATCCAATCTATGCATTTTATTTATAAGATAGAAGCCTGATATTTATATCTGAAAGTGAGTAGCTGAAAATATTTTGTATTTTTAATGAAATGTAGAAGCAATTTGTGAAAGGATAAGCAAGATGTACTAACTTTGCCAAAATATCAGTTTATATAACTACTTTCTGGGAAAACCACTATTAACGCCTAAAAATTCTTAATGCCTTAGGGCTCTCATCATTTGCTAAGATATGATCATCAGCTATGCCAGGCTGCCTTGTGCTCTGTCTCTGCCAACTCATGAATATGTCTTTCAAAAGTTGCCATAAACAGAACAGAGTATAAGCTGTTTCTGTTTTCCTGAGCCTTCTGTCAAGAATTTAGAAGCACTCTTGTTTGGGAAGAGAAAATTAAATAGAAGCCAAATAGAAAATGGTAATCCTTACCAGGAAGAAAGCATTTAGGTGACACTAAACTCTAAAGTGTTTTAACATCATAAAAAAAAGTGCAATCTCTAGTTGAAAATATTTTGACACCTAAAATATATGTTATTGGGACTTACTATTCTAACTGCTCTAAATTTTGTGAGAAAGTATATGTTAATCTTCTGCTTCATCAAAATAGTGTTACACATAGCCAATTTCCTTGATTTGTTATGGTTTACTCTCAGTTTTTAAACACCTAGGTTTCTAACTTTTTAAATATTTAACAGAGATCAAAGTTAATTTTCAACATGAGATTATAGTGATATGCATTTGTTTACGTATGTAAGATGCTCACGAAAATCACACTGTAGAATCACAATATGGTAATTTGCAAAAATTCCTCCAAATTTATCCTTTCTTTGTGCCCACCTCCTTTGTTGTTGCATAATTTCATTTGAGCAATGAAATATTAGCAAATATGGTCATGTGACTTGTTTTCTGTTAGCTTTAGGATATGCAGTGGGCTTGGAGAAACATCTCAGTCTTCAAGGAAAGACTTCCTGTGTAACTTCAGGGAGTGCAGTTAGCAATCAATCTAAAGCAGCTCCTTCAGAGTCTGCCCCAGCTTCAGAGATTCACCTGGCAGGAGGTGAAGCCATTTGGATAGTCTACTTACTTTAGACCTTCTAATAGACTTGCACAAGCATTTGATGGTACTGTTTCAAAGTTTGTCTTCTCCCTCTTCCCAAATATGTTTTTCTTATTTGTGCTCTTTTTTATAGGGGTTAGCGACAAATAAATAACTTGCACCCTACAACCCATGTGTAAATTTATTCTGAAAAACCCAACCTGAGACAGAGAAATCCATCACCACATGAAAAATCCCTGGTTATTCTGCTGGAGGAAAATATAATATGCAGAGACTAGATAAGCTGTAGCAGTTGTGGCTAAATTGGACCAACCAAACCTAAGCCAGATGGATAACTTATTAAAGACATGAGTGAGTCTGGCTGAAGTGAGCAGGAGAGCCAACACAGCTGAACATAACCCAAACTGCTAATTCAGGGTTTTTGATTGGATTAATGTTTAAACCAGTTAGTTTCGTAATGGTTTATCACAGTTTCAGAACATGTATTTAAAAACTTTGACATCTAAAACTGAAGGACTACTATAAAAAACAAACAGTTGAAACATGTAGCTTTGACTTAAAAGTTGAAGTAGCAAAAGGGCCAACAGCTTGGACTAAAGGGGTCCAAATTAACTCAAACTGAGAAAGTCTCTGGGCCCACACATGTTTACAAGCAGAAAGCACACTGAAAAAACTATTTAGCTACAATCAAAACCAATTATTTGGAAAGATAGAGGAAGTCTTGAAGAAGAGTTACTAAATAAGAAAGCAGAGCCAGGAGGTTCAACGAATGGCGAGAAAAGCCATTTCCAGTGAGCAAAATAAAATCCTAATGAAGACATATTATTTTTCCTCAGAATAGGTAAACTTTGCAACATACCCAGTTGGATTTCAGAACATTGAGGGGCAACAGCTCTTATATGAATAAGCGTGACTCTTACAGGAAATATCCTCTCAACATTTATATTGGGTGAGTCACAGCCAGAAAATATCGTAGTTCGTAAATTTGAGGATGAAGGGTAGGTGTATTCAAGGAGTTACCTTCTTGAATACATTGAAGCTCATTCAACTCTGAACTTCAAGGTTGTTACCATGATTTCATGACATTTTTGAAAGTCCCAGGATGGCATTGAGAATATCTTTTATGTGGAAAAATTGTGGGTAATTTGTGGCCAGAGGTTGGACTGTAGTAGATGAGAAAAGTGGCAGCAAAAGTTTTCTGTTATTGGTTTCATGTCCTTCATTCATGACTTCTGCTAGTGACTTTACGATTATCGATGTGATTTGCTTTGCCTATGAGTCATTAAGCAAATGGGATACAAACAAAGGCTTAAAAAGGCTTATGCTTTAGGGCAGGTTAGCTGTTGCTCTTGGGAAACACAGCACCAAATGAACCTGCTAAACTTCTAGCAGATGAGAAACATCATGGAGCAGAGATAAGACTAAACAGCTGAGGCTTCTCTAAAAAACAAAACAAACAAACAAAAACAGTGCTCTCCTCAGCTGATTGGCATCAAGTAGCAGATGCATGGGTGAGTCAGCTGGGATACACAGAAGAAATGGTCACCTGAGCCAACCCCAAATTGCCAACCCACAAACATCTAGAGTCAAATAAATTGTTTAAAACTACTAGGTTTGGGAGTAGTTTGTTACATAGCAGGTTAACCAAGGTAATTAAGTGTGAAAGGTACACTAAATGAATAATTTTGTAAACATTAAGCCATAATGGCATAAAGTTGATTTTTAAGTTCATTAACGCATGCAGTCCTCAAACTGCTTTATGCATTGCATGCTGTAATGTTTCACATTTAATTTATTTATTCCACCAAAGTTTAGTTTTTTACTTGCAAAGACAAGAATATTATTATAGGAAATTTTATATTATTATAGGAAATTTTATATCATACTCATAATTGATTCATGAAAATAAAATTCAAATAACATTGATTTCTATTAATGAGATCATGATTGTATTAGCTCCCAGGCAATGAGTGAATCATTTGTCCATAAATACCATAGATTTGTAATAGATTCTTATCATAACAAGTATTGAATAAACTATACCTTTGATTTTGAAGAAGTGCATTCTATTTTTCATCAGTTGTGCTTAAAGTTAAATGTGTATATATTTAAGAATTTTATTATAAGATGTCTTTAAAACATCAAAAATATCATCAAACTGCCAAAAACAGAAAAGCTGGGGTAGATATTTGAAACTATTGCTCAGTGATACAGTCCTTTTTGTGCCAGCAACAGCTGGGCAATCAACTTTCAGTTATAACTATCTACCATAAGCAGCTTGCCCGTGGCCAAGTCAATAATTATAGAATCTAATGGTACATCAGTTTTCTTCCAAGATTTAATTTGGCACACAGGGTTTGAAAAAGAAGACTATCATAAAGTGTTGCTACAACTCCTGAATCTAATATCTTACTTGTGTTTTGACCCAGTTACATAAAATAAATTGAAATCCTTTCATTAATATGTTAACAGAATCTTTCTAAAGATTTACTATAAAAAATTGAATTTTTATAGCAAACTCCTTGAAATTGCTTATAAAAAAACTACGGTATATTACTAAGGTTCTTATGCAAATTTTAAACAGATAATATAACTTTTTGTCTCACAACCTTAACACATCAAAGCAAGGTTCTCTGTTAACCAATTTCTTACCACAAAATAATTTTTAATTTGACTGTTTTTGGTTTGAACATTTGCTACTTCTCTTTTTTATGCAGAATAAATTTTATTAGAGTCTTTTACAGATATGACAATTGGGAGTAAACGGGATCATATTTTATAAACGTTTTCAAGTTGGCATCATGCCTAAATATTTTAAGTAATACTTTGTGAATACTGGTAAATTAAAAGGAATTAATGAGAAGTTTGTTAAAAAGTGCAAATGCTCAAAAGATCATATTGGTAGCAGAGTATGGCTAAGTAGAAGTTTTCTGGGATCTGTGAACCATCATTTTAAGGACTGCATTGAAAATGAAATCACCTGAGTGAATATGTTATATACCATACAAAATAAAAAAAAGGTAGTACTTTTCAGATAACAGATAACAGCAAAATGAAGCATTTTGAAATACTTTATGTATAATTCTGGTAACATAATCATTTTTAGTTCTTAGGAATCATAGGAATTCGGATATAATAAACATAAAAATGAGCTCAAAGATACAAGTTCAAACTACAATTTTTTGTTCTTTTCCTCTTTTTCCACATGAATCAGAATTTCAGAAGGTGTCATAGAAATCTGGATTTTTAGCAAGCACAGAAATTGATTATATAAATGGTTCTCAAAGTAGTATCATTTTGTTGATGTACTTATCATTGATTACTAATCCCCACTGTTTGACAGTACTTGCATTCAAGTGCCTTTCGATTTCATTTATTTAACTGCTTAAAATTATTATATTTTAGATATTCTTTCCCCTATGTTATGGGGTAAGAAAATGATTAAATACCCATTTAAGTCAAGCAAATAATAAAGAATAAAGCCAGGAAGAAACTCAGGTCTGTCTGACTTCAAAATGTGGATATATTTATTTTTTATATACATACTATAATATTTTATTTGACTATTTGTGTCTCAATCAAAAACACAAACTATGGTAATCAAATTTAGTAGGTTAGAATTATTTAAACATTGTCATTGTATGTAGATATTTAGAAATAGATGTATGAAGAAAAGTATTGATAATAGAAGAAATCCTTAAAACTGTGATAACTACATTTATATAGGTTCAAAGTCAGCTTTAAATTATACCCTTTTTCTATAATACACATTTTATATATGTACATATATAAATAAAATAGTATAGAAGATTAAATATTTACAGTAGTAAAAGCACTGTATGGTAAGTGAAATTATTGCTAACAGGTGGGGGTCGAAATATTGTTATAAACAAAAATGTTTGCCAGGCTCACGCCTGTAAATAACAGCACTTTGGGAGGCAGAGGTGGGCAGATCACAAGGTCAGGAGTTTGAGACCAGCCTGGCCAATATGGTGAAACATGTCTCTACTAAAAATACAAAAATTATCCAGGCATGGTGGTGGGTGACTGTAAACCCAGCTATTTGGGAGGCTGAGGCAGGCGAATTGCTTGAACCTGGGAGGCAGAGGTTGCAGTGAGCCAAGATCACGCCATTACACTCCAGCCTGGGCAACAAAGCAAGTCTCCGAATCCAAAAAAAAAAAAAGTTTATGACATATTCATTATTTTGTTGATGGATTTTTTTTAATTGTCTTTTCTTGTAATGTCTTCTCTTGACTTTGGTATCAGAGTAATGCTGGCTTCATAGAATAAGTTGGATATATTCCCTCCTCTTCTGCTTTTTGGAAGAGATTGTTATGTATTGGTGTTAACACTTCCTTGAATATTTGTAGAATTCAAAGTGAAGCCATCTAGTCCTGGGCTACTCTGTAGAAAGTTTTTTTAAGTTATCATTCTTAGTACAATATATTTTTTCAATATAGGATTATTCATACTTTTTATGTCTTTTTTATTCAGTTTTGGTAGGTTGTGTCTTAATAACCATTTGCTCATTTTGGGGATTAATTTTTACATAAAACTGTACATATTCATTTTATTTCCATAAGATCTATAGTAATGTTCTGTCTGTCATCTTTCATTTTAGTAATCTGATTCGTCTCTACTCTTCTCTCACCTAATATAGTTAAAGGTTGTCAATTTTGTTCATCTTTTTAAGAAACCAAGTTTTGGGTTCATTGGTTTTGTCTAATGTTTTTCTATTTTCTATTCTATTTATTTCTATTCCAATCTGTATTATTCCCTTTATTCTGTTTGCTTCAGATTTAGTTTGTTCAGTTTTTAATTTCTTTTTTTTTTTTTTTTTTTTTTTTGACAGAGTTTTGCTCTTTTGCCAGACTGGAGTGCAGTGGCACAATCTTTGCTCACTGCAACCTCTGCCTCCTGGGTTCAAGCAATTCTCCTGCCTCAGCCTCCGGAGTAGCTGGGATTACAAACATGCGCTACCACAACAAACTAATTTTATATTTTTAGTAGAGATGGGGTTTCACCATGTTGGCCAGGATGGTGTTGAACTTCCTACCTCAGGTTATCCACCTTCTTCAGCCTCCCAAAGTGCTGGAATTAAAAACGTGAGCCACCGCACTGGGCCTTTTTAATTTCTTAAGGTGAAAATGTTCGTAGCTGGTATAACATTTTTTCGTTGCTATTATAATCTTTACATCTATTACAGTGTTTAAGCTTCTTTACATAAGTTCTGGCAGGTTATGTTTCATTTTGTCTTTAGATATTACTTAAATTATCTTGTGATTTATTTTTAAAGTATTAGTTTCTTAGGGGTGATTTTTGAAAAATTTTGGTATTTTTGTTTTTCTCAATTTGTTTCTGTTATTGTTTAATGATTTATTTCTACTATAGTTAAAGAGCATACTTTACATAATTTCAATGCTTTTAAATTTATTGAGGTTTGTTATGGCCTAGAATATAGTTTTTCTGGAGAATATTTTGGGTGTACTTGAGAACATATATTTTGCTATTATGGGTGAAGTGTTCTATAGTTGTCTGTTAGGTCCAACTGGTTTATAATGTTGTTCAAGTACTCCATTTCAATATTGATCTTTGGACTTGCTTTCGTAATGATTGTGGAAAGGGGGACATTGAATTTTTCAACTATTACTTTTGTGTTACCTGTTTTCCTCTCTGTTCACTTTTATTTCATGGATTATAAAGCTCTGTTGTTACATGTATATATTTTTATAATTTTTATGGCTTTTTTTCTTTTCTTTTTTTTTTTGAGATGGAGTCTCACTCTGTCACCCAGATTGGAATGCAATGGCTCATTGCAACCTCCTGGGTACAAGCAATTCTCCTGCTTTAGCCTCCCAAGTAGCTGGGATTACAGGTGCCCACCACCAAGACCAGTTAATTTTTGTATTGTTAATAGAAATGGGGTTTCATTATGTTTGTCTGGTTGGTCTCAAACCCCTCACTTCACGTGATTCACCTACCTCGATTTCCCAAAGTGCTATGATTACAGGTGTGAACCACTATGCCTGGCCTAATTTTTATGGTTTTTAATGTATTAACACTTTTAGCATTATGAAATAATTCTTTTGTTTCTAGTTATAATTTTTTACTAATGTTTGTTTTATCTGACACTGGTGTATTTGCTTGTTTGGTTTATAGTGTGTAGGTATATATTTCTATTTCAATAGGACTCATCCATTTTCCATTATTTTCCATTAACTTTTTACAAACTTGTGTCTTTAAATGTAATGTGTTTATTTTGAAGACTGCATATATTTGAATAGAATTTTTAAATCCATTATATTAATCTATGCCTTAATAAAAATATCTAATTAATATTAAATATAATTATGGAAAGTTTGAAGTTATTTCTGTCATTTTGCAAATGTTTTTCTATTTATCCCACCTTTTAATACTTTTTATGATAATCTATTTTTCATATATATGTATATGTGTGTGTGTGTGTGTGTGTGTGTACATATACATATATAATTTATTTATCTATGTTTTGAGACAGAGTCTCGCTGTGTCACCCAGGCTGGAGTACAGCGGCACTATGTTGACTCACTGCAACCTCTGACTCCTAAGTTCCAGTGATTCTCCTGCCTCAGCCTCCCAAGTAGCCGGGACTATAGGCGTCCACCATCACATCCGGCTAATTTTTGTATTTTTATTAGAGACAGGATTTCACTATGTTGGCCTGGCTGGTCTTAAACTCCTGACTTCAGGTGATCTGCCTGCCTTGGCCTCCCAAAGTGCTGGGATTACAGGTGTGAACCACCTTGCCGGGCTTTGTAAATATATCTTTAAAATTTCTTTTTTTTTTTTCATTTAACTGTCAATTATTTTAGTTAGTTTTTTTACTGGTTGCTCGGAGGATGATAATCTGCATATTAATTTACTATAATACAGATTTTTAACTTTTATAATTTGCAAATATATGCTCTATCCTCTTGATTACAACTTTGTGCTACTCTTGATATACAAATTATATTATTATTGTATTGTATGCCTATTGATACAGGTTTAAAATTACTACTTATGTTTGTCTTTTAATACAGGTAGGAGAAAAAATAAAACAAAATATTTAAAACATCTTGTGTGTTTACATATGTTACTGATCTTACTTTTAATATTTATTGTGTGCAGTTGAGTTAGTATTTGTTGACCTTTACTCTCATCCTAAAAGACTCACTTAAGTATTTTTATTTTCTTTGTTGTAGACCTGGTCCTTCTGCCACAAATTCTATCGATTTTTGCTTTCCTGGAAATTTCTCCTTGATTTTTTAATGTTAGTTTTGCTTGTGATAGAATTTCAGTTTCACAATCTCAGCTTTCAGCATTTTGAATATAAGTAACCTCTGCTTTCTGCACATTAAAATTTCCAATGAAACATAACTTGTTAAATTTATTGAGGATTTTTTATAAATGGAGTATTGACTCACCACTTACTGCCTTAAAGATTCTAGCTTTCTTTGGCTTTCAAGAGTTTTAATATGTCTGCTTATGGGTCCCTTTGACTTTGTTTTTTCTGCAGTACATTGAACTTCTTAGATGTGTAGATCAATGCTTTTAATTAAAAATTGACAATTTTCAGCTATTATTTCTTCAAATGATTTTTCTTCCCTGTAATCTCC
The DNA here is from genome assembly GCF_049354715.1 of Callithrix jacchus. NCBI lineage: Eukaryota > Metazoa > Chordata > Mammalia > Primates > Cebidae > Callithrix > Callithrix jacchus. The sequence goes on from NC_133504.1 coordinate 80,546,911, forward strand.
TCTCTTTCTAGGACTCTTGTTATATGTTTATTGGTATACTTGAAGGTGTCCACGGTTCTCTGAGATCTTTTCATTTTCTATAATTTTTGTTTGCTTTTTAAACTGTATTATTTTAATTAATCTCTCTTCAAGTTTGCTAATTCTTTTACCAGCTTAAATCTGCTGTCAAAATCTCTAACATTTTCTATTTCTCTTTTTATACTTTTCAAATAGAAACCTTCCATTCAGATTTTTAATAATTTATATCTCTATTAATATTTTATATTTAGTCTGACATACTTCCATATTTTCCTTTACTTTATTAGACTAAGCTTAATTGTTTTATACTATTGTTTTCTTTATTTCCTTGAAAATATTTAGAATATTAAAATTATTGGGGGGTGGGGAAAAATATAGTCTAATTAAAATCATTGAGCAGCAGATCAGTCCTGTGGCTTCCTCAGAAACAATTAACATTGATTGCTTTTGTTACTGTATATTATCCATACTTATGTGTTTCTTTGTATGTTTTATGTTTCATTGTTAAAAATTGACATTTTCAATAACATAATGTGGCATCTTAGGAAATAATATTCTCTTTATGTCCCCAGAATCTGGTTTTGAAGATGATTATTGTTGTTTGCCAATTTTGGTGATTTTTCTGAACTCTCTTTTTATGTTTGTGGTTTCTGTCCTTTGTGGGCACTGAAGACTATCAACTAACTTAGTAACCAGCTAATGATGGATAAAGGTGTCCTTAAAAAAATGGAACTAATAAACTCATACTAGATGGCATTTACTTTATTGCATTTGCAGATGTTGTGTTTTTACAAATTAAAGGTTTCTAGCAAACTTGGGTCAAGGTGGTCTATCAGTGCCACTTTCCCAAAAGCATATGCTAACTTCATGTCTCTATGTGGCATTTGGTAATCCTCATAATATTTCAAACTTTTTAATTACTATTCTATTTTTAAGTGATCTGTGATCAGTGATCTTTGATGTCACTATTATAATTGTTTTGGAGCACCACAAACCACACTTATATAAATTATGAACAGAATTGACAAATTACATTGTTTGTGTTTTGACTCTTCTAAGAATGTGTACTTCCCTTGTCTCTTTTTCTCTGTCTCCTCAGGCCTCCCTATTCCTCTTACAAAACTTTTTTGAAATTAGGTCAATTAAGCACATGCAATGGCCTCTAAGTGTTCAGGTCAAACACAGAGTCGCAAATTTCTAGCTTTAATTCAAAACCTAGAAATGACTAAGCTTAGTGAGGAAGACATGTAAAAAGTTGAGATAGGCCAAAAGCCAGACCTCTTGTGCCAAAAAATTAGCAAAGTTTTGAAAGCAAAAGAAAAATTATTGAAAGAAATTAAAGCGCTACTCCAGTAAGCACATGGATTATAAGGAAACACAAGAACCTTATTGTGGATATGGATAAAGCTTTAGTGGTCTAGAAAGTTTTTAGCACAGGTTGGTTCATGAGGTTTAAAAAGGAAGCTGTCTCCATAACATAAAATTACATGGTGAAGAAGCTGTGCTGACGTTGAAGCTGCAGCAAGTTACTCAGATCTAGGTGAGATCACTGATGAAGGTGATTATACTAAACAACAGATTTTCAATTTCAAATGTTCCAATTTTCTATTGGAAGAAGTTGCCATGTCGGGTTTTCACACTTAAAGAAAAAAAGCCAATGCCTCGCTTCAAAGATTCAAAGTACTGGTGATTTTGTTAGAGAATAATGCACCTGATTTATTTAAGCTGAAGCCAATGCTTATTTACCATTTTGGAAATCCTAGGTCCCTTAAGAATGATGCTAAATCTACTTAGCCTGTACTCTTAAAAAGGAGAAACAAAGTCTGAATAACTGCATATCTGTTTACAGCATGATTTACTGACTATGTAAAACTCACTGTTGAGACAACACTAAAAAAAATGATTATTTGCAAAATATTATTTCTCATAGACAATGTACCTGATCACTCAAGAGCTCTGATGTAGATGTATAAGGAGACTAATGATGTTTTTTTCCTGCTAACACAACATTCACTCTGTAGAATCTGAATCAATAAGTAATTTTGCCTTTGAAGTCTTATGATTTAAGAAACATATTTCATAAGTCTATAGCTGCCAGAGATTCCTTTGGTGGATCTGAACAATGTAAGTTGAAAACCTTCTGAAAAGAATTCAATATTCTAGACGCCATTAAGAATATTCATGATTTATGTGAAGAGGCTAAATACCAACATTAACAGGAGTTTGAAAGAATTTTAGCTTTCATGGATGATGTAAAAGGTAAAAGACTTCAGTGGAAAAAGCAACTACAGGTATCGTGGTCTTGGCAAGATACATCAGACTAGAAAAGGAGCCTAAATATATGAGGGAATTGCTATAATCTTATGAAAAATTTCAATAGATGAAGAGTTGTTTCTTCTGGATGAACAAAGAAAGTGGTTTCTTGAGAAAAAATTTATTTCTGGAGATTTTGCCGTGAACATTGTTGAAATGACAACAAAGGATTTTGAATACTTTATGAACTTTGTTGTTAAAGCAGCAGCAGTAGGGTTTGAGAGAATTGACTCCAATTTTGAAACAAGTTCTACTGTAGGTCAAATGCTATCTCACAACATCACAAGCATCAGAGAAATATTTTGTGAAAAAGAAATCACTGGCTATGGCAAACTTCCATGTTGTCTTATTATAAGAAATTGACACAGCCTCCCCAACTGTTAGCAACCACTACCCAAATAAAGTCACCAGTCATAAACATTGAAGCAAGACCTATCACCAGCAAAAGAATTATGACTCATTGAAGGCTCAGATAATCATTGGCATTTTTCAGCAATACATCACTTATTAATTAAGGTATGCACATTTTAGACATAACACCATTGCACACTTAGTAAACTATATGAACTAAGAAACTAAAGAATTTGTTTGACTTGTATTTGCTTTATTGTTGTGGCCTCAAACAGAACCCACTATATCTTTGAGGTATGTCTATATGTCTCCCATCCTTTTTTAATTGTTTATGTGTGTATGTTGAGGAACATGACCAACATTTAGGCAAGAAGTTTTCACTATTCCATAACTTTTACCTCCTGCTTACACAGCCAGAAATGAGGATAAAGAACTTCTCTACTCTTCCCTGGGCATGCACACAATAATGGGCATACACAAAATCCTTCAACTGAAATTGGACTGATGGAGTCCCAAGACTGTGCTGAGCTTTACACTTGCTGTTATCATCATTTATTTGTTTCAATGTTTGTTGTTGTCTTTGTTGTTAGTTTGTTTTCCAAAACTGTTACCACTGCCTCAGGCAGCTGTGATGTTAAACAGTGGTCACTGACTGTCATCAGCACAATATTCCTGAGGAAAAAAATAAGCTACTCTTACTGATAGTCTCTGAGTGAGCTAAAATGAAGACAAGACTTGTAATTGATGTTTTCCTGAGGAACTTCCACACAGGTCAAATAACAATAACTATTCGACAATGGGGACTTGGAGGAGGTTCAGCCCCATTTTGTCACTTGCCACGGTTTTTAGGCTGCTAGTTTTTATTACATTTGTGATTCTGTTGGTTTTCATACCCAAACCATAGCTGTAGAGAAGAGGATGAGAAGAAAGCAATTTAAAATACTCTTAAATTCACAGTTCTTATCAAAATTCATTGTTTTCCTTGAATAAATGTTTACAGATTGTTGGAAGCATTTGCTTAATTTCCAGAATTCTGAAAAACCTTACTATGAATATATTTTTGGCCAGTATTCTCATTCACGTTCATTTTATGGAGGATAAAAAATTTGATAGTTCTTGCTCTGCTATTCTCTCTTAGAGAGAATACCATCATGCCATCTCTATAGGTGATTTTTGACTGATATATTTGAAATAAGGTAATAAAATAATCAGATTGCAGTCTGATATTTCTATCTACTAATGCAAAAAGAAATGAAAGTGAACCTATAAGCATGATTAGTTTATCTGTTATGATTCTTAAAGGCAAAAATTTTGTTACTTAAGTTATCAAATTCAACATTTTAATAAATCTATAAATGTATTTGCTTATTTAATTTTTTTATAAGGACATTAATACCTCTTAGATGTTGGCTATCTTTAGTGATTTCCTGGGCCTGCGTAAATGGGAACAGTGACATTCTTGAATGCCTGAGAATAGGTCCTATTCAACTTTGTAGATTCTACCCAAACCCCTTGGAATGTTCACTCTCAAGATTTTCCTTCTTGGGGTGTTTTATTTCAAATAGCTGCCAACCTATGGAAATACAAGCTATATGAAGAAGGCACTTGTACGTAATCCTCTTGAAAACATCTGTCAGTCTAGCTGTTATTTAGTATCAACTGTCAGTTATGTCTAGGTGAGTGAGACAACTTGGAAATCTAGCCTGGCTGGCATTTAAATGACTGAAGCCTCAACATCTTCTGCTGCAACCATTTGAAAAACTTGAGGCAAGAACCGTTCACTGAAGCTGTCAATTCTCAGGATCATAAAAGGTAATAATAAAGTGTTTTAAGCCATTGAGTTTGGGGTCTTTATTTTTTTGGCAAAAAATAACAGGAACTAAAATATATTGTTCTGAGTATATTTTTTTGTGTTAATGTAGGTTCTTTGTACTAATTTATGCATTGCAGTGCTGGCTAATCTCAGAGCATATATTTAAATATTCTATATCAAATTTTAAGCTAAACCACCAAACTATATTGCAAAGATATTTTTATTGCAAAAATATAAATATTATCACATTGTAAGGTCAGATCACATTTCTTAAATTAATATTTGCCAAGGGATTACCAATGATTTGCTTGTATTCAGTAAAAATAAGTTAACATTTTACTACATATTATTAATCATTATTTAATTTTTGGCTTCCAGAACCTGTATATAGGATCTCAAATATTAAATATCAGAACCTGAGGATATTTTTACACCTCTTGTTGTAGCAAATGGAAAGGATTAAAAGAAAGAACAAATAACCAAGTAACATATAAAAATTTCTTATAAAGTGTTTGAGTGACCATCCAAAGATTAAGAATGACATATGACAGAATTTATATCATCTTTTATATTTGAGAAAGTAATTGTCTTTACTTTTTTTCCTATCTACCCTGACAGTTAAAACTTTGATGTCAAAATTTTCCTTTAGTCTTGTAGCGTATTAGCCACTGCTTTTCTCATTAAAGTAAGAAAGAAAACTAATCTGGGGATAGTACCAAAATAAACTACTACAATTTCAGCAGGTTTTTTTTGTTTTTTTTTTGTTTTTTTTTTGAGATGGAGTTTTGCTCTTGTACCTAGGATGGAGTGCAATGTCCTGGTTTTGGCTCACTGCACCTTCCACCTCCCAGGTTCAAACCATTCACCTCGTTCAGCCTCCCAAGTGGCTGGAATTACAGGTGCCCACCACCATGACTGGCTAATTTTTGTATTTTTAGTTGAGACAGGATTTCACATGTTGGATTTCAGTAATTTATTTTAGATTTAATATATTAGAACTACTTTTTAAATGTGCAAAGCATGTATTTATATTCTTTAACTTTTTCAATGTTATCTTATATTTGATAGTGTATTGTTTTAAAACATTCTATTATAAAGATACATGCACACCAATGTTTACTGCAGCATTGTTTACAATAGCCAAGACTTGGTACCAACTCAAATGACTATCAAAGATAGACTGGATAAGGAAAATGTGGCACATGTACACCATGGAATAGTATGCAGCCATAAAAAAGAACAAGTTCATGTCCATTGAGAGGACATGGATGAAACTGTAAACCATCATTTTGAGCAAACTAGCATAGGAACAGAAAACCAAACTCTGCATCTTCTCACTCATAAGTGGGTTTTGAACAATGAGAACACATGGACAGAGGGGAACATCACACACTGGGGCCTGTCGGGGATGAGGGAGCTAGGGAAGTGATAGCAGGGGGTGGGGGAATTGGGGAGGAATAACACTAGGAGAAATATCTAATACAGATGACAGGGGGATGGAGGCAGCAAACCACCAAGGCATGTGTATATTTATGTACGAAACTTGTATGTTCTGCCCATGTACCCCAGAACTTAAAATGTAATAAAAAAATAACAATTAGAAAAATAAATTATATTCCTATACTTACAGAATCTAAGATTTGCCTATGTTTAGACAACATATATATTTTACATAAAATGTGATCATTGTCTTTTTGTTTATGTTGTTGTTTTGTTGTTTTTGGGAGGGAGTCTCATTCTGTCACCCAGGCTAGAGTGGAAGAGCATGATCTTGGCCCACTGTGACCTTCACCTCCTGTGTTCCAGTGATTCTCCTGCCTCATCCTCCCAAGTAGCTGGAATTACAGCATATGCCACCATGCCTGGCTAAGTTTTTTATTTTTAGTAGAGATGAGTCTCACCATATTGGCCAGGTTGGTCTTGAACTCCTGACCTCAAGTGATCTGCCTACCTCAGCCTCTCAAAGTGCTGGGATTACAGGCATGAACCATGACACCCAGCCAACAATTATATTTTTCAAAGGAATTTTCTGTTTTTCAAAATCTAAGTATAAACACATATGTATTGTTTGAAATATTATTGTTATTATTGTCTTAAGGATCTTTTTTTTCTAATGACCACAAACTGACTAGCTTTTAGTAATTTTCATAATGGTAAAGGGATGCTAACATGATCTTATAGGTAAGGACAATTCAATGGGTTAATTCAATATACTGTTGTCATTAGATGCCACAACTCAATGTACAATTGGAGTAAATTTGCTATATATTAAATATCTCTGTCCTCTAAGTGTCTGAGGGAATTCACTCAATTGGAAAGAGCTACATATAAAGAAGTGCTAAAATTGTTAGGTCTGCATAAGTTTAGTGGTTTTTTGAGTTAGGAGATTCTGTGACTGATGGCTTGATGTTGGAGCCTCTGGGAAAAGAAGGAAGCTGTACCCCCAAAAAGGCTCCAGAAGGTGCTGTAGTCATAATCTTTCTCACAGAGCTACCAGGAAGTTCACTTGAAAAGCAGATTTCTACTGAATTCATCAAAACAACACCTCACCCTTGAATACTGTGATTCTCTCACATGATGTTCCCATTTTGAGGTGGGTCAACTCAGACTCAACAACAAGTTTGGAAGTGCCCAAATTCCTGACTTGTCAAAAAGAAATGGCTCATTTACATACACCCCTGACATGTCCTCCATACTACCTTGGCTTTAGATTTAAAAATTGGTACTTATCTTTCCAAAATAAATCTTATTCCCACTCCGTTATTCAAAGCAACATTGCAGGCTCATTGATACCTCAGTTCATAAAGGATTCCCTATATAGCTGCTCCTGGTTTACTGATATTTCAGCTGACCTAGAAACTGATAATGTTCACTGAGCCCTTGTGGCTGTTCAGCTTCAGAGGTAGCAATGCAGAGTGAAAAACTGATGTGTTCGTTACTGTAAGTGGGTAGAAATCAAGCTTGTTTCCATAACTTTTACCAATATTCTCCTTGATCAACTTTGTTATATTTTTATTGCCTCTTTTACTCTTGCCAATGACATACTTGTAGGAACTACTACTTGGAAAACTATAAACTAGCAGGTTAAAAATACATTTATTGGGGCTGTGAACTGGAGAAACAAATCAAGGTTTTTCATCAAATCATTTGAGTTACTAATGTAGATGTCCAGGATAAGGGCAATTATTTGATCTGAGAATAAGATTGCCACACTATTGGTTTCTAGATCCATGATCATACCAGGCAGTAACAACACATTCGAAATGCAGTAACAACACATGATCGAAAAGCTAGGCTCAAAGTATAAAGATCTTATGATTCTGATGCAGAGGCTGCTACTGCATGTCAGACTTGTTATTCCTATCAAAATTTGACTCATTTTTCTCAACATGAAGGAGACAATATGGCATGGGCATGCCCTTTCCCCACTTCCTGCTTGCTCCCAGCAGTTTGACTACATCAGACCTTCGATTTCCATTGACGTGCCTCACTGTTGTTGACAATCTGGCGGTAACGCTTTCACTATTCTAGTACAGAAAACTGACTGCAGCTTCATCGTTGTGGCCTTTAAACCTAATTTGTTTCATGTGTTTGGCTTTCCAGACCATTTGTTGTCTGACTATTGGCTGACTATTGTCAGACAACTATAATCAGAAAACATATTTTGTTGCAAAAGCCACTCAAAAATGGTCTAATAATCAATGTATTTACTGTACCTTTAATGTCCTGTTCATAATATCTATCCTCAACTGTCATCTAATATTGTTAAGCACCAAAACAGTTTTCTAAAAAATTGACTTAAATCATCATTGGCATATCTCCTTTACCTCCTCCTACTCTAAATTTCCTAGAAAGGGAGATAGTCATTGAGTGTATTTCTCCCTAGAAAAGAATTATCCTCTCTGTACCTTTCTTGGGTATTGATAAGGACACAAGTGGTAAGGAATTCCACAAGCTTCTTTGGAAATTCTGTATTTTTTCCCGAACATCCCTTGGCATAATGACTTTTTTTGTTGCCTTACCTGCATAGGGAATATAGTAGGTCTCCTTAAGTTTTGTAATAATATTCTTGTTCCACTTGTACCTGTTCCTTCCTCCCACAAAGTTTTGGTGCAAATAGGGATCCTGGAAACTAATCACTGCCATTAATCATCATGTGTCATTCCAATAATTACATCAGTAAAGCAATTATTAGAATAAAAGGAAAGTTGCAATTATTGAATGACACATGCTGACTAATGGCAGTGAGAGTGGGAAACTCCCAGCACTTTATGTCTTTATGTAGGAACAACCTAGACCCTAGAAGGCACAAAGAGAGAGATGAACTTTAATGATCTCTTTCACAATAGATCCCAGAGCTTTCTTCAAAAAGAAAAAAGCCCTGACAAGCTCTCCAAAACTATTATAAGAATCTTAAATTTAACTGACTGTTAGACTTGCCATCACCCCATCCCTAAACAACCTCCTCGAAAAATAAGGACTGTGCTTAATTGTGTGAAATCTCTGGTTACCCTAAGACACCATATACAGTAGGATATGTTACATGCAGACCAGTGAATGAGGAGGCAAATCGGAAGCACTACCAACCCATATCCCCAGCTGTTAGAGATCTTATTTAGGTGAGGGATTTACAACAATTGCAAAGTACATTTTGTCTCCAGGATCACCGTGCTCTCAAAAAAAAAATATTGCACTTCTTGTGTGAAAGCAGAGTCTTAATAGACCTTTCTCATGAAAACATTATGATTCTCATTTTAGCATTGTTATAAAATACCTTAAAGCATTTAATAAAATATCACCAGTAGTTGTAAAGGGTTCTATGTGTAGCTGATGATTGTGGAGATGTCTTCAAATTGAAGTTATCCTTAGCTAAGTAAGGAGTTTTCTGGAGAAATAACCATTTATGCCCCAAGCGGAAAGCATTCTCTATGTTGATGGTCACAAAGTTAAAAAGCTGTTGCAAAATCTGGTTCTTACTTTAGTTGGAGTAATCTACGGTGTGACTTTGGCTTATAAGATAGTCAGGCAAACCTCAACTCTAATATTGTTGAACTGGCCAGTATGTTTACAAATAATGAAATTGCCATTGGCATTTGCTCCCTCCTTGGAAGGTAAGAATGGGCCAGTGCAATGCTGACTATATCTGGTTTTACCTATGTTAATGTTTCATTCTAAGTGTAAAGGCCCATCCAAACTCAAGGAGAAAGTTACCTGGATTTCTAACATGCATCCTGATGGTGCAACTTGCTAAGTTGGTTGGATCTGGGCACCTGCCTGTGTGGTTGAGGTCAATAATACACGTTGACCCTATTCTGATTATTAGAGTCCTGTTGATCGTAATTTTAGTTAATATTGTAGAAGACAAACTAAATATATTTTGTCCAACCACTGTTGATCAGATTCATCAGTGAGGCTAATCAAGTTACATATTTAGGGAAATAATTGGCAGAAGCCAAGAGTGATATGGAAACTAATGTAAACACTGTTGAGAGACAGTTCTCCAAATGTCTCATGTTTCTGCATGTATTAAAAGGCACAGATTGTCTTCAGACAAACAGCCGTGGAATAAAAGGGAATGTCTGATTACTGTCTAGTTTATAAAGAGTAATGCCTTGCTGGGTGCAGTGGCTCATATCTATAATCCCAGCACTTTGGGAGGCCAAGGCAGGTGGATCACGAGGTCAAGAGATCGAGACCATCCTGGTCAACAAGGTGAAACCCCGTCTCTACTAAAAAATACAAAAATTAGCTGGGTATGGTGGTGCACGCCTGTAGTCCCAGCTACTCAGGAGGCTGAGGCAGGAGAATTGCTTGAACCCAGGAGGCGGAGGTTGCAGTGAGCCGAGATGGTGCCACTGCACTCCAGTCTGGGTAACAACAGTGAAACTCCGTCTCAAAAAAAAAAAAAAAAACCTAATGGCTCTCACTAAAGCAAAGGTCCATCAGTGTGTATGCTGGTATCATTTGTACCTCTTCATTCTGTGAGAACTGGAGATGGGGGTGCCAGAGTATATGTGGACACTCTGGCAACTGTTGTTACTGTAACTAAAAAAGCTATTCCCTATCTCTTATCCATGAGTCATGTGAGTTCTATCACCATCACAACTGTAGCATTCTAATATTTTAGTTTGAGAAGAGGATAAAAATTTAAGATCATATACAGTTATTGATAAATCCTATTTGAGACAGTATCACAGAATAAACTACGTAGTTGTCTCAAAGAAAATCACTCATGCAATTATTTGAGTTGTAAATAAATTAGTCACATATTCAAAAACACATTTTTTAGATCAATACATGACTAATATGTGAATCATGGTTAAACAGATTTGGATATTTAACATTTTCTTAAAATGAATTAAGTGAAACATAACAACTAATAGTACACCTTCTCATTATAAATTTATCCCACTAATGGATTCTTTTCAGGATCAGTCTCCTGTGGTTGCCATACCTATTCCAGTTTTTATAGTTTACAGAAATCCTAGTAACCCTGAAAGTTAAGAATTTGTTGGCCCCTCTTTACTCAGAATTGAAAAATAGGGATCTAAGTCATCTTTGTAACTTGTATGTGAGTTAAAGAGCAAATTTAGGGATATATTTTGAAACCATGCAGGGATAGGATTTGGACCAAAGGTGTAAATATAGTTGAAATGTTTAATAGTAATAGATGTGAGACAACACTTGCCCTTCTCTCTCCCAGAGTCAAAATCTGAAAATCAAGTAGCTGCAATATGGAACAGCTCTACTCTGAGTCTACATGGAAAGAGAAAATAAAACAAAAAAATTCAGCTCACCTAGATAGAGGACAAGATTTGTATTTCAGGGAGAAACATTCAAAATTAAAAAATAGTACATAGACTATACTCTAATAGTTAATACCAGTAACACTAACTGATACTATTACCACCATCTGAGATTTCTGAGCACCTTACTGAAAATTTTAATAAACTGTCTGATCTAATCCTCAAAAATTCTCTACTATTTAGGTTTAGAAAAAATTAACCCCTCACCAACTGTCATTCAGCATTTTAAAGCTAGTGACAGAATTCTACTTTAGATTTATGTTTTTTTTACAGTGCCAGTGCACATTTCATTTATTCCTGTAATCTCACAGTCAATTATAAATAGCTTTCCATTCGATTATGTGTTATGAACATTTTGCAGTTTTCTACATGAGCTTCGAGTATTATCATATTTTTAATATCTACATATTTTGTGATATGGATATGTCATTATTTACTCAATCTTTCTTCTCTTGATGGTGATTTAGGTTGTTCATTATTATTTAATCATTTTAGTAGATAATACTGCAATGAACATCTTTTGGCTTCTTTTGACTATTACAGTTACCTTCTAAGGAGTGGGACCCCAGGTCAAAGGATGTGATAAGCACTATGACTTAGGGACTGCCAAATTGCTTCCCAAACAGGCGGTACGTGTTTACGGTGAAGGCTGCCAGCTGTAGATGAGTATGCCATTTTCACTGCAGCTTTGCCAGGAAATAGAGTGTGTGTGTGTGTGTGTGTGTGTGTGTGCACTCAGATGTTTTAATTCAGCTAAGAAAGTAGACGTGCACTGGTATTTCAGGTTTGCTTTAATTTTAAAATTACCTCTTTGGTTAGAGGTAACTGAATATTTTCCATGGGTTTATTTTTTATTTGTGTTTTGTTAATATCCTTTTGCATTTATTTTATAGCTGTCTTGATGTTTTTCTTTTTTTTAGATTTTGATTGCATTTTAGGTTTGGGGGTACATGTGCAGAACATGCAAGACAGTTGCATAGGTACACACATGGCAGTGTGTTTTGCTTCCTTTCTCCCCTTCACCCACATACTTTAGATTTATCTTAATACAAATTGTTTACTCTTTCATTCATATTAACTCTTTTGGGTATGAGCTATATATTTCAGACACTAACTGAGAAGTTAGTATGTTGGCATCAACTCAGTGCCTCCTAGGCTTCCATCAACACAGAAGCCTTATCTACCACTGGCAGTTTGCCACTTCTGGAGAGTAGAGGTGGAATCTGCAAATATTGTACTGGCAAAACAGATTAGATGTCTGAGCTATCAGAGAAATGTTTCATAGCACCTTCCATGGCTCTGTATGTATAGTGAAGTATTGAATAATTAAGTAATCTAAACAAAGAATCATTAAAGGAAGAAATGAAGCAATAATTGAGCAAACATTAATTATAACCTGGAATAAAAGGACAGGTATATTGTAACTTTTATAAGTAAACCACCAAAAGAAACAGCATTTGCTTTTTCAGGATTACCTTTTCTAGGGATAGTAAACAATTTTAATTATTCTGAAACACAACATTATAAGGAAAAGCTCTATTAATGTTGTCAGTCAGCAGGTGGCATGAAAACAATTTAGAAATAAATTAAGATGTACCTAAGATTTTTCTAGCAATCTTTGCAAGTGTTTAAAATTGAATGAGTGTGGCCATCTGTGATTATATACACAAAGGCCATTTCAATAACTCCATATTAACAAAACTAGACAAGATTTTTAGTAGGCTATTACCAGGTGCCCAACCATATGAGATTCAATTTTTTCCCACTACCTTATACAGAGAAAACAATCTATATTTAATGATGAATATATCATAAAGAATCAGTCTGATGGTTTCCAGCATGGACACGGTGGGGAGCATCACATGCTGGGGTCTGTTGGGGGGAAATAGGGGAGGGACAGTGAGGGGTGGGCAGTTGGGGAGAGATAGCATGGGGAGAAATGTCAGATATAGGTGAAGGGGAGGAAGGCAGCAAATCACGCTGCCATGTGTGTACCTATGCAACAATCTTGCATGTTCTTCACATGTACCCCAAAACCTAATATGCAATAAAAAAAAAAGAATCAGCCTGTGATTTATCACTCATAATACAAGGACAACTAAACATAGAAAAAAGAGGTAATGTAAAATTCTGATGTGCTGTCGCTAAATGGCTTCTAAATGCTGTCTTCTAGACAAGCATTAGCAGATGCTGGTGCCTTCATAACCTATAGAGTAGAACTTCTGAATACTGCTGAACAAATCCCAGTGTAAGAATTTTTGTTTATATGAAAAGTGTAGTGAAAGAAGGAGGAGTAAATCATGATACTTTCTAATCTCTTATTGAATATTCTAATTTGAATATTCTAATTTCATGATTCTCATCCCTATTGTACGTGACAGCCATATTAAAACCACTTAGGGGCCCATAACAGTTCTCAAAATTAAAATACTCTAATTCATTTATTTTCATCCCTCTATGAACATTAAAACCACTAAAACTACTTCATGGCACTTTAAAAAGTCTTAGAAAAGAGGTTTACTAAAAAAAATTAGAATATCTGTGGGTGGAATCTAGGCATGCCAGAGGTTCCAATGTATAGCAAGAATTGAAAGGTTACTACTCTACAGGAAAAACAGATGTACAAAAAATAGAAAATTTTCTGAGAATAGTGAAAAATTGCACAAATTTTGGCTATGAAAATTAAAAGAAAATTAGAATACAAATTGTGTACACAATTAGATAAGAGAATTTCAAAATGATTTTAATAAGAAAAAAATATTAACATTCGCTAGAAAAGAAAAATGTTTTATCTTCCATTGTACACAAAGATTAACAGAAAAAGGAGTCTCAGAAAAATCATAGAAATGAAAAATGAAGTATGAAATATACTGACATATAAACTATAGTTTGTAAATTTTATTAAGAAAAACCAAAAAATCATGTTTATGTTACCTATATTTTAAATTTTATATCAGCCTAAGGTCACAAGACGAAAAAAGAATGTGACAATTTGCCATATTTCTCTGTTGTGCTTCAGAAATTACATCTGTTTTACCTGGAAGGCAAATGATTGAAAAACCAACCAACCAACAAACAAAAACATGTCTTTACTCCTGAAAAACAAGTATACATTCAAGTTAAACTACTGTGCTTTCTATAGCCTCCAGATTCTCCTCCAGTAAGACCACCCTACTTGGCCAGTCATCTGCACAAAGCTTACAACACTGCTTCGGTATGCTACCTCATAAATGCACTGTGCCATTTTACAAAATTCTATGGCCAGATCCTGGCTTCTGCCTGCTGACATTAGTACTCACCCTATAAGCGAAGTGGTAAAGAATCATCCAGTGATTCGAGGCCTAGCTGAGCACTGAGTCTCAAATGTTCATCAGCTTCTAGGAGATCACCAATATTAAATCCATCAGGCTTTACACTGCCATTTTACTCTTCCACTATTCTCCCTTACCAAATAATATTTCCACTTGACTTTTTATACTTACAATGATTGTTTCCTCTCCCTACCCTAAGATGATATTTCTCTTTTACAAACTAATTGTGCCTTTTGAAACTACTGCTTCATAATTTAAAACGATCTGTTTTTTATGTGCAGAATCCTGTCTTTCCAAACCCCATTCTCCAGAAGATAAAGTGCCTATAATATTTATGTTTATATATATTTTCCTCTTCACTTATTTCTCTATTCAGCTAAGATTACATCATCTTTGTTTCCATTATACTTTCTCATTTTTGACTGGTAATTCTGAGGTGCAGGTATAAATTTGACATATAGATGATTCTTGGGAGACTTGGGAATAGATGAGACCTACTAAGGAGAGAGAAACATAGAAAGGGAAGAGGGAAGGAGTGCATCTTGGGTTATTATCCACAACTGTCATTCGTCTGTTTTATATTGAGTCTGGTTTTGTATCGTGCTAAACATTTTACATTTACAGTGTCATTTATTACTCAACAGCACCTCAATAAAATAAGTCTACTGACCTCATTGCACAAATATGTAAAGTAACTTTTCAAAATGTCATATAAGTTGCCCCAAATCACATAACTGTAACATGAAAGAGAAAGATTACTTATCTCTACCCTAAAAGTTCAGGTTATTTTCACTATATTCTTTGTGCAAGATATATTGTAAAGAAGTTTGTGCATATCTTTGCTTTCCTGCTCAAAATACATTAAGAAAAATAAGATTACCCATGGACATAAAAAAGCAATATCAACTATATGTTTCCCTCTTCTTTCTTTCTGGTTATGGAGAATTTACTTTCCAAAAGCAGGCTTTCTCTCCCAGGAAGGTCATGATTTCAGTGTCCGGAACTATGACTATTCTCCAGGTTCATGTATGTTTGTGTCTTTCTACAAGGTCAGACTTATAGTGATGCTGTTTCAATTACAAAAGCCACAAGCTACATGGAGTTTCCAGGAAAGCAGTTCTCTTTAATACTTCCCATTCACTCAGTAGTCAAAGCTATGGATGCACAAGCTGAAGCCACTCCACAAGTTGGTCAGTATTGTGCAACATACATAATAGTTGATCATATAAATGTTATATGTAGATTAAACATTCCACAACAAAGTAACATTTAACATCAAGAGAAAAGGGATTGGGAAAAGGGTTGGCAAACCAGTCCAGGGAGAGCAATGTAGACAGAAAGAGTATCCTTGTCTGGCCTGGATAGTCTATTACTGTTACAAGGCAGAGTGTTTGATGTGGACAGAGTCTTTGGTGGCAGATATTGGGTACCTATCACAAGTGACAGCAAGACAGTGTCTATTAAGACAGCTGTTTTAAGATGGTGAAGCCTATACTTTTTATGTCCATAGAGTCCCCTGGTGAGGACCAATAGCAGAGGAGGGTGCTTCACTATTTCTTTATCTGGTTGGAAGCAATCTTTGCTTATTAGGCAAAAACATCTGGTCTTTTTTGGCAAATGTGCCCTATAAAATGTAAGACGGAGTCATCTTCTAAGATGGAATTATGTGGATCAAGGGTGCTCTGTACAACTATACTGCACTTAATTTGCACTAAGCAAAACTAGAAGAGGTTGGTGATACCAGAAAAAAATGCAATAGAAAGGATGTGTCCACCAGAACCATCACAAGCTATGGCAAGGATTAAGGCTTTTAATAGTTCCATTTATCAGCTCATGTGATTCAGAGATGGGCAAATTTTTGGTGGTTCTGAAACATAAATTCTTTTATATGAGAAAATGGAGCTTATTTCTTATTGGTGACTCTACTAATAAGACCAGTTTAGAAGAATTTTCTGACTAAAGTGGACTTAAATGGTTTGTTCTACGTAGCGAGACAAACCTTACTAATAGAGAGTCATAAATTAATTTTATGGCTAAGTGTCATGAATGGTGAAAAAACAATCTCTGAACTATTAGGTCTATTAATCCAAACTATCCTTACTTCTTTAGAAATATTAAATATTATCTAAGTTATCTAATGCTACATAACAAATTACTATAAAGCTTAGTTTTATAAAATAATCATCTATAATGCTTGTAGATTCTGTGGTCAAGATTTCAGATGAAGCGTTGCAGAGAGAGTTTGTCTCTGCTCTATTAAGTCTATGGCCTCAACTGTGAGACCCAGAGACTAGGGCCTCTTTTGAAGGGTTATTTACTTGCATATCTTTTGACGGTTGATGCTGGTTGTTGTCTAGGAGCCTCAGATTGTATCCATTGTGCCTGACAAGTGGTCTCTCCAGAGGGGCTGGTTCAGACTATCCCACAGTATGATGAGTGGCTTCCATAGCCATGTATCCTGCCAGAGTGAAAAACGAGTAGGAAATGACATTTTTAAGGCCTAGAATTGAAAGCACATGGAATTCACTTTCCACTAATCTCTATGGAGAGAAGTAGTTGCATCATCAACTCAGATTTCAGAGGAGGAAATAGATTATACCAGCTGAGTGAAGGAGTATGAGTCACATTTTAAAAAATAATATGTGAAAAGATATATATAAAACCATCTTTGGAAAATGAGATATGTGCTACAATTGATATGAATTTGTCATTTATCAGTGAGAGATGGAAAATTCTTCATGTCCTTGTTCTCTTACCTTCATTATTTATTGTTAGACATTCACAAACAATCAATTTTTAGATTTTCTATATACCAAACCTTCTCTGAAATTACAAGAAATATGTAGGTATTATAAACTTAATAGGAATCAGTTGCTCATCTTTTCAAAATAAATATCTGGTTTCAGTTGGTTTTGATGTAATAATAACGTATATAAAAATCCTGTAAGCTATTTTATGAGAGGCCCTAGCATATCTATTTAGGAATACATAAATACATTTACAAAAAATTAAGATAATATTTTTAAAAGATCTAAATCACAGTAAATGTAGGTCAAAACTCTACCAAGTAATCCCCAGTGACAACTGCCCTAGATAACATTATAGTTATGACACAGTGATATGGACATTTTCTTTAAATAAGAGTTTATTTCTAAAGAAACCTTTAAGAAAATATGACAGCAATATAGAAAATTTCTGGGAAAATGCTCAGTATAGATATTCTATAGATAGTGTTTATCAGTCCCTACAGTCTTATTTAGGCTATTTTTATTGTAAAATAATTCAAGTAATTTATATTGTTATCAGTCCTTCTACATTATTGCATTCTTATAAATTGTCTTTGACTAACACATTTCCCCAAAGAAGGCATATTATAATATGTCATCGTGTAATTTCTATATATATATATATATCCTATCATATATATCTTATTATATATATATCCTATTATATATATATTAAGAAAATCATAAAGATAAAAATCAAACCACTAAGAAAAATAACAGAGAAACAGTACTGCTTTTCATTACTACAATTGGTAAAATGTCTAATTCAAACATTGCTTTTCCTAAACTAATTTTTCTTAGAATGTTTTATAATTACCTAAACATTTCTAAAAAGAAAAAAATTTAACATAAAAATGAGTTTTTATAAACTTTCTAAACCTTTCTTTCACATACAGAGCTCAATATAAAATGCAAAACTTAGAAAAAAATCTTCGAAAATTGAATTTGGCTAAGATTTGTTAAACAATACCCAAAACAAAAGATAAAAAAATTGATAAAATATACTTCATTAACATTAAAAAATCTGCTTTTAAATGCATAGCTAAGGACATAGAAAAGCAATTGTGAGAAATTTTGCTAATCCCACAATAGTTTTCCATTCTGAATATGGAAATAACTCTTATAAGTAAAAATTGATAGCAGGACAACCCATTTAAAAATCAGCAAATAGAGAAATGCAAATCAAAAACACAATGATATACCAATTTCACAACAGTCAAAATGTCTGTTATTAGAAAGTCAAAAAATGACAGATGCTGGCAAGGTTTCAGAGAAGAGGGAACACATACACTGTTTGCTGGAGAGTAAATTACTTCAACCACTGTGGAAAGCAATATGATGATTCCCTAGAGAGCTAAAAGCAGAACCACCCTCTGACCCAGCAATGCCATTAGTGGTTTATACCCAGAGGAAAACAAATCATTCTACCATAAAGACACCTGCATGTGGATGTTCACTGCAGAACTAATCACAGGAGCAAAGACATCAAATCAACCTAAATGCCCATCAATTACAGATTGAATGAAGGAAATGTTGTATATATATATACACCATGAAATACTATGCAGCCATAAAAATAATGAGATCATACCTGTTGTGGGAACATAAATGGAACTAGAGGCTATTATAATCACCAAACTAACACAAAAACAGAAAACTAAGTACTTTATGGAACAATCCTGCACGATCAGCACATGTACCCCAGAATGTAAAATATTTTTTAAAAGTGGGAGCCAAATAATGGCAATTAATGAACACAAAGAATGGGGCAACAGACTCTGGAGTCTCCTTGAGGGTGTAGGGTGGAAGGAAGGATAAGAGCAGAAAAAATAAATACTGGGTACTAGACTTAGTACCTGGGTGATGAAATAATCTGTATATCAAACCTCAATGACAAAAGTTAATCTATTTAGCAAACCTTCACATGGACCCGAAAACTAAAATAAATGTTTAAAAAATCAGTAAATCTGTAAACCAATGCTGTAAAAAGAAAGATATTCAATACCATGGTCAATTGTTATATAAAAGGACGCTCAACATCACTAGCCTACAGGAAAATATAAATTAAAATGACAAGATATAACTACACAAACATATGCTAAAATTGTTAAAGTGGTTATTAACCAATGCTCACTCAGCATTAATGAGTATAAATCAAAGTCTCATAAAGTGTTGGTGCGTGTCCAAAATGTTAGTCACGTTTGAAAGCAATGCAGATGTATCATATAAAGCAAAATACATGTTTATCATACAAATCAGCAGTTCCATTTATAGGTGTTTATCAAAGAGAAATAAAATATACTTTCACAGATGTGTATTTGAATATTTATAGCAGCTTTGTTTATAATGACCCAAAAGTACAAGAAACTCACATGTCCATCTACCAGTGAATGGGAAAAATAAACGTGACTTAAACTTAAGGTAGGATACCACATGGTGATATAAAGGAAAAAAAAAATACATAGAACAGCCTACATTAATCTTAGAGACATTATGTTTATTGAAAGTAGTAAATTATAAAAGAACATATGATTTCATTTTATATGAAATTATATAAAAGGACAAGCAGATTAGTTTTTCCTGGCAGCAGGTATGTGAGGGGGGCAGTATCCACTGCAAAGAATCAGGGGATTTGTCTCTATCTTAATTGTGCTGTTGTTGGTTACATGTTTACAGACAGTTTTACAAATCCATTAAACTGAATACTTCAAATAGGTCAATTGTATAATATATGTAAATTGTGTTTTTTTTCTTCAAAAACAGAAAGAAAAAAATATTCAATGGTTATGTCACAGTTGGACATTCTTATTTATGATCCCAGAGAAACAGTAATTTGCAAAACAATTTTAATGAAAATTCAGAGCATTTCCAATTGAGTATCTTAAAACAAATCAGAACAAATTCAGCCTCAACAGGAAATAACGGCCTATCTTGATTAATGTAAATCAGCAATAGAAGATAGTTCATAGCCTGTGTTGTGTTTGCCACATGTTTATTAACATCAAAATCTAAGTGTATATTAACAGTATGTTACTGCTGCTATGTTAGAAAGAAAAACGTGTTTCTCTCTTGTTACCCAGGCTAGAGTGCAATGGCGCGATCTTGGCTCACCACAACCTCCGCCTCCTGGGTTCAGGCAATTCTCCTGCCTCAGCCTCCTGAATAGCTGGGATTACAGGCACGTGCCACCGTGCCCAGCTAATTTTTTGTATTTTTAGTAGAGACGGGGTTTCACCATGTTGACCAGGATGGTCGATTTCTTGACCTCGTGATCCACCCACCTCGGCCTCCCAAAGTGCTGGGATTACAGGCGTGAGCCACTGCGCCCGGCGGTGTTGAAAGTTTTAAGAAACTGCTGTACACATCTAGAAAATATGCAACTCTAATTTGACTTTTTCCAAGTAAAACGGAATGGAGATTATAGAAAATCTATCTAGGTTAGTCTTAATTCACATTTTCAATTAGAATGTTCTGATATCCTGGTGCATACCTAAAGGTAACTAAAAATATCCAAGTAAATTTAAAGTATGGATGATTTTCTTTCAGAGGAAGATAATATAACTTAATATTTTGTTTCTTGAAAAAATATTTTCTACATATATGTCTGTGCAATATACAAAACATATAATCCTTAGCCAAATATATATCTTACATAAATATAAGGCTGCTATAAATAATATAATTTACTACATTTTAAAATAATATATCTAATGGTTTCCTATTGGCTTATTTTAATATAACATATTTTATCAGAAAATTTTTATATTTACAGAGTCATAGTAATATTTTTTCTGTATAAACTTTGAAATTATAATAAGATATTCCAAAGAAACTGAATTTTATTACTACTAAATATGGATTCTGTAAAGGTAAATACAAATTATAAATAAGAAACTGAATTCTCTTTGCTCAAAAGAGAAGAGTCGTTCTTCCTCTCCCATTTTTAAGCAGTTAATTCAGAAAATTTTTAATTTGAGAGATTTTTTTTTGTTCATTTGCTGTATATGTTTATCTTTTCAAAATTTAAATAAGCCTCTTACCAGCTTTAAGACCCAAGTATAACTTTTTAGATGACTTTTCCATACAAATTCTAAACTCCACAGGGGTCCACTCTGTTTTCTTTTAAACCAACCTAGACTTATAAGACCTTGTCTTCCCCTTATGTGCATGCCAATCCTCAGATATGCAACAATATCAAGAAGATAACATTAGGTAATAACAAGAGAGGCAGCTGGAAGTCCTATTTCTTTCTGAGACACTGCTCCAGGGACCTGATGCCACTTGGCCACCATGTCCAGTCTGCCCCATCTCAAGCTTGGTAAGGAGTCCAATGCAAGTGGGAATCTAACTAGATGAAGTAGAAAGATTTGACTGAAGGTCTTGGTATGGCCATAAAAATAAAAATATTTTTCTTCTGCCTTCTCATTTAAATGATTGAATGCCATGTATATAACATTTTCATTTTTATAATTGTAAATTGCTGTAAAATGTAAAGTCACTAACTTAATCACATTCTTTTTTATTCATTTTGTTCCCACACAATGTATTTCATGGATTATTTATTTGTTAATTCCTATTGAGACTATTACAGAGCATCTACAAAGTGTTAGGAACTTTCAAACATCACTATCTTTTATCCTTTATTTTAATTTGCAACTATGAAAGAAAAAATAATTTTAGGAAGAATGTGCCCAATATTCATTGAATCCTCCTTAATAACTTGGTTGCTTAATTCAAGTAAAGCTAACATATCTTTACAAAAATGCTATACTAAATTAAAAATGATAGGATTCATTTACCTAAAAATCTCTAGCTGCCAAGCAAACTAATTAAAATATTATACATTCCTATGTCAGCAAGTCTTTCAATGTATTTCAAATTGCATTTTGATACTATAATCTTTTTCTCTATATTAGAAAAGAAAATGTGTTCAGTAATCTTAAAATATTGCAAACTGAGAATATGCATTCCAACTAGTGTACATTACCATATTCTGCCGAACCTAAAAAAGAGCAACAGAGGACATTATTTGAAAGACTGATAGTAAAGCAATCAAAGAAAGAGGCTTTCTGTGGGATTTTATGTTTTCAGAAACATTGTTTTATTTCTTCTAACATTTGTGGTAGTATTGTTAATTTGGTTTATTATTAGATGTTTGCAAAGTTAATTATTTTACAAATGTTACTGTTTTTCTTTTTTGCCAAAATTAAGGTACAATTCTTCTATTAAGAATGTAATTTACAAGTAATATTTGTTGATGTTTAAATCTGATGTTTTCCTGTTTCCCCACTATTGATCTTATTTAATGCTACAGAACAGCTTAGACTTTTCTAATTATTATGTCTCAACCATTAATGCTGAATATAATTTTTGTTTTAGAATTATTACATTTTAATAAATCCTCAAACTGTCCACATTTTTATTTTATTTCTAAAATAGCTTAGATGGTGAGGGGAATTTGCAATCAACCTTTGAAGGTACATTTCCATGGGGATGGTAATTGTCAAATGGAAAACAAAGGGAATGAGCTAGAACTTCTACAAGAAGCTAACAAAATAACTTTCAAAGCTAATTTTAAATAGACACATTACTTAAGAGCTCGAAAGAGCCATATTATGCAAAAGAATAATAGATCACATATGTCTGCTGAGAATCTTGAAAAGAAATAAGTGCTTATCAGGAGCATTGATTGTGGATACATAGAGAGAAAGTACAAGCAAAAGAGTTTGTTGTTTTTTGTTTGTTTTTTAATTATAGACTTATTATTTATAATTGGCCTTAAAATTTTCTCTACCTAAATTTGAACTGGAGATTTGAACTGCACTCTGGAACTCCCAAGGAACCCATCATTTCTTGTGGGTTCTTTCTCCTCTTTCACTGAGAAGCATTCACACCTGTATTCATTCTCAGAGTCTATAGCTGGTGAAACAGGGCTTAACCCACTTTAAAAATTAAATATCATCCTAGGCTAAGCAACTGCTTGTTTTGTTTAGTGAGAAATTCTGCTAAAGCAGAATTTCTGTTTTTCATGGTACAATAGTTTCTCTGTCTGCCAAGAAGAAAATGTTTCAACTTCATTAGCTGGTATTCTGCCTCAACCTTTTAAAAGCTATGTTTACATTAGAGAACCTTAGCAAAAATTTGCCCAAGTAGTTCTTTATCTGTTTCATATTAGGATTACCAAAATAAAAAAAAAATCTGTACTTAACCTGGGAACTTGACTGGGAGGGTAGAGGGGAAGTCTGAAGAGAGCAATTGACCTAGAAATTGAAGACTGGTATTCGAGAATTGATCCCAGAGTCTATCACTAACCAGCTTATAATTTTGAGCAACCCATTATTATTTCTGATTCGAAGTTTCATTATTCAAAATGAAAATAATAAACCTCCCTTTCAGAGTTGTCATAATTAAAAGAAATAATACTTTATATATAAAAAAAATCTAAAGTCAATGACAACTTATGACTGCATCTTTCAGTTCAACCAATGAAACTTTACAGTTCATTAGAAAATATGTTTGTGTTAGCTAATGACTGAAAAATAAAATTATTAAACTTTATTTATAAAATGTGAATTTATGTTAAACAAGTATATCTTAATGTAAAACAATGCTTGAAATGGAAATTTTTCTAGACTTGCCCTACTTACTTAAAAATCTTCAGGTGTCCAGGCAGACAAAGAAGATGGCTAACTCTGCAAAAGTTCATTAAAGTAAAAATAACTATTACTAACAGCCATTGAGTATTTGATGTATGACAGCCAGTATTTCCAAACGTTTTATAACTATTATTTTATGTATTTCAGCAGCTAAGGAAGGGTTGAATCTGTTTTAATCTCTCTTCTTGGCCATCCTTTCTGGACATTCATCTTGCATTTAATTAAGCTTTGCAAATCTTTCTTAACTGTTCTCATCTGCTTCAGGGATCATTATGGGGTAACGAAACTATAGTTAGGAATTATATTATAAGAATAATATTTTTCTTCACCGTTCTGTTAAGAGATTAGGCATGGATCTGAATAGCCCATATTTATTCTAATGATAGCTTATAGTTGGAAGTATTTTTCAAATGCTGTGCTTTTCCCAGTATGTGTTTTCAAATATTTATAATTTTTCTAAATATAAAAATACTCTTTATAATGTATTCATTTGTTAATTCATTTGTTAATTACAAGTAAACAAATAAATTAAAAGCCTACTCTGTTGCAAGTTCTCCTTCACTCTCTGGGGTCATAGTAGTAAATATACTTTTTTTAATTCTGTCTTCATCTATGACATTGTTAGAGGCTAAAAACAATAGCATTAGTTTTCTTTCTCACTTCTCATTCTGTCTATTATTAGATTTATTTACACAGTTTCTTCTCTCAAAATTATGTTTATTTTCCACATATTTGAGAATTCATACAAAGTCATTTTCTTTTTCACACTCAGGCTTTTTGTCATTTCCGATAGAAGTAATCATAGGCTTTGAATGGGGGAGTAGGAATGTTTTCTGGAGGTAAGAAGGAATTTTAATGATTTGTATTACAATCTCTGGCCATGCTTATGCAATTTTACTATCTAGAGAGCTGATGTTTATGAATTATACCTATTATTTTTTGAAAAAATATTGTTCTTGGTCTCAGAGGGTTTAGCAATGGATAGCAAAGGTGCTCTTGAAACTGTTTTAACTGAGCAAGTCAGAAGGAAAGTGCCATTCTCTGAGATCCAAATTAAGAAACCTTTATTTGCCAGGGACTGAGAGATGGCTAATGCTCAAAATTCTCTAGGTCCTGAGGAAGGGGCTTGATTACCCATTATACCTTGATTTAGGTAAGGGAGGTGGAGCCTAGCTGAAGCAGAATTTTACAGAAGCAGTACAAGCAAGTTAGATAAGGAAGCTGGTAACCAGGTGCAGGAGGTTCCTTGGATTGTTGGTTGCTAAGGGTATTTCCATACAATCATCAAGGGGGTAGCAGGGGGAACTTTCCATACAATCAGTTACCAATGAGGGTATTCACAATAGCAGGTAGACTTGCCAAGCAGGATGTGGTTACAATGATTACAGGTACTGTGAACAGTGTGAACCACTCTTAACAGTTCAAAGCTTTGAGTGTAGTGTGACCCAGTAACGCACATGATGGGGCCGAGGCAGGGTCAGAGAAGCTAAGATGGAGCATGTCAGGCTCACAGCTAAGATGGAGTCAGTTGGGCTAGCACAAGCTAAGTTATTACAACTGTTTACCTATATTTGAAAATAGATTAAAGTTAAAATATGTATGCACTCTTAATGCTACACACAAAGGAAGTTTTCTGTTTCTGCAAGAAAAAAATAATCTTTACAAATTTTAACTATTCTTATTATAAGCCTGAGTAAGGTATGATGTGGGCCACCTGCCCAAACATTCCCGTTCTAGTAGGCTCCATCTTAGCTTCTCTGACCCTGCCTGAAAAACACAGTTTACAAAATTCTTGCAGACCTCAATCCAGGCGAGACTTTGGATTCTGTTACCTTTGGAGGTAAAATAAGAACCTAGTAAATATTTGTTTTCTAGATGTGATCAGTGATGCTTAGAGACATGGTGACCTGAAAGTGGTATTTAGTGTCCTCAGAATTAAACATCTCTACTTTTATCCACACTATGCACCTGTTGCTGACAATTTTGTATTTTCTCAGAACACAATAATTAGCATAAACATCAGTAACTTCCTGCAGTTTTTCTTTCCCAAACTGAGAAATACTAGAAGTCTCCACACCAAGTAATCAGATAAGTCAATCACTTCCTTTCTTGTTTTGCCCGTCTCTTCAATATGAGTGTGATTAATGTAAGTCAACCTTAATCAACAGTCACTCCTACCTATGGTTTTATTCCCTCTAAACTCAAGCATCTTTTTTCTGCATCTTATCTTTGTTTCCCCTTTATTTATTTTTCTAGTTGTCCTTTGCACCAAAGAGAGAGATCCTGTAATTTGTTTGTGAATTCTTGGCATGGGGAAATGATGATCCATGCATTTATTAACTTATTCTAAATATTACAGAAAAATGTGAGGCAAAAGTATTCATCTATTTGAATCATACAGAAGCTACACAAATGACCTCTGCCTTCATTTATTCTCCATGTCTCTGCATTATTTAATTGTCTTAAATCTCACTTTGGGGCTATTTATTTTACTTGTATCAGTGTCTCTAAGTTTCTGTTGGTTATTAATTTATATAGACATGATAAAAAGTAGTTAGAATTTAGCTGATCATAGTTGGATTTTACTGGTCTCTGTGGTCCCTTCATTTTTCATTTGTCCATGTTCATTAGAGAGAAGAGCTAGAGCTCAAATTCTTCAATTATAAGAGCTCTCACTTAAGTTATTGAAATACTTTGTTCTTGAAATGTAAATTGTTATTATCATATATATATATATATATATATATTTATATGACTTAGAACTTTTCAGTATTTTAGCCATAGAATTTCCTACTCTGATATTATATAAACTAACAGGATCAAATACTTGTGCTAAACACTTTGTAGGATTATCTTATTTAATTCTCATTTATAAAAGAAGGTAGTAAGTCACTATTAATCAATTTTCTTAATGAAACATCTGAGACCAAAAAAATAAATAAATAATTTTCCCCTGCTTAACAAAGCGAATGGAGAACAACCTGAATTCAAATCCAGTTTGAACAGCCATAAGCCCTGTGTACTATATATGACCTAGTTTAGAAATAAGTGTATATTTTTAAATTCATCTAATTTAATTTAATATTTTAATTCATTTTGTGATTCTGATTGTAATTTACAAGTACACTTTGTCTTCAGAAGGTTGGGAAAAATTACAAATCTGAAAAACCTGCAACTACCTAATGGGTACTATGCTCATTGCCTGAGTGAAAAGATCTATCATTCATACCTCAAATCTCAGGGACATACAATTTACCCATGTAGTAAACTTGTATATGTACTCCCTGAGCCTAAAATAAGTGTTGAAGAAGAAAATAAGATATCTTTGCCTAACAGAAAATCACTCAGATTTTCTCCTATGCTTTCTTCTACAAGTCTTGACATTTTCTTTCATTCTTATTTTAAATTAAATGACCTATTTTTAGTTAAATTTTATGAATAGTGGAAGGAAACAGTTGCAGGTTTTTTATTGAGGAGGGCTATATGTGCATTTAATTTTTATAGAAGCATTTGTTGAAAAGATTATCATCTCCAAATTGATGTTATTTGCTAGTTTTGTCAAAAATCAATTGGAGATATACATATGGATTTATGAGATATATATATATATATATATATATATGTGTGTGTGTGTGTGTGTGTGTGTGTCCAGATTATTTTCCATTCACTATTTCCAATTCTTTTCCATTCACTTATAATCTATAGGTAATTAGTTGCATGACTCCAAATGTAATTTACAAATACTCTTTGTCTTCAGCAGGTTGGGGAAAATTTTAAATCTGAAAAACCTGCCACAACTTATTGGGTATTATGCTCATTACCTGGATGAGCATACTCCTACCTACTGTTTCATTCCCTGCAAACTCAAGCATCTTTCTCCTGAATCTTATCTTTATCTCCCCTTTATTTGTTTTTCTAGTTGATGGAAAATAACCTATCATCCAATTATTTCCATGAATTTTAGTCTTTTTTTTTATCTCAGCAATACCCTGTTGTTTTCAGTGTATTTGGATGCCTTAACTAATTGTACTTTTAGATTTCCAAAATAACCCCAGAGGTAAAGCGTAGCAAGCTCTTACCATTCAGCTTCCTTAGCCATACTTTGTTATCTAGGCAATAACAAAAAATTTAAAAATTTAGTTTTCTAAATTACCAAACATAGGCTCAGACTGAAATATAGTTCTGAACATTTTTCAGATGTCAACTATGGGTATATTTGTGCTAGTTATCTAGAAACAGAGGCGGTATTTTCTCTGCCTCTTAGTATTCAGTAAGACAGTATAAGAAAATTGCTTAGCACAGTACCTGGAATATGGTGAGTGAATAATCAATGAAAGGCAATCGCTACTCTCCCACCTGCTGCACTGACACTACTTGGTCCATGTATCCGTATCTCTTGCCAAGTCATTCATTCCTCAAGCATTCTAAGTCTCCTTGGATGGATGCAGATTTTATCTACTTCCCTTCACCTCCACAACCTCAAACACGCAAAGAATGCTAAGGCATCCCTGATCATCATCTTGTAATTAGGGCAAATTTAAGATATTATGAACAATATTTCTTAATGTTTTGTTGTTACTCATGCTCTGATATTAGTAGTACTATGTGATTAGAATTTTATTAGGGACATTTACAGAACTACTATACACAAATGAGTAGCTCTCATTCCACAGATATCTGCAAAACATGCAAACTGATCTTATAAGCATGGAATTCTAAGAAAAGTCATAAAGGAGCCACATTCCTTTTATCCCAATTATACCTGAAAGTCAAAACAAGGACCTAGAGCGGAGGTGGCGAAAAGCAGCTAATAACAAGAGAAAAAAAAACAATGTTATTTGGCTTAAAAACATTTTTAATTTATTTTTCTAACATGTTTATTGAGTTATAAACGATATAAAAACTGCACATAATTAATGCATACAATATGATGAATTTGGATGCATGCAAAGCCTCATGATACCATCAACATGATCAGTGTGTGATAGACAAGTCCAGCACCTTTCTTGTTTTCCCCTTTTTGTGGTAAAGGGAGCAAATATAACATAAATCCTCTTCACAGATTTTGAAATGAACAATGCCGTATTGTTAATTGTAGGCACTACATTGTACAGCCAATCTGTAGAATGCATTCCTCCAGGATAACTGAAATGTTATACCCACTGAAAACTCCTCATTCCCTTTTCCCCCAACCCCTTAGAGCCACTACTGTACTCTCTGCTTTCATAATTTTGGCTATTTCAGACACTTCATATAGTAGAATTTGTTCTTCTATTACCATAGCAGTACAACAGTAGAAATCACTAAATGTAGAAAAATGGAAAAAAGTCATAAATATGTAGACATTAAATAACATATTTCTGGACAACCAGTGCTCAAAGAAGAAATGAAAAGAGAAGTCAGAAAAGATCTTAAGACAAATGAAAATGAAAACACAGCATACCAATACTAGGAAAGTAAAGCAAAATCACTACTAAGAGTGTAGTCTCTGTCATGCTTTGGCCACTTGCTGTGTATTCTCAGCCAGCATGGCCAGTGTTTTCTCCTTGCAGATAGCTTTGCCTTGTTTTCTTCAAAGGTCAGCTAACCCCATGTGACCATTGTGTGGCACACCAAAAGCAGTTCAGCCCACTCACAAAAGAAGCATGAGTTAGTGCTCATGTTTGGCAGGTCAGGCACGCCAATATGCTAAAGGAATCTGAGTGCTCTGGGTCTGCTTCACATTCTTTTGATTTTCAGCTGCATCTGCCATATTCTGATTGGTGACAAAACTCTCCATGACCGCACTTTGGACAAGCTCCCCGCAGCCCTGTGTTCAACTAGACCTTATTCTTTACCCTCCATCTTCACTGGGCCTGCATAGCCTAGCAGGCTACCATTTAACTGACTGTGGCAAGAATCCTGCTAAGTCAGTTAAGGAGAATCCTCCCACCTTTGCTGTCTAATCACCCTTGGCTGCCTTCAGCAGGAATCATATTAAGTCAGTGTAACAAGAAACTCCCAACTCTGGGTGTCTTTTCTTAGTAATTTTCTCTCCAGCAAACTCCCGACTTCGCTCGATGGCTATAAATCTCAAGCTGTCTTGATTGTATTCAGAATTGAACCTGATCTCCCTACACTATTACAATAGTCTTGACCCCTAATGCAGTAGTCCTGAAAAAGTGTCTGCCTTATTGCTTTAACAAGCATCAGAATAATTCGTCTTTAACACTGGTTATAGCCAAAGTAATATAAGGCATTAAATAATTTATTATACAAGTTGTTTACAAGTAATTCCTCTCCTTATCAATGCATTCCAGTAATTTTTAGTATTTTTCAAATTGTGTTTATAATTGGGTACAGCAGGTATTTATCTATTTTGAGCAAGGTGGCCATATGTGTAGGCAGAAGGAGGTAAAGATGTTTCCAAATTCAATTACTGTTAAGAAAAACATTTTTAGAAGCAAAGGAACATTTTTGTTGGGAAGTCATATTTAAGCATAGCTATTAAGTTTGTTTCACTTCTATTAAACCATAGCATGAGAGTTTTTTTAAAAAGAACATTTAACTCATCACTATATGGATTGTGTTTTTATTATTATTTTTGTTCCTGGAAGAAAAAGAACATATTCAAATATTTTAAATGAACTGTAAGAATGACATTTTTGTGACATTTCTAGGTATAATTAAATTCACTTGGTTTGAGAAATTGAGGGGACTAAGAACTTCAGGAACTCTTAAAATTGTAATTACAACCATCACAAATCTCAAATTGTGAATCCATGTGTTCACTGAAATGTAGTATCAAACTTACTGGGACCAGGCTCATGTTTCACTAAATTCCATGGAAACAAGTGTGATGTCCTTTATTATAGAAATGTTTGCATTTTACATAAACAAGTGGAAGTTTTAACTATATTATTGGTATGAAAGCAGCATTATAACAATACTTATATTTCTTAAGCCCTGAAAAAATCTCAAAAAATACAAGCAGAATAACTCTGACAATGTAAGAAATGAAAATTGTAAGAGCATGGGCAAAGGTAGTAAACCATGTCTTGTCACAAAAAAGAATAACATCATGTGTCTTTATAATAGAACGATTCATAGTTCTTTGGGTATATACCCAATAGTGGGATTGCTGGGTCAAATGGAATTTATATTTCTAGATCCTTGGGAAATCACCACACTGTCTTCCACAATGGTTGAACTAATTTACACTCCCACTGACTGTGTAAGAGTGTTCCTATTCCTTCACATCCTCTCCAGCATCTGTTGTCTACAGATTTTTTAATGATCACCATTCTAACTGGCGTGAGATGATATCTCAGTGTGGTTTTGATTTGCATTTCTCTAATGACCAGTGATGATGAGCATTTTTTCATGCGTTTGTTGGCCTTATATGTGTCCTCTTTTGAAAAGTGTCTGTTCATATCCTTTGCCCACTTTTGAATGAGATTGTTTTTTTCTTGTATATCTGTTTTAGTTCTTTGTAGATCCTGGATATTAGCCCTTTGTCATATGGGTAGGCTGCAAAAATTTTTTACCATTCTGTTAGTTGTCAATTAACTCTAATCATGGTTTCTTTTGCTGTACAGAAGCTCTGGAGTTTAATTAGATCCCATTTTTCTATCCTGGCTTTATTGCCATTTCTTTTGGTGGTTTAGTCATGAAGTCCTTGCCTATGCCTATGTCCTGGATAGGTTTGCCTACGTTTTCTTCTAGTGTTTTTATGGTTTTAGGTTTTATGTTTAAATCTTTGATCCATCTGGAGTTAATTTTAGTGTAAGGTGACAGGAAGGATTCCAGTTTCTGCTTTCTGCACATTGCTAGCCAGTTTTCCCAACACCATTTATTGAACATGGATTCATTTCCCCATTGCTTATTTTTGCTGGGTTTGTCAAAGATCAGATGGTTGTAGATGAGAGGTGTTTCTTCTGGGGTCTCTGTTCTGTTCCATTGGTCTATGTCTCTGTTTTGGTACCAGTACCATGCTGTTTTGATTACTGTAGACTTGTAGTATAGTTTGAAGTCTGGCAGTGTGATGCCTCTTTTTGCTTAGGATCGTCTTGGCTATGCGGGGTCTTTTGTGATTCCATAGAAAGTTTAAAGTGTTTTTTTTCCAGTTCTGTGAAGAAGATCATTGGTAGCTTGATGAGGATAGCATTGAATCTATAGATTACTTTGGGCAATATGGCCATTTTCACAATATTGATTCTTCCCAACCATGAGAATGGAATGTTTCTCCATCTGTGTCCTCTCTTATTTTGTTGAGCAGTGGTTTGTAGTTCTCCTTGAAGAGGTCCTTTACATTCTTTGTTAGCTGTATTCCTAGGTATTTTATTCTCTTTGTAGCAATTGTGAATGGTAGTTCACTCTTGATTTGGTTCTCTGTTTGTCTGTTATTGGCATATAAGAATGCTTGTGATTTTTGCACATCAATTTTATATCCTGAGACTTTGCTGAAGTTGCTTATCAGTTTGAGAAGATTTTGGGCTGAGATGATGGAGCCTTCTAGATATACAATCATGTCATCTGCAAATAGAGACAGTTTGACTTCCTCCTTTCCTAATTGAACACCCTTTATTCTTTTTCTTGCCTGATTGCTCTGGCTAGAACCTCCAATACTATGGAGATATAGTATGTACCTAAAGTAAAATTTTTAAAAATCATATTCATATATTCTAAATAATATGCAGTAATATATGTGCTAATATTAATAATAATATATTACACGTGAAATGAATTGATTGACCTCTAAAAAAATAACATCAATTTTAAAAATTACTTTTGTAATGTATTAGAATAGCTAATACATGTAAAAGATACAAAATCAGAAATATAAAAGGCAGTACAATAAAAAGTGTGTATCTTTAATCTCTTTCCTTTACCTTCTGTTTCCTAGCACCCATTAAAAGAGATGCCAGTCTCACTAGCTTATTATGAACACTGACAGACAGGTAAACATATAGATATACAGATGAAAAGACTTACCAGCTATGTGACCTTTGAGGAACTACATAATCTCTCCATAACTTAGTTCCCTAAACTACAAAGTAGGTGGAAGAATCTAGAATTAGGCATATATGCTTTGTATATTAAAATAACATTATGGTTTAGTTATTATACTATGCCTTATTTTATTTTTATTTTCAAGATCTAGGAGCAAATTCTTCATCAGCTATATATTAGTGTCTCTACATCTTTAATGATTGTATAATATACCATGGTATTGTTGTACTGTAATTTATTATAGATACAGAGATAAATTCAATTATGAAATTGTGTCACTCTCAGACTTGTAATATTTGATACTGTTAACTGCCTTTAAAATAGGATCTTATTCAACCTAATATGTACAGTAATTTTCCTCCTATAGCTTTTCACATCTTCAAATTTAATTAATTGGTAGTTCCAAAGATATATTAACAGAAAACATGAAGTCTTGGGTTCATAAACTTAAATATTTTCTTAGTTATTTATAGAGGTATTCAATAAAATTTATTCAACAGGTATTGTTCTAACTACTAAAGTTACAGCAATAAAAATAATTTACATGTAAAACTTTATGGAGCTTCTGTATTGGAGAGAGAAGAGAAAAATATACAACTATTGTTTGTAAAGTACTATTTAAAGAGAGTTTCTTAATTAAAAAAAACTCTTAAGAAACTAGAAATAGAGCAGAACATTTTTAATCTGATAGACTGTATCTACAGAAAAACTAAAATGAATGTCATCCTTAATAGAGTATTTTTAATACCTTTCCCTCTGATGCCAAAGAGAGTATTATTCTTCTGTTATGACCACATTTATTCAATTTTGTGCCAAAGGCCTTAATCACTGCAAAAAGCATATTAATGAATTAAATAATATTGGAAAGTTTGAAATGTGAGTCATTATTTTCAGGTGACTGAATATACATGCAGAAAATTACATGTGTATTCAGAATATTCTAAATATATATAAAAGACATAAATACATGTACAGAAAAATTTAGATATTAATAGGTGATTTAAAGTCACAGGATACAAAAGCCATTTATTTATATATGTCAGTTTTCTTGTGTCTATTGCTACACAAAACTGAATGGCTTATAACAATAATCAGTTTCTTATATCTCAAGATATTATGAATCAGAAATGCAAGTAACACTTGACTAGGAATTTCTTCTGGTCCACATAGTATCCCCACAAGTCTCTGTGGTGGTGCCGTAGAACATTCAAGACTACCTCATTCACATGTCTGATGTCTTGGTGGAAATGTCTAGAATCCTAGGCTCAGCTAGGACTGTAGGCTAAACTGCACACATGGACTCTCCAACATTGTATCTTAAGATAGTGAGAAAATGTACATCCTAACTAAGGACTCTGAGACATAGCATATCAAGAGGCAAAAAGTGAAAATTGCCTGTTCTGGGAAATTGGCAGAGGGTGTATTTTTTATTAGCAAAAGGCATTATAGAACCTATCACGAGTCAAAGAGACATGACAAGAACTTCAGCTTTGCATGAGGTAACTGCCACAAGAAAAAAACTAAGTTCTATGCTGAGTACTATATATAGATTATTTCATTTAATTTTCTTGTACAGTTCATTTCATAGATAAGAAAATCATGGCACACAAAGTTTAAGTACATTGGGCCAGGTTTTATAAACTGACTCTTTATGAAAAACAAGAAACTTCAAGGTGTCCCTTTAGAGAAGAAATATATGATTTGATGATTCCACACACATAGATTAAGTCAATGTCAATTTCAAAAACATAACAATATTAATCTGTCACACACATAGAGAACAAACTTCAGTGGCAAAATGACAACTTGTAAATAGCCATGTATGGCAAAAAAAAATCAGTTCATTTAAACTATTAATGAAGCAATGACATGAGGATGTAAACAGGAAAAATAATCATGCCACAAAATGTCGTAATATGAAGTACCATTGTGTGTGTGTGGTGGGGGGAGGGGTGTGGGCCTGTTTTCTTGATGCAAAGAAAGGAAGAACAAAAAATACATGAAGCTTTCAACCTGGGAAAACTAATAAATGTACATGACTGTATACAGCTTTCTAAAAGCAGGTACATTGTATTATACATGATTTATATGTTTAGCTCCTGGCTTGAAAATGAAAATCAGCACTGGATTACCAAGAGCTGTTGAACTTTTCTGAGGTTCAACACTACAAGAAACTGTTCAATGAAAACTGTATTCTCAAGACGCCATCTAACTGGTTTATAACTTTATGCAACTTTTGAACCTTGTAAATTGAGTGTGGGAGAAAGGAGCAGGGAAGAAGAAGGTTCCATTTAACTGGGATGTATAATTCTTGCTTAGTCAACTGTAACAAACACTAGTAAGGGTAAAGCAATAATAGCTTAAGGTGAGCAGAGGCAAAGAAGCATTACTTTTCCCCATTAAATTTATTTAATTAGTGCAGCTCCTCCTCTAGGGACCAGGAAATAATGAGATCACGACAGTCCATCACAGTCCTTGACTGGGAATTCTACTGAATCTATTTAAAATGAAAAAAAAAAAAAAAAAGAAACCGAAAATGAAAAATAAAACAAAACTTTTTGTTTCATATGATCATTTAGCAACGATAAGGAAAGAAATCTACATCTGTAAAAGTAAACAATATATTTCTATAACTGTGAAATTTTATATCCAGGGATACACACTTACAATTCACACTTACACACATCGACTACTTATCACACAAATTATTTTTCAAAATAGGTTCAATTGTTTAGGCAGACAATGAATTTAGAGAGTGTTATTTGTAGTTGGTATACACAGGGAAGTGGAATTTGTAAAGACTCAAAACATTTCATGAGGGAAAGAACATTTTGCAGATGGGTAGAAAATAAAACAATCATTTGAGAACACACCATCATGCAGCTCTCTCAAAACACTAAGTTAACTATTATTATCTCTGTTTCCTATATGAAATGACTAGGGTTCAAAAGGTTAAGAAACTGGGAATGTCTTTGGTTCTAGTGTGTATCTGAAATTTCAGCATCGACCAGCTCAGATTAAAAAAAACGTTATTTTCTCTTTACCTCTGTGTACCCACACAAATCTCATCTTGTAGCGCTCATAATTCCCATGTGTTTTGGGAGGAACCCTGCTGTAGATAACTGAATCACAAGGGCAGGTCTTTCCAGTGCTGTTCTTGTGATAGTGAATAAGTCTTACAATATCTAATGGTTTTAACCAAAGACAAAAACCGCATGATTATCTCAAAAGATGCAGAGAAGGCCTTCAACAAAATTCCACAGCCCTTTATGCTAAAAACTCTCAACAAACTATGTATCAATGGAATGTATCTCAAAATACTAAAAACTATTTATGACAAAGCCAAGCCAATATCAAACTGAATGGGCAAAACCTGAAAGCATTCATTTTGAAATCTGGCACTAGACAAAGTTGCCCTCTCTGACCACTCCTATTCATTATTGTATTGGAAGTTCTAGCCAGAGTAATCAAGCAAGACAAATAAATAAAAGGTATTCAATGAGGAAAGAAGGAAATCAAATTGTCTCTATTTGCAGACGACGTGATTGTATATTTAGAAGACTCCATCATCTCAGCCCAAAATCTCCCGAAACTCATAAGCAACTTCAGCAAAGTCTCAGGATACAAAATCAATGTGCAGAAATCACAAGCATTCCTATACACCAATAACAGACTAAAAGAAAACAAAATCAAGAAGAAACTGCATTTCACAATTGCTCCAAGAGAATCAAATACCTAGGAAGACAACTAACAAAGGATGTAAAGAACCTCATTAAGGAGAACTACAAATCACTGCTCAAGGAAGTAAGAGAGGACACAAATAGATGGAAAATCATTCCATTCTCATGGATAAGAAGAATCAATATTGTGAAAATGGCTATACTGCCCAAAGTAATTCATAGATTCAATGCTATCCCCGTGAAGCTACCTATGACCCTCTTCACAAAACTGGAAAAAAACACCTTAAATTTCATATTGAGCCAAAAGAGAGCCCACATAGCTAAGACAATCCTAAGCAAAAAGAACAAAGCTGGAGGCATCATACTAACTGAAAACTATACTATCAGAGTACAATAACCAAAACAGCTTGGTACTGGTACCAAAACAGCAATATAGATCAATGGAACGTAACAGAGGCCTCAGATGCAATGCCAGACATCTACAACCATCTGATCCTTGACAAACCTGACAAAAACAACAATGGGGAAAGAATTCCCTGTTGAATAAATGGTGTTGGGATAACTGGCTAGCCATGTGCAGAAAGCAGAAACTGGACCCCTTTCTGACACCTTATACTAAAATTAACTCCAGATGGATTAAAGACTTAAATATAAGACCTAACACCATAAAAACTGTAGAAGAAAACCTAGGCAAAATCATTTAGGATATAGGCATAGGCAAGGAATTCATGACTAAAACACCAAAAGCATTGGCAACAAAAGCTAAAATAGAAAAATGGGACCTAATTAAACTTCAGAGCTTCTGTACAGCAAAAGAAGCAATCATTAGAATGAACCAGTAACCAACAGAATGGGGAAAAAATTTTGCAATCTACCTATCTGACAAAGGGCTAATATCCAGAATTTACAAAGAATTAATAATGAGAAAAATTAATGAGAAAAAATAATTAATTATTTTTAATTAATTCATTATTAAATAAAATAATTAATAATGAGAAAAATTAATGAGAAAGATTAATGAGAAAAAAAAGCAAACCCATTAAAAAGTAGGCAAAGGACATAAACAGACACTTTTCAAAAGAAGAGATATATGAGGCCAACAAACATATGAAAAAATGCTCATCATCACTGGTTATTAGAGAAATATAAATCAAAACCACATTGAGACATCATCTCATGCCCGTTAGACTGGTGATCATTAAAAAATTGGGAGAGAACAGATGCTGGAGAGGATGTGGAGAAATAGGAACACTTTTACACCCTTAGTGGGAGTGTAAATTAGTTCAACCATTGTGGAAGACAGGGTGGAGATTCCTCAAGGACCTAGAAATAGAAATTCCATTTGACCCAGCAATCCCACTACTGAGTATATATCCAAAGGTTTATAAATCACTCTATTATAAAGCCACATGCACACCTGTATTCATTTCGGCACTGTTTACAATAGCAAAGACCTGGAACCAACCCAAATGCCCATCGATGATAGACTGGACAAGGAAAATGTGGCACATATACACCATGGAATACTATACAGCCATAAAAATACGAGTTTATATCCTTTGTAGTGACATGGATGAATCTAGAAATCATCATTCTCAGCAAACTGACACAAGAACAGAAAATCAAACACCACATGTTCTCACTCATAGGCGGGTGTTGAACAACGAGAATATGTGGACACAGAAAGGGGAGCAACACTCACTGCGGCCAGTTGGGGGGAACTATAGAAGGAACAGTGGCGGGTAAGGGGGTTGGAGAGGGATAACACTGAGAGAAATGCCAGATATAGGTGACAGCGGAAGGAGGCAGCAAACCACATTGCAATGTATGTACCTATGCAACAGTTCTGCATGATCTGCACATGTACCCTAGAATCTAAAGTATAATAAAAAGTGTATATAAAAAAATTAAAAATAAAATGGGAGTTTCCATGCTTACTGCCATCTCTCTTTGCCTACTGCCATCCATGAAGGACATGACTTGCTCCTTCCTTCTTGCCCTCCACCATGATTGTAAGGCCTCCCCGCTATGTGGAAATGTAAGTTAATTAAGCCTTTTTTTCTGTATAAATTACCCAGTTTCATGTCTTTATCAGCAATGGGAAAATGGACTAATATAGCAATGCTCTTTTATAGTAAGGGGAAGATAATTTTTCACTCTACATGTGTAAATTAAGATGCATTTTGAACCTTTATCCTTGTGCATTGATCAGTTTTCTAAAGCAAGTTACTCGGGGTGGGGAAACGGTAAGATAAGCTATCCACCAAACGTCTTTCTTAGAACAAAATTATTCAGAACCCCAGCAGTTAGTCTATCATGTGGTACTAAGGTAGAGATACTTTAGTCACCATATTCAACACTTAATTAAAAACAGCATTAAAGTGAGTGCTTTCAATGTGTACTGCCTGGCACTAGGGGCAGTGACAGGCCAAAAGAAATGCCGCACATCAACAAGAAGCCTACAATCTAATTTGAAGGCATATATGAAACTGTTAAAGGGGGAAAATTTGTAATCTAGAGCTTCAGACAAGACCGTTTCATGAAGAATTATTTCCTAAAAGTTCGTGAAATATTGAATTATTTCTGATTCTCTAAAAATTAGTGAGATATTGAAATATTTCGGACTCTCTGCTACTTCCATGTCATCTGGTACATGTACCTTAGCTATAATCTTTATTCCTTAGTGCTTCTGAACTTGGTCACTTCTCTACTTTCTTGGTCACTCTACCCTTAATAACCTATGCGAGTTCATCTCATCTTAGTGCTTTAAATACTGTCAATATGCCAATGAATACTAACTGAACATCTTGAGTTTTGATTCTTCCTGAACTCTAGTCTTGGTTATTCAAAACATGCATTTTCATTTGTATGTTGAAAATCCATTTCAAACTTACCCTGTTCAAAAAAGACTCTGGATTATTCTCCCTTAATAATAACTGGCACATACCATATATCAGATTTTTAATCCTCAGGACAAAACTGTAAGTTAGTTTCCTGCAGGAGACTCATTTCAACTATGAGAAAACTAAGGCACTCAGAGGTTACAAAACATGGCCATAGCTAGTAAGTGAAAATGGAATGCAAATCCAGTCTGTTCTCAAAGTTCATTCAATCAACCATGACATTCTACTGTTACACCTCTGCCTACAATACATATCTCAAACTGGGTCACTTCTCTATATCTTCGCTACCACTGTGATATGCACATGCATTCGATGCCCTGTGATATGCACATGCATTTTTACTCAAGTGCTCAAAGGCATTCTGAACTGTACATGTGAAAAAGAGAACATCTATTTGTTCTGCTCTAAGTAATACAACTTACAACTCACCCTATGCCAAGCACTGCTCTAAACACTTTTAATGCATTACCTCTTTTGAGTCTTAGAGCAAATAATGAGAGAGGTATTACAATTCTCATTTCACACATGAGGAAACTAAGGTAAAAAGGATTTTAAAAACTTGCCCCTGGCCATTACATGAAGTCAGAAGCAAACCTTGTCTTCTGTCTCCAGCATCCATGCTCCGAAAACCATTGCTCTATATGCCTTTTCTTCACTTTCTTCCCTGATGCAGAAATGCGCTTCTGTCAGTACAAATGTTTGAGACTTAGCTGAGAATTCTCCCTTTTTGCTATTTCAATACTTCCTTGCTAAAATTACTAAACATATCTTCCCAGCATTACTTCCACCATATATATATCAAACCTGATTACTTCTCACCATCCTCACTGCTTTATTTTCCACCACTCTTAAGCTCCTTAATCTACCTCAACAGCTGATTAACTGTTCTCTCACTTTGCACAGATCCTAAAGCCCATTCCACCTAAAGCATCCAATTAATAATTTTGAAACCCAAAGAAAGCCATATTGCTTTATTTCTAAGGACGCTGTATGCTGAAATTAGAATAAAATCCAAACTCTGTTTCATGGCTTTTTGGATTCCAAATAATCTGGTCCCTGTCTTTCTGACACTCCAGGCTCTGTTGCATCCACTGCTCCCCAGTCACATGGGCCACTGTTCTCTCCCTTGACCACGCCAAGCTTGTTCTACCTTGCATCTGTTACCCAGAATATTCATTTTGCAGGCTCTTCCTACCTCAGCTCCAATGTTATAGCAGAAAGTTTCCTTTATTCTCCTCCACAAAGCAGCAGCCTCCTTGCTACACACCCTGCTACTCTTTAGCTCACATTAGAAATCATCACACTATTCTGTAAGTTGATGTTCTGATTTGCCTCACTACAAGAAGGTTGGATGAACACAGGAAACTTGCCTGTGTAGTCTCTTGCTCTGCACTCAGCTCTTGAAATTATGCCTGATACATAGTAGGCATCTAAACATTTTTTCATAAATAAGTAACAAAAAATGATCTCATTTTCTAAGTTTATACCTCTACAATTTTTAAGGAAAATCATTTTACTTCTTTTACTATTTCATCAACATGTTTTTAAATTACACTATCATTTTTCATGGTCTAATTATCATGATAAGTACTATAAATTTATTGAGATCTTACAGAGTTAGACATTGCACATGCCTTTCAATGCTCACAGATAATGTATATAATCTATGAGGTCTATCTTGTCAGTTTACGAAAAATAAATTTATACTACGAGAGGTCAAAGAACTTGCTCAGAGACACAGGCAAAAATGCCAAAGTTGCAATTTAGATTAAAAGTTATGTCACTTTAAATATCAAGCTCTTTCTAATGTATCCAGTTACAGATCCAATGAGCATAAACAAATAATTTTTTAAAAGAGGAAAAGTAAAACGAACAAACTAATAATAACCAAAAAAACCTTTTCAAACTACAAATATAAAAGCAAAGAGGAAAACAGTTGAGTTCTACAAACTTACAAGCAAAATTGTTTCATATTTAGTTAAACGTGAGGAACAAGTAAATTCATTTCATACTAGAAGTAAGCTTTTGAAATTTCTTACAATAACAGATAATAGAGCTTAATTATATATAAATATATTCAAA
Source organism: Callithrix jacchus (assembly GCF_049354715.1). Classification (NCBI taxonomy): domain Eukaryota; kingdom Metazoa; phylum Chordata; class Mammalia; order Primates; family Cebidae; genus Callithrix; species Callithrix jacchus. The sequence continues at coordinate 80,588,621 of NC_133504.1, forward strand.
TATTTTAAATAAGTTATATTATGCATGGATAAGATATTCAAGTAAACTAAGGAGTCTTGAAATTATGTGCCTCACCCAATAGCTAAAGTCTGGAGACTAACTATGGCTTCTCACAACTCCTTAAAACAGACAAATCACCCCAGGTGGATGGAGGCTGAGAAATCTGATCCTTACAAGAGGATGTCCTGGTCACTCGGTTTTAATATATTATTACACTTTCAAATCAATGGGTGTCAGATCTCTCTTCATAATATTCTAGAGAATCTCACCTAGTTAGAACTGGTAAAGATTTTTGAAATGATTAATTCTAATTTCCCTATCTTATAAACAAATAAATGGACACTGATGAGTAACGATCTGTAATTTGTAAAGTGTTTCTACGTCCATAGGCTTATTATATTCTTATAATATTATAGCAATATAAAGTAGAGGGTGTAGTTATTTTCATTTCCACTGATAAAGAGAAACAGATTCAGCATCGTGTCTAGATGGTGAAAAGTAACATGATTTAGTAATAAGTAATAAGCCTCCATCCACAAGGACAAAAGAGAAAGGGAACATCAGATGCAAAGAATTGGTACATTCTAGAAGAGCTTAAATTCCAAAAAGCAAAATGATAAAAAAAAATATAGTCTGTATCAGAGAAAAATGAAATAAAAAGAACTAGGTTTATAAAATAAGGAAAAAGAGTCTAAACATAGAGGAGAGAACAATTGCTGTCAGATTACAACACCTCAGAGCCCAAGGAGGGGTTAAGAAGGAAAAATACAGACAAGAAGCAGAATTTCACTGCTGTTTTTATATCGGGATAGTTGGTATAGAGGTTATTAAATGAAAATCTCAGCTTAAAAACAAAAGGAAAGCCAAGCTGAGATACATACTGCAAGGTCAAGAAAATTTAATCATGTGCCTCATGTAAAAAAAGAGAACTTTTTTTCCTCTAACATGTATATACAATGTGTGTGTGTTTTCTTTCAAATTGTCTGAAAAAATGTCATTTTTGTTTTTATTAGAATGGTAACCTTTTGTAATAAAAATAGTGTTCTTCATTCTAATTTATTTAGTTCTTTAAAAGATTAATATATCTTTACACAGTTTGATTCTAATGAGATGAATGTGAGGAATCAATCATCTCCTAAGGCACAATGAACTTGGTATTAGACCATGATGGCGTCCTGTATTTTTCAGGCAAAAAATATTTACCTTAAATTCACTGTCCTGTATCATTCCATTTCTCTGTGTGTAAGTATGTGTATGTGTGTTTGGAGAAAACAAAATAATGCTGTGAAAATATTAGTAGTTAAAACATCCTGAAATATCTTATTCTGCTATCTTTTCATCTCTCTTCCAAGTTGTAATGTCTTTTAGAAAATCCAGGCATGCTTCTAGGAAGTTAGAATCTTGATATTTTAAAAAATAAAATATTATTTGAATATTAGTTTTTATTTATTTGTAAAATCCTGTGTCAATAAGTATATATTTATTGCCTACTATATCCGAGGCAGTTTATGAAGAGCGAAGAGCTATGAGATGTACAGAATTGAGAGAGGTTCATGGCCCCAATGCTATATTTTATTGTAATGTTTTGCTCTGGAACACTTTTATATACACTGATGATGTTAGATTGAATAATTGCTAAAATATTGTTCTAAAACCTTGTGATATTGACCCACCAAATTATTACTAAAGAATATCCTGGTGATTAAAGATAGTCACAGATTCTTCTCTATTTACTCACCAAGAGAAAGTGTTTATTTCCTCTTTACTGAAATCAGGGCCAGACCCGTGGCTGCTTGGTCTATTGGAGGTGGGAAAAGTGATGTTGTGCCAGTTCCAGGTCTAAGGTTAGGGACACATGGCTGTTTCTGTGTTTGTGCTTCTTGGGAACCCTGAGTCTCCATATAAGAAATCTGGTCACTTTATCAGAGACGAGGCCTTGGCACTACTTAGAGAAAGAGGGAAACAGTACAGTCATAGCCTGCCAGTCTCTTGCTCCATCACCAGCTACCATCAGATTATAGCTCTATGGGATTTCAAGTGAGACCAGCAGTACTGTCTAAACAGGGCCCAGTCAAGCCACATAACCATGAGAGAGAGGAAAATGGTATTGCTTTAAGCTACTAAGTTCCAGGATTGTCTATTATGCAGCAATAGGTAACTGAAACAGGTATTACTTCTCAGCACTACAAGAAGCATAATTACATTATTTATTACATAAACTATATATTTCAGATTATATATAATAAAGAAGCAATATACATACATTCATTTCTGATATTATCTGACATAGGTAGTGCTTAAAGTATCTCAAGCTATGCAATATTTTGTAACATGAACCATGAGGCCAATAAGAAACATGGAGTTAGGGGTATGACACTCAAGAACAATGTCAGTGACACATACTAAAGTAAAGATTAAAACCCAATAAATATGGAACCAAAGTTTTTCATGTGTGAATAATTGACAAATCCATACATACTACAATAAATATGGCACTTGACCTTGATTAAAACATGAAGTCTGCTTGTGGAAGTAAATGTGAGAAGAGTTGCATCTGTGAGTTATTGCAAAGTGGTCAAAGAAGAGTTATCTAAACCAGGCAGAAACTTGTAACTCTTAAATGTATTTTATTTGAGTGTGGCTCATATCACGTGTGTGCTGACGGAGGTGGTTGATATAATTTCGACATGTAGGTGCCTTCATCTGTTCTGAGTATTGGCACATGGCTTTGTTCACTTGAGTGCAGTTTTCCTGTTCGTCCAGTGTTTCTTGAGGACATAGTTGTACTAAAGTGTAAACAAAATTTGTGTTTTGGTAAAACTGTTTCCAAATATTCAAATTTGTGTTTTCAATTACATATATGTTATACCAGAACTGACCGTATATGAATCTCTATAAAAAGTTCTGAATTACAAAGAAAAGACAGTGAATGGAATGGTGAACAATAATGTATGTCGAGTAGAGACAAAAGACTGTAATGGAAAGAGAAAAGAAAGAGACCATAATGACTAGGAGAATCAGTCTGTTTTTCAGAAAAAAAGAGAAATTGCTGCAGAGCCATGAAGGATGAGGAGTATATAAATACCAAGGTGAAGGCACTGTATAATAGCAGCACTGAGCACAGTAATGGGTCAAGGATTATCTAACAGAGGAAAGAGAGCATCTGGTTGTGAAAATTAAAATAAATAAATAAATAAAAAAGAACGTTAATACCCAGATTATGAAAACCCTTGAGTGTAAGAAAAGACCTTTATAACTGTGGCAGGCAATAGAGAAGCATAAGTTCTTAAGCTTAAGAATAGGAAAAGGGTGAGATTTTTTTTTTCCATGAATGTGAATTTATCATTAGCTTAGAGGTTATGTTAGAGTCAAGTAGGAGAAAAACAAATGGCTCCTTAATGTCCAGTTCCATAGACTTTTGTAGGTTTCTCATGTCCAGCTGAGGTTTGTGGTGCACCAACCTTCTGCCAAATAAAATACCCAAAGGATTATAAAAGCTTTTAAATAAGTGTATTTTTAAAATGTGATATTTTATTCTCCATAAGCATTCTATGTGATAGGTCTATTCGTATCCAGTGTCTTTGATTTCAGCAAATATAAATGATCTCAGTTTTTGAGACATTTAATTGAAATTAAAGTTTATTCATATTAATTATACCTAGAAGTAATGCATATTAAAAACTGTATAAAATGTTGATGTATAAATTATATTCCTATATCAGTGTTATAATTTTAGTTCCTATCTTTGTGAAGTGCTTTTAAATTAATTTAAAATATGTTGCAACATTTTACCTTCTAGATAACAGCATTTCACAGTTTGCTTCTAAATGCCACAAGTGTAAAATACAGGCTACATCACTTTCAACTGTGATGATGCAAAAACATGAGACGTTTTGGCTCCCAACAGTAATATTTGATATTAGAAAACTATTTATGTTATTTTCTCTTGTAATACATGTAAAAATAGGCAAGGCGTGATGTCTTATGCCTATAATTCCAGCACTTTGAGAGGAGTGGGTAGGCAGATCACCTGAGGTCAGAAGTTTTGAGACCAGCCTGCCCAACAAAGTCAAACCCCGTCTCTACTAAAAATACAAAAAGTAGCCAGTCATGGTGGTGCAAACCTGTAGTCCCAGCTACTCAGGAGGCTGAGGCAGGAGAATCACTTGAACTAGGGAGGTGGAAGTTTCAGTGAGCCAAAATCACAATTGTGCCATTGCACTCCAGCTTGGGTGACAGAGCAAGACTCTGTCAAAGAAAAAAAAATCTGCATATTTCTTTCAAAAGCCAGAAAGATTTTTTATGTATATCCCCTAGGGAAGGATTTGTCTGATGTGTTTAAATAGACAAAACACAATTCTCCTAAGAGCAAAGTTCTCCAAAAAGCTTTTTCCATTACACACCTCACCTTGCTCGTGCCATGTTTAGTCTTCAATGAGGAATCTGAACATGCTGTCCTTACTGAGACCTGGTTCTACAACAGCTATATCATTCCCTGTTATGTCTCTGTTAGCTCTCAAAACCTCAGAATAGACGGAACTCTTGTCACTCCTACCACAGGGGATTCCATTGCAGCAGCAGGCAGAGGCAAAGGTACAGCCTTCTAAGGAGCTCTTCAGCAGTGGGACATCTCCAGGAGAGGTAGATAGAAAAAGTTAAACAGCCCTTCTCTGGGCATGTCTTTTCCACACAATTCTTCCAAAAGCTTTTCAGCTTACATATTAGTTTTCTACTGCTATGTTAAAAATTTTTAACATTCAAAATTTATCAGTTTTCTACTGTTAGGTTTAAAAATTATAAAATGTACCTATTAACAGAACAGATATTTGTTATATCATAGTTCCCATAGCTCTAGAGTTCAGAGAGAGCTTAACAGGTCCTCTGCTCAGGGTTATTCAGGACTACAACCAAGATTCTGGTGATGGAAGGATCCTATTCAAGACTTGGGGTCTTCTTCCAAGCTTGCAGATTGTTGGTAGAATTCAGTTTCTTACTGCTGTAGGACTGAGATTCTCAATTCTTAGAGACTTTCTACTGTTTTTTTTTCACATGGCCCTCTTCAGAACATGTTGGTCTGTTTCTTCCAGACACGAGAAAGAGAAACTCCTGCTTCTAGTTTATTTTTCAAAGAAGGTCTAAGCCCTTCTTTAAAGTTATTCAACTAATTAAATCAATTTTTTTTATCTCAAAGAGAACAGATTAGGGGTCCTTATTACATCAGCAAAAGCCTTTGAGATTTTCAATATAAAGTAAACTAATCATAGAAGAGAAATCTCATCAGAATCACTAGTTCTGTCTTACCGACACTAAAAGCCAGTGATTTTACAAACGCATAGATTATTGGAGATAATCTTAGAATTCTTCCTATCATACTCCCAAACTCAGTAAAATCATGAAGTAACACATAGTCATTGTGAAAGGTACCTTTCCTTTGTAGTTCTTGCCAAGATTATCGTTAAAAATTTGTTTAGTATCTGCCTCACAAATGGCAGAATTAGTGTCTTTTTTATCAATTATCGTATCCCTAACAAGGCAGTATGTATTCAATGACTATTGAAGAAATTGAATAAAAATTATGTATTATTCATTATAGATTATTTTGACATTTCTGCCTGATTCTAATGATATATCTTATATGCTATTTACAGGTATACATAATTTTTATTGCCTTCACATTTGCTGTCTTCTAATTCTGGTCCATTCAATACCATCACACCTTTATAGCATCCAGACATAGAGTAGAAATACTACCGTTTGAATATCTAAACCTTTGCCTATCCCAAAATTTAATCAATTAACCATTCTATTAGTCAACAGGCATTTATTTAATAGTTGCTTTGGGCTTACTTTTATACTTGGAGCCAATATTACTAAAGAAGTAATATTATGTAAGAATTTTTTCTACAATCTTTTTTAGAGAAATAAGGCTATAATATATAAAACAATAGCCTAGACTACATGACCATGTAAAATAAATGCTAAGATGTGCCATATTGATTGAGCATAAATGGTACAGAGTTTCAAGAGAGCGAGATCAATGAAGTTTAGGGAAGTTAGGTAAGGTTTCAAAAGAAATGTAGTGCTTAGAGGGAACATCGACTAATAGGAAGAGAAAAGTAATGGAAATGTACTGGTATGCACAGTGTATTCCAGCACAGCTGGGTTCTGGGGAACTGGACAGGCTGACTCTTGGTGCAGAGATCTAATGCCAGCTGGGTGTCTCAGAACAAAAGACAAGAGATATTAGAGTTGCAATGAGCATCAAGTCTTCATTTTCTCCTTAGACAAACTCACCTATGCCCATGACTTACATTGCATGTCTATACTGTAACAATTTCCAGCTTTTCTTATAATCAGATGCCTTTCTGAACTGAAGGTAATAAAAACTCACACTTACTAAGCCCTTTCTAATTATATGCCAACCACTGTTTTGACTCCAACAGGGTTATCCCACAAGGAATCTTTAACTTTTCAAAATTAGATATATGATCTTTCCTTTAAAATCTGTCTCTTTCAGTCTTTCCACAACCACCCAGTGGCTCACGTCACAAATCTTAAAATCTTTGTGAGTCTAAATAAACCAGGATTCTCTCATTTCCTCATTTCCATCTCCTAAAATAATTTGAGCCAGTGCACTTTTTTTTTGGAATTTTGCTCTTGTCACTCAGGCTACATTAGTGGTATGATCTCAATTCACTGCAACCTCTGCCTCCTGGGTACAAGCAATCATCCTGCCTCAGCCTCCTGAGTAGTTGGGATTACAGGCACATACCACCATGGCCAGCTAATTTTTTGTATTTTTAGTAGAAATGAGGTTTTTACCATGTTAGCCAAGCTGGTCTTGAACTCCTGACCTCAGGTTATCTGCCCACCTCAGCTTCCCAAATTGCTGGGATTACAGGCTTCAGCCACTGTGCCCAGCAGCACTTCTTTCCTTATCTAAGCAACATCTCTCTCACTTGAACTACAGCCACAACTAATCTCATTAGAAATGCTCTTGACCCTCTCCACAGTTTTCTGGACGCAATATCAAAGTGTAAATCTTTCTCTCCCCAGCAGAGTAACCATCAGTGTCTTCCTGTTTTGCTTCTGATTAAAACACAATGCCTTACACATCTCGCAAGATCCTGTGTGATGTACTCCCACCCCCAACTTGCTGATTATATATTGTTCTCTCTGCTAAGTTTCAGGCAAAGGGATCCTCTTTCAGTTCTCCAAACAAATCAAACTCCATCTCAGTGTCATCTCATATGCTGTTCACCTTTTCTGAAATGTTTCCCCGACCCCATTTCTTTGCCTAGTTTCGTCTGTCTAATATCGTACCTCTAAGCTTAAATGTCCCACCTCAAAACAGTTCTTCTCTGACTCCCTAGATGAGTCAGTTAAGGTCTCTCTTACATACTCACATAAACTTCTTCTTCTCAAACTGAGTGTTTGAGATCAATTTCTACTGTGTAGTACATTTCATTTGTAATTAATTATAATTAAGCTTATTTTTCTGTGAACGGTGTCTTCCAAATCATCCACAGTTACCTCTGTTCTGTTCTCTTTTATATTTTCAATGTCTAATCCAGTACTTATTGAAGTAACACATATTCAACTATAAAAATTGGTCCTCAGCACCAGAGGGCAGCTAAGTTTTATCTTGACTACAAGAAATGAACATAGTCAAACATTCCTTTAATTAAAATAAACTAAAGTTACAATTTGCCCAAACCTCACATAAACCATTTTATATTTACATTCTAGTTCATAATAAACTTCCACTACATGATATATATCTAAAAAATCCACATGTTAAAATAATATCCCTATATTTTTAGGATAAACTTTTAATTTTATAAGAATTAATCAGATATTTGCTCTAATGTTCTACATTCTCAAAAAAATTTACAAAAAGAAAATGCCTTGTTGTAAACAAACAAAAGTAGCAAATAAATAATCTCTTCCGAAATAGGATTTTAAGATTTTTTATTAATTGGAAAGTCTTTCATTTTAAAGGCATTACAGAAATTAATGAGACATAGTGTTTAGAATTAACTCTAGGTACATTTTACATGGTTGTATTTTGCCATCAAGTTCATTTAAAGGAAAACAATTAGAATATCATTGGGAAGGTGGCCACTGTGATAAGGAGAGAGGACAAGCTTCTATTGGAGGAACCCTCTTGATATATATAGTTCTATCTGGAAAAGAGTTGCTATCTTAATATTGACATTTCACACACACACACACACACACACACACACACACATATAAAGAGAGCGAGAGAGAAAGCTGTGGGAAGGAATGAATGTACTTTTTACGTAGACTTTTGAAAAATTATCTTAAACTGTATTCTGCTCTAATATGGATCTCTAAGGGCAAAGAAATTATGACTGAGTGTTTGAGATGAATTTCATTTGTGCCTCAATATTTAAATATTGTATTTTAATATAGGTGTTTCCATTTTTTAAGTGTTTTTTTAAATTCCTCTCAGATTATATATGTTGGCTTATTACAATATTTTTATTAAAAAAAGAAGTAAAATTTCAATCTAAACTAAATTTGAGGTTCAAATGAGTGTTCAGTCAGGAAAACTAATTGGAGAAGATGCTAAAATGTATTGTATCAAGTAGAATCTGTAATATCAGGTAGAAAATTCTAGTCCTTCAAACAGCAAAGAATGTAGTTTGTTTAGTAAATCTATGAAACAGACAATTAGAAGTTTTTCGCAGAAATCTTAAACAATTAAAAGGTGTTATCCCTCTTCTCAATGCTGGATCACTTCAAGGGCAAGAATTAAAAATAGTTCACAATACTAAGAAATAGTTTATTTTCTGTTTTGATTTAACTTAATTAAAATAATTTTAATCAGAACAAGGAAATCTAAAATTGTCATCATGATGAAATTTAAGAGACACAGTTGCTTTATATCTTTTAAAAGCTAATATTTTCGGTGGCTCAAGCCTGTAATCCCAGCACTTTGGGAGGCCGAGGCGGGTGGCTCACGAGGTCAAGAGATCCAGACCATCCTGGTCAACATGGTGAAACTCCGTCTCTAATAAAAACACAAAAAATTAGCTGGGCACGGTGGTGCGTGCCTGTAATCCCAGCTACTCAGGAGGCTGAGGCAGAAGAATTGCCTGAACCCAGGAGGCAGAGGTTGCGGTGAGCCGAGATTGCGCCATTGCACTCCAGCCTGGGTGAAAACAGCGAAACTCCGTCTCAAAAAAAAAAAAAAAAAAAAAAAAGCTAATATTTTGGCTGGGTGTGGTGGTTCACGCCTGTAATCACAGCACTTTGGAAGCCCAAGGCCAGCAGATCACTTGAGGTCAGGAGTTTGAGACAAGCCTGACCAACATGCCGAAAACCCTTCTCTACTAAAAGTACAAAAATTAGCTGGGCATGGTAGTGGACACGTGTAATCCCAGCTACTTTGGAGGCTAAGATAGGAGAATTGCTTGAGCCAGGAGTCAGGAGTTGCAGTGAGCCCAGAATGTGCACTCCAGCCTGGGTGACAGAGTTAAAAAATAAAAAAAATAAAAAAAAACCCCTAATATCTTTATCATGTATTGATTATTGGATAGGGCAAATATATGGGAACATTTAAAGTTTAAAGAGCTAAAATTAGTGAGAACATTTTGACAGGTAAGACATGCCAGAGCAGTGTAGCACACACTTTTATAAGATAAAATCCTTTGAAAACAGGCTTCACAAGAAGCAGAAGTATTGGTGGTGATCCCAAAACCTCATGTTATGTAACTCATTACTAAATTAGGAATACAAGGTCTGGCTTGGAAACCTGGTGAATTTCAGAGTAAGAGCTTAACATTGAAAACCCATGACCAAGAGTCCAACTCTGGTACCACTCCAGAAAGACAGCTGCTGATTAAACTGTCTTTATAGTTTGACCAGCAGCTGTCTTTCTGGAGTGGTACCAGAGAACCTATAATGTGCCTAAGAACCAAGTACCAGAGAACCTATAATGTGCCTAAGAATATTTTCCATTGAAAAGTTTTTATTTAGCGAGAGTTAACAGACATATGCAAACGACCACAGCATACAAACCGTTGTGGTTTATGTTTTTAACCCAAAATCATCCAGAGGAGTCTTTTTCACTGTCTAAATAAACGTATTTAAAACAGGGAAGGGAAAACTGGTTAAATAACCGGAGCGTCAGTTTCAGGACCCTTCATTTTTAGCCCTGAAACACGTCCTTACTGATGGTGGTGCCACCTCTAAGCCCTGAGAAACATCCTAACTGATGGTGGTGCTATCTCTGGAGTCCGCATTTCAAATCACCCTGATCCGGTTTCTGAGCTTCTGGGAGAGAACCCCGGGCCACTTTATCCATCGTTATTATCTGGGCTACAGCTGTCCTTGGCCTCTGCAGCTCCAAGGCGCCCAGACGTTCGTTCTTAGAGGCGGAAGGGCTAAGCAGTGCCCAGGGGCGGACGGGGCGATTGAAGGCCCTTCGCGGGCCCTTCCCACCTATCGCGCTCAGGATCCCGTGGGCGCAGCAGGTGGCGACTCGGGCTTGGTAGGCGCTTTGCTTGCAGAGGCTGCAGGACTAACGCAGCTATCGCACCAGGGAGTGCCGCACTCTGTCAGACACCTGGCCCGGGACCCTCAGCTGTTTTCTTGTCGCAGCCTCCCGGCTCCAGGCCTGTGTGCTCCTACAGTGGGGAGAAGGCCGGGGCGGGAGGCTCCTGCCACCCGCAGGCCCTGCGGATCCAGCGGATCCAGCTGCTCCAGCCCTGGAGAGGAGGCCTAAGGGCCAGGCTGGCTAGTTCTGACTGCCTTTCTGGGCGGGTTGGTGGAGGCTGCCTAGGATGAGCCGTGACCAGGGAGGGAGCCGGAGGGACCTTTGAGGAATAGTGGGAGGGCAGCTGCTCTAGGAACTTCCTGGTCCAGCAAAGACACACAAGGCGTTTACCCCTTGATCTTAGGACAGTGGTGAGAAGAAGCGCAATTACAATTATTGTTATACTTCATGTCATTGTAGTAATTATTAACACTGTAGCAAAATTCTGCCATTTGGCCTCTGCAGTAATTTATCTGTATTCACTGCTCCCTACTCTCTTTCACTGTCTTTCTGGGATTTCCCTTGTTTCCCACAAGCATACTCACTGGACAGACAGAGAGCTTCACCAGGAATAGGACTGCAATTTTGAGTCTAGATCTAAAATTCAGCACAGTCCCCTGTTTCAGAGCAGTAGGCTGGAGCAGATGATTTCCTTGAATAAATAAATAAAACTGATTGGAGACCACAAGCCAGGTGTTTCCCTCTGTTCTCCAGTAACATGATGAGTCATGTGTCCCAGGCTATAGATGATAAGTGGAAGATCTGCAATTGAAATTAAATGTGAGAATTTGTTAGACAATTTTTTTGTTTTAACAGGAGTCTCTCCTAGTCTGTTTGGAGTGCTATAACAAAATTTATCATAAACTAGGTGGCTCATATTATTTCCCATGGTCCTGGAGCCTGGGAAGTCTGAGTTCAAGCCACCAGCAGATTCAAGTCAGGTGAGAGCCAGCTTCCTCATAGGTGGTGCCTTCTCACTGTGTCCTCACATAGTGGAAGGGATGAGATGTCTCTAGAGCATTTTGTAAGGCATTAATGCCATTCATGAGGGCTCTGCCCTCATGACCTAATCACCTTCCAAAGAACACCTCCTAATACCATCACCTTGAGAATGAAGTTTCAACATATATATTGGAGGACACAAACATTCAGACCATAGCTGGGTTTTTAATTGATTTTGTTTGTTTGTTTATATATGTGTGTATGTATGTATGTATGTATGTATGCATGTATTTTAGAGACTGGCTCTGTCACCCAAACTGAATTACAATGGTGAATTTTATACCTCACTCCCACCTTGAACTATTAGGTTCAAGTGACTCCGCAACGCTTCCCATCTCAGTTTTGCCAGTATCAGGAACTATAGGTACAAGCCCTAGGCCTGTGTGTTGATTTTTTTTCTGATTCTCATGTTTGTTCTTAGTAACTCAGAACATCTAAAAATTCATTAATTAATAGGAAACTAATAATGGTGAATTGATTTGAACATTTGCAATTCTGCTGCCCAGCACTTTCTCTTTTGTAGAAATAGCACCAAGCTTCTGCTTTGAAATTATTAATCACACCCTACCTCAGCCTATTGCATCTGGTTCTGCCAACTCCTTTTCTGATTCCAGTGCTCTCAATACTTGCTGGTTCAATGGAAGTATCGTGTTCATCTGGTGAAAGAGATTGTTTCGGAGACATGTACATGCCTCAGGTCAGGTCAATCAAAGGCAACAAGACCTAGTTCTGAAATTTTGCTACCCCTACAAGTTAGACTAACATAGCTCTAGAGATTTTTAAACGCTCAACTGCTACAGGACTGGGATGCTAAGATTAGGGCCTCAGTAGGGAAATGACTGGGACCCCTGAAACATGGATGGTGATATATGGATGGCTGTTCCTGAAGGGTTTTCAGATCACTTGAACCTTTAGACCTTGTAGAAGTGGCCCACCCTTGCTTAGTAAGAGATGATACTTCTCCTATACTGGAAATACTGCAGTATTGTGCAGAAATGTTTCTTCCACAATTGAACATGTGCCACTGCGGGGTTTTGCAGACCTACTCTTTTGTCTGTAAGACACAAATCTAGAGATAACTTTCAGGATAACCTGACTAAGAGTATGGGCTTGGTAAAAGATGGGAGAAAGGTTGGAAGAATCAACATCTACAGGCAAGAGCCAGATAGATAGTCCTGGAATGAGATACTTCTGGAGCTTGACCAAGGGGGCCACAATGTGAGCCTGAGTAAGCAAGAATGTATTGATTTGAGAGCACATTTTTGGGACATGAAATATAATAGTCTAGAAATGATGCCAAGGGAAGAGGTAAGTTAATTGTCAGCATAGCCCTTAGAAAGTGATTGCTAAGGTTAAGTCAGATGGAAATGATGAATCACTCTAGCAGACATTAGAAAAAGGATTACAGAGAGCTTGAAGAAGTGAGATTATAACATTTGAGACCAGAATACCCACCTATGAACAATGTTCCAACAGAGGGCCAAGGACACACTATTCAAAGAAGGGCATCATCAGGAATGTAATGGTGAGAGGGTCCCTGGAGTCACAGATATTGTTTGGAGATTCTCCTCTGCATGTGTAAGTTAATAACAGGAGAAATGTTCACAGAGCTGCATTCAGTGATTTCTAGGAGGATGATGGCCTGGCTATCAGACCAGGAGGTGGCACTTAACCAACAAACGGCAGGAAGCTGCAATTACCATAAAACCCCACAAGATCAGAGAGGCAGTCACAAGGGCTGGATACACACAGAGAAGAGATGGTAAATAGACCACGGTGTTCCTAAGAACAGAAAAGAGCAGCAGCCAACATAGATGCTATATAACATCTACAACCAAGAAAAGCAGGGAACTGAAGGAAGTCACCCAAAGAAAGTATGTCATCCATTTCTCCAAAACCCAACATCTCAGACATACAGCTAGGGTTTTTTTTTCTTTGACTTGGATCCAGGTATCTGTATTCCTCACAGACATAGAGCATGAATTTGACATAAGTGTTAACATATCTGGGAAAGCACGGGGGACACATCATCCTTCTAAACCATTATAGCCAGTATGTTCTCTGTATCAATTAGATACCAAAGAAGGTCCATTAACTGAATAGCATCCTCTAGCTTGAGGCATTTTTATAACTACTTTGTTAACTCGAAAATGAGCAGCATTCCGCTGAATTTCTTGCACTACAAATTTTTGTATCTTGGTTGAATGAAACTGAGGAAGAAGGAAATATATCAGTAACAGTGTCATCACTTGAAAATCATCCATACCCATCACAATTTCAAGAATGGGAAGACTTCCCAGTTTTGTGAAAGTTTTGAAAAATAAATTTATCTTCCTAGAGAATGCGCACAATTACTTGAAAAGAAATAATAACCAATTCCTTATCTTTATCGTCTGCAGCCTCATCTGTTAATAGATCAACTTCAAACTGAAACTTGGCATCTTGCAACATGCTATCTCAACTTTATCAAAAAATTAGATAGTAAAATAAAAGTAGAAAGAAAAATACAGATAGTGTAGGCAAAATGATATCCTGAATGTACAACTGCCCAAAAGTACATAGTCTGTTTTTATATAATTTCCTTAAACTTTGCAATTTTAGGCAAGAATTGTAAGGACCCCAAATGGTACACAGTGCGTGGTTTCTTTCATATGGTATTCTGTAAAAAGTAGATGTGTAGAAAAAAAATCCATCAGGGGATGCCAGAACTGAAGGAAGAGGAAGGTGAATTGTTTCTTTGCAAAAGAGCTTCACAAATAATTTTTACTGGTTTTGCATTTTCCAAATGCAAAATGCACACATTTGGAAAATATGTACATTAATAGTCTGTCTATGGTGAAGGTATTGTAGCCATAATCCATGAATTGTATAATTAGTTGCACAATTTTGACATAAAATATCAGAATAATTTACTACTATGTAATTTATCTTGCTGTTGGCTTTTCAACTTTCTGTCAAAATGTGTTTCCATTAAAGAAATGCTTGTATTTACTTTGAATTCGTTGAAACAAAGCCTGTGCAACACATTGCTCCCCTGGGAACGAGCATCCTGACTGAGCCAAGGAGCTGCATAACCCAGGGCTGAGCTGACCTAGTATTCTGCACTCCAGGAAAACCAAGTACTGTCTGAGCCGACATACCTGTCTTACAGGCCAAAAATCATTAGGACCCTCCTTCCCTGGAGCTGAACTAAACCTCTAGAGTCTGAGTTGCTGAAACAAACCTCTTTCTGGGTAATGTGAGGGTTAATATTACGTGTCAATTTGACTGGATTGATGGTTGCTTAGATGGCTGGTGAAGCAATTGTTTATGGGTGTGTCTGTGAGGGTCTCAATAGAGGTTGTTGGTATTTGAGTTGTTAGACTGGGAGAGGAAGACTCACTCTCCCAGTCTAACAACTATCGGTGCCATACAACTGGCTGCCAGCATGGCTGAAACAAAGCAGGTGGAAGAAGGGAAATAAGCATCTTGCTAAGTCTGCTGACTTTCTCTTTCTCAACCTATGCAGATGCTTTGCTTCCTCTCCTTCTGTGCTTGGATATCAGACTCCAGATTCTTTGGGCTTTGGACTTTGGGACTTGTACCAACAGCCTGCAAGGGTCTCTGACGCCTTTGGTCTCAGACTGAGGGTTGCATTGTCAGCTTCCCTAGTTGTTAGGCTTTTGGACTTGGACTGAACTATAATACTAGTTTCTGTCTTTCCCCAGCTTGCCGACAGCCTATCATGGTAATTTCCTTGTAACTGTGTGAGCCAGTTCTCCCTAAAAAAAACACCTTACATATATACATATGTCTTATTGGTTCTGCCTCTCTCAAGAACTCTGTACCCAAACAACAGGGCCCAAACAAAGCTGTGATCCACCATTCTGTGGTACTACTGCTGCTGCACTTGACCTTGAAGAGTCTAGGATAGTGTTGTGCCTCATTGTTCCACCAGCCAGAGTCACTACTACAGGATTCTTCATCCCCCAAAACCCAAACTTCCACAGGTTCCCAAATTACATTCATAGTCTTTTCCTTGGGCAGAAATCTGCAGAGCATCTCTTCTTCCCCAGAATTGGCCCAGTGTTGTGCCATTTCCTAGAAGTAGAATCATAGCCCCTTAGAATCACCATTCCAGCTCCTAAAGAATGCCACAGCAACACATATTCTGGCTCGGTCAACAACCTACATCCAATCCTGTCACAGAGAGCAAACCTGCATCCCAAGACCCAGGTGCCAGCCTAGGACCCTCAACCTACAGCCATTCTGAGGATCTGCACCTGAAACTCAGGGCTGCAGCAGCTGTTTATAGGTCACGGTAAACCTGACACCAAGACAGATTCTCTTGGATAAGTCTCCGTATTGTGAGGATAGCAAGAATAGGAGGATCACAAAGAGCACTGGTACCAACAATATTAATAACCTATGCCACTGACGGCCACAAACTTTTATGGACTAGGTCATGGCAGCACTCACACTTAAATGTTGATGTTTTTTGCAGCTAAATAAGCTACACAGAGATTATACAACCGCACCTATCCAGAAACAGTCAGTACACCGTTTCCAACTGACATACTATAACTCAGATGCAAGTGAAAGTGTTTCTCCACCAAAACCACTCTAGAAAGCTTGTAAGTGTTAATTGTTTTACCAGACACAGAGACATCAGTGCATGGACACAGGAAACATGAAAATGCAGAGAAATATGACACCACCAAAGGAACATAACAACTGTTTAGTAACAAACCCCAACATAAGGAAATAATTAAATTGCTGGAAAAGAAATTCAAAATAATGATCTTAAGAAAATTAAATAAGATACAAGTAAGTCGAGATAGACAAATTCAGGAAAACACTTCATCATATGAATGAGAAATTCAACAAAGAGTTAGAAATTATTAAAAAAGAGAACAAAAAAAAAACCGCTGCAATTGAAGAATTCAATGAAGGAAATAAGAAATGCAATCAAATATTCAAGTATATTTCAAAAGCATATTTGATTAAACAGAAGAAAGAATTACCGAACTTGAATGTAGGTCATTTGAAATTTCCCAGTTAGAAAAAATGTGCTAATCATCCTGATTTGACCATGCCATATTGTATACAAGTATTGAATTCCCATAAATCTAAGCAATTATATGTCAACCAAAAATAACAAAATTTAAAAACCCAGAAGATTGTAAATCCCAATGAATAAAAGCAGATAATTAATAATTGTTTTAATTTGAATTATGACTTTTATTTTTTGTTCCTGGTGATTATGTGCTTCCCTATTTCTTCTTTGATAATTTTAATACATGCATTTTTAATTTTTTTTAGAAAATAATTTTGTATGGTACATTTCCAAAGAGCGTGTTCAGTCTTCAAATAGTAATTATAATTTCACCCAACTTATTCTGATATAAAAAGCAAGTGTAAAATAGGTTTTGTTTCCTAAGTCCTTTGATGTCTCTTCATCAGGATTCCTTCCTCTTTGTTAAGCAACAGTGCTAGCCAATTTTGACAGTTATTATCACCATTCAGTTTTCTTTATAAGAAAAGATCTCTGAGTAAGTGTGAAATGCATTGCAATCTGATAGACTAAAAAATCATATGGGGTTCAGATGCTTATCTTACAGAGATGCCATATTTCACTAGGTTCAATTTCCTTGATGTTTAAAATTTTTGTTACACTGGAACTAAAAATAATAAAAAGCTTAGAAAAATATTTGAAATTTTCCATCACTGTAACATGAAAATTTAATTAGTTTTGCATTTTGGCACCGAGAAGCATGTCATTTTCATCTGTCTGATTGAAAAAAATTCACAAACTTAAGCAAAAATGAAACTCCTAATGCTAATGAAATTTTCTCCAGTTCTAAACCATCCTATGCTCAGGGTAGAGGTGAATCTATAAAACTTTGTCATTTGGGAAGGCTATCAGATTT
The DNA here is from genome assembly GCF_049354715.1 of Callithrix jacchus. Classification (NCBI taxonomy): domain Eukaryota; kingdom Metazoa; phylum Chordata; class Mammalia; order Primates; family Cebidae; genus Callithrix; species Callithrix jacchus. Next base: position 80,606,099 of record NC_133504.1, read on the forward strand.
CATTCAAACCTAGTATGCTATTTGGTTTGAGATGGGTTTTTTTTTTTTTAATTTAAATTTGTAAAAGTAAAGAGGTAAAATTAAGTTATTCTCTAACTATACTGACATGAAGCAGCCACTTGGAAATATGCCTTAAATCAAGTCATAAAGAAACTACATTCTTGGGCCAGGAGTGGTGGCTCACGCCTGTAATCCCAGCACTTTGGGAGGCTGAGGTGGGTGGATCACGAGGTCAAGAGATCAAGACCATCCTGGTCAACATGGTGAAACCCCGTCTCTACTAAAAATACAAAAATTAGCTGGGTGTGGTGGCGTGTGCCTGTAATCCCAGCTACTCAAAAGACTGAGGCAGGAGAATTGCCTGAACCCAGGAGGCAGAGGTTGCGGTGAGCCGAGATCATGCCATTGCACTCCAACCTGGGTAACAAGAGTGAAACTCCGTCTCAACAACAACAGCAAAAACAAAAAAAAAAAAAAGAAAAAAAGAAAAAAAAAGAAATTACATTCTTATATTTTCTTGTTTTTTTTTTAATGTATTTACTAGTACACAAAGAAATGTTTTCAAGATCTTAATGGACAATGCAATTACAAATACTAATTAGATTCTTTATTTCAAGTTGATTTTATAATGAAATAATTTCTTTTAATCCCTCCTTATGGATGTCTAATCTATGTAGTTGGGTCATTCAAACCTGTCTTACTAGGTTTGCCATTTTCTTAGGATCTGCAGTAAGTCGAATGCTTATGCCGGTAGTTGGTTGCTCTTTCTGCCTTGCTTACGCTGTCCAATAGCAAGTAAGAAGGCTTTTTGTCTCGTTTGTAAAAAACATCTTTGCCATTGATTGCCATGATTTGGCTAAGTGCTTTCTCTTTTTGTAACCTACCTAGTCCTTTAGCTTCATTTGTTGCTTCTCCCATAACACCATATACTGACAAGTGAGCCCTACTCATGTTCACTGTATTTCCTTTCTCCTCAGACCTCTGCCCCTGGAAAACGTGGATCTCAGGTCTTCAACCCAGTGCTCTCTGTTTCTTGTTTACCTTCTTTATAATGATTTTGCTTAAGCACATCATCTCTTTTAGTCATGAACTTTACCCTGTATTCCAGTTGGACTTAGGGAGGAGATATGGGAAATGAAAGCTAACAAAAGACAAAAAGTCAAAGAACAAAGCTGACAGGGTATGAAAGCTGACCATTGTTAGTAGATACTATTTCCAGATACAAAACTCATGAGTGAGTATGGCAGAGACCCACCTTGAAACAATACCAGCCTTCTGTTTGTGTTATCATTCTTCACACCAGTACTCTCTATGGCTTCCACAATGTCCATTTTTTCTTTCACATGGCCAGAAGTTGTATAAGACTTGAGATCTATAGAGCCATCCTCTTCAGCAACAATAATAAAAACCTACTAACTCTAAATGAGGGTCTAATATTTGCCAGAAACAAGATACCAGAATAAATGTAATTTCCCATTGTTTTTTTTTTTTTTTTTTTTTTTTTTTTTTTACTTCCTGGTAGAGATCTTTTCCACAAGTGTCATTACGAAATGTGAAATCACAATCCTGTCAAAACACCCAGAAATCCTTCTGTGCATTTGAGAATCCCTATATTATAGTACTTCCTCTCTAAGGTTTAGAATGCCAGCATTTTGGTTGTCTTTGGAATTTTATCAGAAAATATTTGAAAAGAAAGTATGAAGTTGAAATATACAACAGAGAGTTGGCCATACCTGGAATCTGTTGAGAAACCTAAATAATACCTCCAGGAGGTATCAACTGAGAAGTGCCTTCATGATTTATTTAGGCCTCTACCAAAGTCTGGTATCTTCTTTGAAAAGTGTTCTACCACCAAGATTGAATATTACTAGCTGAAGCTGAATCAGCAGCATCCTAAGCATTGCTATTTCCTCGGTGAGGAAGTCTTATCCTCAGAACTGAACCTCTACCATGGAGGTGAACTGCTATGCTATCTACCCAGCTGAGTAGTAAGCTTTTAAAGCTTTACATGTCCTTTCATTATGTATCCTAGTTTTCAGTTAAATAAAAATGAGGTGCAAGTTGCTATGGAATTTACTGTAGGAAATGACTTTATTTGAAGATTGCGTAGTGTTAGTATGAAAGTATGGAAGTATAGGAAAAAAATGGCTTCTATTTCCTTTTGTTGAGTTAAAGAGTATGTTTCGTATAAATGGAAATTATTAGCTTTAGAGAACCAAGAGAGCTTTCTTATGTTCAGTGTTTTAAGTCTTAATAAATAATTTTCTACAATAGGATACCCTGTACCTAGGCCCTCTTTTCTCTTATTTGTTTAATGAGAAGTTATTTCTTGTTTAAAAAATCTGATAAAAATAATATGAACTTATTCCTGAAGACAGTAGCTGAAGTTATAAAATAGTGATATTCTAGATTTAGTGGAAGTAAAGAGAAACAAAACAAACCAGAGAACTTATTGCTATGCTGCACCTCATGTCCCAAGTTCCCTCACCAGTTGCCTTTTCTTTTTCGCTTTTCAGTCTCCTGTCATTTGCTTTATAAATTGTGTCCAGGGTTTTTATTGTAAGAACTGTGGGGAGTAGGTGAAACATATATATTCCATCTTGTTCAGAATGAAAAAAGCAATTTTGTCTTATAGATGTATAAACATAATGGTAAAATGCTTCCTGAAACTCAAATCAGTGTCTCCTCAGTTGAGTGAAACTTCTACACTGTGTTTGGGTTGCCCTTTGTATTTTTATGGCTCAATGACAGCCTCCAGGCACTCAATTTTTTTATTTTTTCCTCTTAGTTATCACAGTCCTCCCTTACCTGTTGGAAACACATGAAACCCCTTTTTAATGGATTTCCAGTTTTTTTAGTTTACTTTTTACAGTAGAAAGGTAATCCCCTACAGTTAATTTTTCATAGATAGAAGCAGGAGCATGCCTAACTAGTGTCATTTTAATTAAATATTATATGCCCAGTCAGTGACTTACACATGTGAACTTTCATTTTCATAGACCTACTTGAGGATGGGGCTTTCTTTGATTTTTTTTAATAGAAAACATTAAGAAAGGAGCCAGCAGGAAGGTATAGCTGTTTCCAGTCTGTACTTAATTAAGCCTTGTTAGTTGCTTGATGGTAGTTTTAGCAAAGACAAAGCTACTTAACTCATGAGTTTCACCATAGGCAAAGTGGTATGCCTCTGAATGTACTTTCTTAGGTTTATGATGGTTTTTAAACAGTGGATTAGAACACAGTGACTTGTAAATCTGAAAGCATACTTCAGTTAAAAGAAAATATTTCAAAAAAAAAAAGAAAATATTTCACAGATATAAACTTTTATAGTTCATGTTTATACCGTGTTTGGTAGAAAAACAATTTACATGTATAGGTAAGTCATTTTTTTACTCTATTTTTATTTATCCTAGCCCACATAAAATCTAACCAAATCAGTCAGCTCTGAATGCAAAAATTTTCTTCCTGTAGTATAATTGTTCTTTCATTTTCTTGAGAAAGTTACAGAATATTTTCATAGCCACCACAACAACGTAACTTTATCTGGTGATTTTCATAGCGTACTTGGAGTATTTAAATTAAAAGAGTAATTTTTAAGGCAGTAAGTGATTAGAAACATGTACATTTTGTCCTCTATTTATTAATGTAATAGGATAGATGTATATATGGTGACAACTTTTTACACTACACAGTATAGTGACAGCTTTGTACTAGGAGAAGGGTTTCATTAGTTTTTATAATTGTATCAGATTCTATACAGACAAACTTAATGAACTCATATTGTCTTTAATTGTCACCTAAATTTAAATTTATAATGTTCACAGTATAGTCTGAAAGAAAAGCATGTGCCTTTAGGCTAAACACATATAAGTTTAATTCGTGGTTCAGTAACACAGCTCGTAAGTAAGCCAGAATATCAAAATATATACATATTTTCACAGCATTAAATGGCAATATTTTCTCCCTAGAGGTCCTTTTCTGGTAATATAAAGGCCTGATATTTTCTGTAGATAACACATTAGAAAATCAAAATGTGCAGAAGGAAAATAAATGGTATATAAAGATATATAGAGGGATATATAGACATTGACATATACAGATATAGATAGATATCAGGTGTGCATACATCTCTAGTATATATGATGATGTGCTGCATAAGAACAGAACATTTCAATTAGTGATGGACCACATATACAGCATGATGGTCCCATAACATTATAATACCATATTTTTACTGTACCTTTTCTATGTTTAGATACACAAATACTTATTATTATAAGTGCCCACAGTATTCAGTACAGTAACAAGCCACACAGATTTATAGTCTAGAAACAATAAGCTATACTATATAGCCTTGGTGTATACTAGGCTATGCCATCTAGGTTTGTGTAAATACACTTCTTGATATTCACACAATAAAGTCATCTGTGAACACATTTCTCAGAATTTATCTTTCATTTATAATAAAAATGAAATGAGAGAGTTAATTAGTCCATTTTCACACTGCAATAAAGATTCTCTCATAGGCTGGGTAACTTATAAAGAAAATAATTTTAATTGACTCACAGATCCACGTGGCTGGGGAGGTGGCAGGAAACATACAATCATGGTAAGAGGTGAAGGGGAAGCAGGCATGTATTAAACATGGCAGCAGGAGAGCACCAAAGCAAAGGGGGAAGTGCCAGACACTTATCAAACTACCAGCTCTCATGAGAACTCATTCACTATCACTGGACCAGCATGAGAAAAACCGTCCCGTGATCCAATTACATCCCACGAGGTCCCTCACTCAACAAGTGGAGATTTCAATTCAGATTACAACTTGGATTACAATTTGAGATGAGATTTGGGTAGGGATACAGCTAAACCTTATCAGATATTGTTGACAATATAGTATATTACACTTAAATGTTCACAATAAACTACAATACGTTAAAGAGAGTATGTTGAAGTGCCTATTAAAGTAAGTATATTGTAAATGCTCATATGTGGTACTTACTAATATGAATATTACTTTATAAATTTATAGAAGCTAAATCTAAGCTTTTCAGCAATGCAGGATACCCAACTCGACACAATTTCACTTCACTTCTATAGGCACCCAAATGTATTTGTTAACATAAATTAAAACATTAATAAAAATCTTAAATTTAACCAGCCTTCCTTCAAATACTGTGAACAGCTTCCTGGTGCTGCCTTCTTTTGTCATCTGTCACTAGGGTCATATTTTTCCAGCAGAGGTGAGAATTAAAACACATAATTGTTTATATAGTAACGTAATGCTGCAAATATTTACTGAACAACTGTGAAGATGATTAGTAATAGATGTTGAGACCGTATACAGAAATGAATACTTAGATTTTTCTCTAATATGTAGAAATGTGAGGGGAACTTATCTCTCTAAGTATCTAGCATATGATAAGACCTATACATAGATCATTGAACATACTTCTTTATTAAGCAATGGAGTAATGTCCTTTTCTCACTCTGTAGATAAGGAAACCAGCTAAGAAGTTAAGTTACTCCTTCAAGATTACACAAGCAGTGAGACTTAACTGGCATAAGGGGCTTGATAATATAATAATGTTATATAGACCATACAGTTATTACTGTTGCCTCACCATTTTCAAATGAAAATGTTTTAATTGTGCTTATCTGAGAGTTAAAGTCTTTTGATTCATAGTCAATATAATTCATCACTTTCCTCCACAGCAAGATTCTGACTAGTAGCTTAAACTCTGAAGAAGCATTCTTCTCTTTTTCATCTCTTTAATAGCAATAATTCTTCATTAGATATTCTTTTGTACAGTTTTAATTTCGGTGTTTTCTGCAGGTAACACAAGATCAAAATATGCAGAAATAAAATAAATAAGATACGAGGCTTGTCTGCTGTCCATAAGCAGTGCATTGTCAGTGATTCTGTCTGCTTTACTGTGGTCTTCACAGGCATCCTGCTCCCTGACAGTGATGCTGCTATGCCTCAGCAGCGGCTACAAAAGCAGCTTCTAGTCACTAAGTGTCAGTCTTTTTGTCATATAACTGTCCATAATGTCTTTTGTCACAAGCACTTATGTCTCATTACAAGCCTTTTCATTTACTGTAGATTCAACTCTAGCATTGCCAAAGAAAAAAATACTCACCTTGAATGTTTCGTCATTCAAGCCTTTTACCCTCTGGTGATGACTAAAGAACATTGATATACTCAATAAAAAAGGCAAAAAAAATTAAATGTATTTCTGAAAATATTGACATTTGCATATGCCTTAGACTCTAAATATACTTTCTTGAGTATTTTTGGGCATATGAAATTGCATTGCTTTCACTGATATCTTCTAAGGAAATATTTATTTCAAATGGCATCTTAGCATGGTTCCTGTTGTGGGTTTGCGATGTGTAGTTAAGCGATTATTGAAATTCTTATACAATATGGTATACATAAGTCATAGACAAAAAAATTGCTGGTAAACAAAAAACAAAAACATGGGTTTATACAGTCGAACAATAAGTACAGTTGTCTGAATGAAGATGGGTAGTTAGAAAGATGTGGAGACTGAATAATATTCACATATGTTAGCTCAACGGGTGAGCTATTCTAGACCTGAAGCACCATGACTCTAGATAGATATGCAGATAAGTCAACATTATGTACGTTAATATAAAAATAAAGAAACATTAGTTCACGTAAATTTTTAAATGTATCTCCCATCTATTCTTTCTTAATTTGTTCCTTCTTCTGTTCTTATTTCCATTAATAAAGAAATTTGCTTGTTCGGCTTTATTTAATTAGGATAAAAAAGGTAATGAAGACAGGCGTCAAGGTGCTCTGGAAAGAGAAGACAGTCTACTTATTAGAATCTATTATCAAATATAATGATTGTGTGCTCACAGCTACATATCCAGAACCAATTCTAGAAGTCTGTGACTACTAATTGATAATTTGACCAGGAAGAATCAGTTATTTTCAAATATCTTACCTAAAAGGTTGCAATTGCAAACTAATTTTAATGAGCAAATAAACTCACCATTTATAATGTTGATACCTTGGAAGAAGACTGCATGTCAATTTCTCACATATTTATGCTGATAAACAGATTGCTATTTTTTTAAAGTGGTAGATAAATTCAATTGAGGGAAATATATTCTAATGAAATATTTAAAATATTTTATTTGAGTGTGATGTACATAGGCTGAAATAATCTGTACTGAAAACATTTGGACAACTCAAAAGTGGTTGAGATCCTAGATATGTGACAGGACACATTACTAAAGTAAAAGCAGGAAAATTCTCCAACCTTATTGATCTGTGTCACATTGTTTAGTAAACAGCTATAAAAATATATTTTAAAATGTGTCACAATGTCATAAAATAATATGAAGGTTATTATTTACTCTATCCTTAGTGACATAAATCTCTGATTAAATGCAATTAATCAGAACTAAAAAAATTGAGTATCTAAATCTTATTAAGATTAGAAACAAATTTTAGAAAACTTAGGTCAGAGGAAATGGAAAAATATTGAAATCTGCTACATGGTATTATATAAATAATAAATCTAAAAGTACAAAACTAGAATAGTGAACAATGCTGGAAATGTATATATGTGTATACTTAATATAATTGGTTCCCTCTCCCCACTATACCGAAACCCAGAATTTAAATAAAATAAAACATTAATTTAATAGAACTACCAGTTAATTTCCAAGTTTGATTCATTTATATTTAACATATAAATTGTTAAATTTTTGTCAGTTTTCAGTTTTGAGAATTTTCTATTTCTTTTATTCTGAAAGGTTTATTTCATTGTGTCTTTGAATATTATTTTCTACCGGATCATCAATGATTTTCTGTTTTAAAGGTATTTGCGTCTTGTTATGTTGATGCTTCTTATTTCTACATATTCTAAAATACTGTTTTCTGTCACAATATGAGCCTATTTTAATGCATTTCACTTCAGTTTTTGTTCATACCATTGATGATTTAAAGCCATAAAAATTTTACATATCTTTTTCTTTATCTTGGAGAAGTCTAAATGAATAAAAGATTTACCTTATAGGTTAGACATAAAAATATTATTAAAATGATATTATGCATACAAATGTGTGTCAAGGGTACTGAAAGTTTTCTTTTTAATTTGGCAGATACAAACACAATATATGCTTTACACATTTTAAATATACATAAATATGCTTTGTTTAGATATAGTTTACATATGATAAAATTCACTCTGAGTGTAAAACATAATGCTTCTTAGAACTTCAGAGTTAATCAATTTTAAAATGTTTTACTACATCCAAATATAACCTTTAAGTATTATGCCCCATTCTCTATCTCTTGCTTTAAGTGATCATTAATCCTCTACTTGACTATTTTAGATACTTCATATAGGTGAATTTATTCAAAATGTATTTCTTATATTTGGCTATGTTAATTGAGCTTAATGTTATTTTATATAGATTTGTTATCTCTTTCCACATTTGTGTCATTGCTATTATACATATTGCATGCAAACACCTTACACCTCCAACAATACATTGTTATAATTGTTACTTCATATAATTACAGATCTCTTAAAGAAGCTGAGAGAAAAAAAATGAAAGCAAGTATGTATTTGTAGTTTTTTATATTAATATTCTAATTTATGATTTCTGGTTCTCTTCATTTGTTCTTATGAATTTGAGTAACCATTTGATATTATTTCCCTATGGAGAAACAACTTAATTTCCACCTACCTCCTTTGTATTGTTATTGTCAAATATACTACATTTTTATATAATGGAGACCTAATAGTAAGAATAGTGATTTTAACTTTTTTAAATTAGTTAATAGAAAAAAAAGAAATATGCATTTATGCTATCTCATATCATTAAAATACACTTACCATTACTCTGTTCCTCTGTGTGTGGATTTAAATTATCAACTTGCATCATTTGCTTATATCTTGAGAATTTTTAAATTAATTCTTATAAGGCTCTGAAGCTAGGAGTGAATTTGCTCAGTTTTTATATGGAATTAACTTTTTTTCTCCTTAAATTTTAAAGATAAGTTTTGTGGTGGTTCTTTATTTTCTTTCAGCATTTTGTATATATCATTCCACTAACTTCTGGGCTCTGTTGCTGAAGAAACTGCTAATCTTATTGAGTTTCACTTTGTTTAATAAGTTATTTTTTTCTCTTATTGCTTACAAAATTTTCTCTTTCTCTTCCAACATTTTTACTATGCTATCTTGACGTGGTCCTCTTTGCATTTATTCTACTTGGAATTCATTTTTGTGTGTGTGTGTGCATGTGTGAATATATGTGTGTGTATACATGTGTGTATATATGAATAAAATATTACTTTTGATAGTAAAAACTACAATTACTTTTGCACCAACCTAATATATACAAATACATGTGGATGTCCTATAATATCTGTGCATATTTATGAATATATATGAATATATGTCTGTGACCACACATATTTATATATAAACACACACATTCATATATATTCATATGTATAAACACATTTTTTCAACAATTTAGGATCTGTAAACCATTATTTTTTTAAATACGTTTTTCTGTTTCTTTCTCTTTATGACTGTTTGCATTACAAGTACATTGCACATTCAATAATATTCACATTTCTTTGAGTCACTTTTTATTGTTTCTTTCTGTTACTTGGAGTGCAAAATTTCAATAGATTTTTCTTAAATGTCACAGAATGTTTGTTTTGCCAGTTCAAATCTACTGTTGAATCACCATAATGTTTTAAAAATTTTATCTACTGTATCTTCAATCTCTAGAATATCTATTTTTTTTCTTTTTGATGGAAACACCACCAAAATTGACCACTTTTCTTTTCTAGTCATTTCAATAATGTCTACTATGGCCGACATTATGCCATAAGACTTTCTTTAAATGTGATCCATTAATTGGAGTATTAATGGGTAGTGTCAAATAACAAAGATTTTTACTGTTTTTTGTCTCTAGTGTCTGGATAAGGTACTCAAACCCTTGGAATTATCCAAGTGAAAAATGTGTATTCGTTATTCATGAGCAAATTGGATCATGCCTCAGTTTACACAAATGATGTGACTTATCCTGAGTTCCTAGATAGCTATAGAATAGGGTTTTATCAACAGATATGCAATGATTGGAGGCTTGGGACTTTAAATCAGCTCAGGCTCTGTGGAAGGAAAGGGCTGGAGATTGAATTCAATCATGTGACTAATGATTTAATCAACCATGCCTATATAATAACACTTAATGACAACTTTGGACACTGATTCTCAGTGAGGCTCCCTCATGTACAAGTGGGTAACACATTCTGATTCCAGGGAGAGAGTGCACAGAAATTCTATATCTGAGACACTCATGGTTCTTGCCCAATACATCCCTTCATTTGGCTGTTCCTGAATTGTATTTTTTATAATTAAAGTATGATTATATGTGTGGTGTTTCCTGAGTTTTATTATTCATTTAATTAATTAGTAGACCTGAGAGAGGTCTGGAAACCTAAAATTGATAGCCAGTCAGTAAAAATCCTAATTAAAGATGTTGTTTAAAGTGAAGTCAATCTTGTGAAGGAATGAACTGTTAACTTTTGAGTTTTGCAATAACTCTGAACAGCTAAGGCCAGAACTGAATCATGGTTAACCAGTTGGGGTTGATGTCAGAATAGAAGAATTCACAGGTTTTTCCTCCTCTGTGGCCTCCTAGTAAGAAAAGCTGTGGGGAAGGGCTGCATGGAGAAACTCCAAACAGCCTGCCCACTGGAGTGGAGCCTCGAGAAGTTCAAGATGTTTGTAGTAGGGAGGAGCCTGGCCCCCCCTTTTCCTGTATGGAACCTGCAGGGGCCAGGCTAGGAACCTGGGGTTTCAGTGGCTAGGCAGGAAGTGCTGTAGCAGGGACTTGGCCTAGTGAGAGTCCCTGTTTCCCCCTTTTATTCCTTTGCACTCAATAAGACAGAGTTCTAGGCCAGCCTCGCCAACATAGTGAAACCCCGTCTTTATTAAAAGTACAAAACTTAGCAGGGTTCAGTGGCAGGCACCTGCATTCCCAGCTACTCAAGAGGTGGAGGTAGGAGAATTGCTTGAACCCAGGAGGCAGAGGTAGCTTTGAGCCTAGATCACACCACTGTACTCCAGCCTGGGGAACAGAGCAAGTCTCTGTCTCCGGGAAAAAAAAATAAAAACAAAACCAAACAAAAAACCAAAAAACGTTGTCTTACTAACCATTCAAATTGTCTGCAAGCCTTAATTTTCATGGTTGTGGGACAAAGAACCCAATCTTTAGCTGAACGAAGGAAAAGTCCTGCAATACTAGTCAGTGTTTGTTGTTTGCATTATTGATAAGGTATTTAGTGGGAAGGCAAACAAAAAAAAAAAACAAAAAAAAACAAAAAGACAGGAGTAAGAAGTGATCACTATGTAAAAAAGGATATTAAAACATGAATAAAAAATTATTTTGAGGGCAATGGGTAATAAAACAATAATTATCAGGACTTGGGAAAGTTGAGACATTTGTATAAATAATGAGAAGATGAGAGAATACTATAAAATTGGCAAAAATGTGGGTCTCTGGAGACAAGATATTTAGAATTGTTGTCACTTTGAGGGTAATAGAATTTTGCCTTCAAAATATACCTCTCAAAAACACTTCAAATATTTAGAATCCCATTTTTAATTCATTTGAGAAACTTACTAAAGGAGGCTATATTAAAGCCCAAACATTCTTTCAGCAAGTGAATCAAGAGCTACAAATCAATCAACAATTTCTTTGTGACTTCAATGTTCATATTCTTCACTCCTTCACCCTTCATATTTCTTGGACAGCCTAATTTAGAAGACCACTGAAAATTTTCTCTCAACTCTCTGGATATTCTTGTATAAATATCATGAAAACATTCTATATTAATCCCTTTCTGTGTAAATTTAGCATCTCGTTAGTAAAAATATAATACTTATTTAGTCTATGCTACTTTTCATTAAGGTTGACAATGCATATGAAAAAATATTTGTATTTTATAAATTATCATATAAAAATGTTTTTGTTTCTGCTATTCAGTAGGAAGTTGCCACAGTCTTTAAGCCAAGAAAAGTCTATATATATATATATATATATATATATATATATATATATATACACACACACACACACAATAAATTTTACTGTTTAGAAAACCGGTCTTAAATCATTGTGTGGTAATAATAAAATGAATGTTGAACTATGGATTCAGGAGAATTAAGTTCTAGTCTTGGATCTTTTTCTGTGTGACTTTGGGAAAGATATTTTGTTGTCTGAGCTCCATTTTTCTCATTTCTTCAAATAGACAAAGACTTGATAGACAAGACATATATATAACAAGCACACTGAACATTACTCAGGATATGATTGGAACAAAAATTTATTTTTGGTTTCTCATCATTCTTTGAAAATATATTCAACAGAGGAAGGGATTTTCTTTATTACAGTAGGGTTCTGACACCCACAAAAGATTTATCCAAGGGAAGCACATCTTTGCAACACTCAGCCTCCAATACCTTGTATAGCATCATCTTTGTAAGAGGATGCCCATCATACTTCATTTAGACTTCAATGTTTCAGCACTAGACACCCTTCATAGGCAAGTGCATATGCTTTGACCTCATACTGTGTGCCATTCCCTCCTGCATCTATACCTTTATCACTTTGCTAGGACTTATATTACTAACACTGATCCACTCTCTCATGTTGAGGTCCTCTCTAAGACTCGTGCTCCAACACTACATGGCAGGCTGTCACATTATGGAGACGCCCTCCTCTTCTCTTCAGTATCCAACATCTCCATCTGGGTGCCCTCCTAGACATATGCTTTCCTCACCCCACACAGGTTCTGAAGCCCCATGCCAACTACCACCCATTCTCTCCTCACTTAGGCACAGATGCTAGCCATTGTTATCCTTACCTAAATCTTCTTGGATATAATTTTTCATGACTGAAGGAAAATAGAAAAAAAAAAGAGTAGAAGAGAAAGAATAACAGGATAATCTGGCAAACATATTTTAATTGATTCATTCAAAAAATTTAAAGTCTTGTTTATTTACCCAAATAATTACCAATTCTTAATGTCCATTTCTGAATATCCAAGTTTATATCTGTAAACATTTTTGTTCAGGTTGATTACTGTCTTTACCATTATTTTCTGGCCTTTTAAAGTTTGCATTACACGATTGCCTCCATTGTTTTTGATATAAAGTCAGTCAGAATTTATATCACTGTGACTCTATGGGCAATGCACATTTTTCCTCTGCCTTCTTTCAATATGTTCTGTTTATTTTTAAATAACAGTATTTTGATTATTATGTAGCAGGATTTTTTAAGGTACGTGGAGTTTTGTTGAGCTTATTGGACTTGTAATGACGTATAGGAAGAAGGTAAAATTTGATATTTTTTCACCAATATTGGAAAAATAATTACCACTATTTGTTTATCCTCACCATTATCTTTCTCTTTCTTTTATTTGAATCAAATGTCATGTAAGTCAGACTTCTTGAAATTATGCAAAAGTCAGAAATTTTCGTTTGTGCACTACTTGTTTTCTTTCATGTTCTTTAGACTGGATCATTTCAATAGATCTGTCTCTCAATTCAAGCTTTTTCTGCTCTCTCTAATTTGTGGTAAGTCCATCTGTTTATTTTTTCATTTTGATTATTCCATTTTTTCATTCTAGACTTTCCTTTTTTTTTTTACTTCCTATTTTTATAAATAACTTCCTTTTAATCAACAATTATGGTCTCAGTTCTCATTAGGTCACTAAATATTTTTGAAGTTCACCTCAGAATTATATTCTCTCAGCTGCTATTTCTTTCAAATAAGGAACTTTTTCTGTTTCTTTGCATGTAAGAAAACGATTGATTTTCTAGCTTCTTTTGTCTTCTTCTTAAGTGTGTTGATCTTTGTTCCAGTAGCCGAATAATTTTTGAACTCAAAACCAAAATATGCATTTTGCAGCAGGTATAAGTTTTCAGCTCCTGCGGTCTTTTGCTGTGGCATTTTACTGAGAACCTTACAGTTTTTCATATGCATGGACAGTTTAGGTGTAATCTAAGGATTTGAGCAGAGCTTACATGCATACTTTGTGGGTCCTTCAGCTAGAGTTCTTTTCTTTATGGGATATCTTCTCTCAAAATCCAGCCACTCTGGTTGCTTTCTAACTCCATCTTCTGATATTGCAAACCATTGTCTGAGGATTTCTACTTTAGCTATGGGCACTAAGTATCTTGGAATATAGTGTTACCTCAGAGGACAAGACATACACCAGTAGCACTCAATCAATGTATCCCTTCTGTCAAGGGGCACATAGCCTCAAGTTTCCATCCTTTTGTTGGCACTTTTTAGTAATAATGCTTGATATTAATGTATTTTATATATATTCAGTTTTATAAATATTCTAGATTTTTTCGCCTCTATTTTGGCGAAATATATATACGTGGAGATATGTATGGAATCAAAAAAGAAAATAGTTGAAAGACTTAAAATCATATTTGTATTATTTTACATTATGGTGTGAAACAGAGGAGGAAAGCAAAATGATTTTTCATTAAATTTTACTTTAAAAAAATCTTTAGTATTTATTTAAATCCTAAAATTAAACCAGAGAAAAGGATATAGAAAAGTAATAATATAAAATGATCCCCTTCCCAAAAAAAGTCCACTCCAGTAAATGAATAGAAATCATAAACCTAGGAGCCTATTGAGGTCTGTGACAACTCCAATGGGAAATTATTTAAAATATATTTTCATCTTTATATACAACTATACTCTTCTTCCTGCCTGGTATCATGAGTAATTTATTTATTTTTCTTCTTTGGGGAGGTTAAAATTTTTAAAAAATGATTCTAATTAATTATGGATCTTTAATTTCTTCAACTGCTATTTTAGATTCTGGGGTACATGTGAAGGTTTGCTACCTTCACATGTAGATAAACATATATCATGGGAGTTTGCTGTGCATATTATTTTATTACCCAGGTATTAAGTCCAGTAACCAAGTTATCTTTTTCCTCCTTCCTCTGCTCCCACTCTCCCCTTAAGCAGACCCCAGTGTCTATTGTTTTCTTTTTTATGTTCATAAGTTCTTATCATTTAGCTCCTATTTATACATGAGAAGATGTGGAAATACAAGTATGGGAAACACTAGTGTAGTAACAACACCTAGAGTTTGGGAGCAAAAAAGACCTGTCTGTGAATCTCAGCACCAACATTTTCTTTGCTGCCCTGGGAAAGTCCCTTAGTCAGTCTGGGTCTGTTTTTTGTCTTTCTGGGTTTATATAGTGAGGATTTTGTTATTGCCTTACAGGGCCACTTTGAGGATTAAGTAAGATATGTAACATATAATAAATAGGACATATCCAATAAATGTTAGTTACTATCTCTGAAAAATAAAAGAACATATGGTATTTGGTTTTCTGTTCTTGCATTAATTCGCTAAGGATAATGGCCTCCAGATCTATCCATGTTCCTGTAAAAGACATGATCTTGTTCTTTTTAATGGTTGCATAGTATTCCATGGTGTATATATACCACATTTTATTTATCCAGTCTATCACTGTTGGGCATTTAGGTTGATTCCATGTCTTTGCTCTTGTGAATAGTGCTGTGATAAACATTTGCATACATGTGTGTTTATGGTATATTGATTTATATTTCTCTGAGTATAAACCCAGTAATGGGCTTGCTGAGTCAAATGATAGTTCTGCTTTTATTTTTTAATAAATAAACAGATTTTAAAATGTATTTTTATTTCAATCAATATTTAGGGGGCAGGTGATGTTTGGTTACATTAATAAGTTCTTATGTTTGATTTCTGAGATTTTGGTGCACCCATCACCCAAGCAATACACACTGTACCCAGTGTACCCAATGTGTAGCCTTTTATCCCTCATCCCAAATGCCCTTTCCTCTAAGTATTCAAAGTCCAACATATTCTTATGGCCTTGCTTCCTCATAGCTTAGCTCCCATTTATGAGTGAGACTGAGTTATTTCATTTAGAATAATAGTCTTCAATTTCATCCAGGTTGCTGCAAATGTCATTACCTCTTTGAAGAATCACCATACTGCTTTCCACAACTGTTGAATTGATTTACACTTTTACCAACAGTGTGCAAGTGTTCTCTTCCTCTGCAACCTCACCAGCATCTTTAATTCTTTGACTTCTTAGTAATAGCCATTCTGACTGGTGTGAGATTGTGTCTCACTGTGGTTTTGATTTGCATTTCTCTAATAATCAGTGATATTGAACTTTTTTTCATATGCTTTTTGACCACATCCATGTCTTTTATTGAGAAGTGTTTGTTTATGCTTTTGCCCACATTTTAATGGGGTCATTTGCTTTTCTCTTGTAAATCTGTTTAAATTCCTGCTAGATGCTGGATAATAGATAATTGTTACGTGCATAGTTTGCAAAAATTTTCTCCCTTTCTGTAGGTTGTCTGTTTACTACGGTGATAGTTTCTCTTTGTGTTCAAAAGCTTTTTATTTTATTTATATTCCATTTGTTAATTTTTGCTTTGGTTGCAACTGTTTTTGGTGTCTTTTTCATGAAATGTTTTCCCGTTTCCTATGTACAAATGGTATTACCTAGTTTTTCTTCTAAAGTTTTAATAGTTTTCGGTTTTATATTTAAGTCTTTACCAGCACCTAGAAAATTGCTATATTCTCTGAACCTATTTTTACGCTTACATAGCAGTGAGAAACATATCTACAGCCATCTGATCTTGGACAAACCTGGCAAAAGCAAGCAATGAAGAAAACATTTCATATTTAATAAACTGCATTGGGAAAACTGGTTAGCCATATGAAGAAAACAGAAAGTAGACCCCATCCTTACACCTTATCCAAAAATTAACTAAAGATGGGTTAAAGACTTAAACATAAGACCTAAAACCATAAAAACCCTAGAGAAAACCTAGGTGATACCATTCAGGACATAGGCATGGACAAAGATTTCATGACTAAGACATGGAAAGCAATGGCAACAAAAAGCCAATACTGACAAATGAGATCTAATTAATCCAAAGAGCTTTGGCAGAGAAAAAAAAATTATTAACAGAGTGAACAGGCAATTTTTCAATCTTTCCATTTGACAAACGGCTAATATCCAGAATCCACAAATTTACAAACAAAACAAAATAAACAACCCCATCAAAAAGTGGGCAAAGGATATGAACAGACACTTCTCAAAAGAAGACATCTGATGCAGCCAACAGACATAGGAAAAAAGCTCATCCTCACTGATCATTAGAGAAACTCAAATCAAAACCAAAATGAGATGCCATGTCATGCCAGTTAGAATGCAGATCATTAAAAAGTTTGAAAACAACAGATGCTGGAGAAAATGTGGAGAATTAGCAACACTTTTACATTGTTGCTGAGAGTATAAATTAGTTCAACCATTGTGGAAGAGAGTGTGGGATTCCTCAAGGATCTAGAAATAGAAATTCCATTTGACCCAGCAATCCCATTACTGAGTATATAACCAAAGGGTTATAAATCATTCTACTATAAAGACTCATGTGTACATCTGCTTATTGCAGCACTGTTCACAATAGAAAAGACTTGGAATCAACCCAAATGTCCATCAATGATGCCACATATGCACCACAGAATACTATGCAGCCATATAAAAGGATGAGTTCATGTCCTTTGCAGGGACATGAATGAAACTGAAAATCATCATTCTCAGCAAACTAACACAGGAATGAAAAAAACAGACACCACATGTTTTCACTTATAAGTGGTAGCTGAACAATGAAACCACATAGACACAGGGAGGGGAACATCACACACCAGGGCCTGCTTGGGGCTAGGGGTATACAGGAAGGATATCATTATGAGAAATACCTAATTAGGTAACAGGTTGATAGGTGAAACAAACCACCATGGCACGTGTATATTTATTTAACAAACCCTCATGTTCTGCACATGTATCCCAGAACTTAAAGTATAATTTTAAAAAAGGATTTAAAAATCAAATTACATACAAAGTGATAGTAATTTTTTAAAGAACATATAATATTTCTTCTACAATCATTTATGTTGTTTAATTATATCTTCTTATATAATGATAAGATGTCACTATGGACAGACTAGATGGTCTGTGTTAAACTTGATCATTAATTTTTGGTTCTAGCATTAACTTGAACAACCTATGAGAAATTTTTATAAAGGCATCTGTGTTCTGAAATAACTTTCCTAAGCCATGGTGTGCCTTCTCTGCCAGAGCTCAATTAAACACTTAACAATCCCTTATTCCTCAGACTGATGCTTTTGCTAACTTCTGTTTAACTGATATTCCTAAATTTTATGGTCCTTTTTTTCACTCTTATCAGATATAGAATGTCACTATTCTTTCACAGCTAACTGATTCCTCACCCAGTCTTGCTTTTCCCTGAGGCACTAATAGAAAAGATAGTAAATTCATTCACTGTGAGGAATTAATTGGCTGAAAAATACATCAGCCTAGAAAACACACCTGCCTGACTCTGCTGCTATTTGCCTATGAGAGTTAAGAATATTGTAGAGAGGAAGTAGAAAATGGTGTTTCTGTTGTTATTGAACTAGAGCATTGTGGGTTTTGAGACTTGAAATAATTTTCCTCCTGTGTTTATACTGAATATTTATAGCATTTATCTATGTGTCCTGAGTTATTAAATATGATTTATGTGTAAGGGGTTTAGCAAATATTTGTCACATTGAGTGTTTAAAAATATTCGATGACATCATTGTTGCTGTTATGTTACATCAAGTTCGAAAGGGATCTTGTAAGAACACTCTGGGATGCACCCCAAATTTACTGAAAGTCTTTTGTACCTTAAGATATTGCACTAAATACTATGATGCAATAATTTTCCAGGATTTGACATTCAATATTTTCTGAAGTTCTGGATATTTTTTCTTAGAGTCCCTCTGTTTACTATTGGCTTAAATGTGTTTTTTCATAATTTCAGAATTTAAAAATTTTTTCATTTTTTATATATTTAATGGATAAGTATATTATGATAGAGCCAAAATATGTGTTTGATAATATAGCATTTAAAATGTCCAGGATCATTACTTTTTAATGTGTTCACTCTAGAGCTATAAATACTTAGATGAGATACTGTATTATAATTTCCTGCTGGTTTAATTTTTTTTTTAATTTCTTACTGTTTATATGCTCATCTAGGTAACTCTTAATTATGAAAAAGTAAGTGCACAAAAGATATCATTCAATTTAAGCACTAATTAGGCTCTCTACTTGATTTAGCATGATTTCCCCGTCTCTTGTGATGATTCCAATCAGTCAATATGTATATAGATTTGGACACCCAAAAAGTATATTCAAAGTCATTCAGTCTATGCATGAGTGGTTTGCTGGATCCATAGTTGAGCAATCAGCTTTGCTCTTTCAGAAATTTGTGACTTAAACTATAATAAAATGCTTTACATTGAGGTAGATTAATGGTAATGTCCTAGAGAAACATAGGTAAACTTTTGTTCCTAAGGACTCTGAAAGATCTAAGATCAGTGGCATTCTCAAGTCTTTGTGGTTTAATTTTATCTACTTTTCTATGAAGTAATACTGTATCCTTCACAATTTTTTCATCTGTTCTACAGATACAATTTCAATATTTCCTACATGAAAGGAAAAGCAATTTAGTTCCAGCAATAAGAAAAAGTGAAATTTTTATTGTGGTTGAAATGGCAGGAAAATAAAGCCATCGATATCGTCATTTGATAATGATTAAGAGAGCCACCTCTCTTAATAATTTCAGAAATGAATTTGAGCACCAGTGCATGTAGTCACCAAATAATCTCTTTTGAATGAGTGGAAATGGTCAGTGGTCTATTTATAGTTTCAGCTTCCTCCTGGTTTAGTCTTAGGAGGACACAGGTGTCCAGGAATTTATCCATTTCTTCCAGGTTTACTAGTTTATGTGCATAGAGTTGTTTGTAATATTCTCTGATGATGATTTGAATTTCTGTGGAATCTGTGGTGATTTCCCCTTTATCATTAATTATTGCATCTATTTGGTTGTTCTCTCTTTTCTTTTTTATCAGTCTGGCTAGTGGTCTATTTTGTTGATCTTTTCAAAACACCAGCTCTTGGATTTATTGATCTTTTTTGAAGGGTTTTTCATGTCTCTATCTCCTTCAGTTCTGCTCTGATCTTAGTTATTTCTTGTCTTCTGCTAGGTTTTAAGTTTTATTTTATCTTGCTCCTCTAGCTTTTTCAATTTTGATGATAGGGTGTCAATTTTGGATCTCTCCACTCTTCTCATATGGGCACATATTGCTATATATTTTCCTCTGGAGACTGCTTTAAATGTGTCCCAGAAATTCTGGTATGTTGTGTCTTCGTTCTCATTGGTTTCGAAGAACTTCTTTATTTCTGCCTTCATTTCATTGTTTATCCAGTCAACATTCAAGAGCCAGTTGTTCAGTTTCCATGAAGCTGTGCAGTTCTGAGTTAGTTTCTGAATTCTGAGTTCTAACTTGATTGCACTATGGTCTGAGAGACTGTTTGTTATAATTTCAGTTGTTTTGCATTTGCTGAGGAGTTCTTTGCTTCCAATTATGTGGTCAATTTTAGAGTAGGTGTGATGTGGTGCCAAGAAGAATGTATATTCTGTGTATTTGGGGTAGAGAGTTCTGTCAATGTCTATCAGTTTTGCTTGTTCCAGGTCTGAGTTCCAGCCCTGGATATCCTTGTTAATTTCCTGTCTGGTTGATCTGCCTAATACTGACAGTGGAGTGTTATAGTCTCCCATTATTATTGTGTGGGAGTCTAAGTCTCTTTGTAAGTCATTAAGAACTTGCCTTATATATCTGGGTGCTCCTGTATTGGGTCCATATATATTTAGGATCGTTAGCTCTTCTTGTTGTGTCAATCCTTTTACCATTATGTAATGACCTCCTTTGTCTCTTTTGATCTTTGTTGCTTTAAAGTCTATTTTATGAGAGATAAGAATTGCAACTCCTGCTTTTTTTTTTTTCTTTCCATTTGCTTGGTAAATCTTCCTCCATCCCATTATTTTGAGCCTTTGTGTATCTTTGCATGTGAGATAGGTCTCCTGGATACAGGACACTGATGGGTTTTGGTTTTCTATCCAATTTGCCAGTCTGTGTCTTTTGATTGGTGCATTTAGCCCATTTACATCTAGGGTTAATATTGTTATGTGTGAATTTGATACTGCCATTTTGATGCTAGCTGGCTGTTTTGCCTGTTAGTTGATGCAGATTCTTCACTTTGTTGATGCTCTTTAGCATTTGGTATGTTTTTGGAATGGCTGGTACTGGTTGTTCCTTTCTATGTATAGTGCCTCTTTCAGGACCTCTTGTAGAGCAGGCCTGGTCTTGACAAAATCTGTGAGTACTTGCTTGTTTGCAAAGGATTTTAGTTTTCCTTCACTTATGAAGCTCAGTTTGGCTGGATATGAAATTCTGGGTTGAAAGTTCTTTTCTTTAATGTTGTTGAATATTGGCCCCCACTCTCTTCTTGCTTGTAGAGTTTCTGCCGAGAGATCTGCTGTGAGTCTGATGAACTTCCCTTTGTGGGTGACCCGACCTTTCTTTCTGGCTGCCCTTAGTATTTTCTCCTTAATTTCAACCCTGGTGAATCTGACGATTATGTGCCTTGGGGTTGCTCTTCTTGAGTAATATCTTTGTGGTTTTCTCTGTATTTCCTGGACTTGAATATTGGCCTGCCTTGCTAGGTTGGGGAAATTTTCCTGGATAATATCCTGAAGAGTATTTTCCATCTTGGATTCATTCTCTTGGTCACATTCTGGTACACCTACCAAACGTAGGTTAGGTCTCTTCACATAGTCCCACATTTCTTGGAGACTTTGTTCATTCCTTTTTGCACTTTTTTCTCTCATCTTGGTTTCTCATTTTATTTTATTGAGTTGATCTTCAACTTCTGATATTCTTTCTTCTGCTTGGTTAATTCAGCTGTTGAAACTTGTGCATGCTTCACGAAGTTCTTGTGTTTTGTTTTTCAGCTCCTTCAATTCATTCGTATTCCTCTCTAAGTTTTCCATTCTTGTTATCATTTCCTCGAATCTTTTTTCAAATTTTTTTTCAAGGTTCTTAGTTTCTTTGCATTAATTTAGAACATGCTCTTTTAGCTCACGGAAGTTTCTCATTATCCACCTTCTGAAGTCTGATTCCATCTTTTCATCACACTCATTTTCCGTCCAGCTTTGTTCCCTTGCTGGTGAGGAGTTTTGGTTTTTTGTAGGAGGTGAGGTGTTTTGGTTTCGGGTGTTTTCCTCCTTTTTGCACTGGTTTCTTCCCATCTTTGTGGGTTTATCCACCTGTCATCTGAGTAGTTGCTGACTTTTCGATTGGGTCTCTGAATGGATGCCCAGATTGTTGATGATGAAGTATTTCTGTTACTTAGTTTTTCTTCTAACAGTCTAGCCCCTCTGCTGTACGACTGCTGTGGTCCACTCCAGGCCCTGCTTCTCTGGGGTACACCTGTAGCAGCTGTAGAACAGTGAGGGATGCTACCAGTTTTTTCTTCTGCTATTTTTGTCCCAGGATGATGCCCGCCAAATGTCAGTCTGATCAGTCCTTTTTCAGGTCACTCTTTGGATATACAGGGGTCAGGGAGCTGCTTGAGGAGACAGTCTGTACTTTATAGGAGCTCAAGTGCTGAGCTGTGAACTCCGTTGTTCATTCTGGGCTGTTAGGCAGGTGTGTTTAAGTCTGCTGCAGTAGAACTTATAAAACCCCTTTTTTTCCTCAGATGCTCTGTCTCAAGGAGTTAGAGCATTCTTTATGAGTATCCGTAGCACTGTCCTGCCCATCTAGGAGGCAGTCTAGTCACTATTTGCCTGCTGAGGCTCCGCCCTGCTACCACGGGGTCCTCCCTGTTTCTGTGGGCTCTGCCCTGCTGTCATGGGCTCCGCCCTGTTGCTGTGGGCTCCACCCTGCCATCGTGGGCTCCACCCTGTTGGTGGAGTCTCTTTGTTATGGCGGTTTGCCTCGGCAATGACAGGCTGTGTCAGTAATGGGTGTGTACCTCAGTAGGAGCGGAATGCCTCAGTAATGGTGGACGCCCCTCCCCCACTGAGCTGCACTGTCCTGTATTGAGCTGTGCCCGCAGTGAAACTCTCAACCCCGAGCGTTTCAAATCGCCGTTTTTTTTGTCCCTGTAGGGGTGGGACTCGTCAAGCCTGATCACCTGGCTCCCTGCCTCCAAGCCCTTTTTCTCTCTTTTTTTTTAAGTTGAACAGTTGACTCTTTTCCAGGTGTTTCTGTCGCCTGCTGGTAGGGCACCAGGATCTGTGTTATTTCATGTGCAGTGACCCACTGTGCTGGATCAAATGTAGTTTCCCGGGAATCTCCTGGTCTGGCTCACTGTCCAAGTCCTGTTTAATCAGATGGATATGCTAATCTGCCCTCTCAAATCTCAGATTGCTGGTTTAATAGGGCACCCAGACCTGTGTGTTTTGTGTGGAGTGCCGCTGCACTGCGGCACCAGCTGAAAAGGCCACACCAGCTGAAAGGGCTGCGCTGGTGTCCCGTGTCTCTCCCACACCTGGGAATTTCCCCCTTCTGTGGGCAACAAAGATCCGTCTGGAAATGTGGCTTGGACTCACCCTCTGCACCTTCACTGAGAGCTGCTATTACCCTTTTTATAAATATTTTCATTTTCAAATTGTGTAATTTCTATAGGCTGTTTTATATTGTAATTTAACTACAGGATGAAAGAAATTACTAATCCAATCATGTATTGTATAGATTTTTCCCTATAAATATGGTTTTATTCTAAGATACTGTGCTATAAATATATAAAAAAAAAGAAAATTATTTGTTGTGGCTTAAACCAAATTCCTGTTGTCTGATTTCCAGTTTGGTGAAGTCTTTATGTGTGATAAACTATAAAATTTATGCTAATATAAACAGATTATTTCTATCTCTTCTTTTTAATCAGTTCTGTCACTTTGTCATAGAGGAAGATTGCATAGTTACTTAAACAAATAATTTAATTGATTACATGTGTGTGTGTCTGTGCATTGCCCATTTGTGCATATACAATTCTGGACTAGGGCTATAGGATATAATATAGGACCTCATAAGTTTGTCTGGAAAGTAAAATATACACATATCATATATATATATGTCTGATATACATATATGAGTAAAAAATACACATATGAAATATATATACACACACATCTGTGTATCTATATTAACAGACATATAGACGTGTGGAAACATATATAAATAAAGATGTACCACATAAGGTAATGTTTGATAACAGGATATGAACTGCATAATGCTTGAGGAATTGAGATGGTGCATCATGACGAAGAGAAGTGATTTCCTAAGGGATAAATGTGGTACTAAATTCAGAAATAATTGTATATTCGTGGAGAAGAGAGATAGAGGGAGAAAATTATTGAGAAAGTGGGAGATAAAATAACCTAGCAACGAGCATAATATTCTGTGTTTTAGCACTATGTTAAATGCATTACATAGTATTTATTTCATTCTTGTTTGTCTTAAGAGAGAAAATGATATGTCTCTGTTGACTTTTAGCATAACAGACATGATTTCAGTTTTAAAAATAGTAATAACCATGCTGTAAAAATATGGTTATTCTACAATTCTTTTTCAGATTTAGTGTTCTCTGCAACGACTTGGAGATTCCTTTAAAATATCTGTTAAAATATTTATTTCAGCAAGTAATTATTTCAACAAACATCAAATTGTTTAGTACATCTTTGTTTAAATAAGGTTCTTGATTTACTTATGTGAAAATGAGAGATTAAGAATATCAGCTATAAATTACACAATATGACTCTAGAAAGCTCAGTGGGAATAACTTTTAACATAGGCTTTCCAAAAATATATATATGATTTGTTAATATTTGTGTATTTATTTTAAAGTTCTTGACTAAGAGTGAACATTATTGTCTTATAAAGTATGTTAAATGTGCCACAGTAATTTCAACATGTTTTTTTCTGCCCTTTTCTCCCTACAGTATCTTTGACATTGTAAGAAAACTAAAGAGGCTAACAAATTTAAGTGGAAAGGCACCACATTAAAAGAAGAAACACAGCATCTCTCTTCATTAAGTCCACAAAGCTTTAAGGAAGGAGAGTGATGATTGGGTAGAATTCCAAGACCTTTCCTGTAAGGACAGAAGTTGTACTTCATTTTGCTAAGTATCAGAAGATATTTGAGGAGTAGTGAAGAGTCCTTAAGCAGAGTTTCTTTAATGCACATCCATCCCGGGTTTAATCCACATCTAAACCATGGATATCTGTCAGAATTTATTTGTGTTATTTTGTAACTAAGGGAGCAACTGCCTCTTATCTTGCTTCAGTAAAACATCATTGCCTGTAGATGAGGTCTACACATGCCTTGAGTACTACTTGATGATCACTTTCACAATAATAAATGATCTGTGTTTGAACTACATATTTAGATTTTAATTTACTTTTGAACAGGTTTCATTAAGTCATCCACTGGACCAATAAGTCCCATTTAAACCCTGACCTTTTCAGGTTAGGATAAGTTATTTTCATATTATCTATAAACAGATAATAAATGTTATTTTCATCTCAAAATCACAAATTGAGAATTCATTGAATTTTCCATTTAATATGTTATCTTGCATCAATTCTAAAGCAATCTCAAGGACATTGCTTCCTTGAAATTCCAGAATATCACTTTTGAAAGACTATTCAAGTGTTTAAACAGAAAAGAAGACATTTATGGTAGTGGAAAACGTCAACACCTCTAAGAGGATTTCTACCCATATACTTTACCTTAAGGAAAATAGGTGTCAACTTGGAAACAATAAAAATGTCAAGGATCTGCTGACATTTTAATTTTTAAAAAATGTCATAAAGATCAACAATTTGATTTTCTCTTCTTTTTTGCTTTTACTAGGATGGGAATATTTAAATTGTTTACAAAATTTTCCTAAGTAATGTTATGTCTATAATTAAAATAAAAACTCATTTGCTGATATATTCAGTGATAAGCTTCCTATAAAGCATTGTTACATCTTTTCTGTTAAACTCATACAGCTAAACCATGGGACTGAAAGTGCATTTTTTTTTGTCTTTGTAATATTTACTAATTGTTATAACAGACGACTGAGATTAGGGTAATTACTCCTCTTAAATACACCACTCACGGTTTAAAGTTACTTAAATAAGCCTTGCTATGCTACAGAAATCTTAATAAATCAAAGGACAAGCTTGGTCACAGTGACTTGTTTCTTGATTACCTCAAGTCATACACTGGGTAAATTTTGACCATTCTAGCAACTTTCTATATGAACACATTTGATATTTCTACAATTAAATGTCTGTTTAGACACCAGACCTTGTGATTTTTGTCCCACCTGACTTTCTGGCAGATTTCTTCATTTTCTTGACATGAATATGCTACATTCAGATATTATATTTTTTTTCTGTGTCTTCCTTATAGCTGTTCCTTTGGGATAGGCATGGAAAAGAAAACATATCGCCTTACAGTCTAACATTTTATGGGTTTTATAATGCTATCTTAACACACATCACTTTTACTGAAAAGGATGAGTTTCCTTTTCGCTCCTCATCATTTTTTGTCTTTAAATTGTTAGAAAGTGTGAGTTCTAAAGCAAACCTTCTGACTAGGGCACTGTTTTTCCTAAAACTGCATTAGTGAAAGAGAAAATCAGACTTTTCTTGTAGACTACACTGCATCTTCAAATTCCATTTGATTTTAAAAGCATGTAGAGAATTTTAACATAGGTCATATGTAATTTTATGTTCTGACAATCCAAGATGAGCAAGATCATCTCAGTCCCAAGATGATGACCCTGGTATTGCAAAGAAAAATTACTGCCTGTCTCTCTTAATCATGCCAGCTTCTCCACAGTAACCATTATTATCTCAGAAAACTAGCCAACATTTATTTTAATTAGAAAATAAATAATATCTAGTGAAAGCGTCTTATCTACCATGGACCTTAAAGATAGTTAGCTGGCTGATTTTATCTGAGATTAACTTTTACAGTGGGTCCCAATGAGAGTAAACTACTAAAAATATGATTCTTGATTGATTGTTACAGGAATAATTTAGATAAGAAACAATAAGAAGCATGAACAATGAAAGATGATTTATGCTTTAAAAATGCAATTAACTTTTGATTTTATTTATAGCAACAGTTTTACTATCTATTTTTAATAATTATACTATCATTTTTAATTATAAAGGCAAAAATAAAAATTAAAAGTATATTATAATTATGTGCTTATACTGAAAATGAATGTTTCTAATGTTCAGAACATTCATGCAATTCAAATTTTAAAACCCATCATCACCAAATGTACATCATTTATATTCTTCCTCCTTCTTCGTGTTCTACTTTTTACTGCTCCTCCAGCTTTCTTTTTTTCTAGTGGGAGAAAATTAAGGTTCTTTTATTCAGATATTTTTCCACAAGTCATTTAGTTTGAG
The DNA here is from genome assembly GCF_049354715.1 of Callithrix jacchus. Classification (NCBI taxonomy): domain Eukaryota; kingdom Metazoa; phylum Chordata; class Mammalia; order Primates; family Cebidae; genus Callithrix; species Callithrix jacchus. Next base: position 80,633,571 of record NC_133504.1, read on the forward strand.
CTTCAAAAGTGAATTAAAGCCTAGGCCATTTCATTTCTCTACTGAGGCCATTAAAAAATAATGTATGTAGATTTTCCTTGGTAGATTTCACTTAATTTAAGAGTGAACAAGAAGAATCACATCAACAGAAGGGCTAACGAAGTACAAAATCTATGTTTTTAAACCTGATAAATTATCTATCCTCCAAAAGTATTTTTTTTCTGTTACTACTAGAATGTCTCAAATAAAAATTTAGAGTTTCTAAAACTGAAGTAATGTTTTACCCTTTTATTGGGTACAAGAATAATAAGAGAAGCTTGGTTGATCATTTTAAGATACTAAATGTAGGTAATGCAGGACCTTAGATGTGTTTTTCTGAATTTAATTTTTCAGCTACAGTTTCTCTATTTGAATAATGAAAAAGCAACACTTGAATTATAGTAAAAACACAAAAACTCTTTTCTATGGAATAAATAATGTATATGCATATGTTTGGTTAATAAAACTTCTGCTGTAAGTAAAAGATATTCTTGTTTGCATAATAGAAGCTACAAGAATAATCCATTTGAGGTAAAAATATGGTAAAGATTCTATAATTACTACTGTTAGTCACCACTTTAAAAAATAAGCTATATTTTTTAGAGCAATTCAGGTTCGTAGAAAATTGAGTAGAAATTATGGAGAGTTTCTCTATAGCAACTGACTCTATACACAGACAGCTTTCCAAATATGGCCATTCCACACCACAGTTGTATATTAGTTACGATTAACGAGCCTGCATTGCCACATCATCATCCAAAGTTCTTAGTTACATGAGGGCTCACTCATAGTGTTACACATTCTGTGTGTTTCAAAAATATATATTGTGGCACATATTCAACAGGATAATAACATACAGACAAGTTTCACTGCCATGATAATCTTTTGTGTGTGCTCTGGCTATTCATCCCTCCCTCCACTAAGCCCTAGCAATCACAGATTTTTCTTTTTTTTTTTTTTTGAGACAGGAGTCTTATTCTTTCTCCAGGCTGGAGTTCAGTGGCACGATATCGGCTCACTGCAAAACGCGCCTCCTGGGTTCAAGCAAATCCCTGCCTCAGCCTTCTGTGTAACTGGAACTAGAAGTCCATGCCACCACACCAAGCTCATTTTTTATATTTTAGGAGAGATGGGGTTTCACCATGTTGGTCAGGTTGGTCTCAGTCTCCTGACGTCATGATCTGTACACCTCGGCCTCCCAAAGTGCTGGGATTACAGGAGTGAGCCACTGAACCGGCCTAACCACTGACTTCTTGTTTCCATCATATTGTTTTTTCCAGAATGTCTTATACGTATACACTAAGAAACCAGGGACATACTACATACTTTTAGATAGGCTTTCATTAGGATGTTTTAGATTAGGAATATACATTTAAATTTCTTCCATGTTTTATCATGAGAACTAATTTCTTTATACTGAGTAATATTTATATTGAATTTTTTTATATTGAATAATATTCCATCATCTGAATAAACCATTATTTCTCCATTCACATTAAGAAGGACATGTTTGCTGCTTCCAAATTTGAACAACTATAAATAAATCTGTTGTAAATATCCATGTGCAAGTTTTTGTATGGACAAACTTCACTTGAATAAATATCAAGGAGTGTCATTGCTGAATCATAAGGTTGGAAGTATTCTAGTTTATTAAGAGTTTTTTTTAATCATAAATCGGTTTTGAATTTTGTAAAATGCAGTTTTTTTTGCATCTACTGATGTGATGATGTGATTGGTCTTCTTTAGCCTGCTGATGTGATGGATTACACTGATTTTCAAATGCTGACTCTCCCTTGCTACCTGAAATAAATCTTACTTGACTACAGTGAATAATTATTTTTGTACATTGTTGGATTTGATTTAGTAATATTTTGATAGGGATTATTTGTATATGTTAATGATATTGGTCTGTTTTTCTTTAATGTGTCTGTCTGAATATAGAATTATTTGATATTTACAATCAAACAACAAATAGTAGTTTGATAGGTGTCAGCACAAAAGATAGAGCAAAGTCTTTTTTTCAGTTGTTTTTTTTTTTTTTTTTTTTTTGAGATGGAGTTTCGCTCTTGTTACCCAGGCTGGCGTGCAATGGCACGATTTCGGCTCACCTCAACCTCCGCCTCCTGGGTTCAGGCAATTCTCCTGCCTCAGCCTCCCGAGTAGCTGGGATTACAGGCACGCACCACCATGCCCAGCTAATTTTTTTGTATTTTTGGTAGAGACAGGGTTTCACCATGTTGACCAGGGTTTCACCATGTTGACCAGGATGGTCTCGATATGTTGACCTCATGATTCACCCGCCTTGGCCTCCCAAAGTGCTGGGATTACAGGCTTGAGCCACTGCGCCTGGCCTTTTTTCAGTTTTTTAATTGCATTTTAGGTTTTGGAGTACATGTGAAGAAAATGCAAGATTGTCGCATAGGTACACACATGGCAGTCTGATTTGCTGCCTTCCTCCCCATCACCTATATCTGGCATTTCTCCCCATGCTATCTCTCCCCAGCTCCCCACCCCCCCACTGTCCCTCCCCTATTTCCCCACAACAGACCCCAGTGTGTGATACTCCCCTCCCTGTGACTGTGTGTTCTCATTGTTCAACACCTGCTTCTGAGTGAGAATATGTGGTGTTTTACTGTTCTTATGTCAGTTTGCTGAGAATGATGGTTTCCAGGTTCATCCATGTCCCTACAAAGGACACGAACTCATCGATTTTTATGGCTGCATAGTATTCTATGGTGTATATGTGCCAAGTTTCCCTGTCCAGTCGATTATTGATGGGCATTTATCAGGTCTTTGCTATTGTAAACAGTGCTGCAATAAACATTCGTGTGCATGTGTCCTTATAGTAGAACAATTTATAATCCTTTGGATATATACCCAATAATGGGATTGCTGGGTCAAATGGAATTTCTATTTCTAGGTCCTTGAAGAATTGCCACACTGTCTTCCACAATGGTTGAACTAATTTACACTCCCACCAACAGTGTAAAAGTGTTCCTATTTCTCCACATCCTCTCCAGCATCTGTTGTCTCCAGATTTTTTAATGATTGCCGTTCTAACTGGCGTGAGATGGTATCTCAATGTGGTTTTGATTTGCATTTCTCTAATGATATGTGATGATGAGCATTTTTTCATATGTTTCTTGACCTCATATATGTCTTCTTTGGTAAAGTGCAAAGTCTTTTTATCTGTGTACATCATCTGCCGTGATGTAAGTATGTGGAAAGGTATTCCACATCATGTGCTGTCAGGAAAATGGCAATCAAAAGTGAGGTACCATTACGTTGTAGGACTGACAGTGTTTGACTGTGTGTCTTCACCCAAATCTCATCTTGTAGCTCTCATAATTCTCAAGTTTTATGGGTGGGAACCGGTGGGAGATTGTTGAATCATGGGGGTGGGTCTGTCCTGTGCTGTTCTCATAATAGTAAATGAGTCTCAGAGATCTGATGGTTTTAAAAACAGATATTTCCCTGCCCAAGCTCTCTCTGCTTGCCTGCTGCCATCCAAGTAAGATGTAACTTGCTCCTCCTTGCCTTCCAGCAGGATTGTGAGGCTTCCCAAGCAACAGGGAGCTGTAGTCTATTAAACCTCTTATTATTTTTTTTTTGTAAATTGCCCAGTCTTTTGTATGTTTTTATGAAATGAAAATGGAATAATACAAGGATTTTCTCTTTAGTTAAGCTAAAAATGGGGTCCTTGTCACACAACCATGGAAGATAAAGCTTGTGGACACTTTGAGAAGGATAGGGTTTATTGGATGAAAAGGAAATAAAAGGGAAGCAGAAACTCTTAGCAAAGCCAGAGTCCATCTACCTGTTTTCCCACCTCAAAGATAGAATCCCCTGTTACCACACAGGAATAGGAGGGGCCAGGCTAATGCCTCAAACATCCATGGTTCCTCCTTGTCCTCTCAGTGCACAGGCCAGTTTTAGGTTCTCCAGGGACCACTTTATATTTGGGTGTCTCATTCCTCCCTTTAAAAAAGTAGATCTAACTGTTATTAGGATACAGATAAGGATAGGAATGAGAATGAGGATGAGGGTAAAGAGGAAGACCAATCTTAACTCCTTGCTGTAAGGAAGAATACCAATCTTAACTCCCTCAGAGACCTATCTAAGGGTCCCCAGCAGAAAAGGCCCTCTGTCCAAGACTTCAGTTGCATGACTGTTTGGAGTTTGATGGCCTGAAGGCAAGAAGAGATAAACCTAGATATTAGAAAACACAGAGCAAAACAAGAAATGGATGGGTAAGCTCAGCTCTAAAATTGTAGGGCCTTTTACCAGTTTTCACAGGGAGAAGGAGGCTAAAATCCTGACTGGTCAAAAAGTTTACCCTTTTGCTGGCATATTGGGGTTCTGAGTTTCCTTTCCCTGTGCCCCATCCTTAACCAATCAGTTTAAGATTTGGGAAATTATGTCTTCCCTGTTTGAAGGATTCATCTGAGGGGAGTAGTCCATTGTACAGAGACATAATTACCTATTAATAAAGAGATGACAGAGGAGGAGAAATTAAAAAAAGAAGACATTCTTTCAAAGGAGTCCTAGGGGTTCAGAATGCATTCAAAAGGGATGCAGGGATGAATGGCTACTCATCTAGATAAAGGGGAACAGGCATCACTGGTTCCCTTCCTAACAAATACTGAGGGTATGTGAGGGGAGGGAAGGAACAGCATCTTCTTTCCCTCTTCTGTCCTTTCATCCCTGAGTCCTAGTGACCTTTGCAGATGCTACCCACTGATGACAAAGCAGCTTGCACCCATGAAACAGGGAGTGCATAGAGAATAAGAATTATCTGCTTAGGTAATTATAAGCTGTGTCCCCATCCAAATCTCATCTTGAATTCCCATGTGCCAGGGGAGGGACTTAGTGGGAGGTAATTGAATTATGGGGGCATGCTTTTCTCATGCTGTTCTCATAATGAATAAATCTGATAGTTTTAATAACATGAGATCTGATGGTTTTAATAACAGGGATTTTCCTTCACAGCTTTTGCTTTGCCTGCTGCCATCCATGTAAGACATGATTTGCTCCTTTTTGCCTTCCATCATGATTGTGATGCTTCCCAAGCCAGGTGAAACTGTAAGTCTATTTAACTTTTTTCTTTGGTAAATTGCCCGGTCTTGGGTATATCTTAATCAGCTTGAAAACAAACTAATGCACCTTCTATAACATTTTACTAAGAAACATATTTTACTGTTCTTACACACCTTGCATGTAAATCTATTTCCAGTAGTGTCAATTATGTCATAATGGTAACTTTTAACAATTTTTAACTTTAATGTAAAACCTGGTAAATTGTTTTTAGTATGTGTTACTTGCAGCCAAGGTGCAACTCCTTCCAGCATTAGTAAGGGTGTGGTTAGTTCCATATTTTCTCCAGGCCTTACAAAGTTGAACAGTTTGCAAAAACCAAAAAGCAATTTATAACCTCAAAACATTTAGCATACCTTGCACCTGACCTACATAATTTAGTTCACCTATTTACATTTTGACAACATCTGCATTTTACCAATAACCTTTAAGGCTGTTTTTATTTCCCAAAGATTAAAGTCACAAGAACTGAAAGGTACCACATCTTTTATCTTCCCTTTTAAAAAGTATTTGATCCAAGTGCTTATCTTCATTTAGGCTAGTTAATCAGAGCTCTTTTATAACATCAACACAACATATACATAATAACATAGACAGGCAGAAGAAAACCCAGTCACTGGGTGGAGCCCTTTAAGAGATAGGGTTAGGAAAACTTACAGATATCAAACCAGAAATGACTCATTTCCTAAGCCAGGACTGAATCCAGGCCAAACAGAGTCTGAATAAGTCTTGCCATGGGGTTACAGTTCATGCCCCTAGGAAGTAAAACAAAATGGAGACCTGAAGAAAGTTGTCCAGGGACCATACAGGAAGACATGCAACCACATCAGAGTGGCTACAGCTTAAGACTAGCCTCACAAATTCTTTTTCACAATTAAAACTACAGAGAATATAAACAGTGATCCTTATTCTTAGCCTAGAAAAAACATCTTCCAAAAAGAAGAAAAACAAAACAAAAAAAAACTCATTTAAAAGTCAACTTCTGAACCAATGGAAGAAAGAAACGGAGAAAAAAAAAAAGCAGTTTAAAAATACCTAGGAAAGAACCTCTATTCTTACCCAAATGATTTCTCTACCCTGGAGAGAGTTTAATGGCTGTGGGACAGAGTTGGACTCCCTGGCAGTGGTAGTGAGGCGCAAGGAAGGAAAAGCTCATGAGTGCATGACAGGGAACACCAACCAGCCTGCCGTTGGACACCCTCGAGCCATGCATTCTAGCTCCGAACAGGAGGTGAGCAAAGAGCTGCCATTCTCCAGTCCATCCTGTGTGTGCCTGCAACCGTTGGGGTACAGTTTTTTCTACTCTCAGAAGTCTGAGGAGTAAAAGGCTTGGAAGCAAAAGTGAAAAAGGTTTTTGTTGTCGTTGTTTACATTTCACTTATTCTTTCTCCAGCCCCACTTCTGGACTCCAAAAAATGTTGTAGGACATTCTTCTTGGTTCAGCAAAAGACGGGATTGTTGTCACATGACCATGAAAGATGAGACTGGGAGATACTTTGAGGGGTGAGAAGGGCAGGGTTTATTTTGTGAAAAAGGAAAAAGAAGAGAAACAGGGACGCTCATCAAAGCAAGAGTCCTGCTAGCTGGCTTCCAGCCTCACAGATTCAATCCCTAGTTACCACCCAGGAAGAGGAGGGGCCAGGCTCTCCTCCCCTGCTAATGATGCAAACTTCCATAGCTCCACCCTGCTCTCCCAATGCGCAGTCCAGTTGGAGGTTCTCTGGGGACCCCTTTATACTTGACTGTCTCAACTACACACCTATTAGAATGGTAAAATTTCAGAATCTTGACAGCACCGGATATTTGCAAAACTGTGGAGCAACAGGAGCTCTCATTCTTTGTAAGTAGCAAAGCAAAATGGTGCAGCGACCCCCCAGCCAAAAATAATTTGTTGGTTTCTTACAAAAATAAACATACACTTGTCATATAATTAAGCAACCACAGTCTTTCATATTTATCCAAGTGAGTTGAAAACTTATGTTCATACAGAAACTTGCACATGGATGTTTATATTGAGTTTATGTATAATTGCCAAACTTGGAAGCAACCAAAATGTCCTGCAGCAGTTAAACAGGTAAGTAAAACATAGTATATCCAGACAATGGAATGCTATTCGGTTCTAAAGAAATGAGATACTATGACATTAAAAATGGAGGAAACATAAATGCATATTATTAATCTAAATGTGTTTATCTGAAAGTTTATCTGTAATCATGCAGTATGTATGATTCCAACTATATTGCATTCTGGAAAAACCAATACTATGGAGACATTTAAAAGGATAAATGATAGCAAGGGTTCAGTGGAAAGGAAGAGATGAATAGGCAGAATACAGTAGATTTTTATGGCTGTGAAACTACTCTGTATGACACTAATGTTGAATGTATGTCATTTTACATTTGTTGAAACCCATAGAATGTACACCAAGAATTAACCCTTATAAACTATGGAATATGGTTGATAATGATGTATTAATGTAGGTTCATCAGCTGTAACAAATGTAGTTTGTAACATTTGTAATGTAGTTTATTACATACTGATGGGGTATGTTGATAATGGGGAAGGGTGTGCATGTGTGGGGGTAGGGTACAATGGGAAATCTCTGTACTTTTCACTCAATTTTCTGTGAGCCTAAAACTGTTCTAAAAATGAAGAAAAAAATAATTTTTTCTTCCACTTACTGAGAATGTTTTTGTATGTCATGGGTCTTAAATTAATGTTTGATAAGTGAATAAAACAAAATAATAAAAGCTATTTGTGACCAATCTATAGTTAATATTATACTGAATGAGCAAAAGCTGAAAATATTTTCTTTGTAAACAAGCACAAGACAAAGATGCCCTCCCTCATCACTCCTATTCAACATAGTATGGGAATTTCTGGCCAGGGCAGTCAGACAAGAGAAAAAATAGTCTATTCAAATAGCAAGAGAGGAAGTCAAATAGTCTCTGTTTGTAGATGACATAATTCTATATTTAGAAAACTCCAGCATCTCAGCCCAAAATCTCCGTAAGCTGATAGAGAAATTCAGCAAATCTCAGGATACAAAATAGATGTGCAAAAATCACAAGAATTCCTATACACCAATAATAGACAAACAGAGCCAAATCATGAGTTGCTTATAAGCTTAAGGAGTTTTTGGGCTGACATGCTGGGGTTTTCTGTATTTTCAAAGCAACCTTGAATATTGCTCTAAACCTTGAGTTATTCTACTTTTTCTTAACTACTAAATTATTAGGGTATATTACCAAGGTAATTTACAATAACACATAACATTTTCTCACTACCCATTCACTTAAGAAGTGCATTATAGTTATCAAAATAATACATGTTTTAAACTCAAATGATACTAAGATGTTAAGATCAATACTAATATATATATTTGAGATGGAGTTTCACTCTTGTTACCCAGGCTGGAGTGCAATGGCGCGATCTCGGCTCACCAAAACCTACACCTCCTGGGATCAGGCAATTCTCCTGCCTCAGTGTCCTGAGTAGCTGGGATTACAGGCATGCACCACCATGTCCAGCTAATTTTTTGTATTTTTAGTAGAGACGGGGTTTCACCATGTTGACCAGGATGGTCTCGATATGTTGACCTCGTGATCCACCCACCTCGGCCTCCCAAAGTGCTGGGATTACAGGCTTGAGCCACCGCGCCCGGCCTTTTTGAAGCTGCTTCTGTTCGTCCTGGGTAAACTCTAGCCAGCTGCACATCCAGGGACTGAGACATTTCCTCACCAACATTCATCTTCTGGTCTTCAACCTTTGGTGTTGGGTTTCTAGTTTTCTGTATTTTATGTCTTTGTCATTTATAACTCACTTTTCTTTTGTAGGATGCTTAGCCTGCAGTAGTTTCTTGAGAAAGGCCGCATAGAAAGTACGGTTTTTGTAATGCCTTACAAAAAGAAAAATAGCCGCTGTCTCAGTCTTGGTGGTCTCTTTGTTACGGGATTCTAAATTGATAATCAATTGTTATCAGCATTCTTAAGGCATAAACAATTGCTGTTATGTCTCGGTATTAATCTTAAGTAGTCTGAAAGTATTCTGTTCCATTACACCAAATCTGCTTTTTGTGTTTTTTCTTTTTGTTACTTTTACAATTATTTTCTTTATTCCCTTTGTTTCTCAAATTTTAGAATGACAGACTTTGAATAAATCACCTTTTTATTTGTGATGACAGACACTTAGTGAAATCTTTTAATTTTGACCCAAATATTAATTATTTTGGATTTCTAAAAATAATTATCTATCATTTATTTTTCTCTGCTTACACTTTCTTTTATCTTTTTTCCTTTTTCCTTTTTTTTTTTTTTTTTTTTTTTTGAGACAGAGTTTTGCTCTGTCACCCAGGCTGGAGTACAGTGGTACAATCTTGGCTCACCTCAGCCTCCACCTCCCAGATTCCAGTGATTCTAGTGCTTCAGCCTCCCAAGTAGCTGGCTTTACAGGCATGTGCCACCACACCTGCTAATTTTTTTGTTTTGTTTTTAGTAGAGACAGGTTTTCACCATGTTGGCCAGAGTGATGGTGAACTCCTGACCTCAAGTGATCCACCTGCCTCAGTCTCCCAAAGTGCTGAGTTAACAGTCGTGAGCTACAGTGTCTGGATATGCTCGCACTTTCTAAAATACATACAGTTGGAAACTGGACTTTCTACTATAATAGTTCATTTTTCTTTACTATTTTGTATTTCTGTCTTTTCCCTTTTTACTTTCTAGGAGATAGTCTCAACATCATTATGCCATAGGCTTATATAAAATGTCTATTAATCCTTGGCTGTTGATTTGTAATTTAGTGTGAAACATTAAAAGCTTATTGGAACGTGGTGTTTATATATGTGTATATGTGGATGAGAGGGCTTGTTGAATGATGAAGTTCTTTAATCATGGAATTTTATTGTGGAACCTCAAATTGTTTGTGACTGTAGTTTTTGTTACAGTTATTGTTTATTTGTTGTTTTTCTCTTTGTTTTTTAAAATATTTTTAGGCCAGCCAGTTTCTGGAGATGAATTTTCAAATTTCTTGCCTGGTTATATATATCTGTATGCTTTCCTACTGATTTTTGGTGAAAAGCAGAATTATGATATATAACTTGTAGTTTTATTTCCTTCCTTATGGTTATGACAGTTTTTGCCTTCACTCTCACCCTCAGCCTCAACATTGCTATCACCAGTGTTCTTGAAAGTAGAATTACTTTAACTCAATTTTTCCTGAGAACCGCATACCTCAATCACCTTTCCAGGAAGGGATATTCATGTATCTATACGGTTTGGAAAGGGTCTTTGGATAATAACTCCTACTTCAGTAAAACGTTAACAACTAAATCTTAAGCCTATCTACTTGAGGTACTTGGCCATTCTACCCCAGAAAACATTCAGTGGATTTCTGTTGCACAGACACCTTACTTCTACATGTCATCTTCCTACGCAGGCACTTAACTCAACTTTTTCTGTGGTGTAGGTAATCACCCCTCATCCTTCTTTCTGTCTCCAGAAAATGCATTACACTTCTCACCTACTGTCATCTCCCCTTTAGTATTATATGTACTTATAGGTTTATACATTTGTATTTTGTTACTGTCATTTCAAATTACAAGAACCAGAGAAAAGTACACGTTCTGATTTTCATGCTTAATGATTCCCCTCAATTCTTGACCATTGCCTTTGTGAAATCTCCCTTTGCTCTCCCACACAAGGCCTATCAATGACCATGCCTAATGATCTCATTTAAGCTTGTTTCTCCTGGAATTAATTATGTTTGCCAAGTTTTCATTTATATTCTGAAAGTCTTCCCCCACCTTTGGTTTTCATGACTGTATTCTCTATGTTTTCCTAAAAATCTGCTTCTTTCCAATTACAACTTAATTTGTTCACAGGGCAAGAATAGAAAGACTTCAGCATATTTGTAATCCCAATGTATCTGTGATGTATTATTTAAAACCCCTTGAGGATTTGGCGATGCTACTCTTTAAAATAAGTCCAGTCTTCCAAGGAGAGAGAATTATTGATCTATACGCACTGTTCCTTGGGTTCTGGTCGATAAAATTCAAAGAGAAACTTTATAATAATTATTTATATAGTTATCTCATTTCTTTGATTCCAAAATAACTCTACCTCATTTGTAAGGCTTCTGACAGTGAGACAATTTTCCAATTTAGCAACAATCATACTTGTGGATTAGAAAAAATAAACTCATTTACTTTAATGACAGCAAAATTTTGAACTTGTCCTGAGTTAGAAAGAAAAAAATCCAGGCCATTACAATATCACAAGAATAGCATAATAACTATAAAATGTGAATTAGGAAATAACAAAACATTTGAATATCAAGCAACTCTGTCTACTACTTCAGAAAATAATGTTTGGTAATATTTGCCTTAAAATTTTCATTCTCTCAATTATTGTCATTGTTAGCAAATTTAAAATCTGTGGGGAGTGTATATATAACAAGCTAAAATAATCTAAGACTACCAAATCAACCTTTGAATCAAATTGCTTTCCTTTGCAATGTGCATATAATTGTGTATTTGTTTGACAATTTTCAGTAAATAAATGTATAAAAAATAAAAACATTTTATAAATATGTCAATTTCAGTTAATTTATTCTTATGTGAATGTATTCTGAAATATTTAATATTTGACAGATGTTAAGTTACAGATACGAAGTAAACTTAAGGCATTTAAGAATTCTACTTATACATTTTAAATAACTACATCACACCTACCCTGATCTGTACATAGAATAATTTGTTTCACAAAAAATGTATGATGCTGTTGTAAGTTCATAATACTACCTGGTAGTTGCTCTTTTGCTGTAAAAGTAAATAAAAATTTATGACTAAGCTCTGGTTATTTAAATAATAATGCATTTTTTATCATGTGACTGTGTTCTTAGAATTTGTTGTAAGTGGAAACATATGTCAGATTTTCAAAAGGTAGTTATGTGGATGCATTTGATATAAGCTGTAACATAGAGCTTAATTATTAAAGATAATTATTTTGCATTTTGTTTTCAGAACTGCTTTATTTGACCAGAGAACATGCTTTCTGTGTTGGACTGTCTTCCTTTTCTGGTGGGGTTATTTTACCTACAAAGATATAAAGAAAATGCAGAAATATCTCTCTTTGTCCATTTAAGTCACATCAACTACAACAAGATTTTGTAATTATAGAGGTATTTTTTTTCTACCATGTGAACAAATAAAATAAGTGTTTTAGACAAATTCATATTTCCATAAGCTCCTTGAAATAATAATATTTCAGTCTTCATAGAAGGCCTGTAATTTTCTACATTTATAATACATGAATCATGGCTTAGTTTATGATTTGATACTTTTTATGGGTAAAATGTATTTTTTGAAATAGAAAATCCTTTTTATATGGATTGTGTCTAGATGTCATGGTAGACAGATTGATGCCAAAGCCTGTTCACATACCTGTTACCTATGAAGGAAAAAAAAAAATAAGAAATATCTGGCTGAGCATTGCTTTTCATTTTCTTTTTTCAACTATTTTTCTACATCTTCTTTTCCTTTTCAGTCTGTATTTCAGCTCCCAATCTCCTTACTCCAGAGTCTGTCATTCCTTGTTTCTGAAATGTCTTCTTTGAAGTCTCCTTGAATTTACCCCTGAGCCCCAAGATAAGAAAGCTGCTACCTCTTCATCTCATTATTCTCCTCAGCATTCAATAATAGTAACAATTCTTTTAAGCCCCATTCCTGATGATTTTCCACATTCTGTGATCTAATAGGTGACTCCACAATTTCTGTAGACCTGTTTTCATCAAGGTTACCGCTGACTTCTACTTGAAATATGCAGGGAGTCTTTTAAGTCTACCCCTCTCTCTCTTTCTCTACTTCTCTTCCTCCCTCTTTCTCTCTGTAATATTTGGTAACATTAGGCTTTTTCTGTGTGAAACTCTGTGATGTCATGCTACTCTACTATTCTTTCCTACTTCTTTATCTCAGTTATCAAATACCAATTTTCAGTCAACTTGGTAAATTTCCTGCTGGGATATACTCTTTAAGGATTGGCATTCACTTAAGGTACTGCTTTGGTGCCTCTTTTTTCTTTTTATATACATACTCTTTCATTCTCCCAGTTGTTGACAAATATTTCTTAAGTTGCTACATTATTCTATATACTTAGTTATGCCAGATAAAAATATAACATTGACTCCAAGGGTCAGAGCCTAATGAAGAAAGCAAACACTAAAAAGACACAATATTGTGTGATAAATGCCAGCATTATGCATGTATATCCAGGAGAATTTGTTCAAAAGGTATTCCAGTTAACTCCATAAGAATGACATCTAGGCCTAAGTTTAAAGAGTAGAGAAATCAATGACCAAGTGAAACAGAATTAGAGTGACTGGACACAAGGGGAAAGCATTATGCAAAGGTTTGTTGTACGTGTGTAAATAACAGGATACTTTTTGTAACTAAAAGTGGATTAATATTATTATATCATTGAACACATGTAACAGTGATGTGAGAGATAAAAGTTAAAGAGATAGGAAAATATTAGAATATAAATGTTCTTCTGTGACATCCCAAATAGTTTGGATTTTGTCCCAGCAGTGACTAATAACAACCTAACATTGTCAGGGTTAGCACTCGTATTAGCTGATACTAGGCTACTGTTCTGGAGTGTATATATTTTTTTTCTTTTTTTTGAGATGGAGTCTCACTCTGTCAGCCAGGCTGGAGTGCATTGGCACAATCTTTGCTCACTGCAACTCTTGGGCCATTTATACTTATAACATTGGATTTAAGTGCAATGAAACTAGATTTAGAAAGGCCAGCGTGAACTATTTTCATAACCCAACCAAAAAATCGGCAGTGCGAGCAAGCATAGAGAGGAGTGGATTAAGGAAGGCAGAATTTTCCATGATTAACTGACCAGATGTGTTCAGTGAGGAAATATTCTAAAATGTTTTCCAAATGTCTTGTTTTACTACTAGTAAGGAAATGCTGCAAATTCACTGGCAAATTAAAAACAGAACACAACTACTATGTTGTGTGTGTGTGTGTGTGTGTGTGTGTGTGTGTGTTTCTCCTATTTTTTTTCCTTCAGGGAAAGAGAGAAAATAAGTAGTTTGAGACTATCTTAACATTTTAAAGATACTAATGCAGAAATGCTCAGTTTGCAACTGCATTTCCTGTTTGGAATTTAAGATAGCAAACTTGTCTGGACTTCAGATATAGATTTAGAAATTATTTGCATCACAATGATAGATAAAACCTTGAGAATTGATTAACCTACCACATAGAGAACATGGAATTAAAAGTCAAATATGTATTCCTGGTTAACACTATTAATGTTCCAGAGGATTACCAAAAATAAATCAGAAACTGTATGCAAAAAGGCACAAAATTAGAAAAAGATGTTCTGTGAATCTACAGCATACAAGTATTTTGAGCACCACATGGCTAGCATTTTTACCATGTCTGGGAGTAATGTCTCGGAACTGTGAATTGAACTTAATAGCAAAGAGTTTAGCCATTAAGTAGCTAGTGGTGATTTGGGGATAAAGTGACAGTAGTAGGTGCTCGCTTGCTACGTCTTACGGGGTGAGTGGAGAACAGTAGCGATGGCTTGACTTTAAGAAACAGAGGTATATATACTGTGTCATTAAATAAGAATTTCTTGTTTATCTTTGAGATATTTTGTAAGTATTTTGCCTAATAATACACATAAGCAAACATTCCAACAAAAAGTGAAATATTTCTTCTATGGGTAAAAGAGATAAATGATACTGTACAGATCTTAAAGGGACAATTGGAGGTGAAATAATATTGTTGAAGAGATTTATAGATAGATATATCTGTACATAGGCACATGTATGTTAGTATATATATTCATATACATATGCATTTGTACATATAAAAACACACATGTTCTTTCTTTTATGGAAGGTACCATACTACATATATACATACACCCACACAGCCATGCACTTTTGCTCCTAGAATATTTAGTTTAACAATGTACTCTGAATCACGCATCTCATTTCAGAGAGATTGCCCTCCTTATTTTTTATAGCTGTCTATTATACCAGTGTGTGGATGTATCCTGAGGTATTCAACCTGTCCCTAGGCATGGTATTTGCCCCACACTTCACTTATTTTACTATTATGAATAATACTGTGATGAATAGCCTTGTACACATGTTGCTTTCATGGTGGGATACATATATTCAGGAGGAGTTCCTAAAAATTGGAACTGCTAGTTTAAAGCCTAAAAACACACTGGCTTTGCCAAATTCTACTCCATACAGTTTCTTTCTTTCTTTCTTTCTTTCTTTCTTTCTTTCTTTCTTTCTTTCTTTCTTTCTTTCTTTCTTTCTCTTTCTTTCTCTTTCTTTCTTTCTCTTTCTTTCTTTCTTTCTTTCTTTCTTTCTTTCTTTCTTTCTTTCTTTCTTCTTTTTTTTTTTTTTGTTTTTATTTCTTTCATTTTTTTTTAAGTGGAATCTCACTTCTTGATCCAGGATGGAGTGCAAGAGCATGATCTCAGCTCACAGCAAACCTCCTCCGCCTCACAGGTTCAAGCAATTCTCCTGCCTTAGCCTCTCTAGTAGCTGAGATTATAAGCATGTGCCCCCATTCCTGGCTAATTTTTGTATTTTTAGTAGAGACAAGGTTTCACCATGTTGGCCAGGCTGTTCTTGAACTCCTGACCTGAAATGATCTGACCATCTCTGCCTCCCAAAATGCTAGGATTACAGATGTGAGCCACAATGCCCACCCTTACAGTTTCTAACACTATACACTCTCTGTTTCAATGTTTACAAAAATCTGTTTCTTCATAGACTAAACAGATTCTATTGTCAAGCTTTTATTTTACTCATGTTTTTAATCTGATATAAGAAATCGTATCTCCACATGTTTTGTATTTGAGATGTGCTATGATCTAAATATTGATGCCCCCCACAAAATTCATATATTGAAATACTAACATCCAAGGTGATGGTATTAGGAAGCAGGACCTTTGGGGTGTGATTAGATTATGAGAACAGAGACCTCATGAATAGGATTAGAACCCTATAAAGTGGGCTTCAAGGATCTTGTTTGTCCTCTTTACCATGTGAGAACACACCAGAAGACGTAATCCCCAGATGCTGAATTTGACAGTACCTTGATCTTGGACATCACAGCCTTCAGACCGAAGGGAAATAAATTGTTATTGTTTATAAGCTATCCAGTTCACTGTGTCTTAGCTGTCCAAACAGACTAAGACAGTTGATATAGTTTGGCTATATACCGAGACAAAATCTCATCTTGAATTGTAATCCCCATAACCCCCATAATTCTTGTTTGTCAAGGGAGAGACCAGGTGGAGGCAATTGAATAATGGAGCCAGTTTCCCCCCTGCTGTTCTTATGACAGTCAGTTAATTCCCATAAGATCTGGTGATTTTGTAAGTGATAGTGCCTACTGCATTCATTCTCCTTCTGCTGCCTTGTGAAGAAAGTGCCTCGTGAAGCAAGTGAAAAGAGGCAACCCCTTCAGCTACCACCATGATTCTAAGTTTCCTGAGGCTTTCTCAGACATACTGAACCGATCAATTAAATTATTTCCTTTATGAATTACCCAGTCTCTGTTAGTTCTTTATAGCAGTGTGCAAACAGACTAGTGCAGCAGAATTTCATTATGATTAAGGTTTAATATTTTTTGTATGATTAAAGACCATTTGCATTTTTTAGATCTATTTTTTACCCAGTTTTCTTGAATTTCTTGGATTTCAAACTCATTTATTCAAGTAAAATAACTCTTGCTTGAATCTGTGACATTAAAGTCCAAATATCTCATATTTATTTTGTTTTGTGTTTTCTTTGGTCATGCATAAGTTTTTGTAAAACATACTTTCAGAAGCATCCTTTTTTAAAAATTTTTGACTCCGTTTAAATTTTTTTATTTTTATATTTTTTACCTTGTTAGTTTATCTTTTCTGTGTATATATATATAGCACTTTAGGTTCTGGGGTACATATGCTGATCATGCATGATTGTTGCATAGCTACATACTTGGCAAGGTGGTTTGCTTCCTCCATCACCCTGTCACCTGTAACTGGTATTTCTCCCCTTGTTATCCCTCCCAGCCTCCCCATCCCTGCTGTCCCTCCCTTAGCCCATCACCAACCCCAGTGTGTGACGCTCCCTTCCCTGTGTCCATGTATTCTCACTGTTCAACACCCACCAATGAGTGAGAACATGTGATGTTTGACTCTGTTTAATATTTTGTGTGATCTCATGGATGGACAAGTGCTTTTGACGCTCCATTTTCAGTTGACAATAAAATCAGTTTTCTGGCTTTTCTGTTTTCTCTTTAGACAAGGGCCCTGTGTTCTCTTCCTGTCAGTGGGCCATAGGGAACACCCCATTAGTCCATCAGTGCAGGTTTGGGGAGAGAAAGCAGGGTGGCAGGAGTGGAAACCATGGGCATTTGAGCCACTTCTATGTGTAAGTAACTTGTAGCTTCAGGACCTGCTCCAGCACAATCACATATATATATATATATATATCATTTCCATTTGGTGATGGAATGCTGCTAGGCATAATCCACCTTATGGCTAGATGGGTCAGAATGCACCCATTTCATGATAGGCAATTCAGGTTGCATGGTAACTTGATGACCCATAGTCAAACATTTAGTTTCTACCAAAGCCCAGTAACAGGCCAAGAGCTGTATCAAAAGGAGAGTAGTTATCTGAAGAAGATGGCAGGGCCTTGATCCAAAATCCTAGTGGTCTCCACTGTGATTCACCTATGGGGCCTGCCAAAGGCTGCAAACAGCATCCCTATCTGCTAGAAACATCTCCAGCACTGATATATTTGCCAGATCATAAGGCCCAAGTGTCAGGGAAGCTTTCACAGCGGCCTGGACCTGTTGCAGAGATTTTTCTTGTTCTAAACCCCACTCAAAACTGGCAGTTTTTCAGTTTACTCAATAAATGGCCCAGAGTAACACACCCAAATGTGTAAACCCCAAAATGCAAATATGCCCACTGGGCATTGTGATTGATTCTTGGTTATAGGAGGGGACAAATTCAACAACTTATTTTTCACCTTAGAAGAAATATCTCCAGAGGCCCCACATCACTGGACCTCTATTTTGCTGAGATAGAAGGTCCCTGAATTTTAGTTGGATTTGGTTTCGCTCCTCTGTCAAGCAAATGTTTCACTAGTAAGTCCAGTGTGTTTGCTACTTCTTGCTCACTAAATTCAATCAACATTATGTCATCAGTGTAATGGTGATATCTTGTGGAAGGGAAACCTTATCAAGTTCTCTGAACAAGATTATGACACGCAGACAGAGAGTTGATGTCCCCCTTAGACAGGACAATAAAGGTATCTTACTGGCCTTGCCAGCTGAAGGTAAATTCCTTCTCATGGACCTTAAGGACATGAATGGAGAAAAAGGCTTTTGCCAAGTCAATGGCTGCATACCAGGTACCAGGGGATGTGTTAATTTTCTCAAGCTATGAAACCTCATTCAGTACAGGAGTTGAGTTTGAAGTCACCACTTGGTTAAGCTTATAATATGCATCTCTCTAGTCCTTCCTGGTGGCACTAATCTCCTCAATCCCTCCATGAATGTAATATTGTTTTTGATTTACAATTTTTCTAGGTAGAGGCAGCTCTAATTGCTTTCATTTGGCCTTTCTCACCATAGTAGCCCCAATCTACCAGTCAGGGAGCCAATGTGGGGGTTCTGCCAGCTGCTAAGTGTTTCTATGCCAAATATGCATTTTGACACTGGGGAAATGACCACATGATAGGTCTGGGGACCCACTGGACTGGCTGTAACTATGACCTGAGCTAAAACTCCATTAATTACCTGACCTCCATAAGCCCCTACTTTAACTGGAGGACTGCAGTGATGTTTTGGGTGTCCTGGAATCAACATCAGCTCAGAGCCAGTGTCCAGTAGTCCCTGAATTCCCTGACCATTTCCCTTTTAAAAATTGCTCTGGTAAAAGACTGGAGGTCTCCTTGGGGATGTATGGGAGAAACATTCACTGCATAAACTGTCAATGATGTAGTGGGGTACTTCCTCAAGGGCATGCACAATAGGCCATCTGCATGCTGAGTAGCAAAAAGAGCCAGTCTGAGTTCCAAACTGAAGAACTTGGAGTCCCATGTTCGAGAGCAGGAGTCATCAAACTCAGGAGAAAGATGTACACTGGGAGGCTAGACCAGTCTCTCTTTTCACATTTTTTTTGCCTGCTTATATTCTAGTCAAGCTGGCAGCTGAATAGCTTGTGCCCACCCAGATAAAAGATGGGTCTGCCTTTCCCAGTCCACTGACTGAAATATTAATATCCTTTGGCAGCACCCTCCTAGACATACACAGGATAAATACTCTGTACCCTTCAATCCAATCAAGTTGACAGTATTAACCATCACTGAAATTTTTCAGTATTTACAAAATAACATGATTTTTATTGATATTGCATGAATCTGTAAATCAAATTGAGAAGAAAGACATCTTGACAATATTGAGTCTTCCTGTTCATGAACTATTTATTTACTTAGCTCTGTTTTGATATATTTTATGCAGTTTTGTAGTTTTCTTCATATACTCTGTACAAATTGTATTAGATTTATATTTAAACATTTTATTGAGGGGGGTCTATCGTAAATAGTGTCATATTTTTAATCTTAAAGTCTTATTATTCATTGCTATATAAGAAAGTGATTGACATTTTTACGTTAACCTTTTTTATTTCAAAGTTGTCATAATTACGTAACATTGCTATTAGTGGATTTTTATCCAATTCCTTCAGCTTTTCTACAGTGACGATAATATCATAAATAAACATGTCAGTTTTATTACTTCCTTCTAAATCTACAAACCTTTAACCCCCTTTTCTTGCTCCATTGCTTTAGCTAGGATTTGCAATGTGATATTGAATAAAGTGGATATCCTTGACTATTCTCAGTTTTGGGTGAGATGCTTCAAGTCTCTTAACATAAAGTATTACATTAGCTGTTGGTTTTCCTAAATTTCCTATATCATGTTGAGGAAATGTCCTCTACTAAAAATGTTATTTAAATGTCAATGTCTTTATATGACTTTTTCATAAAGAAGTTTATTCTATAATTATAATATAATCTTTGAAAA
Source organism: Callithrix jacchus (assembly GCF_049354715.1). Taxonomy (NCBI): domain Eukaryota; kingdom Metazoa; phylum Chordata; class Mammalia; order Primates; family Cebidae; genus Callithrix; species Callithrix jacchus. The sequence goes on from NC_133504.1 coordinate 80,653,810, forward strand.
CAAAACAGTTTTCTTTTAATTCTAATTAAATAATGATATTGCTATTGTTAATGCATACTTTTTTTTTTTTTTTTTTTTTTGAGATGGAGTTTCGCTCTTGTTACCCAGGCTGGAGTGCAATGGCGCGATCTCGGCTCACTGCAACCTCCGCCTCCTGGGTTCAGGCAATTCTCCTGCCTCAGCCTCCCGAGTAGCTGGGATTACAGGCACTCGCCACCATGCCCAGCTAACTTTTGTATCTTTTAGTAGAGACGGGGTCTCACCATGTTGAACAAGATGGTCTCGATCTCTTGACCTCAATATCCACCCGCCTCGGCCTCCCAAAGTGCTGGGATTACAGGCGTGAGCCACTGCACCCGGCCTAATGCATACTTTTTTTAATTAAATTTAATTCTATATCTGTCCTCTGCTTTGTCTAAGCAACTTTACTTCTGTTTTGAAGCATAACAGAATATTGAAACTATATTAATGACATAGAAAATGATAAATATTATTCTTGGTACTATTTACATTCTTACTACCTTAGAAGAAGCAGTGAAAGTGGAGTGCAGTTAATCTCCTGAGAAACTGACAGAGAAACACACATAGGAAATGAATTCAGAAGTGGTAGTTGTTGAGCCTACGACAGTTTCCTCCATGAAAAGGCAGAAATGGAAGTCACTTTGAGAAGTCTATTTTTCTCAAAAGAAGAAAGTTTTCCCTTCGATGTGACAATGCATGGAATAAGGATATGCGTACTATGCAGAATCCTTAGAACTGGAAAATTTTAATTTTTGTAAATGTAAACTGCAATGTTTATATTATATATGCCCGTTCTGAGCACTAAAAGTGACTAATTTGTCACTTTGATCTTATATTAAAATTCTCCTACAATAAAAACTTACACTTATCTGCATTCTAGAAAATTACATTTCAAAAATAAGTCAGGAGATTTAATTGTAATTTTTAAGATTCTTTGATTATAGAGTCATCTTTCAAAAGAATTTTCAATTCTTATGACTCTAAACTAAATTTCATTTAATTTTAGTTATTATTTTTCCTTATTGTTTGTCTAATATTGTGATTCTCCATGATTTTGCAAAAGAGTAGTCTTAGCTATTAGCCTTTAACTTTTAATTTCACTAAACTCAATATAAAAACGCAAGAAAATATTAATTTTCTCTCTCTCTCTCTCTTTTTTTTTTTTTTTTTAGGTGGAATTTTGCTCTTGTTGCCCAGGCTGGAATGCACTCTCTGTGGTATCAGGTTACTATTTTAGTCGGTTCTCGCACTGCTCATAAAAACATAACTGAGGGCCGGGCGCGGTGGCTCAAGCCTGTAATCCCAGCACTTTGGGAGGCCGAGGCGGGTGGATCACGAGGTCAACAGATCGAGACCATCCTGGTCAACATGGTGAAACCCCGTCTCTACTAAAAATTACAAAAAGTTAGCTGGGCACGGTGGCGCGTGCCTGTAATCCCAGCTACTCAGGAGGCTGAGGCAGGAGAATTGCCTGAACCCAGGGGGCGGAGGTTGCGGTGAGCCGAGATTGCGCCATTGCACTCCAGCCTGGGTAACAAGAGCGAAACTCCGTCTCAAAAAAAAAAAAAAAAAAAAAAAAACATAACTGACACTGGGTAATTTATAAAGGAAAGAGGTTTAATCGACTCACAGTTCAGCATGGCTAGGGAGGCCTCAGGAAACTTATAATCTCAGTGGAAGGAGAAGTAAACAGGTCTTCACATGGTGGTAGGGATGAGAATTGCCAAGCAACAAGGTAAAAGTCCCTTATAAAACCATCATATCTCATGAAAACTCACTTACTGTCATAACAGCATGTAGGTAACTGGCCCCATGAATCAATTACCTCCCACCAGTCCCTCCCATGACATGTTAGGATTATGGGATCTACAATTCAACGTGAGATTTGGATGGGGACACAGCCAAACCACATCAGAAGGTGTCTCACTATATTGCTAGGGCTGCTCTCAAACCCCTGGGCTCAAGTTATCCTTCCAACTTTGGCTTCTTGAAGGACTGGGATTACAGGTGTGATCCATATCTCTTGGACGGTAGAACTATTTTTAATGAGTTTTCTACAGGTTGCCAAAATGAATCAGTAACTGGCTGGTATAAAATAATTAATTATAACCATGTTGATCAAAAGTGATTTTTTCTCCAATTTCATAATTTATTTATTTAAGCCTCCTGTGGAGTTCAGCAATATAATAGCCAGTATAACTCTGTGAACATCAAATAATCATAATTTTTCCCTCTCAAGGGCATTGAAGCCACAGAGGCCAAATATCAAGGTATAAACCAGAGTAAAAGACAATTAAATTTCCATCACCACTCTATACTAGCAAAGATGTGTAATAACACTCAAATAAATCTAAACATTAAGAAATTTAACATAATTAAATAATTGTGATGCAGCTCACAATTATTTTATCCATATTTGGACTATGTGTTGTAGAATGATTAGGTGCAGGACAAATCGGAGAATGAACACCCCAGTGTGGGGTTTGGTAGAAAGCCAGGGAGAGGTGGGATGGGCAGGGCCATGATTTGGCTATTAAGAAAAGCCAAAAATAAAGAAGAAAGGAAAACAGGCAAAGAGCATCTCAGATCAAAGAGAGACAAAATAATGTCAAAACCAGGCCACTTTGACATACCTGAATCCAAGTATCTCTGTCACAAAAGATATAAATCTCTGAGATTCAGTTTTGTTTTTTAAAAAAATATTTTAAAGATTTTAATTTCTTATACCAGTTTTTGGTTGACAGAAATATTGAGAGGGTAGAGAGATTTCCAATATATCCCCTGCCTCCACACATGTATAGACTCCTTCATCATCAACATCCCCCACCTGAGTGGTCCATTTGTTGCAATTGATGAACTTCTATTGACACATCATAATTACTCAAAGTCCAAAGTTTATATTAGGGTTTACTCTTGGTGTTATGTATTATGTATATAGTGTATAATGTTAGGTATCCAGTATTAGAGCATCTTACAAACTATTTTCATGTCTCTCACAATTCCACTTACAGTCCTTGGCAATCACTGATCATTTTACTGTCTCCACAGTTTTGCCTTTTCCAGAATGTTATATAGTTGGAATCATATGGTAGGTAGCTTTTTCAGACAGGTTTATTTTGTTTAGTGATATGTATTTATGGTTTCTCAGTGTTATTTTGGAATAATAAGAATGAAATAACTTACTATATTTTAGTGCTAAATAATATTCCATTGTCTGGAAGTACCATAGTTTATTTACTAATTTGCCTACTGGAGGACATCTCTTAGTTGCTTTCAAGTTTCAGTAATCATGAATAAATTTGCTATGAATATCAGGAAGCAGGATTTTGTGTGGACATGTTTTCAACTCCTCTTGGTAGATACTAATTGCTGGATTGTATGATAGAAGTATATTTCATTTTGCAAATAACTGCCAAACTCTCTTTCAAAGTGCATCATTCTGCTTACCTGTAAGTGATGAATGAGAGTTCCTGTTGCCTCACATCTTTATCAGCATTTGATGTTATCAGTTTTCTGAATTTTAGCCATCCTGGCTAGTTACTAAAATTTTGAAAAATATTTAGGCAATATGTAACAAGAATTTTTCTTCAGGCTTTCACTTCCTGCAAGCAGATATTATTTGTTTCACCAATAATAAAAAATAAATATGATTATCTATTTATAATTTTATTTGGCATAACTTCATAGCTATAGATTGAATCTACCATTTCATTATAATCTAATATTTTAGGAATTTGAAGAAAATATTTTATGAATTTATGTATTTTTAATTATGAGTGTAATATGTACCTAGTAAGAAGTAAACTAACTACATCACAGAATCTCATAAAAATAAAAATGTATTTATTTTGCTTATATATTATTTATATTGATTTTAATATATATATTTCTAAAGCATAAGCATATAAATTATAGTATATACATATTAGGATATCAATTCAAAATGTTAAAAATGTTCATTATTTTATATTGATATTGTAAGAAATATTTTTCTTATAAAATATATAAACTTTATTCATAGAATAAACAAATCAACACTATTTAATGAATTACGTCATGCTAAGTATTAGTTTATTTTCAATTTTTATATTAAGGATTAAACTCTCAAAGGAATATATTAATTATTGATAACACCTAGGCCCTGTATGTTTTATTTATTAATCATATTTTAATATCTGGTAGTATTCAACATTATTTTGGAAACTCTGTTTCCAAAATCTTGAGGCTAATCTCTCATGTTGACTCTGTCTCATTACTTTGAGATGGTGTAGTTCTTTTTAAGTGGAAAAGAATCAGAGACAATGTCAGTTTTATTACACACACTCTCCACTTACATTAGTAAATATTAAGTCCTCATTGTGGTATATCTAATATTCAAGAATAAGGTATAAAATTTTACAAGAAGTAAACTGGATATTTGGCAAACTTCGTTATTTTCTTTTACATATGCTAGATATACATAGTGTGAATATACACAAGGATTTTTTTCTACCTTGAAAGTCTAGGTTTCCTAATAATACTACACATCTATATTTTCATTTTCCTTAGCTATTTTTTTCTTTCTTTTCTTTATTCATAATATCTAAAAAATGAATAATGCATGTTATGTGATCCTTATACAAATGAAAAGTGATTTTACTTGCCATAAAAAATATATTTTAATTAAATTATTACTTAAAATACATTTAAAATGCAATAAACGCTTAGGTTTATGATTGATTATATGTATAATAAGCACTGAAACCTGTAAAGTGAAATATTTTATATAGGTAAAATAAATTGAGTAATAATTATGTTTTCAAATGAAGCATCTTCAATAACAGAGATAAGTTTCAGAAAGTGATTCTTTAAAGATAGATCTTTTAAAATTAAGAAATAAAGTTTGGTTATTTCATTTTTTCTGTTTAGAATGTATTGTGTGTTTAATTTTTTTAAAAAGAATTCTTGTTCTGAGGTAAAAATATTATTGTCACAATTTACCACAGATTAAGTGGGAAAGTAATTATTTCCCAGACTCATTGAAAGGAATTTTTAAAATTCAATTTATTTCATTTCAATAATCACATATTCAAATTACCTACTATATCTTGATTATTCATATTCCCTATCAGCTTCTTAAACACTGTGTTCAATCTCCCCATTGGCCCACTCCTTCTGTATAGCTTACTGGTTTCTTTACATTATAGCCCAGGCACTAACAAATAGGTTATCACACATTAAAAAGTAACGTTTACATATTAAAGAAAATTTAATGTTGTATGGTATTGACTGGCTTCTTCTTAGAAAAAAATCACTTATGAACTATTTGCATTGTAACAATATTTTGAATATATATTTTCACCTGTTCCTATATTGTACATTCTGTTTTCTGAGCAGGAAGGACATAGGCTGCTATTTTTATTTCAGATGGTGCTGGTGGGTGACCTACAGTATGCTCAGAATCCAAATAAAGGGAAAGATCAAAAATTATTTTTTGATGAATCAATGAATCTACTTTTATTTTCTACTGTCAAAACATCTTTTATCAGGGGTTCTTTCCACTGATAACTTTGAGACGCTTGGTCACTAGAGTTGTAATCATTTCAACAATCATTTCAGAGTGAGACAGAAGACTCAATACACTACCAAGGTTGGTGAAAAATCCAATTTATAAATAAATTTCTGAATAGTGTTTAATAACATGTCAAACTATACTCGAAGAAAGAATAAAATATCCTCTTATGTTTGCCATAAAAACAAAGTCAAAATGCTGTTAAAGGCATTTTCTATCACACTATTCTGTATTTTATAATAAAATATTTTTAAGTAAAATATTTTTTTTAAATCCTTGCTTCTCACAAGGAAACATTCTTCTCAAATTCACAAGATCTTTCTGATTGATCTTGTTTCTCCCATCATTTTTTTGTCTTAATTACTAGAATATTAAAAGACAAATTTAAAATCAAATAAGGTAAATATTTTGACCCTTATAGTTGAATTTTCATATTGGGGACTGCTTTTATCTCTAATAAGCTTTATCACCTAATTGTGGCTTTCATTTGTGTTAACCTTTTTTAAAACCTTTTTGGAAGGAGATAACATGTGAGTAAAAATGTGAAAAAAAATGATGCCATATTTAAAACTTACATTTTATATTTGATTTTATTTTGAGTAAGACCACTATTATTATTATAATTAAGGTGGATGACTATAGAGACACAGTAAAATAGAGAAAATATTTTTTAAAATACTGCTTAATTAAGCACTTTTATTTTGTCTCTAAAATTGTTACTTTTAAAAGATTACTATTATATATATAATAAATTTTTATTATTTTTTAAAAATTACATATATATGCATGTGTGTGTGTGTATAGATATATATATATTTATTTATATATATATAGAAAGTTACAAATTTACAATAAAGTTGTCAAAGTTTTTCCAACATTACCAAGAGAATAAAGAAGAACTTTACTGGTTGTATTGCCATATACCAAAAACTGTGTTAGGCATTTTTTTCTTGGTTCCTGTAGAATCACAGAAAGTTGTGATTTGAGGACTTTCACAATGTAGAAATGCAATGTAATGTAAAATAGAATTACGTGTCACTTTATTTTTTTAAATTGTACTTTAAGTTCCGGGGTACATGCGCAGATTGTGCAGGATTGTTACTTAGGTATACACATGCCATGGTGGTCTGCGGCATCCATTTCATGTCACCCACATTAGATATTTCTCCTAATGTTATCCCTCTCCAATCCCCCCACTCCCTGCTATCCCTCCCCAGCCCTCCCACACCACCAACAGGCCCTGGTGTGTGATGTTCACCTCCATATGTCCTTGTGTTCTCATTTTTCAACACCCACTTATGAGTGAGTACATGCAGTGTTTAAGTTTTCTGTTCTTGTGTCCATTTGCTGAGAATGATGGCTTCCAGCTTCATCCAGTCCCTGCAAAAAACACGAACTCATTCATTTTTATGACTGCATAGTATTCCATGGTACATATGTGCCACAATTTCTTTATCCAGTTTATCACTGATGGCCCTTTGGGTTGGTTCAAAGTCGTTGTTATTGTAAACTGCATCACAATGAACATACATGTGCATATGTCTTCATAATATAATGATTTATAATCCCTGGGGTATATACCCAGTAATAGGATTGCTGGATCAAATGGTATTTCTATTTTGAGATCATTGAGGGATCATCACACTGTCTTCTACAATGGTTGAACTAATTTACACTCCCACCAACAGTGTAAAAGATTTCCTATTTTTCCACATCCTCTCCAGCATCTGTAGTCTCCTGTTTATTTTAATGATCACCATTCTAACAGGTGTGAGATAGTATCTCAATGTGGTTTTGATTTTCATTTATCTAATGACCAGTGACAATGAGCATTGTGTCATATATTTGCTGTCTGCATAAATGTCTTCTTTTGAAAAATATCTGTTCATATCCTTTGCCCACTTTTTGAAGAGGTTGTTTTTTCTTGTAAATCTGTTTCAGTTATTTGTGCATTTTGGATATTAGTCCTTTGTCAGATGGGTAGATTGCAATTTCTTTTCCCATTCTGTTTGTCACCAGTTCATTCTAATGGTTGTTTCTTTTGCTGTGCAGAAGCTCTTAAGTTTAATTAAACCTCATTTGTCTATTTCGGCCTTTGTTACCATTGCTTTTGGTGTTTTAGTCATGAAGTCCTTGCCTATGCCTATGTCCTGAATGGTATTGCCTAGGTTTTCTTCTAGTGTTTTTATGGTGTTAGGTTTTATGTTTGAATCTTTAATCCATCTGGAGTTAATTTTTGTATAAGTGTAAGGAAGGGGTCCAGCTTCAGCTTTCTGCACATGGCTAGCCAGTTTTCCCAACGCCATTTACTAAACAGGGATTCCTTTACCCATTGCTTGTTTTTGTCTGGTTTGTCAAAGAACAGATGGTTGTAGATGTGTGGTGTAGCTTCTGAGGCCTCTGTTCTAGTCCACTGGTCTATATCTCTATTTTGGTACCAGTGCCATGCTGTTTTGTTTACTGTAGACTTGTAGTATGGTTTGAAGTCAGGTTGGATGATGCCTTCAGCTTTTTTTTTACTTTCTCTCTTTTTATTGTCTTGGCTATGCAGAATATTTTTTAGTCCATGTGAAGTTTAAGATGTTTTTTTTTCCCCAGATTTGTGAAAAAGCTCAATGATAGCTTGATGGAGATAGCATTGAATCTATAAATCACTTTGTGCAGTATGGCCATTTTCATGATATTGATTCTTCCCTACTATGAGCATGCAAAAATTTTCCATATGTTTGTGCCCTCTCTTATTTCCTTAAGCAGTGGTTGTAGTTCTTCTTGAAGAGGTCCTTCATGCCCCTTGTTAGTTGTATTCCTAGGTATTTTACTCTCTTTGTAGCAATTGTGAATGGAATTTCGCTCTTGATTTGTCTCTCTGTTTGTCTGCTATTGGTGTATAGGAATGCTTGTGATTTTTACACTTTGATTTTGTATCCTGAGACTTTGCTGAAGTTTTTCATTAGCTTAAGAAAATTTTAGGCTGAGACGATGGGTTCTTCTAAATATACAATCATGTCATCTGCAAATAGGGACAGTTTAACTTCTTATTTTTCTAATTGAATATGTGTTATTTCTTTTTTCTTGCCTGATTGCTCTGGCCAGAACTTCCAATACTATGCTGAAAAGGAGTGGTGAAAGATGGCATCTTTGTCTACTGTCAGTTTTCAGAGGGACTGTTTCCAGTTTTCAGCCATTCAGTATGATAGTGACCATGGGTTTGTCATAAATAGCTTTTATTATTTGAGATAAATTCCATTGTATTTGAGATACATTCCAGTGATACCTATTTTATTGAGAGTTTTTAGCATAAAGGGCTGTTGAATTTTGTTAAAGGCCTTCTCTGCATATATTGAGAGAATTGTGTGGTTTTTCTCTTTGGTTCTGTTTATGTGATCAATTACCTTTATAGATTTGTGTATGTGGAATCAGCCTTGCATTCCCAGGATGAAGCCTACTTGATCACAATGGATAAGCTTTTTGAGTTGTTATTGCATCAAATCTTATATTGAAGATTTTGCATTGATGTTCATCATTGATACTGGCCTGATTTTTGTTTTTAGTTGTGTCTCTGCCATATTTTGGTATCAGGATGATGTTGGTCTCATAAAGTGAGTTAGGGAGGATTCCTTTTTTTTGTATTGTTTGGAATAGTTTCAGAAGCAATGGTAGCAGCTCCTCTTTGTACATCTGGTAGAATTTGGCTGTGAACCCGTCTTCTCCTGGTTCACCAGGCTACCTCCTTTTTTTGATTGGTAGCCTATTAATTGCTGCCTCAACATTAAACCTTGTTATTGGTCTATTCAGGGATTCAGGTTCTTCCTGATTTAGTCTTGGGAGGGTGTAGTTGTGCAGGAATTTATCTATTTCTTCTCAATTTATTGGTTTATATGCATAGCAGTGTTTGTAGTAATCTCTGATGCTAGTTTGTTATTTCTGTGGGATTGGTGGTGATACTCCCTTTATCAATTTTTATTGCATCTCTTTGATTCTTTTCTCTTATCTATTAGTCTGACTAGTGGTCTATCTATTTTGTTGATCTTTTCAAACAAACAGCTTCTGGATTTATTGTTTTTTTAAAGGATTTTTCTGTGTCTCTATTTCCTTCAGTTCTGCTCTGATGTTGGTTATTTCATGTCTTCTGCTACCTTTTGAATTTGTTTGATCTTGCTCCTCTAGTTCTCTTAGTTGAAATGACAGGGTGTCAATTTTATATGTTTCCTCACTACTCATGTGGGCATTTAGTGCTATAAATTTATCTCTAGACACTGCCTTAAATGTGTCCCAGAGATTCTGATACACTGTTTCTTCATTCTCATTGGTTTCCAGGAACATCTTTAGATCTGTCTTGATTTCATTATTTTTCCAGTAGTCATTCAGGAGCAGGTTGTTGAGTTTCCATGTAGTTGAACAGTTTCGAGTGAGTTTCTTAATCCTGAGTTCTAATTTGATTTCTCTGTGGTCTGAGAGGCTGTTATGATTTCTGCTTTTTTGCATTTGCTGAGGAGTGATTTACTACCAATTATGTGGCCAATTTTAGAATAAGGGTGATGTGCTGAGAAGAATGTATATTCTATGGACTTGAAGTGGTGAGTTTTATAGATGCCTATTAGATTCCCTTGGTCCACATCTGAGTTCAAGTAATGGCCATTCTTTTTAATTTTCTGTCTCGTTGATCTGTGTGATATTGACAGTGGAGTGTTAAAGTCTCTCATTACCGTGTGGAAGGCTAGTATCTTTGTAGGTTGTTAAGAACTTGCTTGAAGTATCTGGGTGCTCCTGTATTGGGTGCATATATGTTTAGTATAGTTAGTTCTTCTTGTTGCATTGATCCTTTTTCCACTATGTAATTCCCTTTTTATCTCTTTTGATCTTTGTTAGTTTAAAGTGTATTTTATCAGAGACTAGGATTGAAACCCCTGCTTACTCGCTCTCTCTCTCTCTCTCTCTCTCTCTCTCTCTCTCTCTCTCTCTCTCTCTATTTGCTTGGTAAATCTTCCTTCATCCATTTAACTTCAGCAGCCAGGGAACAAAACTGGATGGAGAATGAATTTGACAAATTGACAGAAACAGGCTTCAGAAGGTGGGTATTAACAAACTTCTCTGAGGTAAAAGAACATGTTCTCACCCAATGCAAAGAAACTAAGAACCTTGAAAAAAGGTTAGATTAAACACCAACTAGAATAACCAGGTAAGAGAAGAACATAAACAACTTAACGGAACTAAAAACACAGCACAAGACCTTTGCAAAGCATACACAAGTTTCAATAGCCTAATCAATCAAGCAGAAGAAAGGATATCAGAAACTGAAGATCACCTCAATTAAATAAAACGAGAAGGCAAGATTGGAGGAAAAAGAGTGAAAAGAAATGAACAAAGTCTCAAGTAATATGGAATTATGTGAAAAGACCTAATCTACTTTTGATCAGTGTACCTGAATGTGATGGGGCTAATAAAACCAAGCTGGAAAACACTCTTCAGGATATTATCCAGGAGAACTTCCCAGCTTAGCAAGGCAGGCCAAAATTCAAATCCATGAAATATGGAGAACACCACAAATATATTCTTCAAGAAGAGCAACCCCAGGGCACATAATTTTCAGATTCACCAGGGTTGGAATGAAGGAAAAATTGCTAAGAGCAGCCAGAGAGAAAGTTCAGGTTACCCACAAAGGGAAGCGCATCAGACTCAAAGTGGATCTCTCGGCAGAAACCCTAGAAGCTAGAAGAGAATGGGGGCCAATGTACAACATCCTTAAAAAAAGAACTTTCAACCCAGAACTTCATATCCAGCCAACCTAAGCTTTATAAGTGAAGGAGAAATAAAATCTTTTACAGACAAGCAATTGCTGAGAGATTTCATTACCACCAGGCCTGCCTAACAAGAGCTACTGAAGAAAGCACTAAACATGGAAAGGAACAACTAGTACCAGCCACTGCAAAAATGTACCACATGGTAAAGACCCTCGACACAATGAAAAATCTGCATAAACTAATGGGCAAAACAACCAGCTAGTATTGAAATCTCAGGATTGAATTAACACATAACAATATTAACCTTAAATATAAATGGCCTAAATGCCCCAATCACAGCCTGGCAGTTTGTATAGACTCAAGACCCACCAGTGTGCTGTATTCAGGATACATATTTCATGTGCAAAGACATACATGCAATATTCAATATGCCATATTCATATTGATGTTGAATATGAATATGGCATAGCCAATTGGCCTTGAATTTTAAAGACATGAATTTGTGAAAAATTTAGTCTTTTTGGTCCTCAAACTTCTACAGAGAGATTTTATAAAACTATCTGAAAATATGTGTATATAACTGAAAGAAAAAAAGAGAATGGTATTTTCACTGAGACTAACATTAGCAGGAAAAGGGTGATAAGCAATACCATATTATCATGAGATTAAGTTCCTAAGGTTATTGTGAGACTAGCATTAAGATTACACAAGAAAACATTAGACAATAATAATTCCTTGCTATTGTAATAAGCCTATTCTAAATAAGTAAGTTGCATATTTTGTCTCATTCTTTTGGTTAGTTTGTTAACAAAAAGGTTGGTCCTTCTGTCATTCAATATATAGGCAACAGGCATCTCCTTAAACAGTTTAGGGGAAAAGCTTTTATTATGAACCTGTCAGAGTTAATAAAAGTCAGCATGTCCATTGATTCATTGATTTATTCACTCATCCATTCACCATGCTTTTAGCAAAGGCCTGCAATATGCTGGCACCATGCTAGGACCTGAGCAGGTCCTGCTTTCCAATTGTTTAAACTAAATGGGGGAGAAAAACAGAAAGGCAAATGATTACATTGAAAACCAGTGTTTTAAGTGCCAAAAGAAGGAGAAAGGAAGAGCTTTGGAAGGCTTGCCATTTGTGCTTGCTTAGGACCTCCTTGTACAGGCTATAGAAATCCATGCAGGGATTCTGGGATGCAACAGAACCACAGCGGTTTTCAGAAGATAATTTGGTAACCATATGGATGGTGGTTTGAAGTGAGGAGTGGCTGGGCTTTTAAAATGTCTACTTTCTGTTCCTATAGTTAGCAACACTAGGATTCACTTCCTTTCTCTTACCCACGTATCTTCACCTTATTTATTGACAGCTCTTTTTTTTTTTTTTTTTTTTTTTTTTTTAGAGAAAGAGGGAGAGACAACAGGAGTCTTGCTCTATCGCCCAGGCTGGAATGCAATCTAAAAATAGGCATTAAAAACCTCTTTTATGCAGATAATTGTACTTACTAGTGAAGACAGGAAGGGATAAGGGAAGAAAATAACAAACAAGCAGCCAACCAATGTTTCATTTAAGTTTGTGAAATGCTATGAAAATACTGAAGAATAATTTACTTCCAATTATGTGGTCGCTTTCAAAATAGATGTAATGTGATACTGAGAAAAATGTATGTTCTGTGGACCTGGGGTTAGAAATTCTATAGATATTCACTAAATTTACTTGTTGCAAGTCTGAAATCAAATCATAAATATCCCTGTTAATTTTCTATCTCATTTATTCCATAGAAAACAATGCATATTATCAAAATAAAGAATTGCTGCAAGGTTAACAGATATGTGCTAGCTGTAAAGTTTAAATAATTTGTTGAACCATTAAAACAATAAAGATGATCGTCATATTTGCAGCAGTAGTTGAATTTCTTCACATATGCTCATTTTATATAAGAGGTGTATGTACCCATAATAAATGATGATTCTGAAGATGAAACAAAGTTCATTAAAGTGCTCATTTTGTAGTTACGGGAACATATAGATAACAGTAAATCACCCTTCTCTGCTTCTATGTTTTTTTCCTGAAATAATTTGTAGAGCACTACTAATAATAGCTGCCTTCTGATTTCACTCTAAGAAATTAAGGGACATCAGATGCTGACAGAGAAAATGGCGCAAAAACAATATTGTGCTCTCAACATAAATGATCCAGATGCTGTGTCAAGTGAGGATGAAAATGAATTTTGGCTGCTGATAGACATTTTCTGTACTTCTTCCATCAGACAGTTCTACTGAGGGTTGATCACACAATGGATGTGCATGTCACTTCGATCTAATAATCATCTCCCCCTGGAAGGAAAGAATGCTAGAACCATAGAATGATGATTATGGTAGCTTTTTGCATTTTTGAATCCTAAAAGTATTTTTCAATCATTTTCAACCAAAAACTTTCTAGTTTCTTTTGAAATTTGTGTAATTTCTGATCATAATATTCTCATCAAATTAATAAGGCTTTTTGTTTTAAAATGATAACATTTTTGCTAAAATTCCCTTTAGATAGAATCTTAATGAGGATATTTCCATTTTAAATATATTTAGCATTAGTAAGGATTATTGCAAATAAGTAATTGGAAATATTTGTGGGATCAAAGCTTTAAATCCTCAAGTCCCATATGTCTGGGGACACACTTTCTCATCTTATCAGTTTGGCTCTGCCTGGCAGGAAAACATAACCCCTGCAGATCCCTAGCCTGTGTAGACAAGGGCCTGAGAGCTCCTCTGCGGAGCTGGTCTTCTCAGCAACTATGGAGGCTGATGGGAAGTGCAGGTAACACAGGATTTTGGAGAAATAAATTCAGTGAAAATCCAGGTGACTTTATTGGAAAATTATACAGATTTATTATATGATTGATTTAAAGAAAAGTATAACATTTTACAGTTCATATTACACAAAGATGTTTCTCTTTAAAAATTAATAGATGTCCACTGTGCATTTTTAAAAAAAATTAAACACAGATGTTACTTTTAAGATTATTTAATAATTAATACATTTACACCAATCTTTAGAGCTTGCTTCCTGAGAAAAAAGGACCTGCTGAATTTACCATAAAATATGGTGAAGATATGCAATTCCTTTAATAAATAGATTTTGATTAATATACAGTAGTGCCTTTTATTGTTTTTTTTTTTCAACTTTCTAACAACTTACAGAATTGGTTTTGAAATCCAAACAACCTGAAATATGTCTCCATGGAAATGGGAATTTAAAGTATTAAAAGTATTTCAAACTTAAAAAGTAGTGACCCTGGAGTCTGTGATCCCTATATATTTGGCATGTTCATTGTGTATTGAAAAGACTGCACCATTCTGCTAAAAGTTTCCTTATGTTCATATATTCACTAACTAAATACTACTTGTTTTCTTCTGCAAACTAAAAGCTCTTTGAGGGATTGTCTTTCCATTCCCCCTGCCTGTACAATTAGAGTGTAGTTTTCTACCTTGACAGTGCTCAAAGAATATATGGTTGATGAATTAATTAAGTGTAGAAATTTTAAAATTTAGGAATTTAATTAATTCATTAAGCATATATTATGAAATATATGCTTGGAAATGTTATGGGTGTAATAGCTTAATAAATTGTTAAAATTATTTAAATAACAGATAGAGCATTGTCCACAGACTCATCCACAAATGAGCAATATATGGGATTCAATTTTCAATCACGAGATCAGTCATTAATTAAGTGTATTCCATTCTCTGTGTCTTCTTTTATATGCCGTAATTGTCATAATCTTCTATACACTATTTTCAAGTATTACTACTTTAAGTAATATTTCTTTCAAGTAATACTACTTTAGAGAAAAATTTCAACTAAAGGTGACATCTTTTTATCAGATTTTTATTTTACTCAAGAGAAATTGTCTTAATAATTATAAACTGAATAATTTGCATTGTACATTAGCTATACATGAAAATACTAAAATTTAGACTAGATAATTTTATCCAAGATGATATCTTTGAAGGAGAACCTTAAATTTGACAAAACAAATAAGACAATAGGAAATAACTGCATAACATAATTTTTCTTTTGAAGCTAACAATGGGAAAGATAAAAAAACATTTTGGACAAATGTCATTAAACACATGTAATATAGTCTTGTTGCTAAAGGCAAGACATTTGGAGTCAGATGGCATTTTTGTCATTTTCTGGCTCTGTCACTCATCAGCTATAAAACCTTAGGCAAGTTATTAAGTTACTTATACCTTAGGTTTTCCATACTAATAATGAGGATGATAAAAACAGTAATATTTTCTACCTCATAGCAATTTTCCAAGGATTCACTGAGTTAATTTATAAGACACAGTCCAGTGTTTCAGCCCAGCAGAATAGTAAACACCTGGTGAACGAGAGTTATTCTTCTCTTTCTCTGTCTCACTCTCACTTTCCCTTTCTCTGCCTTGAATGCCTATTATATATTGGTTTTACTTGGATTTCCTCTTTAAATTGAAAGTGAATATAATGTCTTTGCTTTTTGGGTTATTGGATCTACAGAGGGTCCTCTTCAGTTGCAAGGGACAGAAACTAATCTATTTTTCCTGACAACCTCTGAAATAAAACTATGGAAAAGTTAAATGGCTTTAATATAAGTCCTTCAAAGGCTTGATTGGAAGCCATTTCTATATTGTACCTTATTCATGTGCACCTGCTCCAAACTGGCAGTTTGAAGTGACACATCTGACAAAAGTTTTGATTCTCATCTGATGTTACCTTTTATCCTGACAAATAATGCTAGCCCACCTGAGCTTTCCATTCTTATCCTAAATACATCTTTAACTACAATCATAAATAACTATAACAATTATTTTTTATCAAGTGTGTTTTTCCATTATACATATTTTGAGAAACTGTGGCATCTAAAATTATTGTTAGAAGGCTTAGAGCTTCTGAAGAAAACATTTTAAGAATCTTTAATATATTTCACTTAGAGTATCTTCAGCCACAAAAATGACTTTATTGTCCTTATAGCTATTTGAATGTCCATCCATTACTAGTAATATAACAATGTTGACAAAAGATTTTATCATAGCAATATAAAATCAAGTCATGGAACATGAAATTTCAAAGGATAAACAGAACCTTGGAAGTGAGAGGAGCAGGGGCAAGAGGGACAAGGGAAGATTTTTCTGAGAGCTTGAAAATTGTAAGATCTTACCTGTATAACATGAGAGCATTAAGAAGTCACACTCCATTTACAATGTAATGAGGTCACAGTACAATTATATAACTGGATTTAAAATTCAGCTCCTTGTATTGTTGGTTGTACAGCCAGAATGGACTGGGTAACAAAGATTCTCTACAGTTTTAAAATTATTATGTGTTTTCCTGCTGTTTTAAGAAGCTTATTATCATACTTTACGGTATCCAATAAATAACTAGGTGTCTCTAGTCTCACTTGAAAATTTTCTATGATCCTGCTTGTGTACTTGCCTTTGGCATGTCCCTGACTGAAAACAAATTGCAATGTATGAATATGGCTTGCTTAACTAACATCTGTGTTTATTTGCTTGTTGATACTTGATCCGCATTCTTGGTTTTAATTACCTTCATTTAAAAGTTTATTATTTTGTTATGTATTTAAATTTCTTTACTTTTTTTGATATAATTTAGAAGTTGCTTGGCTTGGGCTTGAGAATGCTGTTATTGAGTAAAAAGGAAATAAATATGTATTATATAATAGATCTCATTTTACATTCCAATTTCCTCATAGTGATTATATATAAATTCAAGTTTATTACAATTTTATACTATAGACTTTCATGTTAGGCAACAGAGAACATAAATTTAATCTAATAAAATGTATAAATATAGACACACAGAAAAATTCTTCAATTTACAAGGAAAAAAAGACTGATAAGGATATCTTCTTAATTACTCAAATTACTTTATCATCAAGAAATTAATTTAAACACAAATTTTAAAGATGTATGTTATTTTTAAATGAGATATACTCCAATACCTTTTGTATTCTATAAATAAAGGGAAATTATTTGGTTAAGCTTATCTTTCTTTTTAAATTATTTATTAAATATATGTTTGTGTTTAAATATAAAGTAAGAAGTTGAGTAGTTTATATCACTTTAATAATACAAATTACAAAATATTATAAAATTGCTTATATCACACATTATTGAAAATTGATGACCAACTTACATGCTTTCTTACATGACAAAAGAGAGAAAATAGTAGCTTAAAATAAAGCTTTTGATAGCTCTGAGAACAATATTTCCTGAGTCAACTGGCAGTCCTCAAAAAATGTAATAAAGAGTAAAAAAGTACACTTTTAGCATTAAAAGTCAACATGACTTTGTTAATTAAGGTAAGCATACAAGCAAAGTAACTTTTTTCATTTTTCCATGTTTAAAAAGGCTAAGGCAAAAAATCTTTTGTGTTCCTGAAATTAAAAAAAGAAATAAAAGCAGTTAAAATTGCTCATTCTATCTTTTAGTACCATAAACTCTGCTATGCATTTTAAGTTTTGAGACAAGTGAAAGTCTAGGGGCTTACAAAAATGAAAACTGGGTTAATTAGATTAAAGATAAGCCCAGATATGTAATCAGTTATGATTTTGTTTAAGAAAAATATAACATATTTCACATATAAATTTAAATTTACTGATATTTGCTGCAATTGCATTAAAGGAATGTATCATGAGGTAGAATCTTGAAGTAAAAATGTAATTGAAATGTCAATATATTTATAAATATATTTAAAATCCAATATAGTTTCAGTTATCAAAAATATACCTTAAATCCTTCCTGTCTGTTATACATTAGGTCATCATGAAGTAGGTGTTACGTGATAAGTTTTAACTCAGGAACCTTCTTCATTTTGCAGAGACTATGTAACCTTTGACATTGTAGATGGTGACCTGGAAGTCCCTCTGGAGAGTTGTTCTTGTTCAGCAATTATAAAGAGGGTCTGATTGTTCAGGTCTCTAATTAAAAATTCTAGGTAGGGGAACAATTCCATAAAAACTCTAATGACTTTATAAGAAAATTATACAGATTTTAAAAACATATAATTAATTTAGCAACAAGTATAACAAACTGTAGTTTGTATTACACAAACATATTTCCCTAAAATATTCAATATTTAATCACTATGCTTTGTGATACCTGGACATAAGAAGCAAACTTTGTTGCTGGTCAAAAATGCTGTTACTTGCATTGTCGTATTTTTGATTTACATGCTTCTCTTCATAAAGTTTTTGTGTTCTTATGGAATTTGTAAAATGCAAGACCTTCTTGCTTTACTTCTCTAAGGTTCAATTTTCGTATTATTAAAATAGGGATTTAAAATAGTAAAAGATACCATTTAAATAAGGCATTTCTTTAGCCTTTGATTAAAAATTTTAGTAATTCTTCTAATGTAGATAATTCTAGCCTTTTGTGGCACTTTAAAAGATTATCATTTTCTCATGTCAAGTGCATTAAAATACTAAATGGTCTTAATAGAAAATTTATGTTGTTATCTTTTAACGTGATATATTCTGTTTAGACTATTATTTGTACCACTAAATAATGAAATGTCATTTTGGGATTTTGTATTGTGTTAATTTTTATACATTCTTTACAAAGTTGAGTTTTTCCAAGTTATCTAACTCAAGAACAAGTCTTAGATTTCCTGGTCTAGCAAGGACCTCTCTTCCTATACAATCTCAATTCAACATGATTTTCTTGGTTATTTTGTTAATCACAATTTCTACATTAAGTGACTACACCTCTGCTCTTTCTCTGTGTCTTTGTTATTCTCCTCATTTTTTCAGACTCTGCTCTATCAGTGATTGCCTGGTCTCTTGTCTCTACACAGTGAAAAATCATAATCATCCTGTCTGTATAACAGGCGGCGATATCTGAGCATTTGTCTCCAGAAAGAGTGTTCTTGGAGTTTCTTCCTTTCTAACAATTTCTCCTGTGGAGTAAGTCACTGTCTTGCTCCACTACCAAAATAGAAATTATTCTAATAGATTAATCATTTTCTTTTAACCTTTAAAACATTAGGCAAAATATAGAGCTTGCATATGAAATATTGGACCCCTCTATGATAGTGTTTTTGATTTCTTAAAAGTGTAAATATTTTTATCTCTAGGTATGAATTACAAATGATGCAAAACATTCTAACTGAAAAATCAAGGCATTGAATATTTCAGTTCTCAATATGTTTTCCCCAAGCACATCCAGCGTGCCCCACATCTCCTCCTTTGCCTCAATGTAACATCCGTATCCTTTGAAATGTTCTTTCTCACCTATTTCTGTGTTTCAAGTTTGGATATTCTTCCAAAGAAATAGCTGCAGAAATGTGATGTCAGTTTCATTACATTTCAGTAGTTTCCCATGTGTATGTAATGGATAAATTAGTACCCAAACTCCTTAATTCAATGACTTCCAAACCCAGAGATGAGTGTAATTATGAGTTTAAAAAATAATGATATTAACACTAAGTTATGGGCATGGGCCTCAGAATTAGTATTTTTAAACAACTCACCTTTGGTATTTCTGGTTAAAAACTATTTTAGCATATGCTAAACTAGGTATAATTCCACTTTGACTGCCTTTATCTCTTTCCACACTCCCTAATGTCTGCTCATTTTAGTAGCTATTCCCATGACCTTTTGTCCAAAGCTTACTCACATGATGCTTTCAGTCTCCTAAGTTAATTCTTGTGTCCTCCTCTCAAACCCTGAACTCTAAATTTATGATCAGCTGTTGCTTATTTGCTCAGAATCACATTCATTTTACTTTTCAGAATAGCATATATTAATCTAATAAAAGTATATGTTTGGTCCACTAATGAATAAAGAATAGGGTGGACTCATATTTTACTTACACACCTGGAAAGACTGGAGTGTCCTTATTATGAAATGCCCGCTCACAGTTTACTTGGAAGCTTTAACTTTTATGAGTCTCTGGGAAGATGATTTATTACTGGAGGAAGACTGTCCTTCTTGTTACAGAAAATAAATATCAAAATCTCATTTTCTAAAAAAGCACAGTTTGAATTCTGTCCAACTAAAACAGATCATGCACATTCCGCTCTCTAGGATAGTAACTGTAAGTAGGATGATGATTTTATTATGCTGGCAAGTGGTTAAATTTAGACAAGTTTATGTAAATATTTTGGACTAGTTATGAACATCTATTTCTCCTGACTGTAGAATAAATTATCAATTGCCTTTACAGATGGACAACCTTATTGTTAAACAGATTTCAACAACAGTTCATGAAAAATATGCTACTATGAACATTTTGTACCCGCACAGTGGCCATATATATGGGTTTAGTAGTTTCATGTATATGTTTCTAGGTAAAGAAGTTCACAATAATTTCTGTTAAAATTTCTAAAACCTTTTTTTGGTAGAACGTTGCCAGGATTAATAACATGGAGCTAAAAGGGTATTTTATCATATGACAGATGAATAGAGTGGGTTTAGAAACTTTCTACTACAATCAGTCCTCATAAAGCAATAAATGCTGATTCTCAGCACACTAAGCTTCCTTCAGGCTCTGTGTCTGTCCTTGGGCTTTATGATCCTTTTACATCCAGAACCAGTATTAAATCAGAGTCACAAAACTCCATACCCTTTCTATGTTACTAGAGAATTGAAGAAGAATATCAGGTAGTACTGACACCTCTGCTAAAATTATCTTTTTAGTTTGGTTTAACTGAGGATATTTAATCTTTGGAATAATAAAACTGGGAATATAGATACCAAAAGCAAAGCTAGCAAGACTGTTTGCATTTCCAGCATTACATTCTTCTTAAATAGTTCTTCTACACAAATCGAAAAAAGTGATTGTTTTTTATTATGTACCCTTAGGCTTACTACATACCATAAAAAAAGCCCTTTGATGTTTGTTTAAATTACAGAGTTACTGAAAACTTAGTCAAAAAGAGCAAAAAAATTCTGCTTCACACATTCATTTAATATTTATTTATTTATATTCTCAATGAATTACTAGGAATCTTGACAAAAAAACTTATAAT
The DNA here is from genome assembly GCF_049354715.1 of Callithrix jacchus. Taxonomy (NCBI): domain Eukaryota; kingdom Metazoa; phylum Chordata; class Mammalia; order Primates; family Cebidae; genus Callithrix; species Callithrix jacchus. Next base: position 80,675,152 of record NC_133504.1, read on the forward strand.
CACAAAATTTTGATTTTGTAAAAATAAAATTCAAACAATTTTGCATTTAGATTTACCATATCAATCTATTGTAATCAAAAAATAAAAATTATATTAATGATTTAAAGTTCTTACTATAGGATTAAAGTTGTCACCCTATGTTATTTTTGGATTTTTTTTCCTGGAAGAAAGTGTTTTGTATAAATATAAAAGTGTATATTCCATGGATATGGTAGGTATGGGAGTGATATTTAGAAAATAAGAAAAAAACTAACTTGGAAAAGTCCACAAGTATAAATTGTTTTCACAATTAATCAATGATGAAACTTTATGCAAAGCAAAGGCATTTTCATTATGGCATTTGGTAGTAATTTGAAGAGCTAAATAACACTTAATAGATATATTTTAAGATTTATTTATTTAAAACCAACAATAGTTCTAACTATCTTGTTCCTTTGAAGACCTAAGGAAACGTCTCCTCTATGGAAGAAATTGGTAGGACTATCGGCCAAGCAAAGATTGAAATCTGTGAAAATACAGTGGAACGCAAGACTTGAATAGAAAATGGTAGTTGTAGCATTTCAGTAATTTGCAGTGGTTTTGATATTGGGTAGTTTGGAAGGGTTTAGATCAAATCTAAATCCCAAAAGCTGGATCAAAGAAGGAAAAAAGCCCATCTAATGTTAAATAGAAAAAATCAAAGCAAACTGCAAAGAACAGAGGAGGAAGGTTTTAGAAAAATTGCACAAACACCAAGGATGTTTCAAGTTCATGTTTGAAAGCCACATGGAGTCCTGTAATCACAGCGCCTAGGTTCAAATTTTGACTAGACTACTTATCGAGTTTGTGGTATCAGGTAGGAAAACTCTTACATAACACTTATTTTTGAAAAGTAAAATCGGAGTAAAAGTTTTATCAACTTTATAAACTGCTGTGAGGATTAGAAAAGTTATTAAATATAAAAATCTTAGACTAAGATTTTAGAAAACTGCATGGCACTTTCCCATGGTTTTAATACATTTTAACAAGATATGACACATTAAGTTCTCCAAGCATTTTAGGTTTATTACGACTATTTTGCTAATTCGTTAAATAAAATAAAATATTAAGTTATGTTTTATGCTCTATGCTGGCTTTAATCTTTTTAACTATCCTAAAAGGTATCCTTCTGTATAGAGACAAAGGTATCAATTTCTAAAGTGATAAATACCTCCTCCAAGGTCACATACTGAAAAACAAAGGAGTGAGATTGAAATTGACTTCCCTTTGACTTTCAATATGTTAGTGATCTTCTAGTACACTTCACAGCTTCTGTGACACATTCCACTTCGATTTAACATGTAGAAATTAACTGTCTCTGAAAAGGAGAGAAACTGTGAGCAAAATCAGTATGGAAAAATAAATTAAAAAAAAAAGAATTTTTTATTGGTTCTTGGATAAAGAATGAATAAAACTTCACAAGCCAAGAATAGTAAAAGTAAAAAAGATATCACAAAGCAAATAGACTGTATGTACACATGTGGAGGATGGTAGTAATTAATATATAGAGGCATACAGGAGGAGTAAGAGATGGAGATGTAAGATAATATGTTTTCTTAATCTTCATTCATTTTTGCATTTCTCTAATTCTGCCTCCTATAAGTTATTTTCTCTATATGAATAATTTTATTATATTTTAAATTCTGGGGTACATGTGCAGAGCATGCAGGTTTGTTACATAGGTATACACATGCTACGGTGGTTTGTTGCATCCATCCCCTCATAATCTATATTAGGTATTTCTCAGTTTAAATGTGAGTCTTGCCATTTTCACTTATTTCTTTCTTCTCTTCTCCTTCAGAATTATGGTTTCTGAAATCCTGGTTGCTTCATCAATTCTTAAATATCTTCCAATCTATCATTATATCTACACAAAAACACAAATATACATGCACATATATATGTGTGTTTGTCTATATATATATATATATATATGTATATATATATGTATGCACACACATACAGAGCTATAGATACAGAAAAGTGTTTTTTTAGTTATTTTAATGGGAACCAATTCTCTGCTCAAAGCTCTTTGATCCTATCAGAATATAGAAGTCTCAAGAGACAGTATTTTTTCCTATTAGGAGAGCTTTTCATAAGGAAAATGTAGCTGTGTATGGCTCAATCTAATCTGAATTTATTTTAGTCAAAACTTTTAAAGTATACAAAAGTAAATAATGATGACACAGATAAGTAAAATTCCTTAGTCAGAAGTTAATTTTAATTTGTGAACCTTTTCCTGATAATTTCGAATACACTTTACCCAACATATTATTTTAAAATATTGCCTAAATTACTTTTCTTTCCTTCTCTTTCCCCTTTTCTGTCTAAGCACTAACCATCTCATTTCATCTACAACTATTGGCTGACATCTGTCATTTCGCTTCACAAGTAGTTTTATAGACCTGCCCCATATTAGGTTTTCACTCTCGACATGTCAGAGCAGTGAGTCTATGACACTTCCATAAAATCGTATCACTCCTTGTCAAAATCCCCAAATCACATTGTCATATTTAATTTATTACAAAATTATTTTCCACTTTTGCACTTACCAGTAATATGAAGTTACTGAACACTTTTTATAAAGCCACTCTGAGTAATTATAGTTAGATTGTTTTAATAGCTAAGAATAGGAAGAGGTAGATACATTAAGATAAAAGTTGAAGCATCTTATCTCTCTTACCAGTGAAGACAGGCATTTCAAGTGCATTTAACAGTTATTTGCAACTGAAAAGATGGTGCCATTGTTGACAGTTTTCTCATTAGCTTAAAGTTTGTTTACTTAATTGATGTTATATCTTAACCAGATGTATTAAAACATAGAATACATAGCAGTATTGCAAGATTTAAACTTTAATATCTGTGTCCAGTTGGAGGATACAGAAAGCGCATACTCCCTTTCTTCTCTATTCAGTAATTCCCTTTAGTCTCTCTGCAGGTGGATAGTATTATTTAACAGATTTTGTTTTTGCTTAATTTTACACAAAGTATATAACTTATTGTTTGCAATAATTATTCTTCTCAAGATTATATTGACTTGGTTTAAATATATTGTAAATGTACTCCATTATGTTTGATAATATAGTTTTCAGTTGTATTATGAATGCAACATTTGAATTTTTCTAAAATTTGAAAATAATCTTAGTTTTATATTGCTTAATAATGCACTCATGTAAAATGCACTACAAAATACAATAACAATAAATCACATATATTTAAAAATATACATGGCACATTATTTATCTTACAAATAAAAGCTAAAATTAAAACTTAATTATTAACAAATCAACAGAAAAAAAAAGGACTTTCTTAAAAAGTGAGCAAAGGTTATAAACAGATACTTCTCAAAAGAAGAAATAAAAGCAGACAGCAAGTATGAAAAAATGCTCAGCATCACTAATCACCAGAAAAATGCAAATCAAAACCACAATGAGATATCATCTCACAAGTCAGAATGGTTGTTATTAAACAGTCAAAAAATAACAGATGTTAGCCAGGCTGCATGGAAAAGGAAACACTTGCACACTGTTGGTGGGAATGTAAATTAGTTCAGCCACTATTAAAAACAGTTTGAAGATTTATCAAATAACTTAGAACTACTGTTAATCTCACCAATCCCAATAGACACTTTCTACCTAAAGGACATGTGTACCCACATGTTTATCATAGCACTATTCACAATAGTAAAGATATGGAACCAACTCAGATGCCTATCAACAGAGGATTAGATTTTTTAAATGTGGTACATATACAACATGGAATACTACTGAGTCATAAGAAAAAAATAAAATCATTTGCTGAATATGTGTGCAGCTGGAGGCTGATATCCTAAGTGCATTATTAGCACAGTAACAGAAAACAAAATACTGAATGATCTTGCTTATAATGAGGGGCCAAACTTTGGTTACACATGGACATAAAGATGGGAACAATAGATGCTGGGGAATACAAGATGGGCAAGTGGAAAGGGAGGCAAGAATTGAATAACTACCTATAGGGTACTATGCTCACTAACTGTGAGTTTGATCATATCACAAAGCCTAGGCCTCCTTGTTATGTCTTTGTAACAAACCTGCACAGGTACCTCCTGAAACTAAAAGGAAAGTAAAATTTAAAAAAAAAAAAAAGATGTCTATAAAACACTAGTGCTACTAATTTCATCTTGAACTAACTAGTTGGTTGTGAACTAACAGGTTCAAGTCAACCAAAGTGTATAGAGATTTTGAACTGAAATATAACAATTATCTTTTTGGGAAAAAAACAGAATTCCTAAATTTTATATAATAATTTTATACATTTGATATTTTAATCATGCTCAATCAAAATAAACATCAATAAATAACTATATAGATTTTTTGTTACTTTTTTGGGGTGGGATCATATATGATCCTAACAGAAAGGCATCTTTTGATTAGTAATATATTATGGCGTTTGTCATCAAACACTTTTCTAATAACAAAAATATAAGCAGTTTCTATGAAGGACTGTACAATACAGTGATTATAAGCCACATTTTTGTAACTGACATGTTTGTAACTAACGTGTTTTGTATTTGGTTCCATCATTTACTGGCACTAAGACCTTGAGCAGGTGATCTAGCATCCCAAAATAGCTAAATATATTAACATGCACTGAACCTTGGAAAGGATGCCTGGAACATAGTAGTACATACACATTAACTATTGATGTAAGAGCTATCCCTGAGGGAACTTTTAACTGTGGAGATAGAAAAATAAAAGTAAGAAGGGGTTCTCTCTAATTAATTTAGTTAACTAAAGACTTGTCTATGTCACAGTAGATGAATACATATTATTTGGAGACGGAGAAAGTGAATGAAAAGGAAGACAATTAAAATCTAAATTTGGGCATGGTGGCTCACAGCTCTAATCCCATGTCTTTGGGATGCTGAAGCAAGAGAACCACTTTAGCCCAGGAGGTCGAGACCAGCCTGGGCAATATAGTAAGACGTATCTCTATAAAAAATAATAATTATAACATTCAGTCATGGTGATGCATGCTTGTGGTCTCAACTACTTGAAAGGCTGTGGTGGGAGGATTGCTTGTGCCTGGAAGATCAAGGCTGCAGTGAGCCATGATCACAGGACTAGATTCCAGCCTGGGAGACAGTGTAAGACCCAATCTCAAAACAATAGAACACTAAACTAGTAATTAATAGACCTTAGAGTTAAGGAGATAATATGCTTATATGTGTATCTCAAAGCAGATTATTATAAATAATGATCTGAGAAAGAATAAATATACATGTAAATTTTTAAAGAATATATTTATTAAAATAAAGAATTTAATTGAAGTGCTAAATGTTAGAAAAAAGGAAGCTAAAGGCTTAATTATTAATGTGCACCTGATTGGTAATCTAAAATTAAAATTATAAAAAAATCCAAAAATGTAACAAAGCAAAGTAAAACTATGAAATTATGAAATAAATTTTAAAGGTGCACAATTGAGCTAGACTCGTAATAACCTTTGTGTATAACTGTTGTTTCAGAAAGGAATGTTTATAAAGGGGAAAATAATGTAAAATATAACGAATTAAGATATCTATGATCTGAAGAAAGATTTAGTTATATACAATTTTATAATCAAACAGATCAATGCGGAGGTGGAATAAAATAATATTCATGTGTTTAAGGACTCTAGTTCCCATATAGCTTTAACTGTTATAAAGAAAACAAACAAAAATCCTGACACTATATTCTACTTGAAACAAAATTAGTTAAAGGGAGAAATCCATAATATTGAAAATAAACAGTGGAATAATACAGGAGAATGACAAAACATATGCACACTCTCAAGGGTACATATACCCAATGATGTCACAACTAAGATTCAAATGTCCAAATCTATTGGTTTTTTACAGCAATTTGTTAAATTAGAACGTAAGTAAATTCAGAACTGCATCAGTGGAAAATTACTATTATTATTACTTTTTAAATTATTATTATTTTATTGTACTTTAGGTTCTGAGGTACCTGTGCAGAACATGCAGGATTGTTGCATAGGTACACACATGGCAATGTGGTTTGCTGTCTCCATCTCCCCAACACCTACATTTGGCGTTTCTCTCCATGTTAATATTATCATTCAAATAACCTAACTAGGAAATTAGGCATTCTTAATTATGGGAAGAAGATAAAAGAAATAAAGAGGAGGTATTAGAGTTACTGGAAAAAAATGAGAGCCATAAAAAATTCCTCTTTTGTATTTAAAACTGTCAAATCTGTGCCTAACTTTTGCAAAAAATAAGCACTTTTTGGAAATACTACTAATGATGTAGTATAGAGAGTGAAACAGCTTATTTCTTTAAATGTGTTCAAAATCTCTTGGAATATCTAGTTGACACTAATCATTATCATTTTCTTATGATTGTCTGTTTTCCTCTGAAATTGAGAAATCAGTGTTTCCTTTTATGGATGTAGAGAATTATAAACCCAATTACTGTGACTCTCAATGGTTAAATCTGTGCTAAAATTTTAGGTTTCAAGTCTCACTCAATAATGTGTGGAAGTTCATGTTCACAGGCCAACAAGAGCCCAGTTAAATGGTTCTTAATTCCACTAATGTAAAAGGGCTAGCTTGAAAGCAACCACTGGTGTTAAGTGAGGACTCCTGTGTGATGAGGAATGTTGACCCAACTGACTTTTAAAATACAAATCAAAAAGAGCTACCCTTTTGTTCAAGATTACCTTTAAATTTGTTCTCATAAATACACCCACCAAAAATGCATCAACACTCACAATAATATCTACACAGTCAGATCGATACTCTTTTTTTTTTTTTTTTTTTTGAGATGGAGTCTCACTCTGTTGCCCAGGCTGGAGTGCAGTGGCAGGATCTCAGCTCACCGCAACCTCTGCCTGCCTGCTAGATTCAAGCAATTCACCTACCTGAGCCTCTGGAGTAGCTGGGAATATAGCCAACCACCACCACACCAAGCTAATTTTTTAATTTTTAGTAGAGATGGGGATTCACCATGTTGCCCAGGCTGGTCAAGAACACCTGACCTCAGGTGATCTGCCCACCTTGGTCACTCAAAGTGCTAAGATTACAGGTCCCACCATGCCAGGCACAGATTAATACCCTTAAGCTGTCATTTTTGAATAAGATAAGCAAAATTACATCAAGGTAATCTACCCAAAGATAACTTATTTTTATCTACCACTAAAATAATTTTTCTTAAGCTCTTCTTGTTTATGCATGAATTAGAATCCATTAAAATCTATCGATTATACTAAATTATGATTATACTTTAAATCCTTCTATCTGATTCTCAAATAGAAGACTTTCTGAAATTACATTCCATTTATGTTCAGTCTGACACAAGTTTCATGGAGCATATTTTTCCTAAATATCAATATTTCTTCTTTCTCTATCACATTTCAGTGAAGGTGAGAAATGTGTCATCCATCATGGCAAGTCACAGAAGTAGGGAAAGTTGTAAAAATGGTGTAAGCACTCAATTATTAACTACATAGTTTGGATTGTTAATGAACATTTTTTCTAGTTATTTGAATATATTTTCTAATGTAGTCTGCTTTTTTTAAAATGAGATTAAATAGAAAAGGGAATATCTAGTTTTCTAAAGATCCTTTATTTGTGTCTCAATATTCACCAAAAGTAGATGGATAATTTTTGCATAGTTAAAATAAGCATTCTGGCTTTTTTATTTTCATTGTTTTGTTAATTCTTCTTAATGAGATCGTTGTATCCCATAAGTGTTCTGGCTTTTTATTATCTTCGTTTTGTTAATTCTTCTTAATGAGATCATTGTATCCCATTTACGGGCCCATGTTTCTCTGCAGGATTCTCATTGATCTGCAGGAGGCATGATGTGCTCTTCATCTCCACCACTTCAGCAGCTTTACAATCTGAGTTGTTTTTTTTTAATATATATATTTTACTGCACTTTAGGTTCTGGGGCACATGTGCAAAACATGCATGAATGTTACATAGGTACATACATGGCAATGTGGTTTGCTGACTCTATCCCTCGTCACCTATAACAGGCATTTCTCTCCATTATCCCTCCCCAACCTCCCTACCCCTTGCTGTCCCTCCCCTATTCCTTCCCAACAGACCCCAGTGTCTGATGCTCCCTTCCCTGTGTTCATGTGTTCTCATTGTTCAACACCCTTCTATGAGTGAGAACATGTGGTTTTTGTTTTTCTGTTCTTGTGTCAGTTTGCTGAGAATGATGGTTTCCAGATTTATCCATGTCCCTGCAAAGGATATGAACTCATCATTTTTTATGGCTGCATAGTATTCCATGGTGTACATGTGCCACATTTTCCTTGTTCAGTCTATCATCGATGAACATTTGTGTTGGTCCAGTTCTTTGCTATTGTAAACAGTGCCACAATGAACATAATGTGTGCATGTATCTTTATAGTAGAATGATTTATAATCCTTTGGCTATATACCCAGTAGTGGGATTGCTGGGTCAAATGGAATTTCTATTTCTATGTCTTTGAGGAATCGCCACACTGTCTTCCACAATGGTTGAACTAATTTACACTCCCACCAACAGTATAAAATTGTTCCTCTTTCTCCACATCCTCTCCAGCATCTGTTGTCTCCAGAATTTTAAATGGTCACCATTCTAACTGGTGTGAGATGGCATCTCATTGTGGTTTTGATTTGCATTTCTCTAATGACCAGTGATGATGAGCATTTTTTCATATGTTTATTGGCCTCATATATGTCTTCTTTTGAACAGTGGCTGTTCATGTCCTTTGCCCACTTTTGAATGGGTTTGTTTGCTTTTTTCTTGTAAATCTGTTTTAGTTCTTTGTAGATTCTGGATATTAGCCCTTTCTCAGATGGGTAAACTGCAAAAATTTTTTCCCATTCTGTTGATTCCCAGTTCATTCAAATGATTGTTTCTTTTGCTGTACAGAAGCTCTGGCGTTTGCTTAGAAAACAAAAGCCAAAAAGACAAATGTGATCTATTTAAACTCCAGACCATCTGAGTTTTGTATGTTAAAAATTCCTGGAACACTACTTAATTTAATTTTGAGCCTGTTGGGTTTTAAACATTAAATTATGTTCTAAATCTATAGGGAATTATATTTAATGTTATATATTTTAAGATCTTTAAAGCAAACTTTTATTACATTAGAATTGATAAAGTCAATAATGTGTTTTGTTTTAGGCACATTTTGAATTCATGAATGACTGTCAAATGGAAAAAATAGTCAGTGAGAACAAAAACATTCCCCAAGTCTCTCTGGAGGCTTCTTTGTTTAAATGATTTAATGTAACTGTGAAGTAGCCATATCTGAGGCTCCTCTCAGAGATCTCCATAAACTCTCTTTCCTGACAATATAAATCAGAAAGAAAAAATATTATTTTAGAAGCTAGAAAATCAGACTTTTGCTTTATTTAACTGAGGCTTTAATAAAAACTTAAAAATACCAACTAGCACTTGCTTATGGTAAATTTTTGACTACTGAAAGTTGTTGCCCTCATGAGAAAAAGTGATGGCATGTAAATAGGGAAACAAGAGTATGTGTGCATAAATTCATATATTTTATCTACATTCAGAAAGCTATAAAAATTGAAAATTTGTTTCTATAATCAACAGCTGGGATCACAGGGGTGAATGTTTATAACACATGGTGATAATAAAGCTCTCAGGGTTTGGGTGTTTGACAACATATAGGAAGTCATCCTATCATTTTAAGTTAAAAAAAATCACAAATATTACAGAGCAACTAGAATTAAGCGGAATTTTTCTTATTCTTGACTTTCATAATATTTCAGCAATTTTTTCTAAAGTTGTAATTTAAACATAATAATGTCTATTAAATTAACCTGCATTTGATGAAAGAAACAAGGTTAGAACTTTCAATCAAGGAACATCCTTAAGTGAGAGATTTGTTTGAAAAATTATTTCTATCATGTGAAAATCATGCATTTGGCAAAAAAAGACATAAGTCTTTTTTTTGCATGTGTAAGTGAACTAACAACTAATTAATATCAAAATCAGAGTACAAGTTTCCTAAATACAATTTTCCAAATCCCAGAACCATACTCTTTTCATGCTGCACACTCCTGTCATATGCTTGTTTCAAAAGAGTGATTTCAGATATGCACATCCATTTCAAGAGCACATTTATTCATCTGAAGTGGATCTGTGAGGTATGTTTGTATTTCTTTTTGTCCACTACTCTTAACTCAGCAGGAAACAAGACACATCAGCTAATGTAGTATCTGATTTTAGGTAGATGTGAAATGATGTTGAATGGATGAGTAAATGAATCACAAACCTTATATCTGTTTTGAATAGTCTTCATTGAAATAATTCAACATCATGTATATGTATATACAGAAACATCTTTTTTTGTGTTTTCAATCTTTCATTGATGAGATAAAATGAACATTAAGAAATCAAATAATAAATCTAGATGATAAACAGTAGTAATTCAGTTTCTAATATTTTGTTTAAAAACGAGCTAATCAAGCTCAAGGAGACATCCCTAAACTAAGGATGGCTTGAAAAATCACAACTTTACATAAAATTTTAAATCATGCACATGAATGAGATCATATTGCTGTTTATATTGTCAGGTATCTTAACTCATGTCACAGATAATAGAAAATCATTATAAGTGCTAGCACTTACTAAGTCAGTAAAAATGAACTTACGTGAATTACTTAAATATTATCATATATAAAAGTATTTTATAATTACCGAGTCTTTAATTAAATGTTTGTGTTTTTAATTTAAAGGCATATATTTATTGCTATGTTTTTGCACAGAGCTGGGAACACATGAGTGGGCTGTGTTTTAGAATAGTTCAATAACTTTCATTCAGAAATTAGATACACTAATGACTTTCAAGTGTATTGAAAAAAGTACTACTGTGGAATACTTTTTTCTTTTATAACTGCAGTGCTCCTTTTGACTCATTTACAAATTGCATCTTTTTTATGCTCCTGAATTATAATGTTTTTGCTAGAAGCCTAGATTTTCATCGAGCAGTCATCAAGGAAGTGTGCTGATCCAATGTTACACTTTTTTATATATACTCACAAAAAAAGATTTCTTAGAACAGAAGACTATAGAAATAAAAGGCATTATGGTATTTATTATGGGAAGTAGAAAAAGGACAGATGTGCAGGGCATATTTGAAGAGTCTAATTGGTCCATGAGCAATACAACCATATCTGATCTGGCTGACAGACTCAACTATTCATTTGTACCAGAGCCCAAACAGTCTAATTGTTTAAAGAATGCTTAGCAATTTATGAGACCATTGTCCTTGGGCAGTTTATTCTAAGATCGATATTTACAGCAGAGTCAGAGCATGGGAAGTGACTCTATTAATAAATAGATAAAACCCACAAGCAATGACTGTGAATCTAAAAAGTAAGGAGACTGTGTTTATTCCACAAATGTCAGTTGCATGATTTCAGATAGCTATCAAGGAAAACAATGAAAATAAGTACTATAATGAAATTTGTTATTTTACCTTCAACTATTACATATGTTATTTTGATGTATTTTCTATAGCTTGATAATAGTTTGAATTAGTATATATTGATAAGGTGTCACTTTTAAAAGTTCAAACTTTTGGCTTTACTCCAAAAATTTTTCAATAAATGTTTTCATTGTCAATAATTTTTAAATTTTTCATAAATTTTTGAAAGCATCATTATTTTTAACTTCCTTTAAAATTATGTAGCACAAATATACAAATTCAGGGATTCCTCCAATAAAATTTTGTTAGTAAAATTATTCTTAATGACTAGATCTAGTTGAAAATTAAGTAGGTAAATTCAATATCTTGGGCCATCACTAGGTTTTGTCATTTTAAAATGATCTCTAACTAACTCTGTGTTTCAAATGTTTTAGGTGGATTTATTTCTAAGAAAATATTTTACAACTAATGGCACATAATTGAAAACAAATTTAAATAATTTGAAAGACAATATATGGAAAAAATAATTTAAATGTTTTTTTTTTTGTCAGAATTAGGGTGTTTAAGCCTTATAGTTAAGAAGGAGACCAATAATAATTTCTTTTATTTGGAATAATAAATAAATATTTAAGTAAGTTTTTAGAAAGCAAAGATAAATTTTATTTTTCTGTTATTAAGACAGACAAATATATCTTTTCCTATATTATTAAAATAATTTTATTTCAACTTATCAGTTAATTTTTACTTATGGGATAGTTTGAAAGCATTAATTCACAGACTGTAAAATAGTTTAGTTTAGGTTGTACTTGTTACAAAAGGCAAATCGTTCAAATACAAAAAATAATTCAAATGACACGCATTCTTTATCTTAGGTAAAAAACAAGTGGCATTTGTTTTATAAAACAAATCAATCAAAAACATACATACACACAAGCACACACACCTCAAAAACAAGCAAAACAATATAACCCAGACAGTTTTTCTGCAATTTATAAGAATTAAAATTAATTTTTAACTATGAAGCTTGTAAACGTCAATGAAAAGTTTCAGCAGGAGGAAATAAAAAGTGTGTTGAAGGAATTGCTTGTCAATCACCATTGTAGAAGAACTCAAGTAAAAAATTAAGATATGTATTCCATATACATCTAAATAATAAAGAGAAAAAAGTAAACATTTTGAAAACATTTTTGTGAAAAGACAGACAAATCAGTTTTTGAGGTTATATTTTCAATTCATTCTGGTCATTGTAGTTGCTAATTTCGTTCTCTCTTTCCTGTTGAAGCATGAAAATTCAAGAAGGTAGACTATGTAAGAATGATGAAAAGTTTTCAGTTTTAACTGCTTTCTACTGTGTTGCTTTTTCATCCATAATGAAACTTTTTATGGGTCTTTGATCCAGTCCAATGGCTGTCAAAATGATTGATGAGGCTGATGCTTAGAAACATTCAGAACTTGGGTTTCTGGGTATTTGAATAAAAAGACAGTGAAAAGTTTTGTGAAAGTTATTGGTCAATGTTCTGATGGGTCAAGAGGCAAGTATTAGTAAACAAGTACTTTCAGCAGAAAACATTCACTTCTGAGTTGGTGATATCTTTACTGTTTTTTATGATAAGTTGTGGTTGAATCGTTTTTACAAACTTTAGTCCACAGATATTCAAAGATCACACAATCAAGTGCTTACCCAGGACCAATGTTTAACTCTACATCTGTGTTCTCCATAACTGACTGAGAAGTAGGTGCCAGTCCATGTAACTCCCAGTTACTCCTAAAACTGTATCAGTTGAATTATTGCATAAATTTCCCTTTCTTTTGTATGTGCTACTTATGTGTACAGAGACAACACTGATTTTTTTTCTAACAACTTGTTCATATTCAACTTTGCGTAAACAAATAATCAACCATGGGGTTAAACACACCAGTATTCAATTATTTATGCTTCCATTTATCAAATTAGTCTCTATTTTTCACCTTTGGAATAATATTAGTAATATGTATTTCCCACAGTTGCTATGGGCATTTTAAGGCATTAACTCATCAGGCAGATAGTAGGGCTTTAATAAATATTCAATTTTCACTATCTTTGTTTTTTTCAAATCAGTAAGTTGTATGTTTGATGAAAAACACAAATAGATGAAAATAGCTATTATACAATGTACATTGCCAAAAATACTTGTAACATAATAATAGCCTATTAATTACTTAAATTGTGGAACATTTATATAGTACACAGAAAAGAGTTGGAAGCCTCAGAATGAAAGTAAAAAGTCTTAATAAAGGACAAGAAGTAATTAAAAAGGATTTGCAATAGTGTAAATCATAAATTTAATAAATGTAAATAGATGTTAAACAGTTATACCCACATTTACTGTACTAAAATCTACTGGTATAAATTTCTAATTTAATTATTAAAGAAATGTCATAATTGTGTAAAAAGAAGAAACTTGAAATCTATAAACATATGTATTTGTGCCTTTTCTATGAGACACTAGACATGTTTAGATGATTTTACAAATTTGATCTGATAATCACTACAAGACAAACTCTTGGAGATCATAGATTTTTTTCTGTTCTTAATGTAACCAAAACACACAGAAGAGTTTCAAACATAGAAGTAGGATTTTAGAAAATAAGTATTAAATTAATGAATAACAAAGCGAATGAATCAATGAGCAATCCAGATAATACGCAATAATAATCTGAACTTTGCCAAGTCATCAAAACAAGAATGGGTGTCAGCCCTAAAAGATACGTATTATTAACCCTTTTCACATATATAAGAAGAGTCACAAATTCCCAAACTCATAAAGCTAGTTAAGTGGTACAGTCAAAATAGATTCCTATGTCATTTCACTTTAGTTTTAAACTTACGGGAGAAATTTTGGTGCCTAAGATTTCAGATAAATATAATGTAATTGTTCTGGAAAATAGACTTCATTTTTAGCATTTATACAAAATATTTACACAAACATTGCTAATGAAGTTATCTTTAGAAAAAATTATAATGTATAGTCACATGTATAATAGTAAAAAACTAGTTTGTCTAAATTTACAAGCACAGTATTATTCAGAATATCACATTATAGAGAACATTATTTAAAGAAAAATGAGAACATTACTTACCGGTAGCATCAAAATCTGCTTAGAAATACTAATGACAACTTTTTTATACACTTTTTAAAATAAAAGTTTATTACTTTTACATACTTACCCAGACATTAATGTTAAATTCCTTGTATTATTTGTACTTTCTAGGCTTTAAAATATGTATTATTACATTTTCCTCTACTTTGAGATCTGGGACAGGAAGAACAGTGTGAGAATAATGCAGTGGGTTAAACTGTATCACTCCTATTTGATGATGGATCTTTTCCAATCATACGCAATTGTCAATGAAAACACATAAATAAAGGTAAGAAAATGTTGGCAAAACAGAGATTGTGATAGTTTTGTCTTTTCTTTTAAGAATAAGTTTAAATTCCTAAGGAAATGAGTCATTTTTAACTTTAATTATATATTTCTTAATTATATTTCTCTGTGGTCCATGTTTTCGGAATTTTTGAAATTAACTTTCTGAATTTCTGTAAATATTCCATGAATCTTTGATATGACCACATGTTTCTTTTCCTTTTGCATATTATAAGTCTCTATACATATTTCAGTCAGTCATATGAGGTTTTTTGATAGGGCAAACATATTCATCTTACTTTTATAATTTAGTCTTATGATTTCTACTTCTGTTTTAAATTTTTTTGAACATCTGCTATATGCACTTACATATTTTACCCTCTATTATTTGGAATAAATTATTAATGTTAGTGTAGAATATTTTAACATTATTTTAATATTCAATAACAAGATTACATATAATTATGCACATCTTGATGTAAGATGATGTGTTTATCCTACTTTTATATATTCCCTCATTCCCCACATATTTCTCAATTTCAGGTATCAGAATATAGATTCATAAAGTTAAATTTAAGCCAGCATGGTGGCTCATGCCTGTAGTTCCAGCACTTCAACAGGCTGAGGCAGGTGTATCACTTGAAAACTTGAAGTCAGGAATTGGAGACCAGCCTGGGCAACATGGTGAAACTCAGTCTCTATTAAAAATACAAAAACTAGTAGGGCATGGTGGCAGGTGCCTGTTATCCCAGCTACTAGGTAGACTGAGGCAGGAGAATTGCTTGAACCCAGGAGGCAGAAGTTGCAGTGAGCAGAGATCATGCCAATGCACACACAAAAAATATTCTTATTAAGTTTGATGTATGATTTATAAAATATTGTATCTCTGATTATGTGTTTATTAGTACAGTACCTAATCCCAGTAAGTACATTCATTTATAATTAACTGTTTTATCTTCTCTTTTTTCCTTGTGTCTTCCTTTATCTCTTTTCTCCCTTCCTTCCTCCATTCTCTTTATCTTCCTTCCTTCCTCCTTCCATTCTTTTTCTCTCTTCTCGATTCATTCTTTTCTTCCTTCTTCCATTTGTTCTCTCTCGATTCCTTCATTCCTTCTTTCATTCTCTTTCTCTCGCTTTCTTGATTCCTTCCTTCCTTCCTTCCTTCCTTCCTTCCTTCCTTCCTTCCTTCCTTCCTTCCTTTCTTCCTTCCTTCCTTTTTTGTTCTTACTTCTTTCATGCATACTGCTGCCTTTTTATATTATTTTCCTATTCATGAGTATTATTTTCAACTACTCATTTGGGTTGCTCAAGTAAATATTCAAATGAATTGTTGTCAATACCATGGGGTCTCTTTTTTTATGCATGTATCTTTATTTTTCAAGATCCACTTTCTACATACAACTGACAGTTTGTTTCATTACCTTGCTTTTTAAATTTTTGTTTATGACTTCTTGATATAAAGAAAATAAGGGATAATATTTTAGAATGAATTTGTAAACTTTGTCTTTTTAATGAAATATAATGATTCCATACTCAACTTGTTTCTTAATATATTTTAAAATATTATAATTGGTGAAATAGTATGCAGTAATATTAATCAATTAATGGAGTATGAGCCCAACATTATAACATTTTTAAATATAAAGTTGAAAACCTGTTTCTTTCCTATATCTTATGTTGTATATAAGCTCTGACCTTTACTTTGTATTTCTCTCTTCTTTCTGAATTCAGCAAGTGTAACGAGAGTTTAAAACATGTTAGTGATTTTTAAATTAACATCTACACTGACATTCCTTCAGCATTTTCTCCTATCTCAACACTGGAAAATGTATCATGGCTATTTTTGCTTAAATTTGCTTTGCTCATGTCGTAATCAAGATTACTTCACAATCAAACAGAACATTTCTTTTTTCATGCCAAACTGACTTCATCTTCTGGTTTTCCTACATATCTCTATATTTACTGGCTGTAAAAACTTCCGACATTTGATATCTGGGTTTATTTGTGTGATCTGCCTAAACAGCCAGGTTTGACTTTCTCATTTAAAAATGTATGCTCTTTCTAAGCTTCTGAGTAAAAACATGGTCTTGTTGTCAATGTTTTAAAGTCAAGGTAGTATTAAATTTGTTAGACTCCTCTTTCCCACTCATATCACATTCAAACCTCTTTCAGGTAATAATTTTTAAATGTCTCTATGGTAATGTAACTTATCAATGGCAAGGGGAGATCTACCCTGTTGACCACTCTAACTATATTATGATATTTTTAAGGTGCCAAAATCTGAATAATATTTGGGAAATAATTAAAAAAAACTGAAAAGTCTGTTTTGTGCTTTGTAATTTTTTTAAATATTAATAAATATTGTGCATAAATATTCCCTCTGTATGTGAAGATATAATAATGTAGTTTTAAAAATGTAACATATATTACATAATTTTAGTATTTGGTACTTCTAGTAGATTTTGGCTCTTCTATGCATCCAAGATAATATACATTTTTTTTTTTTTTTTTTTTTTTAGTTTTACTAAGGCAGTTTACATATGTAAATTGAATTTCAAGTTAAGTCATGTAACTTTTTTTTTTCTGGATATCCAATACTCAGTGCTTGAGGATTGTGGCCTGTTCTTTTTATTTAAAATAATGATTACATTTTGGAGTCTGTCAGACTTCGAAAATGAGTCTATCCCCAGATCATCAACGAGTATTTGACCTTCTGCTACGTTTTCATTTTGGTCAGAGGTCTGTGTGGTTTTTTCAGGGGCTTTCACTCAATAAATTCATATAACACTTAGGCAAAGCTTAACATCTAAGGAAAATGTGACATTAAATATATAGAAATTTTCAGCCTGGGCAACATGGCAAAACCCCGTATCTATTTAAAAAATACAAAAATAATCCAGATGTGGTGTACCTGTGGTCCCACCTACTCAGGAGGCTGAGGTGGAAGGATTGCTTGAGCCTGGAAGGCTGAGGTTGCATTGAGCTGTGATTGTGCCACTGTACTCCAGCCTGGGTGACAGAGTGACACCCTGTCTCAAAAAAAAAAAAAAAAAGTAAAAAAGATATATAGAGAAATGTCACATTGTTCAACTGAAAGAGAACAATGTGAGTAGCTAAAAGGAAGTCATATGACAGTAACAAGCCAGGCCAATTTTTCACTTGGGTGATTCCTCCAACAAATTCTAAATATTGATTTACATGGAATATATGGCTCACCCCAAAGCATTTTTTCCCCTTAATTCATAAGAGTTCAACAATATAAAGTATAATAATACTCCGATAATTATAAGAAAAGATAACTATAGTTGGTGAATTCCTGTTATCATAATCAACTTGTTTAAAGATACTCTGTCCACATAAACTTCCTATAGACACATAGTAGGCGACAACTTGACCGAGTTTGGTGGAAGCATAAGATTCCAACTCACTAAAGCTCATACATGTGCATGTGGACATGCAAGTGTGTGTGTGTGTGTGTGTGTGTGTGTGTGTGGTGTGTGTGTGTGTGTATGTTCCATGAAGCAATCACAGAATGGTAGTGACTGAGAATAAGCATATAGAGACAAGTAAGATAACTAAAGTAAGTTCAATATTCGTTTCTCTTGACTTTGTTATTTATTTTCCTTTGTTTAAACATAGGTGGCATGAGTTTTCTTGGTAAATGAGTACTGATTAATTATGTTCTTACATGCCTCTAAGAAAACCTAGAAATTTAAAAGTCATAAAACAATTCAAAATTTGAAGCAAAAAAACACTTTTACTTTGTAATAGGTTTTGAAATTCTGATCTTACATAAAATATTGTAAGTACATCAGACTGTACTAGTTTATAGGAATAAAAATCATAAGAAGTTAAAAATATATACATAATATTACTATTAGTATATTAGTTAATGTGGGTAGCATTTGATTTAGGGATTAAATATTTTAAATTGAGTTACTTAGATCAACAGTTAAATCATATTAAAAGAAATGTGCAAGAAGCAGGATATTAATATTTAGTATTTTTATAACCATTTATTTCAATTTATGTGAAAAAAATCTGAAATGAATGATCTGAGGTTTACTGTTCAATTGAAATTCATTAGACATATTAAAACAAATTTTCATGACTAAACTGCTAACATTGTTCTAGCATTGAAAGTATACCTGACAATAAAATCAAGATTTCAATGGATTTGGCACTAGTCTGCAGAAAATTTTGGTGGAATAAGTGAGCTTTTAGAACAGGAATATTTTAGGTATGGCTATGAAAAGGTTTTGTCCTGTCTAGATTTAGAAACAAGCATAAGTGTAGTCCCATAATGGACTTTTTATTATTTATTTCAATAATATCTCCCTTTATCTGTCCTTTATCCTATGTAGATTAACTTCTAGCTGATCACCTTCCATCTTCCATTATTTTTTGTTCAAAAATTTGTCTCAGTCTCCTATAAAACAGCTCAATAATTTTTTAATTTTAATTATTTCAACATACCAGATGCATGTGTACCCATCCATGCATCCATTCAATCTATCGAATGTCTACCATTTGCCAAGAATGATGCTGAGTTCTGAGACACAAATGCAAATAAAACATATTCCCTACAAAAAGCTCAATGACTCAAATGAATGCTACGGGTATAAATTGAGAATTAAAACATAATGATGGTTAGAGATATAGCTACAGAGGTTTACAATATGACACAAATGTATTTACATCCACCACATTCTTGGTATAACTTCTGGTATTGCTCCAAATTTACAGAAAGATATAGGTTATTTTCTAAATGCTTATATAAATCAAATTATGATAAAAGCCTATCTTATTTTATTTTAGGAATAATGTTACAATTAGGAGTTTTTAAAAAAATAATAAGGCCCTTACAAAAATGAAAATATAATCAACAATATGTAGTAAAGCTAATTTGAATGCTTAAAACCAGTCAGGATTCTATAAAGATACATTCATGTAGAACATGAGCTTGTGTCTACTAGTGTATGTGTGTGCACATGCACACTCAGAAACATGTTTTAACATTTCAAAGAAATTTTGAAAAAATCTTAACCTTTTAAAAATTGCATAAAATACTGAATACAAATTTCTGTTATTAAATTATCTTTTATGCCGACAAAGACATCAGAGTTAAAAATAAATAAATATTAGAGAAGTCAAGATGCCATATAGCAGGTAAAAAGCCCAAACCTAAAATGAAAATCGTATCTGGAAGAAAAGTAATTTAGCCCATGAGCACTTACACCTCAGTGGGTCAGGCATATGAGCAATTAAAATTAAACAAGTTGATTTTATTATGGCTTAGTAACTGTGATTGATCTTACAGAGACTGTGTTGACTATATATCAAGAAACAATTTAGGATCTAGTTTAAAACAAAGTTTATAATCCTTGTTTAATGGATTTTTGTTACCTCAGGCAATACAGTGCATAAAAATGATTAAAATGTTCCCTCTGTCTGTGTAATCAATAAAACCATTCTTGAAATTAGGATCCAAAGACTCCTTAGTGGGTTTGGCAGTGCTGCGTCTATAGAATTCCAAATAAGCCATCTATCATTATTCCCCTACACAAGTTCATTAGACACCTCATCCCCATCTTATTAGCATTAAGGTCAGCTAAACACTCAAATCAAAAATTCACTTCTTTAAAATATGTAGTTAGACCAAAACATAAATCAAAACCTCAACAGAAATACATTGAAATACAGTATTAATAAAGAGATTAGAAAATATACCTATATGTGTAACGTGATAAACAGGACATTCTACAGTGATAAATTTTAAAGAGGCATTTGAATCAATTACTAAAAACAGAAATATAAAATAATCTCAATTATGTGTATTATTTAAATCATTAATCCCTTTTATTATGAAATAAATACGTATAAAAATAAATTATACCATCTAGATTTTCAAATAAAAGAATGGGCTAAATTATGACATTGAAATTACATTTTAATTCCCTTTGGGATTTCAGGAGTCAGTCCTATATATATTTATGAATATCATGAAAATTTCTGAATTCATTTAAGCGTTAAAAACTTGTAAATGGCTTTTCACAAGTGTAAAAATATACGGTGTAGTAAATGTCAAAGACATAGATTTATATTGGTTTTTGCATGAAAGCTTTCTCGCTGTGTCTATATTATGATTTGTACAGCAGAGGTGATATGGAGTTAAACATACATTGATTTTTTTCATAAAATTGCTACATTTTGGTGAATTTCTATTTTTAGTGAACCTGAGGAAAAATAAAACCTAACTTGTAAATATGGTAATTAAAACACTCACTGTCTCACCTGAAAATAAATATCTAAATTGTTATGTTTGTAGACATTCATGATTTATCCCTTAAATATTTTACTTGACTATGATTACAAGTAATTAAGATTACCTTAGTGTTCATTTTAGTCAGCTCAGGCTGTTGGGACAAATCAGCATAAATAACAACAGAAATTTACTTCTCACCCTACTGGAGTCGGGAAGTCCAAGAACAGGGTGCTAGCATGACAGAGTTCTGGGTGAGGGCCTTCTTCCTGATGTCTTCACTTGGCCCTTCCTTGGTACCTTCATGCAGAAAAAGAGATCTCTGTCTTCCTGTATTGATAAAGACATTTAATCCCATTGTGGAATCTCCACACTCAGGTCTTAATCTAACCCTCATTACCTCTAAATATCACCAAACTAGAGATTATATTTTCAACATATGAATTCTGGGGGAGGCATAAATATTCAGTCCTTGCAGTATTTAACAATTATTCCATTTATTTTATGGTGTATATGTGCATATATATGGATGTAGGTGTATGCGTATTAGAATCTAAAATAATTTATCAAAGGTTTGTAACAGATTTTTTTTTGTAACTCAAACAAAAATGAAGACAAATATATATTATTGAATTACTCTAATTCTACTGAATAGTTTATCATTTCTATGTATATGATAAATATAAATGACTTGCTGAATACTCACTATTCTAATAACTTTATGTGGATTATAACATTTAACACTCACAACAACCCTGTATTAGCTTCTATTATTAAAAAACTGAGGCACAGAGGATCATAAAAATCTTCCCAAGGAAGCACAGGTAGTGAGTAATCAAATTCGAGATGCAAATCTGATCATTTTGCCCCCAATGTTTGTCATTTGTTTCATAATATCTTCCATGGTGATATCTTAATCTACCTCACTATATCTCGAAAATTTCAAAAGGCATAAGTGTATAAGCTAAGAAGTCTCAGAATTTTTAACTGCTAGTAAGATTAATTCAGCTGGGCAAGGTGAACCAAAATCGCATCAGCTAACTGATGTCTTTGGCCTGTAGCCTGTGTCACTGCAGGCTGAAAACCCCTTCTGTGACTGTATTCCTTCTTTTTACTTTTTTTCTCCTTCATACCTCTATGGTTTTCTACAGTTTTCAAAATTTGGTAAGTGCTGGAAGCTTTTCATTTTATGCATGATCATAGCTTGATACAGTAATAGCAGAGAGCATGCAGTTCACATTTATTCTTCAGTTACCAGCATAGAATGAAACTCACCATTAAAACTAAGTTGAAGACAACATACTAAAAGTTTTAGTCTCTCTAACAATTGCAAGGTTTAGATGTGATTATATATTAAGTGTAACATCAGAAATCATATTTCAAATTAAATAATCATGTATCTGATTTCATGCATAAAATGCATGACACATTTTATTATGAATCCAAATATTAGTTGATTCTTATTCCCAATTTATTTTTAGAAGAACAAGAAAATCAGGAGTACTTTGAAATATAAAGTTATGTAAATTATGGCAAATATGTGGGATTAGTGCTCTCATTTTTCACTGTGTCTGCTCCTGTGCCTACTTGTCCTGAAGAAGCTGTAACATTAAAAATTACATCTCAGAGCCCTTATTAGCAAATTACTTTCTATTGAAGAGATACACTTGTATAATTTTTGATGGCGGACTGGCCCTCTGTTTAATTATTTTATGCTAGAAAATACAGTTGTGGAGATCTAGGAATTTATTAAGTAACAACCCAGGGTCTAGTTCTGAGCAGGAGCGATAGGAGCCAAGAAGCCATTGCAATGGCTTGGCAGTCCCTTTGGTCCCTTTATCTATGGCAGGGTCAGAAGCAGCAGCTCCTCCAGCAGGATTTTGGAGTCATAGCACATTGGATTCAATCTTGGAGATCCTGCCTATAGCCAACTCCTGTATTAAACAATTAACTCCTAACATCAAATTGTTTTCTGTTTACAATACCACAAGAAACTCACAAGTAAGTCCTGAAGATACAAAATGATAAACAATGGTCCAAGGTTTATGCTATGATAGAAAAAAAATAATTTTTCATTGAATAAATGTATAAAATAGATTTTATAGTTTTTATTTTGTTTTCTACTTCATATCTTTAATCCATGAAATAGATAAGTCAGGAAAAAACATATTACTAGATTAAATTTAAAAAATATTTTATATGTAGTATTTTCAAAATAAAATTCATTTGGAATTAATTAGTGCAGTGACTTGAACAATTTGAGAATATACCGGTTTAAATGGTTAGCTTTGTTAACTAGCGCAATTTCTTCTAACAAAATAAATGTACGTTCTCCAACTTGAATTTATATTCAAGTAGCACTTCATCCAAAAGGCAAATACATCATATTGAGATTTGACAAATGACAGATTACATCACAATAAAAATATTTATGTCTCTTAACAGACCACCAAGAATAAACACAATATGATATTGTTAATATTTATATTCCATAGTAAGTATACATATCCAGATATAATGCCATACACTTAAAGTTTATCCCTACTATTTTCTAATTTGACAAATGAGAAAATACAACTAATACATTCACATCAGTATGGATAGATGTCTTTCCTTCAGGAGCATCCTTAGAAAGTTTATTAAAAAATGTTATGGTGTTTCCCATAAAACAAACAACCATAACTACCTCATGTGTTGGGCTTTACCATTTTTGAACACTAAAAACACAGGCTTTCATTCGCTGGCATTGGTGGGACATTTTACTATAAACATCCCTTTAAAAAATATAGTAGACTATATGAATGCACAAACACGAAAAATGAATATGGTCTAATGATGGCCAAGAAAAATTCCTTTTTGTAATGAAGTTGAATCTTACTTTCCTTTCCTTTTTGTTCTTTCACCTTGATGGACTTGTTTTTTAACAGCTTATAATAGTATAAAATAAAATAAGATATCATGAGCTGCTCCAAACAGTTTCATTTTTTTACATCACTGAAAGCATGATAGCCAATGAACATTGATTTGGCTTGCATGAGGAGCAAGTAAGGCACCCTGGTCTCATGTCTATTTATAACACTATTTGCAAGAACACTTTCTCTCCTTAATTTAAAGTTTACTGGTAAAACAAAATTTTAGTAAAATGGGTAAATACTGAGTTGCCCTTCTCCACAAGCTTTGAAATTTACTATTTAATTTTCTTTTCTCAAAAGATATGTAGAAAGTGATTAGAAATGTGTCATTTCCTACACCTGAATGCCTGACTTCTAAATATTACCAATGCTCATATTATTACTGTGATCTATTCTCTACCACCATGCAATTCTAAATTCTAAATTGTGGAACAGAGAATTATCATGATGAGTTTATTCTTTTTCAAACAGTAAGCCACTTTATATCTTAAAGGTATTCTTACTCCAGGTGAAATTAAATTAAAAACACAGTATCCACATACTTGCAAAAGTCCAACTATTACTATTGCCTCTGAATCCCCATTTGCAATGTTAGTCATTTTAATCTTTCTATAGTTAACCTTATTGTCTCCTGATAATTGTGAGAGAAAACCACATCATTTTTTTCTAGACCTTCAGATCAAACTGTCTCATTGCCATGTTTAGGATTAGTTTCACATGTTCATGGTGTTATAGGCTGAATGCTTGTACAATTTTTAACAATGCGGGTTTGATGTAAGAAACAACTTTATAAATTTGAATGTAACCAGATAAGATTATACTGTTGCCATTTTCAGAAAATTTCTAAGAAGACTATAGATAGTTTTAGAATTTGGGACAAAAACTAAGTGATAGATTTTTTTATTCTAATGCTTATAAAAAATTAATCATCACCCTCATTATAATCATCATCAAGTTCTTAATAATGGGAAATGGAAAATAATAGGAGAAGATAGATAATCACAACAAAATGCCAATACCACATTAAAAGGATAGACACATAAAGGGGAATTGCTTGAAAAGGAATGGCAATTTTCAGAAAAAAAGGGAAACAAGCCTTTTATTTAATTATAAATGCTTCTTTTAAGAAAACCAGAGTAGATGAACCAGAGGAAAGGTTTTCAATATTTATCTATTGTTGGCCTATCAAGGTCTCCTATATGTTTATGCTTACCACAGATTGTTGCTCTGTAATCCCCTTCATAGTAGAGCTCACAAGGGATCAGCTTTCACACAATCAAGCTCCTATGATCAATATAGTTTTCCATTTGCTCCTGATTCTCCTAATGCTATTATGGTTCCTAATACAATGTCAAGATAATAGGCTACTGGCACTATTTACATAAATATAGGTTCTAAAACTGGAAAATATATTTATGGCTGTGAAAAACATGTTAACTTGTGCTGCTTCTGATTCCAAATATTTTCTTTGCTTGAGTAATTGAAGAATAATTAGGGTGTCTAAAAGAGAGCAAAGACATTGGTGAAAATGGCAGAGTAGATAGGTCCAAGAGCTTGTCTCTCCACAGCATCATCAAAAAGCAAGCAAAACCTTGGAGAATCGACTTATTTTACAGGGAGATCTAATTTATATTGTTTTAAATGTCAAATAAAATGCATTCATGTATAAGGTATTAGACATACAAATTTTCTTTTGACACCATAGTATTTGAAAATAATCATGGTTTAAAATTAAGGAATAGAATACAGTTGATAAAATACAGGTATATTAGTCAGGCTAACAAAACTTCACTTGACAAAATACCATAAGATAGGTGACTTAAACAGAAATTTGTTTTCTAACAGTTCTGGAGGCTGGAAATTGAAGATCAGGCTTCCAGCATGGTGAAATTCCGATGAAGACTTTCTTTCTGGTTTGCAGACAGTGGCCTTCTTGCTGAGAAGCATGGCATGGCAGAGAAAGAGAGAACTCTCTGATGTACCATCTGGTAAGTATAATAATTCTATCTTATTGGGACTCCATCTTATTACCTCATGTAGCCTTAATTGCCTCCATTTTAAAGATCCTATCTCCAAATCTATTCACATCACTGATTAGAACTTCAACATATGGATTTGTGGGGAGGACCCATTGAATTTATGGTAATAAGATTGCTCCTTATTCCAATAAAAATTTTGCAGTGGAGGCTGGGCGCGATGGTTCAAGTCTATAATCCCAGCACTTTGGGAGGCCGAGGTGGGTGGATCACGAGGTCAACAGATCGAGACCATCCTGGACAACATGGTGAAACCCTGTCTCTACTAAAAATACAAAAAAAAGTTAGCTGGGCATGGTGGCGCGTGCCTGTAATCCCAGCTACTCAGGAGGCTGAGGCAGGAGAATTGCCTGAACCCAGGAGGCGGAGGTTGCGGTGAGCCGAGATCGCGCCATTGAACTCCAGCCTGGGAAACAAGAGCAAAACTCCGTCTCAAAAAAAAAAAAAAAAAAAAAAAAAAAATTTGCAGTGGAAAGCCAAAAATCTACATATTGGTCACACACAAAATTTTGAAGAAGCCTAATATGATCTTTAATAATTTAACAGCACTGCCTCCAAACCACTACCGCACTCTTGCTCCTTTGTTGCACCTTTTCTTTGATATATTTGTAGCTCCGGCCACCTAGATTAGGTCCCAAAGCATCTTCTTTGTCTACCTTCCTAATCTCAGGACTAAGAATCAACCTAGTTATTCAATGATCCAGTGAATGAGAATTTTAAATGTATTCACTCAATCCAGCACACTTAACATGGTTACAAAAATCACTGCCTTTTTTGTTTTCTCACTGGGTCTTCCCATTGTCTGAAACCAACATAAAGTCAGAGAAAAGATGGGTTTGTTGATTTATTTCAAAAGGTTGGTTTTTTAAAGAGGGAACTAGGTAAAGCAGCGTATAGAGTGATTCTGGAAAACTCAGAATGAACTGGCACTACTGGCACCACTATGTACTTGTAACATGGAACAATTTAGGAATTGGAAGTAAGTTATGATAGAATTTATGAAAGATAAATCATTTGAATAATGGTAGTATTAGTAAAGTTTAATTTAACCTTCCTTCTACCACTGCTATTATTACACAAAGCCAGTAAATATATCTTGACATGAAATCTATTAATCAATTGAAGATTCTCCTTAAGCTGTACAAGATTAGTGTTAAACTTTTACATAGATCATTTTAATCCAATTTACCCTGATTAGCCATAAAGAAAAAAGTGAAGGGATATTTTTCTGACCAAAAGAAAAAGCCAATTAAAATTCAGGAACATTAACTTCCTTACACTTCAGAATAATTAAACCGATGTTAAACACATATGTATGTTTTTATAAACATATGTCTAAATATATAGTGTATATGTGTGTATGTATATAGATATTTCAAAACACCACATCAAAATGCATATTTAGTGCTAGCTTACAATGAATGAATGTATTTCATTCACCCAGTCTAATTCTTTTCTTGTATTTTTGAGAGAAATACATTAGTAGCTTAGATGAAGCCAAGATTCATTATAGTGTTTTCAATTCAAAAGAGTGAATACACAGAAGATAATAATACAGGAGTAATATATGTATAGTGCATCCACATTGTTTTAAGTTATGACATCTTAACAGATGAATATTTTAGCAACAATTTTGAAATTTATATTTGTACTCTAATCCAATTATATCCTTTTTATAGCACCTGACAGGAGAAATGAATTCACTTTAGCCTGATTGAGAGTATGAGTCAAATATCTTAATTGGTTATATTGCTAGGACTGTAGTACACCTGAATAAGACAAATATGGGGAATTGATATTCACAAAATTAGCATTTTCTCCCCTGCAAACAATAATTAGCAAAATGGAACATTTTGGTAAAATTCTTTCTTTATTCTGGCACTATTCACACAACTACCAATTAAGATTTTAAAATATAGTTTTATTCATTTGCTTTATATAAACCTGTTATGAGAATGCACACAAAATATAAGATTATAGCCAATATTTCTACTTCTTTGACATATGCTAGCCTTAAGATGTCTATTAACATTAAAATTAAAAGATTTTAATTTTAGACCTAATTTTGATGAACCTGGAATTGAGCGTAATATTATAAAAAGTTAAGAAAATATCTGATTTGGAAAACAACTTTATATTTAGCTCTGTCTTTAAAAATGAATAGGAAAATTTCACAATATAAAAAAGACCCAAGACGATATCTTATTCAAATGTATTTATTCTACTCCCTGGACTTCTAGAAATCCTTTTGTAATGTTAGAATATACGTTAATTTATTTCCATAGTAACATTTCCATGTTGGAAATAGAAACTAAAATTATCTACTTCTTCTCTTGTGCCAGGAAATGATTTTCTTTATTGCATTAATTAATACTCCAAGAGTTCTTACCCATTGTAAAATATTTTAAATATATTCACTTTTTTTATTTTTCCTGTGAATTGGGCAGAATTAACCGCATTTTACAAATTAAAAAAAACTGCTAATAATTAGTAGGATTGGGATTTGTACTGAGATAATCTGGTTCCAGAGTCCATGCATTTACGCAGTCCACAATATTGTTCCTCAGATTCTGCTACGGGTGTTTGCATATTTGTCATGTGATTCTCTCAATAACATTATATAAACCATTATAGACCAATGTGATGTTATGCACAGAAGGCAGAACTTAGAATAAGAAAGTCAGTATTTGAGTTTTGACTTTCATATTGAAAATTACAACAATGTAAAAAAAAGCCATTTTTCATTGCAAGATACTTCCTTCGAATCCTTCTAATTTTTAAAATATTGTGAAAAGAAATATGTCTTTCTAATCTCACTTCCTAAATTATTTATACTCTCTGTCTACAGCCCCAAGAACTTCAAACAATTTTGCCAAATGTTTTATTGTCTTCTTGATAATGTCTAGCTAGAAACAAGGCTATTTGAAGCCAATGGAATAAATATATAAGGATATAGTACATGTAGCTACCATATAGGTGTTTTGGGACAATCTGTATATCATCTCAGCTGTACCAGATGACATAATTTTATTGTTACAGCTTAAAATTATTTAAAAATATTTTTCCACAGCCATATCTCATTATTACTGAATTTTAGACCTACTTTCAACTGAGAACTCAAGGCCTTTGTCTTATGATCTGTTGCAGTGAAGCTAAAAACTTCTCTAACTCCTTGAGTAGGAAATTTAAACAGAAATTCCAGCCAGTCAAGGAAAGAAACAATTTGTATTTGCGATCAATGAGAGGGAAATATCAAAATCCACAAATTTATGCTGAAATGTGGGTTTATGTATGTGTCCATGTGAGTAGCTATATGAATAGTCACGTGGATTAGGCTGAATACGTCTCTGAAATATGTCTATATTCTGATCTACAGAGCCTATTGGTATGTTATTTATATGGCACATGGGGTTTTACAGATGTGCTTAAATTAAGAATTTGGGGATGGGGAAATTATGTTGGATTATCCAGATGGTTCTAATGTACTCTAACAGGGATTACATTAGAGAGTTAGAAGGGCAGAAAGCTCAGAAGGAGAGAGAAGACATTGTCATGATGGAAGCAGAGTCAGAGAAGAAAAGGTAATAAGACATGAGAGACAACTAAAGGTATCCCCTGATGGAGTTGAAGATGGAGGAAAGCATGAGGAGACAAGGAATGTGGGCAGACTCTCAAACCTGTAAATACAAGAAAATCGATTTTTCCTCGTAGCCTGCAGAAGACAATAACCAACACCTTGATTTTAGAACTGTCCACCTGTAGAAGTATAACATAATAAACCTGTGTTGTTTTAAACAACTAAATTTGTGGCAATTTGTTATAGGAATAATATTAATCTAATACACCACTCAAATATCACTTACAATAACTACTAGGTAGACTGATTGTTTCTAAACTATATTCACTTTACTTTCACTTTCCTACTGCCTTCAAAATGGCTATGAAAGAACAATGAATAGCAATAAAAATAACTTTATATGTTGTCAATAGCAGTTTGTTTTTCATGTACAGTGTTACAATTAAGACTTGCGAAAGTAAGAAAGGAAGTGCATTTCATTTCTTACAAAGATAGGAATGATGTTAAAGCTGTCAGAATCAAAATAAAGTCACCTGTGTTAAAAACCTTTGACAAATAGAACCTGGGAAGGCCATATATGGAGAATTCTCATGCATGAATGCCTGATTAAATAAAACCTATCACAAAAGACTCTGCAAAAACAGCAACCTTACACAAAGGCCATCACAATCTTATACACACATAAAAATACTTCTGCAAGGACATCTGACAAGCAACTGCCTGTCCAGTTTTGGACTCTGCCACCCTTTTTATTGATCCTTGTAGTCAAGAAAAATAATATCAAATGAAATATGTAATTCTCCTAATTTTTCCTTTAAAACATTTTGTCTTTCTTTACCTCCCTGGATATGCACAGCTTATTATAACATGTATATTTCCACCACAATGCCTATCCTTGAAGAAATATTATTTTATTTTTGAGAGTCCACCTATGTTTGTTATTTAGATCTACATAAATTGATGTCTTAGAAGTGGGACCAAAGGGAGCTCACCTCAGCTGAATCTGCAAGACCTGAATAAACTATGGTACCGGCTGAGTTATTTGCTTCCCTGAGTCACCTTTTCTGTCCTGGTGAATCTCTCCTGAGATTCTCAGACTTCCTCCATTTAGTGAGTTCTTTTACACTTTATTTGGAATCTGATTTTGTAATAAGTCTACCTTACATAAAGGACTTTGCATTCTTCTTGGGACTATAAATGTGTATTTTTTAGACAATCCTTATTTTTTTTCTAGACAGAATTTTGCTCTGTCACCAGGCTGGAGTGCAATAGCATGATCTTGGCTCACTGTAACCTCTGCCTCCCTGGTTCAAGCTATTCTCCTGCCTCAGCCTCCCAAGTATCTGGGACTACAGGCTCATGCCACCACACCTGGCTAATTTTTTTTTTTAGTAAAGTTGGGGTGTCACTGTGTTAGCCAGGATGGTCTGGATTGCCTGACCTCATGATCTACCTACCTCAGCCTCCCAAAGTGCTGGATTACAGGCCTGGACAAGGCCCTTTAAATATAAGTATAGTTCTTTTAGGGAATACTCTTGTACCTATGAGTTTACACTCTGTCTGTGAGGACCATATCTTTTCTGGTGAACTCACTTTTGGTTCTATGTATTTAGTTTAACATTGGTTTGATCTGCATGCCTGGCTTAACATTTTTCTGAGTAATCTGATTTTGCTTTCATTATGATTTGATGCTGCATGTTTGTAAACAATTGTGATGTTTTTTCTTCTTGTTTCTGAATATTTTCTGAGGGCAAAAAAGACATTCTGAATAGTTGCCATGATATGGCCAATTAAAAGGCACTAGGGTGGGTCTCCATCATCTAAAACATTAGTCCAAACACTTGATTTTCCCTAATTAGATTTATAAGATTTTCTTTGCTCTCAAAAGATTAATAAGAAATGGAATAAAATACTTGCATATTAAGGTGTGGCAAGATTTCTGGGGTTCTAGCAGATTACACATTCAAAATTTATGGTTTATTCTCATGTACTTTTTAAATAGATGAACAAATTACATGAAGGATAATGTAGGTCCATTAAATAAATTACTGAAGCTCTCCAAACTTATGTCTCTAAAAACTTTCCCAGTGAATTCTGGATGACCTATAATAGCTGATTCCACTAGAGTAGCTTTTAATTCTGTTTGTGAACACCCTTCTGCCAAAATGTTTCCAACTTTTAAAAGTGCTCACAGAGAATGGAAAACCAGGCCCTCTCCTGATCTAATTAATTTAGCAAATCAACTTGTCCCCACCCTTAAAAAAACTAAAAAAAAATAATGAAAGTATTAAAATTCTTAAACTTCAATTACAGTGGATGGAAGCTCCCAGATAACTTACCAGTTGAAGACTCCCTGGTCTCTGCCAATATTGTAAAACAAAATAAAACAAACAAAAATTATGTCACTGGAAAAAAGAGCTTTCCAAAAGGAAGATGACCATGCAGTCTTTCTCTCAACATTCTGAGCCTCCACCAGAAGACCAAACTTAATGAAGGTGATGATCTGTTCCTTTCTACCTTGGTACTTTTCAAAATATCCACTCTTTTAAAATGTTCAGTTCTGCCTCTGTTAACATTCTTAGAATACATACACACACAAACACACACACATACACATATGTATGTATGTATTATATATATGTATATATTCCATATATATATACAGACAGACAGACATACACACACACACACACACAGGCCCACACCCCGTGGTGGAATTTCTTTATCTTGAAAAAAGGAAATAACTTTTTCTTTTCTTGGCTAAACTCCTTTATTAATTCTAGAAGTGTGTGTAGTTTTATTTTTTCCATAGGTTACATGTGCACATCCTGCATCCTGCAGGATTGTTGCATAGGTATATACGTACCCTGTTGGTTTGCTGTCTTCATCACCTCTGAACCCCCCATTGTCTACATAAGGCATTTCTCCCTTGTTACCCTCCCCATCCTTCCCGACCCCCTGCTGTCCCTTCCCCTCTCCTCCACCCCGTCACCTAGCCCATTGAGTGTCCTTCTCTTCCCTGTGCCCAAGTGTTTTCATTGTTCATCACCCACCTGTGAGGGAAAACATGCCATGTTTGGTTTTCTGTTCTTGTGTTAGTTTGCTGAGAATGAACTAGATTCATCCATGTCTCTACAAAGGACACAAACTCGTCGTTTTTTATGGCTGCATAGTATTCCATGGTGTAGATGCACTACATTGTCTTTGTCCAGTCTGTCATTGATGGGCATTTGGGTTTGGTCCAGGTCTTTGCTATCTTAAACAGTGCTGCAGTGAACATATGTGTATATGTTTCTTTATAATATAATAATTTATAATCCTTTGGGTATATACCCAGTAATGGGATTGCTGGGTCAAATGGAATTTCTATTTCTAGGTCCTTGAGGAATCACCACAACTGTCTTCCATAATGTTTGAACTAATTTACAATTCCACCAACAATGTAAAAGTGTTCCTGTTTCTCCGCATCCTCTCCAGCATTTGTTGTCTCCAGATTTCTTAGTAATTGTCATTCTAACTGGCATGAGATGATATCTCCATGTGGTTTTGATTTGCATTTCTCTAATGACCAGTGATGACGAGTATTTTTACTTACATTTCTTGGCTGCATATATGTCTTCTTTTAAAATGTGTCTGTTTATATCTTCAGCCCACTTTTGAATGGATTTATTTGTTTGTTTCTTGTAAATCTGCTTTAGTTCTTTGTAGATTCTGGATACTAGCCTTTTGTCAGATGGGTAGATTGCAAAAAATTTTTCCCATTCTGTTGGTTCCCAGTTCACTCTAATGATTGTTTCTTATGCTGTGCAGAATTTAAGTTTCATTAGATCCCATTTGCATATTTTGGCTTTTTTTGCCATTGCTTTTGGTGTTCTAGTCACAAAGTCCTTGCCTGTGCCTGCATCCTGAATGGTGTTGCCTAGGGTTTCTTCTAGGGTTTTTATGGTGTTAGGCCTTATGTTTAAATCTAATCCATCTGGAGTTAATTTTTGTACAAGATGTAAAGAAGGGGTCCAGTTTCAGCTTCCTGCATATAGCTAGCTCGTTTTCCCAACACCATTTATTAAACAGGGAATCTTTTCCCCATTGCTTGTTTTTGTCAGGGTTGTCAAAGGTCAGATGGTTGTAGATGTGTGGGGTTGTTTACAATGCCTCTGTTCTGTTTCATTGGTCTATATCTCTGTTTTGGTACCAGTAACATGCTGTTTGGATTGCTGTAGCCTTGTAGTATAGTTTGACGTTTGGTAGAGTGATTCCTCCAGGTTTGTTCTTTTTGCTTTGGATTATCTTGGCTATGTGGGCTCTCTTTCAGTTCCATATGAAGTTTAAAATGTTTTTTTCCAGTTCTGTGAAGAAGGTCAAGGGTAGCATGATGTCGATAGCGTTGAATCTATAAATTACACTGGGAAGTATGGGCATTTTCACAATATTGATTCTTCCTAACCATGAGTGTGGACTGTTTTTTCATCTGTTTGTGTCCTCTCTTATTTCCTTGAGCAGTGGTTTGTAGTTCTCCTTGAAGAGATCCTTTACATTCTTTGTTAGTTGTATTCCTAGGTATTTTATTCTCTTTGTAGTAATTATAAATGACAGTTTGTTCTTGATTTTGCTCTCTTTATGACTGTTATTGCTGTATAGGAATGCTTGTGATTTTTGCACATTGATTTTGTATTGTGAGACGTTGCTAAAGTTGCTTATCAGCTTAAGTAGGTTTTTGGCTGATTTGATGGGGTCTTCTAGATATAGGATGACATCGTCTGCAAATAGGGACAATTGGACTTCTTCTTTTACTAATTGAATGCTCTTTATTTCTTTCTAGCCTATCTGCTCTGACTACAACTTCCAATACTACACTGAATAGGAGTGGTGAGAGAGGGCATCCTTGTGTAGTGCCAGTTTTTAAAGGGAATGCTTCTAGTTTTTGCCCATTTAGTATGATATTGGCTGTGGATTTGTCAGAAATAGCTTCTGTTATTTTGAGATACATTCCATTGATACCTAGTTTATGGAGAGTTTTTAGCATAAAGGGCGGTGAAATTTTGTAGAAGGTATTCTCTGCATCTATTGAGATAATCATGTGGTTTTTGTCTTTGGTTCTGTTTATGTGGTGGATTATGTTTATAGACGTCCATATGTTGAACAAGCCTTGCATCCCTGGAATGAAGGCTACTTGATTGTGATGGATAAGTTTTTGATGTGCAGTTGCAATTGGTTTGCCTGTATTTTACTGAAGATTTTTGCATCAATGTTCATCATGGATATTTGCCTATAGTTTTCTTTCTTTGTTGAGTTTCTGCTGGGTTTTGGTATCAGGATTATGTTGGTCTCACAGAACTGTTAGAAAGGATTCCCTCTTTTTGTATGGTTTGGAATAGTTTCAACAAGAATGGTACCAGCTCCTCTTTGTATGTCTTGTAGAATCAGGCTGTGAACCCATCTGGACCTGAGTATTTTTGTTAGTAGGCTGTTAATTGCTGCCTCAACTTTAACCCTTGTTATTGGTCTATTCAAGGTTTCAACTTCTCCCTGGTTTAGGCTTAGGAGGATGCAAGTGTCTGGGAATTTATCCATTTCTTCCAGGTTTACTAGTTTATGTATATAGAATTGTTTGTAGTAATCTCTGTACTATATATTTCTGTGGAATCAGTGGTGATATCTCCTTTATTGTTTTTATTGTATCTATTTGATTCTTCTCCCTTTTCTTTTTTATTAATCTGGATAGTAGTCTGTCTATTTTGTTGATCTTTTCAAAAAACCAGCTCCTGGATTTATTGATTTTTTAAAGGTTTTTTTTGTGTGTGTGTTTCTCTATCTCCTTCAGTTCTGCTCTGATCTTAGTTATTTCTTGTCTTCTGCTAGCTTTTGAGTTTTTTTGATCTCGCTCCTCTAGCTCTTTCTATTTTGATGATAGGGTGTCAATTTTAGATCTTTTCTCACTTCTCATGTGGGGATTTATTGCTATGAATTTCCCTCTAGACACTGCTTTAAATGTGTACCAGAGATTCTGGTACATTGTGTCTTCATTCTCATTGGTTTCAAAGAACATCTTTATTACTGCCTTCATTTCATTGTTTATCCAGTCAACATTCAGGACCCAGTTATTCAGCTTCCATGAAACTGTGTGGTTCTGAGATAGTTTCTTTATTCTGAATTCTAATTTGATTGTACTGTGGTCCAAGAGACTGTTTGTCATGATTTCCATTCTTTTGCATTTGCTGAGGAGTGATTTACTTCCAATTATGTGGTCAGTTTTAGAGTAGATGCCATGTGGTCCTGAGAAGAATGTATATTCTGCAGATTTGGGGTGGAGATTTCTGTAGATGTCTATTAGATCTGCTTGGTTCAGATTTGAGTTCAAGTCCTGGATATCCTTGTTAATTATCTGTCTCATTGATCTGTCTAATATTGACAGTGGAGTGTTAAAGTCTCCCACTATTATTGTGTGGGAGTCTAAGTCTCTTTGTAGGTCATTAAGAACTTGCTTTATGTATCTGGGTGCTTGTGTATTGGGTGCATATATATTTAGGATCCTTAGCTCTTCTTGATACATTAATCTTTTTACCATTATGCAATGCGCTTCTTTGTCTCTTTTGATCTTTGTTGGTTTAAAGTCCATTTTATCAGAGACCAGGATTGCAACTCCTGCTTCTTTCTTGCTCTCCATTCGCTTGATAAATCTTCCTCCATCCCTTTATTTTGAGCTTATGTGTGTCCTTGCATGTGAGATGGGTTTCCTGAATATAGCACACCAATGGGTCTTGACATTTTATTCAATTTGCCAGTCTGTGTCTTTTGATTGGGGCATTTAGCTCATTTACATTTAATATTAATATTGTTATGTGTGAATTTGATCCTGCCATTTTGATGCTAGCTGAATGGTTTGCCCATTAGTTGACACATTTTTTCCATTGTGTCAATGGTCTTTACCATTTGGTACATTTTTGGAGTGGCTGGTACTTGTTGTTCCTTTCCTTGTTTAGTGCTTCTTTCAGGAGCTCTTGTAAGGCAGGCCTGGTGGTGACGAAATCTCTCAGCAATTGCTTGTCCGTAAAGAATATTCTTTCTCCTTTGCTTATGTTGGATATTGGTGCCCACTTTCTTCTGTCTTGGAGGGTTTCTGCAGAGAGATCTGCTGTGAGTCTGATGGCTTCCCTTTGTGAGTAACTCATCCTTTCTCTCTGGCTGCCCTTAGCATTTTTCCTTCATTTCTACCCTGGTGAATCTGAAGATTATGTGCCTTGAGGTTGCTCTTCTTGAGGAATATATTTGTGGTGCTCTCTGTATTTCCTGGACTTGAATGGTGGCCTGGTTTTCTAGGTTGGAGAAGTTCTTCTGGATAATATACTGAAGAGTGTTTTCCACCTTGTATTCATTCTCTCCACCACATTTAGGTACACCTATCAAATGTAGATTAGGTCTTTTTGCATAATCCCATATTTCTTGGAGGCTTTGTTTATTTCTTTTCACTCTTTTATCTTTATTCTAGCCTTCCCATTTTATTTCACTGAGTTGATTTTCAATCTCTGATATCCTTTCTTCTGCTTGGTCTATTTGGCTATTGAAACTTGTGTATGCTTTGCAATGTTCTTGTGCTGTGTTTTTCAGCTCCATCAAGTAGTTTATATTCTTCTCTAAGCTGTTTATTGTAGTTACCATCTCATCTAACATTTTTTCTAAGTTCTTAGTTTCTTTGCATTGGGTTAGCACATGTTCTTCTGGCTCAGAGAAGTTTGTTATTACCCACAATAACAGCCTGTTTCTGTCAATTCATCAGATTCATTCTCCATCCATCTTTGATCCCTAGCTGGTGAGGAGTTGTGATCCTTTCAAGAAGAAGAGGTGTTCTGGTTTTTGGTGTTTTCATCCTTTTTTCACTGGTTTCTTCCCATCTTAGTGGCTTTATCTACCTGTGGTCATTGTATTTGGTGACTTTTGGATGGGGTCTCTGAGTGGACTTAATTTTTGCTGATGATGAAGTTATTTCTTTCTGTTTCTTAGTTTTCCTTCTAACAGTCAGGAACCTCTGCTGCAGGACTGCTGGAGATCCACTCTAGACCCTATTTGCCTGGGGATCACCAGTGGGGGCTGCAGAACAATAAGGGTTGCTACTAATTTCTTCTTCTGTTATCTTTACCTCAGAAGGGTACCTGTCAGATGTTGGCCTGAGCTCTCCTTTATGAGGTGTCTATTAGGGTATACAGGGGTTGGGGAATTGCTTGAGGAGACAGTCTGTCCCTTATAGGAGCTCAGGTGCTGTGCTGGGAGCCTCGTTGTTCCATGCAGAGCAGCTGGGCAGGTACTTTTAAGTCTGCTGCAGTGGAACAC
This sequence comes from Callithrix jacchus, assembly GCF_049354715.1. Lineage (NCBI taxonomy): Eukaryota > Metazoa > Chordata > Mammalia > Primates > Cebidae > Callithrix > Callithrix jacchus. The sequence continues at coordinate 80,713,128 of NC_133504.1, forward strand.
ATAACTGCCTCTTTTCCTAGGTGCTCTGTCCAAGGAAGGTCAGTTTTACTTTATATGTTCCTGTCATGCTGCCACCTTTTTTCATAGATGCCCTGCCCTGCATGGAGTAGTCTAGTTACAGACTGTCAGCAGAGGCGTTGCTGAGCTTCTGCTGGCTCTGCCCAGCTGCTATGTGAACTGTCTTGGTAGTGGCAGACTGCCTCGGTAGTGGTGGTTGCCCTTCCCCTCACTGAGATGGACTGTCCTGGGTTCAGTGGTGCTTGCTGCAAAACTCTCAATCTAGAGTGTTTTAGATTGCTTGTTTCGTGGGGATGGTATCCACCGAGCCAGATCACCTGGCTCCCTGTCTCTGCCTCCTCCCTTTCAGTTGAATGGGCTGCTATGTCTCCTAGGCATTCCAGGCATTGGTTGAAATGGCCACCCTGACTTGTGTGAGTTTCTGTGCACCAACCCAGCACCATCTGAAACCACCATGCTGAAAACTCACAGTGCTTTTCTACCCAGGAATCTCCTGGTCTGTGGCAGTGAAAATATATTTGGAAATGTGGTGGGCACTCACCCTACGCATTGTTCTTGCTGTTACTGTCAAAAGTGTCTGAAATTGTCAAGATTAACTCTAAAAGCTTGACTTACAATAAGTATGTTTTTAAAATATTCTTAGTATATATTTATCTTTAAAACACACAATTAGATTACTGCATTGTTCTCTTTTCAGATAGCCTGTGCATAGTATTGTGCCTGCATTTCATTATTTATTATTTGGGTGAATTTCAACATATTACATAACTGTTGGAGTTTCAGTTTCATTATCTGTAGACTGTGTATAATAGAATTGGCTTCAAAATTGAATGAGTTAATCCATGCCATTAATTTAAAGAATGCCTATCATAAAAGTATTCAATAAGTTAGAGTTATTTTTATTACAAAGAAAAGCATTAGTCATAATAACCATAGATTATAGCTAATAGAAATTAACTTTTTTCAAATTGGTAACTAGTGAAAGCTTATAAGATATCACTCTTAGATTTTATTTTAAGCATTTATTGCCCTGTCACATTTTAGGTCAAATATTTCATATTACACAACATTGTACATTTATATGATGGACAATTATTTATTTTAAGTAAACTGCATGAATTTTATTTGTTTATTCCCCAGTAATGTGTGTGTGTGTGTGTGTGTGTGTGTGTGTGTGTTTATCTGTGTAACTTGACTGTATTTCTTTTCTTTAGAACACACTATGGGCTTAAGTATTGTCCTCCATTGTAGGGGCTCTTCAATTTACTAGAAGACTCACTTTTCATATAGACTGTGCATAGTACTATGTTTCATTATCTATTATTTGGTTGAATTTGAACAGATTATATAACTTCTAGAGCTTCAGTTTTATTACATGTAGATTGGGTATAACAGATACAGCCTCAAAATGGAATTGATCCATATGGGAATTTGGAAAATGATGATTACATAAGAGTAGTAGATAAATAATAAGCATTACTTTCATATAAGAAATAGGCACTACTTCTGTGTAATAGGCATTCATTATATAATAAATATTATATGTAGCTATTGTATTGTTAATATCTCTAAGTATCTATCTATCTATCTATCTATCTATCTATCTATCTATCATCTATCTGTCTAACTTCCAATGTTTTAGAAGAAGGAAACAATTAAAAAAAAAACAAAATAAACAAGACTCAAGCATCTCATTCTTTCAAGTATTTATGTTCTCCCTATTATGGTTAATGCAAAGAAGACATGTTAGGTTCTAATGGGAAAATAGAGGTTAAAATTTGGCAGATTAAAAGATGAAGCTAAAAGTTAAAATACTAAATACATGCACCTACTATGTATGCACAAACATTGAAAACTAAAATAATGTAAGAGTTAAAATGCCATGATGAGTGTATACTTAAAAATGAAAAGAGAAAAGAAAGTTATTACATACTAATAGATATCAAGCTGATTAAAATCGTTCCTCAAGCACACGTATAGCAGTTGAGTTTGCAGAAGATTCATTCGATGCTCTGTTAAAGAGCAGCTGGACTATATTCTGATTCTCTCTGAAGTTTTGCTTCCGGGAACATGCCATGTGGATTGCATATTAGATAAAGTTTTGTCTGGAACATTTCCAGATGTTATTGCCCAAAGAATTTACGAATCTTTAGTGCTAGATATAATTTTTTGTGGACCTAGAGAATAATTCTTTTTAGTACTTCCCAGTGAACAAAAAAGTAGAATATACTGGTGTTGGCAGACTAGTTTTTGTTGTTTATTTTTGTTTGTTTTAGCATATTCAATTGCCCAGTATTTGGAGTTGTATAATTATTATATTAAAATAAATATAAGTATTTATAGAATGTTGTTTCGTATAAGAATGAAAGTATCTATAATTGAGTACTCCCTATTAGCAATTAAGTTGAAAAAAGAAATGTAATTTATTTTCTGAAACTGAAAGGGCCAAATGACATTGATTCTGGTATAATGTACTATAGCCCTCATCCATTTCTTCATGTCCTGGTGCAGAGATCAATATCAGTTGCCTGGGGAAGCCCAAGGCTTTACTTCCATTTAGACGCAGGTCTCCTAGACTGCTGATGTAATTAAAGAATAATCAAACTTTTTAGAAGCTTTATTTTATAAAATCAAGTGGAAATAAATTTTTTCATGAAAGAGTTATTGTTGAATACATTTCATTTTTTTTTTTTTGTCTCAGCTCTTCCAATTCTATTATGAACAGTTTTAGGGTGTATTCTTTGTGACTTTCAGCTGAGTTCAGAAATGGGCATGTGCTGATTTGAAAATTAGTGCTAGTGTAATATAATGGTTCTTAAAATATTGATAAATATTTGTGACAGATTATTTTAACACTGTTAGAAATTATGACTTCTACTTTGACAAGTAATTGGTTGATGTTTTAAACAACTTTTATACATTTTAATATTGCTTCGGATATATCTATATTTGTTGACAGAATATTGTCTTTTGGCAGGGCATGGTGGCTCACGCCTGTAATCCCAGCACTTAGAGAGATCAAGGCAGGCAGATCAGAAGGTCAGGAGTTTGAGACCAGCCTGGCCAACATGATGAAACCCCATCTCTACTAAATATACAAAAAATCACCAGGCTTGGTGGTGGCCACTTGTAGTCACAGCTTCTCAGGAGGCTGAGGCAGGAGAATGGCTTGAACCTGGGAGGCAGAGGTTGCAGCAAGCCAAGATTTTGCTACTGTACTCCAGCCTGGGAGAAAAAGTGTGACTCCATCTCAAAAATAAATAAGTGAATAAGTAAATAAAATTAAGTTAAAAAAAGAATATTGTCTTTCATGACTGAAAACTAAACTACTAATTCTCTACTCTAGTTTGAAAATAATTTTTAGCTATTAAAATTTATCAGCTAAAATAATTTTTTATTTACCATAGGTATAACCTGAAAAATAAGTGGCTCTTCATGACTTAAAAATTTCACATAAAACAAAAATATTTTTATTTTTCTGGGTAAAAGAAAAATTAAAAGTTAAATATAAGTGGGAGAAAAAACAGCACTCACTTCATGATGTAATATGAAAGCTTAATGGGTGTTATTTTCACTTCTGACTTAAGCAGATTTTAGTAGTATGTCTCTTAAAAACACCAGAAAGAATAACTCTCCAAGCCCTCTCCCTATTTTTTTCTGATTTTAAAGACATTTAATTTATTATTATAATTTTAGCTTTTAATTTATAAAATTTAGATTAGGTCATCATGTGAAAATGAATGCTAGCAAGAAAAGATAGTTTGGTATAAATAGACATAAGAAAATAATAGAAGACACATTAATTTACTTAATAAGTTATGTGGAAAAGTGAATTGGAGGTTTGTGTGATAGTAAATGATTTCTATTAAAAAATGCAGAAACCTCTCACTACGTAGAGACTTTTGTCAAAAGGAAATCACCTGTTTTATATTTATTACACCTTCAATGTATCATAACAATGCTATATTCCCTGCAATGGAAACACTGGTGGCTGCAGTAAAGGCACAGAATTCTGCCTAAATCAATTTTCTCAATCTCTCTTACTGACCAGAAACCTTACACTTCTGTTGGTATAGCAGAAAACATTGCCTACTTTGGGTACCAGTGAAAACCCATTGCAATTTAGGAAAGGAAAAAGAAAAAAAATTTACCACTAGGACAGGGCAGGAATGTGTGCTTTGTCCCAAGCTAGAGCTGGAAAGTAAGTAAGAACTCTGACAATACTCTGCGAGAACATTGTCACTGTTGGACATTGTCATTGTCCAATAGAGAAGTTGGATCACAATACTATAGAAGGACCCATAGTCTCCAAGACAGTAGCAAACGTGGAGGCACAACACAATGGAATATCCTAAAATTGCAAGTAGAACAGAGTGAGAATTGCACTCTGGTAACTCAGGTTCCATCTTAAACATAGTGATCTTAGAAGAATCTGAGCCCAGTAGCATAAATAAGCTCACCTTACTGATTCAAACTCCCACACTTAAGATCTAGCAGAGAAAAAAAATTGCCAATTTTAGGGCATAGACACTGTTTAAATAAGCTTCAACTCTGCTATACAAGATCCTTTCTGACAAAAACGATTGCAAGTCATAAAAACTTGCAAGAAACGTTACAAAATGATGTCTTAAAAAGCAGAACAGAAGCAGGCTTCTAACTTATATATCGAGACTATCAGAAGGTGAATTCAAAATAACTATAATTAATATTTTAAAGGTCATCATCAAATAAACTAATGCAAGATAAGACTAGACATTTCAGCAGCAATGTGGACACCAAAAAAGAATCACATGTAAATGAAAACAGAGTAACTGAAATTAAAATGTATATATATCTTCTATGGCTTGATCAATTGACTTTACAAAGCCATAAAAAGGATAAATAAATTTGAAGATAGGCTAGTGGAAATTACAGAAGTGAAACATAGTGATAAAAATGGAGAAACAAAATCCTCACAGAGAATCCAGGAGCCATGGAATAATATCAAATGACATAATAAATGTGTAATTAAAATCTCAAAGCAAAAGATAAGTGGAGAAAAGAAAAATTTGGAGGAAAAATAACCAATAATTTTCCAAAATTCATGACAGACATCTAGCTTCAAATTTGAGGAGGTTAGAGAAAATCAAGATGAAAAAATAGCACACATAGGCACATGCACATGCATATGTACATACACTCAGAGATATATTCAAACTGCTGAAAATAGCAGTTTCTACAACTCATCTTTAAGAAATATATTTATAGTAGTATTTTTTTCATTTGTTTACACAGTCAAGTTTGAGAGTTCAAAGAGACATTGAGGTGACATTTATTTCAGAGGTGAGGCCATGAAAGTTCACCTTAGAAACTGACTTGCTCGGAGAGAGAGATCCAAGATGGCCGATTACTAGCAGCTCAGGATTGTAACTCCCAGTGAAAGCACAGAGAACTAGAGGACACCACACTTTCAGACAAATTTTGTTGCTCACAAACCACGACATTCCCAGCGGAGGAGCCCCACAGGTCACCAGCGCGACTCTTGTGGCCAGCGTGGCTGTTTTGCTGGTGCCTCGGCGTGGTGGTTCTTAGTGCAGAGTAAACGGAACTGGGTCCCCTTTTGGTCGACATTTGGAGCTCCAGGAAGGAAGAGTTACATATTCAGCTAATTGAAAAAGGGACTAAAGAAGGAAGCCAGACCAGAGATTCTTGGGCAGAAAAGCACAATCAATCTTAATGCCACTGTTTTAGGCAGTGCAGTGGGTGGCTCAGATTCCAGCACTGGGAATCAACAAGTTGGACGTCCACACAGAGACCTAATTTGAAAGTTGGTAATTACAAAGACAACAGGTGAATAAATTTACAATGATGGGCAGAAACCAGTGTAAAAAGGCTGAGAATACCCAAAATCAGAATGCCTCTCCCTCTATAGGGGATCACAGGTCTTCATCAACAAGGGAACAAGGCCTGATGGATAACAAGTATGTTCCATTAACAGAATTAGGTTTCAGAAGGTAGGTAATAAGAAACTTCTGTGAATTAAAAGAACATGTTCTAGCCCAATGTAAAGAAAGTAAGAACTTTGTAAAAAGGTTTGATGAAATCCTGAGAATAGACAATTTAGAAAGGAATACAAGTGAATTAATGGAACTGAAGAATACAATATAAGAACTCTGAGAAGTACGCACAGGTTTTAACGGTCAAATTGATCAAGCAGAAGAAAGAATATCAGCGTTGAAGACCAACTTAATGAAATGAAATGAGAAGACAAGATTAGAGAAGAAAGAATATAAGCAATGAGCAAAGTCTCCAAGAACTATGGGAGTATGTGAAAAGACCTAACTTATGTTTGATAGGTGTACCTGAATGTCGTGAAGGAATGAATCCAAGCTGAAAAATATTCTTCAGTATATTATTCAGGAAAACTTTCCTAACCTAGTAAGGCAGGACAATACTCAACTCCAGGTAATACAGAGAACATCACAAAGATATTCTTCAAGTAGAGCAACCTCAAGACACATAATTGTTAGATTCACCAGCGTTGAAATAAAGAAGAAAATTCTAAGGGCAGCTAGAGAGAAAGGTCAGGTTTCCCATAAAGGGAAGCCTATAAGACTTACAGCAGATCTCTCAGCAGAAACCCTACAAACTAGAAGAGAGTGGGGTTCAATATTCGGTATCCTCAAAGAAAAGAATTTTCAACCCAGAATCTCATATCCAGACAAACTAAGCTTTATAAATGAAGGAAAAATAAAATTTTTCATACACAAGCAAGCACTCAGAGATTTCATCACCACCAGGCCAGCTTTACAAGAGCTTCTGAAAGAAGCACTATACACAGAAACAACTAGTATCAGTCATCCCAAAAACTTACCA